>NC_140445.1:42076334-42716334 GCF_963576455.1 Neolamprologus multifasciatus | reverse complement strand
TGTAGAGGTGTGTCAACCAGGACAGCCCTACAACATCCAGAGCCTTCAGGAACTCGGGGCGGACCTCATCAACACCAGGGGCTCTGCCACCAAGAAGTTGTTTAACTGCCTCAGTGACCTCGCCTCCGGAAATTGACGGGTCATTCCCCTCATCCCCAGACTCTGCTTCCTCCTCAGAAGACGGAGTACTCTGAACTGCCACTCGGCGCATAAGCGCAGATGACAGTCAGGACCCGTTCCCCGACCCTAAGGCGCAGGGAACAAACCCTCTCATCCACCGGGAAAAACCCCAATGTACCGGCAGCAAGCCGAGGGGATATTAGAATACCCACCCCAGCCCGCTGCCTCTCACCAGGGGCAACTCCAGACTGAGACAGAGTCCAGCCCCTCTCCAGGAGACCGG
Source organism: Neolamprologus multifasciatus (assembly GCF_963576455.1). Classification (NCBI taxonomy): domain Eukaryota; kingdom Metazoa; phylum Chordata; class Actinopteri; order Cichliformes; family Cichlidae; genus Neolamprologus; species Neolamprologus multifasciatus. Next base: position 42,715,931 of record NC_140445.1, on the reverse strand, counting down.
TTCCAGAGCCCAAGCCATGCGTAGAGGTGAGCCCGACTATATTAATTAACAGGGCTTCAGTCCTCGTCGGTGTGTCGCCGAGGTTGTGGGCGGGTGGGTGCACGGGGGCTCAGCCCTGGCGCAGGGGGCCTCTTGTGCATCGGCCTAACTGGGGGGCTCTTCAACTGGCAGGGAGGTTGTTCCATCCTTGCAGGAGTCCACTCTGCAGGTGGGGGAGAGACATAGGAGACGTGGAGAATAAACTTGACCTGGGTGTCTGTTGTCTTGTGTAGTCTGGGAGATGATTGAATGTTGGGGTGGGTACAGTTTCCTCTGCGGTGGGGTAGGGTGGGCTGCCCCGGGTCCTGTGGGGCTTGGCGGTGCTGCTGCCGTAGGCCCCAGTCTGGATGGGCCTGGGCTCCCTTGCCTTGGTGGATACCAGAGGACGGGGGTGCCTACTGGGGTCAGCGGGGGAGCTGGCCCTAGGGAGGGGCATCCTCCCCTCCCTTCTTTTCCTCCCCATCCCTGGCTACCTCCCTCTTCCCGCTCCACCACACCCACCCACACAGGTAGGGCCTTGGGGTGCGGGTGTGTCACCAGGGTGCAGGGGAGACATCCCCCCCCCCCCCCCCTCTGTCCTCTTCTGGCCACCTGTGCCTCAATTTTATCTCGCAACTTAGACATCCACATTACTTACACTCTCATAACACACACATATATATATATATAGGGCCTTGAGGGTGGGCACGTTAACGGCGTCCAGTAGACGGTCTGTGTATTCAAACCTACCTCTGGCGCCGGTGCCCACCTCTCAATTTTAAATCCATGTAGACATTGAGGGTTCTCGGGAGGGGCCGTGCTAACACCTGCTGCTCTCTGGCAGCAGCACCATGCTCTCCCTTGTTTTAAATGCACTTTAGAGCAACACGCAGCAACACTACACTTGATCGGGAGGAGGGAGGTATGGGGTCTTAACACACCCCCGTTCTCTACTAGCCATCGGGGCGGGGGGGCTGGGAGGAGATGCTGGCTGTCCGATTGGCCTCCCTGCTGCTGCGGAGCCTGGGACGGTCTGCTTGCCTCCACCCCGGAGGGAAGGGTAACATCTCTTGGGTCTGGGTGCCGTTTCCCCCTCTGGGGGCGAGGGTACCTGGACCTGGGGTATAGAGTATGTTTGGGGAGTGTGATTGTGTGTACATGTCCATTTACGTTTATCCCTACGTTGGGTGAGTGCTGAGTGTTTGTATATGTGTGCATGAGGGTGGGAATGCATGTCTGTGTCTGTGTGTGCCTGTTTGTCTGTGTCTATATGTCAGGTCGGGTCTTAGACTCCACCTCTCTGGGAACTCCCAGGCCCTCCAAAGTGTGGAGGCCTATCTCCCCTCACCACACTCCCTGCCGGTGACTGATGCCCTCAGGGGTCGGTGCATTGGTGGTTCTTGGTGTCCGTGGCTGGGCGCTCAGGTATGTACCAGCTCACTCCCGGTGGCTACTTGGCGGGGCCTGGCAGCTGTTGCTCGGTCAGGCCTCTTCCGGGGTGCGGGGGGCCCTCGGGCCTCCGGCCTCTGTGCCTGCGGCTCGGTTCACTCTGGCACAGCTGGCTGCCTGCAGAGCCGGCGGGCACGCCGGTGCAGCCCCCTCTAGCTTCTGCCCAGTGGCTACTGGGTGACCCCTCGTCTGGGGATCCTCAGCCCTTCCCATGAAGGTGGCACGGATGCCCCTCCGGTGGTCCTCCTTGGGCTCTTGGATCTCCTCCATGCCTGTTTCATGCCCTGGGGGACAGGGCTATGGCTCTCTACATCCTCTTGCAGACCATTACATGGGGAAACCATTTGAATACAAGCGCGCCGATCCACACAGGTGTGCACACGGGTGTTCACTGTTCGTAGACTTAAATCACACCTTTCTTGGCTGCTACTTCAAAGCACATTGTGCGCTGTCTGTCCTGCATGCTTCACAACAACATTCAATATTTAGTATTTACTGCTGTTTACACTTAGCTAGATTAATGCGATAGTGTTGTGTTTAGTATGTTGCTTTGTTGTTGTTTTTTGCTTGTATTCTATTCTTTTTCTCTCAACAGGTGATCCCAGAGATATTTTTTCCCCCCTTTGTCACTGTCCCTCTCCCCTTCTGTTTTTCTTTTCCTTCCTCTTTCTTTCTCCCTTTCCTATCCCTCACTCATGTCTGTCCCGTCTGTAACAACTGAAAATAAAATAAAATAAATAATTAAAAAAAAAAAAAACAGTGCTGAGCGCCTCAGACCCAGGCCTAAACACGCACACTGCACAAAGATACATCTTTCCATATCCACCCTAACCTCTGAAGCAGATGAACACATTTCCTTTAGAGCCAGCAGTGACCTTAGTGTGTCAGGAAGAATCCCCATTTACATGAATAAATTGAAGTCTGTTAGACAGATGTGATTCAACCCAGTGCTTCATACTAGTTTTAATTACCTACAGCATGCAGTGATCTGTGTGATATAATGTTATGGTTAACAGTGACAAATGCTGCAGAGATGAGTCCACTGTTAGAGGCCATAAAAAAATATTTATAACCTTCACTACTACTATTTCTGTACTTTGATAAATTCTGAACCCTGACTCAAATTCTGCAGTAAACCATTCCTTTGCAGATAATCATGTAGCTGTTTTACAATTATTGTTTCAAGATGTTTTTTAGATTAAAGGGAGGTTGGAAGATAAAAGGAAGGTTGGATTTGTGTAAATAAATAACCAACAGAGAGCCAAAAGTCCAAAGTCAACATTAGTCAAACAGCACAAGAGGTGAGGGTGACACAAAGCTAAGGTGCTATGAAATAGTATTTGTCCATTTCCCAATTTCTTTTATTTTTGTATTTATTTATTTTTTGCAAATTTGTCAGACTTAATGTTTCAGATGATAAATTTTTTTTTATATTAGCAAGAATAACCTGGGAAAATATGAAATTGAGTTTTTAAAAGGTTATTTCATTTATTAAGGCTATCCAAACATACCTGGCCCTACGTGAAAAGGTAATTGCACACCTTGGTAAATCATGAATTAACTAACCATACCCAGGCCTGATGACTGCCAGACTTAATGAATGAAGAAATAATTTAAGTAGGTTCTAGATAGTAGGTACAAGTAATTTATTTCTCAGGATGCCCACCATCAGTTTTAATCAATGTAGTATAAAATTATGGGGTAAATATTTGCAACTAAAACTCCATTTGTAGGGCATAAATAAAGTAAATAATTTTGGCCATAATCGTGCAGCACTTCTTCCTTCTATACCATGAACTAGGGATAGTTCCCTAATTCTATATATTTTTCAAAAGAGACAATATTTCTTCAAAAATGGATCACTTAGTCTCTTAATAATCTCATTGCTAATGCTATCTCTTGCAAATGCTATGTTTCTCCTTTTTTGTATAGCCCTTTTCAGTTCTTCTAGCAGAAATGAATATTACATACAGTGTTATCTTAATTAACCCCATGTGTATATATGTGTTTCCTTAACATTTCATTTGTTGTTTCTTACACCTTCCTTACTTATGTCAGCTCCTCTGTGAACAGATTTAACCTTACAGTTTTCCTTTATCCACCTCACTTGCAGCAACCATGTTTTTCTCTTCTAATACTGTTATCCTGCTTCTTTTTAGAAGCAGATGCTTTTTGGCCATTTACCTTCAGATTTTTTTTAGATTAAAGGGAGGTTGGAAGATAAAAGGAAGGTTGGATTTGTGTAAATAAATAACCAACAGAGAGCCAAAAGTCCAAAGTCAACATTAGTCAAACAGCACAAGAGGTGAGGGTGACACAAAGCTAAGGTGCTATGAAATAGTATTTGTCCATTTCCCAATTTCTTTTATTGAAGTATTTTTTTTTTTCAAAAGTATTCAAAAGTATTTTTGGCCTATGGCCAATTTTGAACCAATTAACCTAAGTACCCAGAAAAACTTCTCATAGAAAGGCCCAGGCTAGATGGTGGAATCAAACTAAGGACCTTCTTGCTGTGAGGCAACAGTGCTAACAACAACGCCACTGGTGGTTACAACTGTCCAACAATGAAAAAGCAAAACTTAAAAATATTCACTAAAAATCCAAAGCTGAAATCTATAACTAAGAATTCAAAACTCAGAACAGAAACGAACAACAGAAACCCTTAGAACCATGCCAGCAAGAGGTGATAGAAAGCCATGCATAATTTCATGAAACTTCCATAGTTGAAAAGGGTGAAAAAAACAAAACTTCTGCTGTTTTTGTCTGTTCAGGTGGGACGGCTACAGTGTCCTCTGCTGCTGGTTGTAGGTGAGGATGATCAGAACTGGCCAGCCCAAGAGTCTGCATTGGATGTAAGTTTCCTGTCACAAAGTCCTATGTAAAGAAGGTGGTTGAAATAAGGTTAGAAATGGGATTTTAAAAATCTGCATGCGATGCTGCAGACATGTGTAAGCCAAGATAGCCTGATGATTGTCATCTCCCTGATAGCCCTTCCTTGTCAGAAAAGTGGAGCTTTCCATTGCTTGAACCTCCCCGTGCTGAGGATGTGTCACCATTGGAAAAAAGTGGTTAATGCCATCACTGATGGCCAACACAGGAACTATAAATGATAACCCTGCATCATTTTATAAACCATCGAAGGGTCTGCCCCCAAGGGCCTCCCAGGACAGCTGATGCCCCAGGGGACACTGGGGCAGCTCCAAGAGTCCCCCAGGACACTGGCCACCCAGTGAGGTAGCAAGAAGAGGCTTGGTCCTGAAATCTTTCAGAAACAGGGAGGAGGCTTTTGTAGCCCCTGGCTCCAACCCTTGTTTTTCTGTGGGCTTTGTTCAGCTTTACCACACTGAGTGCTGCTTCCTATAGCATCGAGCTTGTGTCTGGCTCAGATATAGCAGATGGAACCACAAGTAGTTTAAGTAGACAGCCATGGTTTTCTACCTAAGATAGCCAGAGGGCAGTGCTTTGCTATCCAGAAGGAGGTCATAGCCCTGCTGGTTGCCACTCCCTGCTCCTTCATTACCTTTACCAAAAGTAGAGAGGTTAGGACGTGCTGCATTTCTATGGCATTTCAGATCCATCCCCCAGCAGTTTAGCCACTCGGTACTGGTACATCACCTGCGTTATCCTCCCGTTCCTGGATTGCCAGTTAAATATATAATTGCCTGCAACATCCAATTGGAACAATATTTCACTTCACAAAAATTTCAAAAATATATTTGAAAAAATTCTACTAAATAAAACAGAAAATAAAGGCTATAGGGGGTAAAGAGAATCAAAACTATAAAATTAAAATCGAAATAGAATTTCTCAGGTTTTTAGTGCATTACATTTGGGATGGGTAATAACTTATTGAAGATCATTAGACATAATTTTGTGAGTTCTCTGGCTAGTAAGTTATCAACATGATTTTTTAAAATAAAATGTTTTCAAGTTTGTGTCTGTAAAAAATAAATTATGTGACAACTAAAGGGCTTCACATAAAAAAGACACAACAAAACTATTTCAAAAATATAAGAAAGTTTTACTTTCATGTTTTCCAGATTAAGGAAATGATGGCACGAGCAGGGAACAGTCATCTGCTCACTGTCCTGTCATACCCAAATGCAGGTCACTTGATAGAACCGCCCTACACAACTCATGCCAGATCTAGCACCTTCAAGACCATTGAAATAGAAGAGAAGGGTAGGTTCACTTTCACACTGCAAGGTTGTTGACTGTCTCAGTTGTTCTTTGAGGACCAGAGGGGTCCACATTTTGGCAGGTTTGAGAAATTAATGTTATATATAGTTGATGTTCAGGTAATTTTGTGGCAAGAAAATGATTGTGAAAAAAACTCTGGACTACACATGCAAATTATCAGTAAATTTCTTGTGGTACCAGTTTTGGTAACAGCAGTTTTTTGGTGAGTCCTGATGTCTGTTTTGTTTTTGCAGTGATGTGTCTGTGGGGTGGACAAACGGTGGAACATTCTCGAGCTCAGGAGGATGCCTGGAAAAAGATCCTGGTTTTTCTCAGAGAGAATCTGTATGGTGGCAGAAACCCTACCTCATTTTCTCACCTGTAGTCAAGATGATGACATAAGTTCCAAAGTCAATCCAAGGTGAAAATATTTGCCTAAAGACATAGTTAGGTGAGGCGACAATGGAAGCTCTTCTGTGCCAATCAGTATATAATGCATTGCTATGAAGATATTGATTATGACCTTTGGATTCAGTTTCAATATTACTTATCAAAAATGTCTTCTTAATAGAAATACTTAACAGGTGTAATGGCTTCATATGATCATTAAATCATAAACTACTTTTACAGAAAGACAGCAGAGACAATTGTTCCCCCACCAAATACTCACACAAACTAAAATATCTTCCTGCACTATACCGATTTAACAGGATAAACTGGATAAGGTGCACTGCTTTTTGACTGATGAATTGTAAAATGTTTTTACTACTATAATTAAATAAATATCTAATATATTACTAAAAATTATTAGTGAAAATGACAAGTGGTGAAGAAATTTTTCAAACCACATCAGTACACATAAAAATGTACTACTGAAAACTGTGCATTCAGACTGACTATAAGTTTAATTTCCAGCATCAAATTCTATACATCATGTCTGCATTAGTTGTCCTTTGGGGATCTCTGGAAAAAAGTTATTTGTGAAAAATAAATATGTTGGCCTGTGTTTGTAAAGTGTATTAAAATGTTAATAACAAATAAAGGCTGAATTAAAAGGTTTGATCATTACATGACATGGTTAACTCTCAATATCTATAGGGACAATTAAAATATGAATGAATGTAGAGTGTAACAAAGTACAAATACACCGTTACTATATTTAAGTAAAATTTTTAGGTGTCTGTACTTGAGTATTTATTTGTGTGACATTTTTTTACTTTCACACCCTACATTTCTAAACAAATATCAGTACTTTCTACTTCTTACATTTTCAAAACAGGCTCGTTACTTTTGGTTAAACAAATTTGTTATTTTTTTCATGACACTGTGAGCCTTTGGGCTCAAATCCAACCAATTTGAGCCTAAACGGTAAAACGTGAAAGGCAGTGATCTTTGTGTATTAATCACCAGAGAATGTTGCATAAAAAGAGGTGAAAGAAGCAAAAGTGTGCCATAATCAGGGGTTAAAACAAACTGGTGTGTTTTTGTGTGGCTTTATTTTGTGCATTGGCACAACACCAGAACGAGTGCAGATATCCACAAGTAGCAGTTGAGGTACTTCAGCATCTAGCTACTACAAGTGAGAGAAGCATAAAAAAGCTTAAAGAGAGTAAAGTTTTTTAAGTAGCAGGTTATTTCAAATTCAACGTTTCTATGTCTTGATGCATGCTTAATCATATAGGTAAGTAAATCTCCAAAAGTTGATTCTGTTCATCTGGACGTAGTGTTTTGTGGGAGAAACGTTTCGTCACTCATCCAAGTGACTTCTTCAGTCTCAGCTGACTGCAGGTTTCCTCAATCTTATAAACAGTACATTTGCATAATGACTGAAACCAGCCCACTGAAGGAACAATGGGCTGGGAGGTCAGTTCCTTAATCTTAATTATGCAAATTCTCATGACCATTGATCAACAACCACTGACAAAAACCCACTGATCAAAGCCCACTGATCAATGGCCATGAGTACCATTCACAGAGAGTTGGGGAATGGCTGCAATCACAGCATTGTAAGATGGCGAAAGATGTACCCTTAGGCGCAGCTCTAAACACCACATCCAGAACTCTTTGGATTTTGTTGAGAAGGTGAGAGATGTCATTATGGAGGCAGATGAAACCATGGTCTCGTACGATGTTACATCTCTCTTCACTTGCATCCCAGTCACGGAAAGCGTTGGAGTTAGTCCGTAAGAGATTACAGGATGACCCCAACCTCAGCAACAGGACCACTCTCAGCATCGACCAAGTGTGTTTGCTTTTGGAACTGTGTCTTCATTCCACCTACTTCACATACAAGGGTCAGTCCTACAGGCAGAAACATGGGTGTGCCATAGGCTCCCCAGTTTCACCCATCGTGGCCAATTTGTACATGGAAGAAATGGAAAAGGAAGTCTTTGCTATCCTACTGTTATGGCTGCCGTCGTGGACTGGGATTATGACATGCAAATGTGAGTGTACAGGTGCGCCTCCAGGAGTGGTGGATCCCAAAGATGGTACGCCAGGACTGGATGCTGCTCTGGAGGCGGAGTATAAGACGGCACAGTTGAGGACAGCAATCATCCATCCTCGGTTTTACCCCAACCGGCTGGGGCTGCGACATGCCCTGTGTTGCTTTGCAGGTCCAGGAGGAAGTAGGGGTGGATCGCCTTTTCAGTTGGGTACAATTTTCTCATGTTTAGTTAGTTAGGGATGTAAGTGATTGTTGTTTGGTTATGTTTCTTTGGGGCTAGGTAAGCAATCGCTCCTCTGAGTTAGTTTCCCTTTTTGTTTGTTATTTTGGTGTGGGTCCACTCCGAAGCCTGAGTGACTCCTGTGAACCCATTTTTTGCTTCTTGTTTGCAAATAAACCATTTCATATTTTAACTTATGGTGTAATGTGCTGCTTGGGGTAGAGCAGGGGATGGATCACTCTTCCTGTTGCGGTCGGGTTTCCTAGACCGGCTGTAACACCTACCCTGGAACACCACCAAGCCATTGGTTCAGATATGTGGATGACACCTGGGTGAAAATCAAATCTCGGGACGTACCACATTTCACGGATCACATAAACTCGGTGGACCGACACATCAAATTCACCAGGGAGGATATGAAAAGTGGCAGGTTAACCTTCTTAGACTGTGAGATTTCCATCAGTAATGGGGGACATCTAAAAGCCGATGTGTACCGTAAACCTACGCATATGGATCAGTATTCAAGGTTTGACTCTCATCATCCACTGGAGCACAAACTGGGTGTCATCAGGACGCTTCAACACAGAGCCAACACGGATGATCTGATATCCTCGTGTCGGTGTTGTTCCCACATCATCATGATAAATGTTGTTCCAGGTTCAACATTGCAAGTGACCAATCACATTTTTGTGACGTCATACTTTTGCAAGCCAAGCGATTCATTCATTTATGAAATTCCAATGCTGCAAGGACAATATGTATAATGCTTACCGTTTATTAAAGAACAGTATCCTGAAATGCAACGAATTCAAATTGCTGGATTGGCAGACAGAGGCGGTTTCTCGCAAGTTAAGTAGATTTTTTTTAAGGCGTTTTTTTTTCCAAAGTCGCAAAAGTATGACGTCACAACAATGTGATTGGTCACTTGCAATGTTGAACCTGGAACAACATTTATTATGATGATGTGGGAACAACACCGACACGAGGATATCAGATCGTGCGTGACAAGAGATTGCCCAATAAACATATTAAACTGGTTGAGCAAAGCTTACCAGAAATGCAACCAAGCATTTGCAATAACTGCCAATGAGTCTGTTACACCTCTGTGGAGGATTTTTTTGGCCCACTCATCTTTGTAGAATTGTAATTCAGCACAAACCTACATGGCCTTGTGTGAAAAAGTGCTTACATTTTAACTACTGATTTTATCTACTGTTCTGATTTTATTTACTGTTTTTTTTAATCAATTTTAAATCATGCTTTTTATTTGTTTGTGTTTTTTTTAATGTCTCTGTAAAGCACTTTGAATCACCTTGTTGTTGAATTGTGCTATATAAATAAACTTGCCTTGCCTTGCCTATGTAAGACGTCATATGTTAATGAACTTATGCATATTCATGTAACCTCAATAAAGAGCAGTGTTACGAGGGAGCAGACGAGAGTCTGACAGAGGTCAGGTCTCCCTCATGCATGAGTAACACAAAGAACTTTGCCTACTTAGTGTTCAATGCTTTTGCTGTGTAGTTAAATTGTCTTGTTCCAGCGAGGGGTTGTGCTAGACAGACCCACCATTAATTGGTCCTTCCAGGCCGGATCCCTGGAGTCGACATTCACCGAGGAGAAAACAGACACGCCGAAAGACTGACATCAGCCAGGACTTATAGAAGTTCCTGCAGCAAAGCCCCGAGGCGTGACAATTCGTCATCGGGCCAGTGGATTAGCCATCTGTTTTTTTCTCCTCGATGGATGGTGACTGACGGGATTGATGCTACACGCAATAAGCAACACCAAGTAAGTTGGAGAGCGACTCTATAACCGCGGAATTGGGTTTGTGTCCCGAAACTGGGTGTGTGTCCCGAGAAATCGCCCTGGGTTTGTGTCCCGAGCGTCCCTTAATTGGGCTTTGTCGCGCGACTGGGTTAGTGTCCCAGAACTGGGTTAGGGTCCCGAAAGATTGGGTTGGTATCCCGAGATTTCCGGTGCGAGTCCGGAGTAGGCCTATTTTGTGTTGTTGTGTGAGTGTGTTTGTGTGAGTGGGTGCAGAGCAGAACACGTGGTCTGTGACGCCAGCTGTTGTTGTTATCATGGTTTCCCAAGCAACCAAAAATAATTTAGAGGGTGATGAGAAGTTTATGATGAAATTCGCTCCCGGCAGGGCAAAGTATTTAGAACATTGGCGCAAAAAATATGATTTTCAGGGTAAACTGGTTGTAGGACAATGTCAAATGTTAGTGAACCAGTTCACAGTAAAGGCAGCTTGTGCAAAAGAGAGAGAGAGTTACAACTGGCGTTTGCTAAACTGTGGTTAGAACAGGCGCAGAAAAGAAAGGAGGCAGTGAACGCGAAGAGAGCAGCTTTGCAGGCACTAGCTGTAAAACCTGAAGATGAGACGGTACAGTCTACTTCAGTGGTGCTGACATTAAGGGACCAACAGCGTAGAGCAGCATTAGAGAGAGAGAGAGGCCAGAGAGGAGGAAGAAAAGCAGGAGCAGGAAAAAAGAGAGAGAGAGGAGGAGGATAGAGTAAGACAGGAGTTTGGGGACGTCGTAGCACAATATATAAGCCCTTATGGAACCAGATCCAAAACTAAAAGCGGTGAAGTAAATACTTTTCCCATGGTAGAGGTCGCTAATCCCCATTTTGGTGTTGAAGGTGACCAAAGTCGTGTTATTTGTGTTTACAGGCCATGGACTGAGTCTGAATGTGCAGAGGCATGTAAAGGTTTAGGTAACCTGCTGACTAATGTTGATGAATTTATCGCCCTCTGCTCCTCGTACCGCTTAAACGGTCAGGAAACAGAAGCCACTTTTAGGAGGTGTCTCACATATAACTGGACTCGGGTGCGAGGCACCTACACAGGGAGGGATTGTAACACCGTCCTGCCCTATGGCCATGCAAATTTAAGAGGCCAAGTTGATGGGGTTTATGAACGTCTTAGAAATACTTTTAAAGCTTCTGTAGATTACAACAAAATCGCTCAATGTGTGCAGAAAGAAGGAGAGGATGTTCATGAGTTCAGGGCGAGATTAGAGGAAGTTTTCAAAGAATACAGCGGCCTTGAAGAGAGTGCAGAGAAGGCCAGCCCATATCAGCAGCAGTTAAAACATGCTCTGATGAATGGCTTCCATCCACGCATTGCTGCTTTCATCAGAAAACAAAATGTTAACCAGAACACTGACGGGTCCGTTGAATGCATGAATTGGGCCCGCCATGCGCAGGAAGTTATTAAAAATAATGAATGAATGAATGAATGAATGCTTTATTGGCCATATGCAGGTTGCCCCGCAGAGGAATAGAACCCCCCCGACTTACACACACAACATAGACATCACATGGGAATACAAGTCGGAGATCGGCAGCGTTACAGAAAAACACTGAAAAAGTACACAACAATGGGGAAAGTACAAGAGGAAAAAAAGAGACCTCTACTCATGCTGGGCACCTATGGGAGGACAGCATGAGAACAGGAAACAAAAAAACTCTTCTGCACAGAAAGCACATAAATGTCCACAGTACAACATTGGAGCACGTGACAAGCCACAGGGTTGGGTAGGGGGTGAGGAGTAGTCCGAAGGAAAACACAGCAGTCATCCTGCACAGCGCTACCATTCCAGCGCGGCACACAGACCCACCGTCTTCCCCCATAGGAAACAAGCATCGAAGACGTTTGGAAAGAGAGGGGGATGAGTGCGTGCTTATCAGTGTAAGTGTATGTGTGTGCGTGTCCAGAGTTCAGCTGAGACAGTGTCCTCCGCCCTATCAGGCTAAGTAAACAGTCTGCCAGCCAACCCAGGTGGCCTTGCATGGAATGGGAAGAATAGTCAACACACAGTCGTTATCAGGGAGTTGTTTTTGTTCAGCTCCAGCCTTGGACCCGCAGCTGGCGCCGTGGTGTCCGCATGTTGATGTCGTTGATTTTTCTTTTCTGCGAGCAGCTCAGGAGAATTTCAAAACTGTTCTTTAACACTCCGACACTGGTCTCTCAATCTCCCGTTGGAGAACCGCGAGCCTCCCCATGATGGTATCAAACTTCTGTTCCGTGGTGTTGCCGTTCTTTTGATTCTGAGACCCCACAACTGCAGTGATCCGTTCTGTGATGTGATCCAACTTTCGCTCAAGGGTCTCATTTTGAGCAGGCCTCTCTTTGATGTATCCCAATATGCGCTCAATGGTGTTGAGTCTTCACAGCAGCTGTAAGCGTCTCCAAGGTGTTAACCATGCTGCGTTCGTTGTGAGAAGTCGCGCCTCGTCCCATCGTTTGAATTCCAGCGGGCAGCCTTGGGGGGGTTTGAACAGCCGGTTCCGCTCTCTTAATTCTCCGATAAGCCAGGGCCAAGCCAGCTTCGATCAGCAAGAACCCTGTTATCATGGTTCCGAATAGGTAGATATCTTCAGCGTCCTCAATCGACAGTCCCGCCAGGCACAAGATCCTCCATTTCTGCCACCCGTCCATCGTGTATCCGGCAGGGAAAGTCCCTCCAGGGCACTCGAGCTCTCCCGAGCCCAGACTTCTCGTTGAGAAAAGGGTGTCAATAGCATTCAGAGACCAGTTGATCAAATCCATAATTCTCTTTTAGGTTTTAGAGAACGACAGTGAGAGACTGTTCAGGGAAAGTAATACACACGAGACAGGACAAGGACAGGACACAAGAGGCTAAGCAGGGAAGATAAAGGGAAGGAGGAGAGGAGAAAAGTGCAACCGCCTTCGCCAAGAGCCAAGAGAAATGGAGAAATAAGAGAAATAAGAAAAAGAGGTCACAAAGCTCTGAGACCGCTGCCTTTTTAGCAAATGAAATTTTGTTTCAGGGACAGGCTGGAAGAGGGCAAAATAGAGGTAGGGGTAGGAGAGGTAGAGGCCCATGGCGACCCCAGGATAACTGTAGAAGAGATGAGAGATGTTATCAATGCGGGGAGAGGGGCCACTTTGCCAGAGAGTGCCCCGAAAACAAATCTGAGGAATATAAGCGACCATACTCACAAAATCCATCACATAACGATTGACTAGCACCTGTTGACACTGCCAACACATGCACATGTACAGATGATTCTTTAGCTTGCCAGAATCTACAACAGCCTGTGATCCAGACTCTATTAGATTTAACTGAAGTATTGTTAAACTTGTCAGGGAAAGAAGTGAAACCAGTTCACACGTTAACTGTGCAAGGCAAAACCATTCAATTTTTGTGTGATTCAGGAGCAGATAAAACTGTTAAAAGATCATGTGTTGATCCTTCAAGTGGCACAATTTATGTAAAGTCTGCAAATGGTCAGTTAAATCAGCATAGAATCTCTAAACCAGTGTGATTAGAGATCCTACCACAGGAGAGGCAGCTCAGGGTTCAGTTGTAATGTGCCCAACCTGTCCGGTGAACCTCTTGGGAAGAGATATGATGATAAAACTTGGAATTTCAATAATTCCAACATCCACTGGGATGATAGCTGCAGGAAAAGGAGAAACTGCTGAGACAATGGTTCATCAGAACAGTGGGGATTTGCATTATTACTGGACACTGGACCTGTCAGCCTCCAGACCTGATCAAGTAAACTGTAAACTGTTAGCTGCAGCTGAGGAAATGTTGACAATTCATGTTACACTGAGATTTAAGACCACGCCTGAGCCTGATGAGGCTTACACAGATAAAGTGCTGAAACTAGGGCCAAAGAGAATCACCATAAAAGCAATATACACTGATGGTGAAACCATGGCTGGATGTAGTGTGATCCTTTCTGAAGCTGAAAGCCATCAGAACAATGGTACTACAGGACAGGCTGACCCTGGACTTGATAACAGCATCACAAGGAGGAGTGTGTAAGCTGATTGGAGAGACGTGTTGTACGTTTATCCCGGATGGCTACACGACTGGAGGAGACATCTATGAAGCACTGCAGAACTTAACTGCTCTGCAGAAATATGTTGCGGACCATACATCAGGAGGAGACGCATCACAAGGCTGGATAGCCTGGTTGACATCTGGACCATGGTGGAATATATTCTTGAAATTCTTGACTCCCATTCTTATATTGTTGATATTGTTTTGCTTATTTCCAGGTTGCATCTTGCCATGTGTAAGATCGATGGTGAATAAAATGATTGCTAACACCTTTACCAACTATATACTGTTGCAGCAGAGTGACATGGATGCCAAGGCTAATATTTGTGTATGAATAAAGCCTGCACTGAAAATGTTGTGTAGAGCTGAAGATATATACGCCAAATAGCCTTAAAAAATGACAATACAGGGTGGTGATGTTGGATTTATATTTTATTATTGTCATTTGTATTGAGAAACATATAATCATTTATGTTTGGAAGTATATAGTTGATTGCATATTGAAAGAATGTCTCATCCTAGGAGGTCTGTAACAACTCTGTGTAGCATGAAGAGGGGAGTGCGTTCACTCCTCTTCAGAGTGTTCTGGCATAGATCATACACCTTCTAGGAGAGGTCGTATCTTCTCTTGTTGATATATGGTATAGCAAACACATGTATATCTGTTTGAATGTAAGAGCCTTTGTTTATGTGAACTGCTGGACTCCCTGGCGCCAGTAGAGTGGGGAGTCTTCACGGGGTCGTGAACCCCCACCCCCCACACACACACACACACACGACACACAGACAAGGTATTCTTTGTCCACATGTAAGACATCATATGTTAATGAATTTATGCATATTCACGTAACCTCAATAAAGAGCAGTATTACGAGGGAGCAGACGAGAGTCTGACAGAGGTCAGGTCTCCCTCATGCATGAGTAACACAAAGAACTTTGCCTACTTGGTGTTCAATGCTTTTGCTGTGTAGTTAAATTGTCTCGTTCCAGCGAGGGGTTGTGCTAGACAGACCCATCACTGACTGTTAAAATGCCCCTTCTGCTTTGCTACATTTCTAAAGTGGAAATTATAACAATACAACAGCTGTTTTAGAATTCTGGTGATTCCATGTTGTGATATCACCAAAAGATGTTATCCCTGTTCTAGTGATATAATGTCATAACAGGAATTCCATGTCTTAATGCTGGTTTTGTAATGAAGGATAAACAATTTCTCCAACACTGGGAACATGTCCTGGGAATACTTGTACTGACCAGCAGTCTAGTGTCCTGCAGCTTTTCTTTAATGTGATGGAGCAATGCACCTTCTGATTGGTAGATGACCCACTCTACCACCTGAGCCAAAGCTGCCACAAACATATCATTAAGGTGCAGGAGACTTGTCCAGCTGGATTTTGTGATATTAATAATGGCAAATAGAACTCCATCAAGGTTCTATTGCTATTAGCACTGGTGAACCAATGTGTGTGTCACTATTTGACTTGAGTAAGAACAGTTGCTTGGTTCCTGTATTTTCAGAGACAGATATTGATACTTACTTTCAGCATATAGCTATTGTGCTACATTGGCCACACAATGCACTGAGTATAATGTTACAGTTAAAGTTGACAGGTAAGGCTCAGAAGATTTATTCCGCCCTGTCTGTCTGTTGAATAAAATCTCTTTTATGAAATGCTTATCTTACAAATATATGAATTTGTACCAGAACACTACAGGTAGCATTTCAGGGGTCTCAGAAAAAGATCTTGTTAAACTTACTGACTTTGCTAGAGAGATGAGAAATTTTTATTTGGTGATACTAAGCATCCAAGGTGACTAATTTAGCCACAGTGAGAGAACTAGTGCTTGTAGTGGAGCTTAAAAACTGTGTGTTTTAGGTTTTATTTAAATGGACTAAGGGTATCTACTTTGCAGCAGGCTAACACATTGGCACATGAGTATGTCTTGGCTCACAACACGAATGCTGCAGAGTACATCATGAGCCACACAGGAGATCTGGTGATGCACAGTCACACAACTCTGTCATACCATACCAGCTCAAATATTGCCTGGAAGAACAAGTTTGGTGTCAGGTGTTGAGGACCTAAGGCACCCTGATGAGAAGTGGGCTACTGGAACAAGACAGCATCGGTGGGCAAGAAACAAAAATAAGACCCTGTTGGAATGCCCCAGCCAAAGGAGTTACATGAATAGGATGAGGGACCTATGGTATCTTCGATATCCAGCATCAACATTGACAGTGAAGCAACTAGTAGCTCAGTGTTCCAATATTCAGAAGAAGAGGTTGTGTCACGATCCTGGGTCTTATGACCCAGTGTTTTGAGTTTTAGTTTATTTTGATGTTTATAGTATATGGTTAAGCTCATTAGTTTTTCTATTTCATTTGTTATTAGATTCCCCTCGTGTCTTCCAACCCCTGTTAAGTCTCCCTTGCTCTTCATGTGTTTCATGTCTGTGTCTTACGTTGTCAAGTTCAGGTTGTCATGTCTGCGTCTCATTATGTTTTCTGTTTTATTTTGAAGGGGTCCTGTGTTCCTATGTTCAATGTTTTTTAGTTTTACTCTCCCCTTGTGACGTCGTTATGTTCATGTGTGTCAGCTGTTTCCCCATGTGTTTCTGTTTCCCTCATTATCCTCTTGTGTGTATTTAGTCTGTGTGTCTTCAGTCATTCCTTGTCAGGTCGTCTGTTGTTCACGCCATGTTCTTTACACCAGGTTTCTAGGTTTCATGTCCAGGTTTTTTCATATTGTTTGTTTAGATTTCCCAGTTTAGGTTTGTGTTAATTTTGCTTCAGTTTGCCTTGCCTTTTGTTTGTACCTTTTTCCAGCCTCATTAAACGGTTCGCTTTTTGTTAACATTCAAGTTCTGTTCCCTGTTCCTTGGAGTCTGCATTTTGGCTCATCCTAAATCGTCAATTCATACAGTCTGCCCTCGCCAGACTGTGACAGAACGACCTGACCATGTTGGACCCAGCAGACATTTACTTCAGTGACTTTGTTTTTGTTTTTATATCTCTCGGCTGGCCTGGGAACGCCTTGGTGTTCCCCCGGATAAGCTGGAGGAGGTGGCTGGGGAGAGTGAGGTCTGGGCCTCTTTGCTTAGGCTGCTGCCCCCGCGACCCGGCCTCGGATAAAGCGGATGAAGATGGATGGATGGATGGATGGACTTTGTTGAATTTAAAATTCGTGTCACGTAACTTCGAGGACTCTGGATTATTTCCTGCGCAGGGAAGCAAGAGGAAGAGAAGGACTCCATTCGGGCCCAACTAGCTTGGATAGCAATGGCCAACCCAGGTTTTATGGACTACTTGCCGGTAGACTCTAAGAACTTTGTTTTGGCCAAAGCCAAAACAAAGAACTTGTGTGAGCACAAGTGACACCATCGTCTCAGAACAGGACAATGTTTTAAGGGACTCCCTAGTTTCTGTATCTGTCCCTAGTGAACTATCTAAGGATGTGTATGATGTGACTGGTGAGAACGTTACAGATAACAAGGTGCCATCCACCATATTTAAACTGGCTAAACTACTTGGACTTACTGCCTCAGAGCTAATGGATCAAGTTAAGTTTTGTGTTCCACAGCCATTCATGTTTGAATCAGCTCACCACGATTTTTTGTCGATATCCACTGAAACTGTTCATGTGACACCTCAAAAGACTGTTTTATCTGAGCCTGCATCCATGACTCCTGTCCCTGCTCCCAGGTCAGCTGAGGTTCTGCTAGCCCCAGCACCCGTATCAGTTCTTCGGGTGAGGGAGGCTGGGGTCCAGTTGGTCCCTGCTCTGGTTTCCAGGCCGGCTGAGGCTCTGTCAGTTTCTGCACCCGTACCAGCTCCTCGGGTGAGAACGGCAGCTGCCCAGCCATTGCCGGTGCCAGTCCACCCCTGCACCCATGCCGGTCCCCAGGGTGAGGTCAGCCAGGATACAGCCCGTCTCTGCACCCGTACCTACTCCCCCGGGTGGGAGCAACTAGTGTCCAGCAGGTGCCTGCACCCTTTCCTGTTTCCGCTGGAGGCTCTAGTGAGCCCGTCCAGCCTTTTTCCTTGTGTTCAGGAAGCTCAGGAGAATTGGATCAGTTACCTTCTTGTCCACCATTACTTCAACCACCACTACAACCTCTACTTCAGTCATTAGCTCAGTCTCTAGCTCTGTAAGCTCTGCTACCTGCTCAGTTTTCAGCTCAGGCATCAGCTCTGTTTCCAGTTCAGTCATTAGCTTTTTCACCAGTTCAGTCAGTTGCTCAGTCACTTCCATTCTCTGCTGGAAGCTCCAGTGAGCTAATTCAGCCAGAAGGGGGCCGCATCTCTCTAATAAATCCCGGACAGACTGTTTGCACTGCACAGCCCCAGCCGTCGCATTCTGAGCCGCCTGTGTGCCCTGTGCAGCTTCAGTTAGCGTCCCTTCTGCCAGAGGTCTCTGTACCCGCTGGCTCTGTGCCTGTCTCTTCAGCTGGGGGTTCAGGAGAACCGCACCAGCCTCATGCCACGTCAGCTGGGGGGCCCGAGGAGCCCGTCCAGCCTCATGCCACGTCAGCTGGGGGGCCCGAGGAGCCCGTCCAGCCTCATGCCACGTCAGCTGGGGGGGCCCGAGGAGCCCGTCCAGCCTCCTTCTGTTCCACCACCTGCGGCTTCCACGCCGTTGCCTGCAGTGCCGTCGCCTGGTCCTGCCTCGCCTGGTCCTGCCTCGCCTGGTCCTGCCTCTGCTTCTGCTTCGCCTGGTCCTGCCTCTGCTTCTGCTTCGCCTGGTCCTGCCTCTGCTTCTGCTTCGCCTGGTCCTGCCTCTGCTTCTGCTTCGCCTGGTTGTTTAGATTTCCCAGTTTAGGTTTGTGTTAATTTTGCTTCAGTTTGCCTTGCCTTTTGTTTGTACCTTTTCCAGCCTCATTAAACGGCTCGCTTTTTGTTAACATTCAAGTTTTATTCCCTGTTCCTTGGAGTCTGCATTTTGGGTCCTTCTCGTCAATTCATACAGTCTGCCCTTGCCAGACTGTGACAGGTTGCTCTCACGGCTAGAGATTGATGAATTACAAAACATATGTTACAGCAAGGGGGAGCCAGGATGACAGGTCAGAGGGGATATACAGTGGCTTGCAAAAGTATTCGGCTCCCTTGAACTCTTCCACATTTTATCACATTACAGCCACAAACATGAATCAATTTTATTGGAATTCCATGTGAAAGACCAATACAAAGTGGTGTACACGTGAGAAGTGGAACGAAAATCATACATGATTCCAAACATTTTTTACAAATAAATGACTGCAAAGTGGGGTGTGTGTAATTATTCAGCCCCCTGAGTCAATACTTTGTAGAACCACCATTTGCTGCAATTGCAGTTGCCAGTCTTTTAGGGTATGTCTCTACCAGCTTTGCACATCTACAGACTGAAATCCTTGCCCATTCTTCTTTGCAAAACAGCTCCAGCTCAGTCAGATTAGATGGACAGCGTTTGTGAACAACTGTTTTCAGATCTTGCCACAGATTCTCGATTGGCTTTAGATCTGGACCTTGACTGGGCCATTCTAACACATGGACATGTTTTATTTTAAACCATTCCATTGTTGCCCTGGCTTTATGTTTAGGGTCGTTGTCCTGCTGGAAGGTGAACCTCCGCCCCAGTCTCAAGTCTTTTGCAGACTCCAAGAAGTTTTCTTCCAAGATTGCCCTGTATTTGGCTCCATCCATCTTCCCATCAACTCTGACCAGCTTCCCTGTCCCTGCTGAAGAGAAGCACCTCCAGAGCATGATGCTGCCACCACCATATTTGACAGTGGGGATGGTGTGTTCAGAGTGATGTGCAGTGTTAGTTTTCTGCCACACATAGCGTTTTGCATTTTGGCCAAAAAGTTCCATTTTGGTCTCATCTGACCAGAGCACCTTCTTCCACTCGTTTGCTGTGTCCCCCACATGGCTTGTGGCAAACTGCAAACGGGACTTCTTATGGTTTTCTGTTAACAATGGCTTTCTTCTTGCCATAAAGGCCAACTGTGTGCAGTGCACGACTAAGCCTGCTTTAAATTTCTCAATAACTTTATCCCTGACCTGTCTGGTGTGTTCTTTGGACTTCATGGTGTTGTTGCTCCCAATATTCTCTTAGACAACCTCTGAGGCCGTCACAGAGCAGCTGTATTTGTACTGACATTAGATTACACACAGGTGCACTCTATTTAGTCATTAGCACTCATCAGGCAATGTCTATGGGCAACTGACTGCACTCAGACCAAAGGGGGCTGAATAATTACGCACACCCCACTTTGCAGTTATTTATTTGTAAAAAAAAAATGTTTGGAATCATGTATGATTTTCGTTCCACTTCTCACGTGTACACCACTTTGTATTGGTCTTTCACGTGGAATTCCAATAAAATTGATTCATGTTTGTGGCTGTAATGTGACAAAATGTGGGAAAGTTCAAGGGGGCTGAATACTTTTGCAAGCCACTGTATCATCATCCCAACTCGAAATTGGGTATTAAGCCCCAAGTGTGATGGAAGAAGGATCGTTGAGTGCAAGAGGAATTGACCTGAAAGATAGGATCATGGTGAAGCTTGAAACCTGGATCTTCTGTAGCCGGTTACCAAGATTACATGAAGTACCCTCAGAAGATCTATTAGATGATGTGAATGCAGCACTACGGACAATACCTACCGCCACCATTACCGAGACTAACCAGCTGATCTACACCACTGTTGCAGTGATCAGTGAGATGCTTGGCTATAGGTTGAATAGCCACAAGGACCAATATCCTCCATGGAGAAGTAGACCAGAGGCCAAGATCAAGGTAGCATGGCGGGAGGTTAGCCAACTACTGGAGCTGCAGAAAGGTGCAATGAAGAAGGTGCCTAAGAAGTACAGCAAGCTGTCCATACCTGAGGCCTTGGAAACTGACAAGAAAAGACTCACAGTCTTGGCCAGCCACTTGAAGAGATGCACAAGAGAGATAGAACGCAGGAGAATAAACTAGCTGTTCTCCACGGAAACAACCAAAGTGTACTCTCAGTGGCAGGGAAACAATATGAGAACAGCACCACCAAGGCTGGAGACTGAGCAATACTGGAAGAGCATCTGGGAGGGGGGCGCAACCCATAACAGCAATGCTCAATGGCTAGTGGATCTGAGAGCAGACCACAGCAACCTCGCTGAACAGGGTCCAGGAACCATCACGTAGCAGACATCCAAGAAAGGGTCTCCAGTATGAAGAGTTGGACAGAACCAGGTCCCGACATGGTTCATGCATGGTTCTGAAAAGGCTGACTGCACTCAACGAGCGTCTGGCAGCACTAATGAACGAGCTGGTAGACGATGAGAGACACTTAGAATGGCAAACCAAAAGCCAGAAAGTTCTGATCCCGCAGGACCCCCAGAAGGGACCAGTCCCTTCCAAATACCCACCAATAACCTGCCTCAGTACCACATGGAAGCTCCTGTCAGGCATCATAGCATCTAAGATAAACAAACACATGGGTCAAAGAGCCTTCATCAGGAACTCAATGGAGATGTGGCGTACAAAACTAGAGGCCACCCATAGTACAAGTCACCATCAAGTGCGGGATCTGCTCTGTCCCCACTGCTGTTCTGCATAGGTCTGAACCCCCTCAGTGAGATCATCAACAAGACTGGCTATGGATATCGACTACAGAAATGAGCCACTTCCTGTACACAGATGACATCAAGTTGTATGGCAAGAGTGCATTAGACATCGATTCACTGATCCACACCACCAGGATATACAGCAATGACACTGGAATGTTGTTCAGACTGGAGAAGTGTAGTCGAATGATAACAAAGAGAGGGAAGGTTGGATGATAAAAAAGAGACGGAAGGTAGTCGGAACTCAGGGGATCAAACTACCAGAAGGCAACATTGGAGATATAGAGGACAGCCACAATTACCAGGGGATCCCACAGGCAAATGGGAACCATGAAGAGGTTGCTAGGAAAGCTGCAACCACCAAGTACCTGCAGAGGGTCAGGCAAGTCCTGAGGAGTCAGCTTAATGGTAAAAACAAGATCCGGGCTATCAACACCTATGCCCTGCCCGTAATCAGGTACCCTGCTGGGATAATAAGCTGGTCAAAGGAGGAGATAAAAGCCAGTGACATTGAAACAAGGAAGCTCCTTGCCATGAATGGAGGGTTTCACCGCAAGTCCAGTACCCTGAGGCTGTATGCTGTATGGAAGGAAGGAGGCTGGGGACTGGTGAGTGTCAGTATCACAGTCCAGGATTAGACAACAAACGAATACATCAGGACGATAGCAACAACCAACCACATGCTCAGTGAATACCTCAGACAGCAGAAACTCAAGAAAGAGGAGAAACCATCATGGAGGGATAGGGCCCTGCACGATATGAACCACTGGAAGATAGAGGAAGTGGTTGACATCCAGAAGTCCTGCCAGTGGCTGGACAAAGCTGGACTGAAAGACAGAAGCACTAATCATGGCAGCACAGGCATTTTATGAGTTGTTCTGTTCCATCCTCTACACTGACAGTACACTGTTTATGCTGTCTTTATACCAAACAGTATGAAGGTGGAATTCAGTGAATGAATCTAAGCATCATTAGCTTGACTTCAAATTCATCTTTTTATTGAATTTAGCATAAATCTGACCATGATCACCAAATCCACTGTGCAGTAGTCCCACACAATGCTTTATATTAAATCTGTCACATTACTGCAAGCTAACCTGTTTATCCTGCATTTTCTATTTTCTTGCAACTTTTAAATAACAGTGTACCTCAGTTTGTTTTGCAGCATGTTTTACAATATCAAAAATATTATGTCACATGTACAACCCAATATGTGATTTAAAAAAATGATGTCATGGTGCTGGGTCTGCGACCGACTGTTTTTAGATTATTGTTATTCATGGGCTTTTGTTCCACTTCTTATATATTTAGTCCTTGGATTTTGGTTTCTGATTTTCTTTTGCCTTTCTCATCTTCCTTATTGTGTCATGTCTTGTCTGCTTGTTCCCTCTGTCTCCCCTGTCAGTCTATTGTTGAATTCTCCCAGTTCTTTGAATCTTTGGGCTGAAGGAAGGACACTTACTCGGTGTATAAATGCTCAATCAACAATCCTTTATTTCCATACACTTTTCACACAATGAGCATAAAACCATCATGATGGGGAGAGATGCAGAGAGGGTCACAGCAAGTCTCAAAATGGTGGTGTGTTACACAGCTTCTTATACTTTTCCACTGGCCCCCACCTGGTCGTAAACCTAAACATTCACACTCTCTTATCTGTCGTGGCGCCTAAGTTATGACCTCGGGCTCCCTGTCTTTCTACCTCCTACAAGGGTGGGGGCACAGAATGTGGTCTGTTTCTGCTATTATCGGCACAAGGTCTTTTGCACACAACATTCTCAGAAAATGATTTAAGCAGTCTGACATGACAAGAAAACAGTGTAAAACATTCACAGCAGATAAATGGTGGCGCCCACCTGTCTAACAGAACCCAAAGGATGGTCACATTCTTTTAATCCCCAGAGATATACTTGAACTTTTGTCTATCCTACTAACAAAATATACTGAGACATTTTGTCTAACATACTATAAGAATATACTGCGAAGGGGGTCATGTTCTTTAACCTAATCTCACAATTCCCCCTTTGATCTCTCTTTAGAGAGATCACTTACAACATACATTCTAGGGTGGAAAAGTGGTGTCAACTCTTTCCCAGTCTCCTAGTATTTGTGCTTCACACAAAAACACAATTCCATCGCTGGATTTCCTCTGCGCTGTCACTTTTAGAGCTTGGCACGCTCTCTCCATCCCTCGAGTTGTCACGTCCAATGCTGCTGAAGATTTAAGGCAGAGCACGTCGTACACCTTAGTTGTCTTCCTCAATGTCAACGATGAATCTCTCATTTTATTTAAAATCCTGCTGTGGGAAGTCTCCTGTTGATCTCCTGGAAGCTCAGTAGCACCGCTCTCTGTGTGATGTCCGCTGTGGTGAAGGTGATCTCTGATCCTCCTGAAGCCTCTCTCCTGGCCTCAGCTCCCATCTTGTGGACGATCCTCTCAGCCACTCCTTCTCGTCATGGCACCTCACGACATCTACAGATTAAAAAAATAACACTCCTTTCCCCACATGGCTTCCACCATGTGTCAACTCCCCAATGAGACATGTACAAGAATGTTGCACATTCTCTCTAAAACAATCTCCAGGGTTTCCCACTTGGAGCAGCCATACTCCAACCTGTAACCCTGTGTAAAAACATTAATCAGCAGTTACATGTTCAGCCTATTTAATTCCCAGCTCCACCTGGAGCCTGTATCCTGGAAGACAAATCGGTTAAATCAAACTTCACATTTGCAACCAACTGTAGATCATAAGAGTGATAAAGTATTCAGCATAAAAGACAAGTATCATGTGCAGGTTTTCTCCAATCATTACATCACTGTTATTACCATAATTTGTCCCAAATCATGAATCATCCCAATTTATTCCACAATTTAATCTGTGACTTCCCTTAAACAATGTCACTCCACCCATTTTATCACTATGAGCTCAGTAGTGGCTAGCTAATAAGTTCATATTCAACTATTCCATAAACACTGCATCTTATTTGATTCCTCATGTCACTTGTCTGTTTTCTGCTGAATCCTCTACATCCACTCTTAAAGAAAAAACAGACATTAGGAGCACACATAGTCAATCCTGGTGGTCAGGCGCAGGTCGATAGGTTCCAGAGGTGCCGTAAAAGGTCATAAAATTAAGCCTGCTGTAAAAGGAATGACACTGGTTTCAACACAGGAAATTTCTCACGTTATTCACATCGTCAAAGTAACCTTCAACATTTTCCCAACAACACAGTGTAACAGTATCATCAATCCTGTAGTAGAGAAACAAACATCAACCAATTGTTCTGTTATAAATCACATCATCAAATCACATGAAGAACTGTAATGCTGTAGAAAAGAGAATGCAACTGTTAGCGCTGCGCAGGTGTGTACACACTTTCTCACAGTGATCTCTGTGAGCAACACAAGCCCATGAATAACACACCCCTGGTAGATTCACAAACACAGAAAGTGGCATTTAAAAGGTTAAATCATCACACAACCTCGAATGTTGCTGTCATCTTTCTGCTCCTGTAAAAAGAAACACATAAATTCATCCACCCTTTTGGCCTGTCTAGGTGGAGGTAAACTTTGAGTCGTGGTCAAGTCTTGTCAGCTTTTACCAGTCAGTCAGTTTGTTTTTATTTCCATTCATTCATTCATTCATTCATTCATTCATTCATTCATTCTTTGCTGATAGTGGAAACCATCGCCACATTTGATTTCCACCCTCAGCAAAATGACGTCATTTCAAAAAGAAAAAGAAGAACTTTAGGTCGGATTACCTCGCTGAATCCTTTTTGGGCAGGGACTCTCATTTTCTAATTGTCCCCAATAAGTGGCTTTCTCCTGAGCCCATTTTAATGTGGAGAAACCCACTTTGCGACTGTTTTCAGTAAGAATGTTTTATAGCGCTTTAAAGTTCAATCTCTCAGGCCTGGATTAAAGAGCTGATTTGTTAAATCAGGAACTCACAAAATACCAAAATATCACCACCGGTGGATCACTCCTCTCAGATGTTCTTATTTCAGTGCACTGTAACAAAAGCAAAAACAAACGTAACCAATAAAATACTCATATAATAACAAATACTGGGGCACATTAGAAACCTGTCCAAGCATAAAACCACCTTTCTCTCTCTTAGAGAAAGAAAACAATCCAAACCTCACTGATAAAAATCAACCTAGTGCTAAGCAAAACCCAAAATCAACCAAAACTTCACCAGAAAGTGATAGGTTACGAGGCAGGGTGCACCCCGAACAGGTCACCAGTCTATCACCTAGAAACAAACAATCATTTACACTTACATTCACAGATAATTTAGAATCATCAATCAACCTAGCTCTAACAGCTGCATGACTTTTCACTGTGGCAGGAAACCAGAATACCCAGAGAGAAACCACTGCAAACTAGCCAGACTGTGGACTTGCACCCAGGACCTTCTTACTGTGGAGCGACAGCACTAACCAGCATGCCAACAATGTAGGAAATACAGGGAAGCTATGATTTCCTGTTGAATTTTGTACAGATCTTTAAAGCCTGAGGCAATTGTGTTAAATACACGTGGGATACTTATGTAAATCCAAGGGCTGGACCCCTTTTCTTTTTTTTTTAATTTTAATTTTTTATTTTCAGTGTGTTCCTCCTTCAATTAAATCTCAATGGCGCTCCGAAATAAGGCTCACACCGTTAATTCATCATTTTCACTCTGTACCACTGCTCCTTATCCGGCTGTGCAAAGCACAGTAAACAATTCAGTCGAGGCCTTGAGCCATAAACAGACATCACTCACAGACATTGTTTTCATAACCAAACTGCTTTAGACCCTGTCCCCTAAATCTGCACAAATGCCCTCTGGGTGACATGAAATGCATTTAACCAATTAACAATCAATTGCTTCTTGTTGTTGTAACAAATTCTGTATTTGGACGTTTGTGTGTAGCATTTTGCGTATCAGCATAGCATTTGTTAGCAAAGCATTCTTCATTGCAGCAGCGTGTGTGTATCACTCTTCATTGCACAAACATGTGTATGTGAGTGTGTGTGTGTGGATCACTTCTCAGTGAATTGAATCAGCATTTCGATTTGTGTGCGTGTGTGTGTCATTTCTCAGTCAATCAACGAGTGGATATGTGTTCATATGGATGTTTCTCTTAATTCTGAGTCAGTGTATGTAGATGTGTGTTTGTGTTCATCACTTTCCTGTTCTGGTGTTCTGGGTAAACCAGGGCCTGAAGCGTGCTCTGGGGTCCTGCCTCCCCCTTTCCAGTCCGTTTGCATCCCTTGGTGCTGCTGCCCAAAGTTCTGTCCATACTGGTTCTGGCCCCAATTGAGGCAGTCCTTTTCTCCAGTGTCCTGCATCTTCTCCTTGTCCAGCTCCTCCTGAGCCATGCTCAGTTTCTGCTCTGATGTCTCGAGCTCTCACTGAGGGCAGAAACCTCAGAGTCTTTTCCGTACACATCAGATTGAAGTTTATTGATGTTTTCCTTGCTTTGCTCCACGGCCTTCTGCAGCTCTGCTGTTCGGCTCTTCTCAGAGGTCAGCTCCTGACCGAGCCCCGACACCTGTGCCTTCAGCTTATGTTCTTCTGGTGCTTTTGTCCAATCTGAGGTGCCTCCTGACCTCAGTTACTCCTCATGTCTCTGGCACGCCCTTTTTGCTGCCCGATCATCCGTGTTGGTCCGTCACTGTCCTGCACAGTTTTAATGCAGAGTTGTTAAGGTCAGCATTCTTTTGCTCGGCCTCACCTTTCATCCGGGCTTAATAGGCGTCTCGTCACAGCTCTGTCAGCTGAAGCTGTCTGGAAATCTCCCCCGTGTAGTGAAACGGGCCTTGGATTTAACGTTCTCCGTCTCCGCTGCATGAGATCTTTCCTGCAGCACTGTTGACATTCTCAGGCTGTTGTTGTGGGTCCAGCTGCTGTAGCATTTGGTCAGGGTCACATCAAAGATGGTAGAAGGGAGAGCAAAGATGGTAGAGGGGAGAGCAGGAGTCCAGGTCAGCCTCGGCTTTCCGGGCCGACAAAGCAGCCTGTAATCAAGCATAAAGAGAAAAAACAAAAACAAAACAAAAACAGACGAACAGGAAAATGATGTTGTTTTGGCTGTGTTATTCAGAGAGGGGCCAGGCCCTGTGTCAGCCTTCTCCCCCCCTTTTTTTGTTTTTTCTCACAATATAATCAAGTCATAACCCACCAAGTTGACAGGACAACACAGGTACACGTTAAAATTCTTTAATAATTCAAAAAAGTAATTTTATTTCATTCAATAATCACTTATATTACTCAATCAGAAGAAAACATGTCACAATCCGACTCTTTTCACCACTAAATTTATTATTTCATCACTGGTTTTGTCATACCAGTGTCTGTCTTTTTGAAGTCAAGTTGTTGTCCTGCAACCCAGAGAGTTTATTTGTTAGTAGTGGATAAACTTTATCATTTAACAACATGTGTATGTTAAGTTTTGCTGCTTTAACCTTGCTGGAAACTCTTCACGTGTTCATGAATGTAAGCTGTTTCTTCATTGCGTGTGTGTGCGTTTGTAGGTGGGTTATTTTAACTTTTTTTTTTTTTTTTTTTTTTTTTTTTTTTTTTCCCAACAAGGCATTTCTCTAATTGTGTGTGTTTTTAATTTTGTTTCCCAAATTTTGATTTCCCACCTTAAATAACAGCATTCCATGTCTTCAGCCAGGAATTAGAGCTTGCTTGTGAGATTCAGGGACACATGGTGCCAAAAACAATTCAGTGAAAAACTTGCCTGAAAATTTCCAGTAATGGTAACCGATAACTGGAGGAGAAGATGTCCTTTAAGCTTCTTTTCAGGGTGAGGACAACGTGAGAGGTCAAGCTGTAAAATTTTGAGCCAGAGCTTGGCCTGTCTGTCGTCCCAATTTTGTTAGTCTATCCTTTTGCCGCTGTACTCAGGTTTCCAGGTTGAGAGAAATCCACCTGTATTAAGAGACTAAAACATTCATTTACTATTTTTCTTAAAACATCCATTTGGTTCATCTGCCTAGATTTTACTCTCTCTCTCTCTTGGTGCATAGTTCACACAGTCAGGCAGTTGCCTTTTATGGGCATGCAGATTTCCGGCCACCGACACTCACCCCCAGCAGCCGCCAAGTCATCTCTCTTATATCAAAACCCAGCCAAACATCAAACATTCACCGTAGTCATTCAAAACTGTATCTATAATATTATAATCAACAAAATCAGCATTTTAATTACAGGCATGTATCATTGTTTGCAAATCATACTTATAAAACTCAATAACACGCTAAACAGGAAGTCCTCTGTGGGCTTCACAGCAGCCACCTCATTTGTATGTTCACACACCGTCTAAAATAGCTCGCAGCGCGCTGTCGTCACACACAGCCTCGTTTCACACTCAACTCTCTATTATATTTACAAAGACGTCTTATATTTACAATCACTCCTTCTTTATCACACAACTCCTTACTCCCCTTTGCCACAGCTGCAACCTCTAATTTTTTCTCTGGCGCACTCCCAGGTCGCATGACCTGCAGCGCCCTCAGCAACTCCTCTCTCTGCTTCTCAAAAGTTTTCCACTCACCCTGCACACCCCCTTTTTCTATGTTAGACTTAGAACCCAACATTTTCACACCACTACACACCTTTAAATCCTCCAAATGATTTCACAGTTTGCAACAATTCACGACACAGCCTCTTGCCGCAATTTCTGCCCAACACAAACACTTTTAGACACAAATTATTTTGTTACTTTAATTGACTCCCGTACTTCTGACGAGACGCCGACTCTAACGGCGCTTTCACACAACCCGCACACCTCCTACTCTCTTCCTCTCTCTCTCCTTTTTTTTTTTTACACCACAGAGTAATACACCCAATTCAGCCCGTCTATCTCTATGTGGCTCCAAATACCCTCTTTATTTAATTTAACACTCGTCAGGGGACAGGCAAACAACAATTTCAACCACTGAAACGAGGAATACAACCTTTTTCAACCTTTTAACCTTATTTAACCTTATTTCTCTGACTATTCTTAGAACTCAACCTTTGTTCGCAAAATGTGTCTTGCTCTAGTCCAGAATAAATGTAAACCGTGATTAGTCAAGTCAAGTCAAGTCAAGTTTATTTATAAAGCACATTTAAAAACAACCAAGGCTGACCAAAGTGCTGTACAATAAAATACAAAGATAAAATACAATAAAACACAAGTACATAAAACACCTCACTGATAAAAACAATAAGTTAAAACAGTAAGTTAAACCTTGCTAAAAGCCAATGAGAAGAGGTGAGTTTTAAGAGCAGTTTTAAAAGTTCCTAGGCTTGTGGAGAATCTGATGTGAGGAGGTAAACTGTTCCACAGTCTGGGTGCAGCCACAGCAAAAGCCCTCTCTCCCCTAGTCTTTAATCTGTACCTGGGAACATCTAAAAGCATCAGGTCTGCTGACCTCAAAGATCTCCTGGGGCGGTAAATGCTAAGAAGCTCTGCCAGGTAAGGAGGTGCAGTACCGTTAAGAGCCTTAAAAACCAGCAGTAAAATTTTAAAATCAATCCTAAAAGCAACTGGGAGCCAGTGGAGAGAGCAGAGGACCGGAGTGATGTGGTCTCTCTTTTTGGAGCCGGTCAGCATGCGAGCAGCAGCGTTCTGCACCAGTTGGAGGCGATGCAGACAGGAACGATCTAAACCAGCATAAAGGGAGTTACAGTAGTCCAGCCGTGATGTAATAAAAGCATGGACCACCCTTTCTAGATCGTTCCTGCACAGGTAGGACTTGACTTTAGCTAAAATCCGTAGATGATAAAAAGATCCCTTGACTACGGAGCTGATTTGTTTATCAAATTTAAAAGCACTGTCAAAAGTAACACCGAGGCTCTTAATGGAGGAAGTACATTTGGAAGTTAGGGGTCCCATAAAATCAAAGGAAAGGTTGGGGTCTTTAGGAAGCCCAAACACAATGACTTCAGTTTTACTTTCATTTAGATGTAGGAAGTTAAGAGCCATCCAAGTCTTAATGTCAGACAGACAGGAGAATAACGGCTGCAAAGAGTCCTTACAGTCTAACCTCAGAGGGAGGTAGATCTGAATGTCATCAGCAAAGGTGTGGAAGGACACATTACACAGACGTTTCAGTGTTATTCTGTAGCTATGCGGGAGTCCTCAGTTCCCAAGTCACCACCTCGGCTAACCAGACGCCGCTGGACCTGACTGCGCGTCCACAGGCAGGAGGGTTGCCACACCATGAACAAAAATATTTTCCACAGGTCCACTAGGCATCAACCTTTGATCCTAAAATGTGTCTTTGCTCTAATGTCCTCCCATTCACACATCAACCGTCACTGTCACCATGTTTATATTTCACACAGAAACACAGCAAGCGCGTCTCATCAGCAGTAATACACAGAAACACAGCAAGCGCGTCTCACCAGCAGAAACACACACAGAAACCTCTGAGCTCACCTTTGAAAATGCAAGCGCACCATAAGCTAGACTCTATTTCACCTCTATTTCATATTCTACACTTTGGCCGCGTTTTGGAAGCTTTTCCCCATTTCTTGCAACAGAAGCCAGTCATAGACAAAATTAATTATGTTAGGGTAAAGTGGGCTGCACTCTAGTCTCAACGTAGAATATGATTAGTATCTTGCTAGAGCCAGTTCCTATAACACACTGGAATTCTAGTCTCAACGTAGAATATTATTAGTATCTTGCTAGAAAATTCCTATAACACTTGAATTCAGCCTCAACTTATGTTGTTAGTATCTTGCGCCGAAAACCAGACACCGACAATTTAATGTGAAAATACGTGTAACCCAGCGAACAGATTAATTTGGAAAGCCCAATATGCACATTTGGTATTTATAATACAACAGGCTGTGCTTACCTTTTTATGTTTGGACCGTCCTCTGTTCGCCTCGCCCCACGATCTCACCACAGGCCAAATCTGCCCCTCCTCAGCACACCAAAAGATCCGGGTCACCGGCACCAAGTTGTTGAATTCTCCCAGTTCTTTGAATCTTTGGGCTGAAGGAAGGACACTTACTCGGTGTATAAATGCTCAATCAACAATCCTTTATTTCCATACACTTTTCACACAATGAGCATAAAACCATCATGATGGGGAGAGATGCAGAGAGGGTCACAGCAAGTCTCAAAATGGTGGTGTGTTACACAGCTTCTTATACTTTTCCACTGGCCCCCACCTGGTCGTAAACCTAAACATTCACACTCTCTTATCTGTCGTGGCGCCTAAGTTATGACCTCGGGCTCCCTGTCTTTCTACCTCCTACAAGGGTGGGGGCACAGAATGTGGTCTGTTTCTGCTATTATCGGCACAAGGTCTTTTGCACACAACATTCTCAGAAAATGATTTAAGCAGTCTGACATGACAAGAAAACAGTGTAAAACATTCACAGCAGATAAATGGTGGCGCCCACCTGTCTAACAGAACCCAAAGGATGGTCACATTCTTTTAATCCCCAGAGATATACTTGAACTTTTGTCTATCCTACTAACAAAATATACTGAGACATTTTGTCTAACATACTATAAGAATATACTGCGAAGGGGGTCATGTTCTTTAACCTAATCTCACACTATGTTCAGTGTCAAGTCTGTGTTTCTGGGACTGTTGTGTGCTTCCTGTTTTATTTTGATAGTCACTGTCCTGTGTGCAGTGTGTCAGGTTTTGCTTCCCCTTGTGTTGTTCGCTCTGATTTCTCCCAGCTG
This sequence comes from Neolamprologus multifasciatus, assembly GCF_963576455.1. Classification (NCBI taxonomy): domain Eukaryota; kingdom Metazoa; phylum Chordata; class Actinopteri; order Cichliformes; family Cichlidae; genus Neolamprologus; species Neolamprologus multifasciatus. Next base: position 42,683,509 of record NC_140445.1, on the reverse strand, counting down.
TGTTTCCCTCCTGTCTCCCATTCCCTGATTGCTCCAGTGTTTATTTAAGCCCTGTGTTTTCCTTGCTCTGCGACGTGTTGTACCGCCTCATGTGTGTAGGTGTCTCTGCGTTCTATGTTTCTAGATTCCTTGAGTTTTAGTTCAAGTTTCCCAGTGTTCCCTTCCTAGTTTTCAAGTTGAGGGTTTTAGTTTGTTTTTTTGTGGTTATGTTTTGGACATTTTTCCCAGGAATAAAGCTGCCGCCTTGAGTTCACCTTTTTGACTGACTCCTGCATTTGGGTCCACCTCCTGCCTGCCACAGCCTCACATGACACATAAGGACTTACATGTAAGCGTTAAATCTCCAGTTTATGAAATCCCACTGAGCAGTCCTTACCTTTAAAACTAACCTCTCTTCTTCCTCTACTTTCCTTTTTTTCTTATCTTTCTCCATCTCTGAGTAAAGTTGGCTCTCTTTCTTCTCTCTACCTGTTAAAAACAGCAGCTGTATCTTCAGTGTTGGGGAGTAACGGAATACATGTACCGCCGTTACGTATTTAAAATACAAAATATGAGTAACTGTATTCCGTTACAGTTACCGTTTAAAAAGGTGGTATTTAGAATACAGTTACTTTGTTAAAATAAATGGATTACACGGCGGTATTTTCCTGTTTCATATTGTCACGGGTCAGGACTGTTTGGGTTTTGTTTGACAGCTACGTTCTGTTGTTCCAGGCGGCAGCATTACGGTTGTCATGGTTACTGGGTGACGCGTGCTCTCTCTGCGACTGTGTGTTTCCTGGGTGAGAGAGCGCCCCTTTGTTGTTGTTGTTGTGCTAAGCTAATAGGCAGAATGCTACAGGCATAGCCCTAAAGAATGTAGCCTCATGGGCAGTGTAGTCTGTGCTGCAGGGAGAATGGACTTCCATACCCGTTATGTGTCTGTGAGCGCGAGGAGGGAGAAAAAGGAGAGTGGAAAAGTACGAGTTGTCATTGAGCAGAAACGGGAGCTGAAAGCATGTAAATATAATAATAACCACTGCAGCCAAGAAGAGTGCCTGACGAGCCCAGTTGTAAGTAAGCTATTAAGACTCAACTGTACACCATGTTCGTGTTTTCCTCCGAAACAATAAGTTCCGTTGGAGCAGCCTCTCCAAGGAGAGAGCCTCTCTCTGTCTCTTGCTAGCAAACTTGACCCAGACAACAAAGTAAAGCTATTTTTTGGCTACGAGCCCGACACGAACCCGACGTATTAGCCAGAGGTCCCTTTACTACGGTTCGGAGCCGCGGACCTTCAGTAATAATAATAAATCACATTCATGTAGTTGTAAACAGCATGATAATATATTAAGTAATCCAAAGTATTCAGAATACGTTACTCTCATTGAGTAACGTAACGGAATACATTACAAAATACATTTTGGGGCATGTATTCTGTAATCTGTAGTGGAATACATTTTAAAAATAACCTTCCCAACACTGTGTATCTTTAGCTAGCAGACACAGTGCAACAAATTGCACGTAGTTTGCGTGATAGAAACACTAAATTTGAAAATACCTGCTACTTAAAAAACATTACTTTTTTATGCTTCTCTCGCTTCTCTTTTGTAGTGCTAGCTAGATGCTGAAGTACAGCAACAGCAAATGGTAAACATCTCCACTCATTCTGGTGTTGTGCCAAAACCTAAAACAAAACAAAACACAAAAAACACCAGCCTACTTTGACCCTTAACTATGGCACACTGTTTTACTTCTTTCTCTTTTTTTGCAACATCCTCTGGTGATTAATACATGAATAGGATTGTCTTTCATGTGTTACTGTTTAGACTGAAATTGGTTGGATGTTTGAAGCCTCGAAGGGACGTGGAAACAAAAAAAACATTTACACTCCACATCGATTCATTCATATATTAATTCTCTCTGTAGATATTGACAGTTAAACATGTCATACGCTGATCAGGCCTTTTAATTCAGCTGTTTTTTTATTAATAAAAATGTAAAAATTTTAATACAGTTTTTAAAAACTAAAGATGTAGGTCTGTGTTTCTAAATTTGATGCTGGACATTAAACTTAAACAGTCTTAAACACATGCAGCAATAATATTAATCCATTTAACACTGATGTGGAATAGTTATTTATAGTTTTGATACTTTATGCACAATTTTCCAATAATAAAGTTTTATGTGTATTGATGTGTTTTCTCCACTTGCCATTTTCAGTTAACAGTAATTTTGGTAATATAATAGATATTTATTTAATTATAGTTGTAAAGACATTTTACAATTCTTCAGTCAGGAAGGAGTACAGATGGGCAGCACAAATGGTATGGTTTAACCTGATCCAATTTACCCTGTTAAATGGGTATAGTACAGGAAGATGTTTTTTTGTGAGTATTTGGTTGGGAAACAATTGTCTCTGCTTGTCTTTCTGTGAAAGTGGTTTCTGATTGAATGACTATATTAAGTGGCAGAAAGCTTCCTACTACAAAAGCCATTACACCTGTTGGCTATTTCTATTAAAAATATATTTTATCATTAGTAACCCAACGTAATCCAAAGGTCATAATCAATATCTTTATATCAATGCATTATATACTGATTGCCACAGAAGAGCTTCCATTGTTGCCTCACCTAACTATGTATTTAGGCAAATATTTTCACCTTGGATTCACTTTGGAACTCATGCCGTCATCTTGATTACAGATGAGAAAATGAGGTAGGGTTTCTGCCACCATACAGATTCTCCCTGAGAAAAACCAGGATTTTTTTCCAGGCATCTTCCTGAGCTCGAGAATGTTCCACCGTTTGTCCACCCCACAGACACATCACTGCAAAAACAAAACAGACATCAGGACTCACCACAAAACTGCTGTTCCCAGAACGGGTACTACAAGAAATTCACTGATAATTTGCATGTGTCATCCAGTTTTTTTCAGAATAATTTTCTTGCCACAAAATTACCTGAACATCAACTACATATAACAATCAGCTATCAAACCTGCCAAAATGTGGACTGGTCCTCAAAGAACAACTGAGCCAGTCTACAACCTTCCAATGTGAACGTGGCTTACCTTTTATAGACATTTGAGCTGTTTTGAAATTGCTAGATCTGGCATGTGGTGTGTAAGGGGGCTCCATCAGGTGACCTGCATTTGGGTACGACAGGACAGTGAGCAGATGACTGTTCCCCGCTTGTGCCATCATTTCCTTAATCTGGAAAACATTAATTAAAAACGTTCTTTTTATTTTTGAAATAGTTTCATTGTGTATTTTTTATCTGAAATGCTTTAATTGTCACATAAGTTCCTCTTCATGGAGACAAACGTGAAAATATTTTATTTCAAAAAAAAAAATATGCTCATTCTTGCTAGCTGGAGAATCAAAAAAAATTATGGAAGTTATAATCTAATGATCTTCAGTAATTTATTAACTCATCACTCATTATCTCAAATTGGTTCAGAATCAGAATACTTTATTAATCCTTAAGGAAATTATGTACACTCAGTCTTAAACTGGCCACTCAGGCCAGTGTCCTGGGGAACTCTTGGAGCCCCTGGGGCAGACCCTTGGGTGGTTATCATTCATAGTTTCTGTGTTGGCCATCAATGATGGTGTCATCAACTTTTTCAATGGTGACAGATCCTCAGAACAGGAAATTTCAGGCATTGGAAAGTGTCAAAGTGAATTGTTAAATATTTGTCATTTTTATGTTTACACATTGTTTTAAGAAATTCTTTCTGTCCACCCCTCCCCAGATTCTTAAGATTCTGGGTGGGGGGGTGGGGGGGTGGGGGGCGGTAGTGTTTTTGATCACAGGCACATCCTTGTGAAGGTCTGTTTGATGTTGGTAAACTTCCTCCCCTTTGTATGGCTTCACTGTGTTATCTAGAGTGTGGGGGAGACTACCCTCTTTAGGACCAAGGATGTTCCTCCTGCTTTTATGTTATGACCCTTTGATCAGCAGGAGAACACACACACACACACAGTGCCTTGTCTTTGTAACCAAGGGGGGTAACGTGGGGAAGGTACGTGTTGTAAACTATTGTTTATTGTGTGAACGTCAATAAAAGGAGGCAAGAGGGGGGCCGTCGTCGAGGTCATTTGTGGTGAGCTGAGATACCGACAAGGCCTCCCTTGCAAGTGAAATGATCGATCGCTGTTGCCTTGTTTTTCTTTCACGGGAATAAGTTCTGGGATCAGCGGGGTCTGACTTTAGACCCAACAGAAAGCTCCACTTTTCTCACAAGGAAGGCTGTCAGGGAGAATCCCCAGGCTGGGTCCTACTCATTATTTCCTCATTCACAAGAAGGACTGGAATCTCAGATCACTTTTAGACCTAATGAGCAACTGGTTTGGCACAATTAGCCTGGAGGGGATGCAAACTGTTAGGTGACTCAGGAGAGGATAGTGGTGTTCTACTCACACGGTGTACAATGGAGGTAGGGTGCTCCTGACTACAACTGAGGATATAGCTGGGCAGTGGAAAGAATACTCCTTAATCCCACTGGCATACCTTCCCATAAAAATTATGAACAGAATCGGTGACAAAGGGCAGCCCTGGCAGAGCCCATGACCCACCGGGAACAAGTCCAACTTATTGCCGCCTATGCAGATCTAAGCTCTTGCAACAGTTGTACAGGGATCAAATGGTCCGTAGCAATGAGCCAGACACCCCATACTCCCACAACACCTCCCACAGGACGCCCTGTGGAACATGGTCGAATGCCTTCTCCAAGTCCGCAAAACACATGTAGACCGGTTGGGCAAACTCCCATGCACCCTCAAGTATCCTCAAGAGGATAAAGAGCTGGTCCACTGTTCTGCGACCAGGACGAAAACCGCAGTGTTCCTCCAATATCCCTAACCCAGGTTCGACTAACGGATGGACCCTCCTTTCCAGCACCCTGGCATAGACTTTCCCACGGAGGCTGAAGAGTGTGATCCCCTTGTAGTTGTAACACACCCTCCGGTCCTCCTTCTTAAAAATGGGGACCACCACCCCAGTCTGTCAGTCCAGGGGTACCGCCCCTGATCTCCAATATTGCAGAGGCCTGTCAAACAGGACAACCCTACAACATCCAGAGCCTTCAGGAGTATTCCTTCCACTGCCCGACAGTTTTCTCAGTCGAAGTCAGCAGCGTTCCATCCGCACTATACACAGTGCAGGTCGAGCAGCACTTTCCCCTCCTAGGTTGCCTGATGTTTTCCCAGAATCTCTTCGAGGTAGTCCGAACGTTTCTTTCCATGGCCTCTCCAAACTCCTCCCACACTCGAGTTTTTGCTTCAGTCACTGCCCAAGCCGCATTCCACTTGGCCTGTCAGTATCTATCAGCTGCCCCCGGAGTCCCACAGGCTAACCAAGCCCGATAGGACTCTTTTATCAGCCTGGTGGCTCCCTTCACCTCTGGCGTCCACCATTTTTTTGGAGGTTACCACCACAACAGGCACAAACCAGCTCAGTGCAGCAGCTTTGATAATGGAGACGCTGAACATGGTCCATTTGGACTCAATGTCTGCAGTCTCCCTTGGAATGCTGTTGAAGCTCTGTGGGAGGTGTGCGTTGAAGATCTTGAAGACTGTGGCCTCTGCTAGGTGTTCCCAGCACACCCTCTCTGTACGTTTAGGTGCGCCGAGCCTGTCCAGCGTCCTCCCCCGCGACCTGATCCAACTCACTACCAGGTGGTGATCAGTTGAAAGCTCAGCCCCTCTCTTTACCCAAGAGAGGGGCTGAGCTTATATGGCCGCAGGTCTGGTGATACTATTACAAAATCAACCCTCTTCTCAACGAGAAGCCTGGGCTCGGGGGAACCTGATTGTCCTGGAGGGATGTTTCCTGCCGGATACAGATTGGACAGGTGGAAATTGGAGGGTTGTGTGCCTGCCGCTAATGTTGATCGAGGATATTGAAGACATCTACCTTTTCGGAACCATGATAACGGGGTTCTTGCTGATCGGAGCTGGCTTGGCCCTGGCTTATTGGAAATTGAAGAAAGCAGAAACGGCTATTCAAAACCCCACAAGGCTTCCCGCGATGATTGAAGCAATGGGATGAGTCATGAATTCTAAAAATGTGCTCATTGAACGCCGCACGGATAAGATCTTGGAGAAGCTTGAGGCTGTTGTGAGCACTCAGACTATGCTCTTTGAGCATAAATGTGACAACATCTCGGAGAAGCTCATGCCTTAAACTATTTTTTTTAATTAAGCAGCAAGGCACAACAAAATCAGGGCTGTATCAAGACACGAGGTCTAAACCCCAATTCAACCAGACCCAGAACTGATCCAGAATTAAAACAGCACTACAACAGTTCAAAATCAGGACTACTTAGGACTTAACCAAGACAGAACCAGAATCAAAACGAGATGATAGTAGCACTAAAAATCATCATAGACCTGCACTACACTTATTTTTTAATTCTACCAAAGTACACTTTAGATTCAGAAAAGTTTCTATAACTATTTAGTCTTATGTGCAAACAAGCATGCATAACTTAATAAATATAGAATTTGAAAAATAACAAACCTAAAAATTTACACTAGGTACTAGATACATGTTCTAATGAGTTTTGGCAAACAGCCATTTGACTAACATGTCTGTCTCACCTGGCTCTTGTTCCATCTCTGCTCTGTCCTCATTCTCCTCTCCATCTCCCTCTCTGTTCCTCTCTCTCCCTCTTTGTGCTGACAATCAAGGCAAACACCAACATCACCAAATATACAGTTGAAACCAGACATTTACATACTCTTCAGATAAAAACACAAAAACTTTTTAATTGTAACATCAAATCAGACTAAATGTTTATTTTTTTTTAGATTGATAAATATAAAAAACATATTTGTTAAATTTAAGAGTAAAGAGAGAAATTGTATGTATTTCTTAATTGCAAATGGCACCCAAATTGCATTCAAAATTGAGCCACGCTTATGGAGGTCCACAATTCTTTTCCTGGTGTTTTGGTTGACATCTCTTGATTTTCCCATGACAAAGAAACAGGCTCTGTGTTTTGGGGGTGCCTTATATGCATCCACAGGTGTGCCACCAATTTACTCACATGGACTCTACTAACCTATCAGAAGCTTCTTAAGCTCAGAATGGAATCATCTGGAGTTTTCTTATTAATTTACAATAAACATAGTGTATATGTACTCTTAAATTTGATGAAAGTGATCAAAAAAATAGACAGCGCTCTCTCTCTCTCTTTATTCTGACATTTAACTAATTCAAAAGATATTCCAATATTTATTTATCTAAAACAAAAAAAGTGTACTCTAAATTAATGTTTAACAAAAAAAAATGTTTTTATGTTTTTTTCCCCTAAAGTGTATGTAAATATCTGGTTTCAGCTGTGAATATATTGCTGTGTATTGAAATTCCTCTTGTTTTGCATAGAAATATACTGAAAAACATACAAAGCATAATATATAAAATAACATTTACCTGAAATATTTTTTTAAAGAAGCCCCTTATGTCCATTGTTGTGTTCATCAGTACATAACTGAAACCGATTTAGAGTGCTTTATTTAGCCGTGGAGGGTAACAACTGAAAATATGAAATAAACACACATAAGCTGAGACTCTTAAAAAAAACAGCATTGTTGTTTGGGTTTTCATTTCGCCATTTGTTGATTCACTCAAAGAGCAAGTAACGTAATATGGGTCAAGTGATCAGTTTGATATCAATCTTTTGTGATACACCGTAATATTTGCATTATTTGTACAGTACCAATGATTTGCTTTGGTACCTGGTCAAACTTAAGCTCTCCTCTGTCTGCCTGGCTGCGCTTCTCCTACAGCAAACTTGCGGGCAGCAGCTTCTCTCCCCTCGCTCACATGCGTAAGTGCTGTGCTCAGTCGCCTAGTACCTGAGCTCGGATCATACCAAAATGAGGGGGAATTTACGACTGTGCGCTATGTGCTTCGAATATTGTGTGCAGTTTTTGTTTTATACAGCTGTCAGTCAGGCATCTAATCTTCTAATGAAACAAATTACACTCCAAAAGACCCTGGGCTTCTGAAAAAATGACACGGGCTTAAACCCAGTAAGCCCGCCCCCCCGCTCCGCCGATGGTTGACTCCAAATCTCCCGACCCCTATGTCGATCTGAGAAAGGAAGACTGAGACAGTGAGACCAAGACAAGACCGAGGGATCCGAGACCAAGACAAGACCAAGACCAAAGTCCGTCGAGACCAAGACAAGACCAAGACCACGTAAAGGTGGTCTCGAGACCGGTCTCGAGACATCCAACTCTATTGGACAGTGGGTCTGGGCCCAGCGTCTGACCTCAGCCTTGGAGCTCAGTCTGGGTGGAGCGCATGCCTGCTGCATCCCATTATTTCCTTCGGGATTAATAAAGTATTTCTGATTCTGATTCTGATTCTGATTCTGATCGACCTGCAGCCTAGAGCATCCTGGTGCCATGTGCACTTATGGGCACTCTTATGTTTGAACATGTTGTTCGTTATGGCCAAACTGTGGTTTGCACAGAAGTCCAATAACAACAGTCTTGGTAGCCGGGTATCAGTCCGCCAGGGCCTCCGCTCCTGGCCGCCACCCAGCATACAATGCACCTGACCCTCCTGTGGGTTGTGGGCCTGCAGGACAATGGGCCCATTTCCCCTTTTCGGTCTGTGCCTGGCCAGGCCCCATGTACTAAGGCCTGGCCACCAGACGCTCACCCTCGGGCACCTTCCTTGGGGCTGGCTCCAGGGCGGGGCCCTTTTAACCCTATCCCGGGCAGGGTGAACTGTTCCCTCAATGGTTTTCTAATAAGTGTTTTTTGAATCACTCTTTGTCTGTTCCCTCACCCAGGACCAATTTGCTATGGGAGACCGTACCAGGAGGCAGAAGCCCCCTGCCAACGACCCTGGGATCCCTTGGACACACAAACCCCTTCACCACAATAAGGTAGTGATTGCTCTTGTTACTTGTTTTTTCGCTTACCTTGTTTTCCTGTGCCACAGTTTCCCTGGACCTCCCTCACCACTTATCTTCAGCTTCAGCTCTTCTTGGACTACCTCTCCATTCTGGGAAATATTAACAACTTCACCTGCCTGCCCTCCAGCTATCTCTCACCACCTCAGACACAGTGGAACTCAGCTCAGCCAGTCTTTGCCATTACTCACCTGGATTCTTACCGCCTCTCCCTCAAAGCCAAGCTCACCCCAGCTACCAGTAGGCAATATCAGACATAATCACCTTCCCTAAGTGTCCTTCGCCCACCACCTTCCTAACCCCATTCTCTTCTCTGACGTACCCGCTTCATTCCAGTCGCACCTGTTTATTCCCAGTTTACCCCTCACTGACCCACGGCCATGTCACTACACAGTCCACGCCCAGCTCTAGTAACACTTTGCTATGAATTAATCTGTTTTCTTAAATAAACACTGTAAAACATACGTCCCATTTTTGTTGAGGTTCTCTGTGTTTGAGTCCACCTTTGTCATTGGCCTGCAGCCGCTTTGGCCCTCTGGTGGTGATGTCTAATTCAAATTCAATTGCCATTTCATCCTCCCACAGAAGCAGCTGTGCCTACTTGGTTTCCTCATAGCATCTTACACAGTCCCTGTGCATATGGAAATACAGGGTGGAGAGTTGGTCTTGATATGATAAAGAATGGTTAGTTATATAGTGCACCCCTGAGCAGAGAGACTATATTTCCAGTTCCAGGTTACTAAGAAAGGTATTTCAATCAAGGGTAACGAAAAAAAAAAAAATCCAAATCAAACAGTCCATGGCCAATGCAAGTTGTATGTCAAGCAGCGTCTTAAAGAATATCCACATCAGCTGCACTGTGGGCCTCCCTCCCCTTATATATGTAATATGTGTGTGGAGAGAGTGTTACTGTGTAACCAACCATACATTTGTATTAATGACTTAAATGTTTGCCAAGTCCAAAAAGCCATTTCGAATTGGACTCAATGTCTGCAGTCTCCCTTGGAATGATGTTGAAGCTCTGTGGGAGGTATGCGTTGAAGATCTTGAAGACTGTGGCCTCTGCTAGGTGTTCCCAGCACAAACAACTTATTTAGTTTGTTATAAGTAATCACAGGCCAAGCCAAGTCTTTTTAATCTCATTTCTAATCTTACTTCAACCACCTTGTTCACATAGGAAGTCATGTCAGGAAACTTACATCCAGTGCTGACTCTTGGGCTGGCCAGTTCTGATCATCCTCACCTACAAGCAGCAACAGAGGACACTGTAGTCGTCCCACCTGAACAGACAAAAACAGTAAAAGTTTTGTTTTTTCACCTTTTTCGGTGATGGCAGTTTAATGAAATTATGTATAGCTTTCTATCATCTCTTGCTGGCATGATCCTACAGGTTTCTGTTGTTCATTTTTGTTCTTAGTACTGAATTCTTAGTTAAAGATTTTAGCTGTGTCATAAGAGGCCTTGATCTGTGGGTGAAAGGCAGCGGTCATCGCCGCCTTAACTGGGCAGAGCTGGAGTTGGGAGTCCCACACTTGAGTCCAACTAAGTAAGTTGCAAGATACGACACTTTGGTCTTTTGGTCGTTAACATTTTTGCCTCACTCCCCTTATATCACGAAGGTCCTGAGTTCACGAAGGTCCTGAGTTCAACTGAGGATGTAGTTGGGCAGTGGAAAGAATACCCCTTAATCCCACTAACATGCCTTCTGTAAAGTAAGCAGACCTGGGGATGAGGGGGATGACTTGGGTTCAAGGCTCTGGATGTTGTAGGTCTGTCTTAGTTGACACGTCTCTGCAACATTGCTTGGAGATCTGGGGCAGTGCCTCGGGATTGGCAGACTGGTGTGATGATTCCCATTTTTAACCCCAAGGTGTGCTCCAACAATAGGGGAATCACACTTCTCAGCCTCTGTGGGAAGGTCTATGCTGGGGTGCTGGAACAGAGAGTTTGTCCCTAGTCAAACCTTGAATACATGAGGAACAATACAGTTTTCATCCTGGTCATGTAACACTGTACGAGCTCTTTATCTGTTCAAGGATATTTGAGGGAATATGGAAGTTTGCCCAACCAGTGTACATGTGCTTTGTGGACTTTCAAGACATACAACTGCACCCTTCGGCATGTCCTGTGGTCCTGGTGTGTGTTGGACTCCACTAGGCGTGCCTTTGTCACCAATTTCTAGGTAGGTTTCCACTTTGGTCACCTCAATGTTCTACTCTTCCCAGATGGTGTGGTCCCATTAGCTTCATCGGGTGGTGGCTTCCAGCTCACACTGGAGTGGTTCGCAGCTGAGTGTGAAGTGACGAAAATGAAAATTAGCACCTCCAAATCTGAGACCATGGTTCTCAGTTTGAAAAAGGTGGAGTGCTTCCACCTGGTCAAGGACAAGTTGCTGCCCTTAGTGGACAAGTTAAAGTAACTTGGAATCTTGTTCATGAGTAGGGCTGGGTATCGTCACTGGTTTCTAAAATTGATTAAATTCCAATTCACAAGGTCGCGATTCGATTCGATCCACGATGCGATTTGATTTGATTCAATTTTGACAGTCAGAAATATTATTCATCTGATCATTTATTAACAGTGTTGGGCAAGTTACTTTGAAAAAATAATTAATTATAGTTACTAATTACTTCTTCAAAACGTAACTGAGTTAGTAACTGAGTTACAAGATTCTAAAAGTAATTAATTACTAGGAAAAGTAACTATTGCGTTACTTTAAAAAAGAAAATGTTTAAAGCTCCGGGGTCCAGGGTATAATTGGCCATTTTTGACTACTTCTACATTTCACCTTTAAAAACTATTTACTTTGCCTAGCTTGGTGTCATTCTTTTCAGCTCAACCTCAGATGTCTGAATTTACAGTTATGTTTTCATTTTGACATACTGTATTAACACAAGTGATCTAAAATTAGACAAAAAAACATAAACTCAGAGTAGAAAAAGTTATATTTCTTACTATAACAATCATGTTTAATGAATCATATTTCATAACTTTAAATGCAAATATAATTTTTACATTTTAATTTACAATTTGCAGCCATTTACCTTTTACCTTTTTTTTTAAATAACCATCAGACTAATCATCAAACTATTTACATAATAATCAGATGTTCTCCATTAAATAAGATGATAAACAAATTATTTGTGCCACTCCAAGAAATAATTTCTGTCCACTATAAAGGAGTGCATCACAAGCCTGATACCTGCAGATCTGACAACAGGAGATGAATCACTCCTCTTGTTTTCTACCTGGAGCTAGCATTTACACTGTAATCTGCCTTTGTTGGCTTTTTGGCAGCACCTGTAACATTCAGTCACCTCATTGTTCTGACACACAACACAAAACTATCCATTACACTACACACTAACTACACACTCCAAACACACTAAATGTCACAAATCACATTTCAAAACTCACTCTCTCTCTCTTTTCTGCTCTCTTTCTTTCTCTCTCTCTCTTGCCCTCACTCCTAAAACACCCCCCTCTTCCTAAACAACCAAATGTCATGTTGCCATATCATTTTTTGATTGGTCAACATTGTACATTTTTTCACCAACATGAACGGGCTGTTTGTTTTATTTTTTTATTTGTTGGTTATAAGCAGAGAGTTCTTGCTAGTGCTATCCAAGAAAAAACACCACGTATATATTAACTGGTATATGTCACCTTGTTGCTTTGTCATCTTGAAGTGGTCGTGTGATTGGTTTACCACGACTACTTTATTCTTCACTCAAAAAGTGATCGTCTGTCAGAAAGTGATTGCCGCCCGCAGGAGCGCGCGCAGCTGCTTAAAGCTGTAGTGCCCAGATTACTTACGTAGTGTAGAAATGTTTAGCTGATTTAGAGTTTAGAAATGTGTTAACATAGAATCTAGAATTATTGTAGAGACATTGACACTGCCCTCAATGTAATAAAGGCCTGATGGTGTCCTGAATTTAGGAGCAGAGTATAGGAGACCCTCCCCAGTTGAACTGTGAAAGTAAAACAGAGAGGAGTTAATCCTGAGAGGAAATTCCCCAGAGAATGTTTGGGTGCGGGTCTCAACATTTGACCTGGATAACTGTGGTCTGGAAGGGAAATGGGTTTTTTATGACCTCTAGGGAGTCACCTACACCCACAGTGTTTTAACTGTCACGCACACTCACTTACGCGCACACATACATACAGGTATGCGTACACAGTCACACACGAGCACTCACATAGACACAGACACAGAGTTTGCAGCACACCGTAGGGGGATTTTATGATGGGGACACCTCTATAAAGCTGGCTGTAACTAACAAAGGGGTGAAGATTTTGCAGAGGGACACACCGGCCTCGTCTTCCCTTCTAGAAGTGCATGCTTAAATGAAGATGAATAAAGATAAATAAAAGTTTTGTGAAAATAACTACTGAGTTCTGGTGCCGTCTCTGGAAGTTTCGACGAATAAAAGAACAGGGGTAAAACTGATTTCGTAACAGTTTTGGTGCCGAAACCCTGGGATTCGCTCGAGGCCCAGAGAGGATGAATTGGCAGAGCTGAGATCGTGAAACGAGGCGAACAGAGAGCTAGCTCACGTGATTAAAAGGTAAGCACGACCTGTTTATTTTTGAACCGTGCATATTGTTTAAAGCCTAAATTATCTGTTCGCTAAGTTGAACGTATCTCAGTGTAAAATCACTCAGTATGTTAAAGAAACGGTGTGTGATCCGTCTTAGTTAGTAATTAATAGAATCGGTGTTTCATCCGTGGCGGTGTGTGATCCGTCTTTAGTTATCAGGAAAAAAGTGGCGGTGTGTGATCCGTCCTCCGTGCGTTAAAGCAGGAAACGTGTGTTACTATTAGTTAGAAAGCGGGGTTTAAGGCCTCGTCGCCGGCTGAGGGCCGTGTGTGCTCCGAGTTTGGCAACTCCACCCTCCTTCGGACGCGTCGTTGGGACCTGTGGGACAGGAGCCGGGGTGGTGACCTGGGCACCGGGGGCGCCTTAAATAACTAAAGCTAGGTGTTGGATCCTAGTCACGGTTGATAACCTGCATGAGAGTGGGGGCAAGTTGCTTAGTTAGTGAGAGAACGACTGCTTGGCTCGTCCCACTGACTGCAGTGTGTGTAGACTGTGTAGGTGTGTGAAAGCGCCGTTAGAGTCGGCGTCTCGTCTGAAGTACGGGAGTCAATTAAAGTAACAAAAATAATTTGTGTCTAAAAGTGTGTGTTTGTGGTGTGCAGAAATTGCGGCAGGAGGCCGTGTCGCGAATTGTTGCAAACTGTGAAGTCAATTGGGGGGTTTAATTTGGTTTTATTTTTTATGAGGAAGAGAAACTGCGGTATCCAGTCCGTGGCGCAGTTTGAATAATTCGTGAGGCAAATGTGGCGCGATCTGAAGATCGTGAGCCTAATTGTCCTAGTTAGGTTGAGGTGTATAAGAGTGGACGGCACCCGCTCTTTGTTCTGATTAGGGCGTTGTCCTGAATCAGCAGAAGTGTCTCGCAGAAGTTTGTATGGGACTGCAAGAAGTATGAAGTGTTTTTGAGCCAGCCTCGAGGGGCGGGTTCACAGGTGGAACGAACGAAGAGTAAAATGTGCGTGTGTGTGAGAAAAAGAAAAGGTGGGGGCGAGTGACCAGCCTGTGAGTGTGTGTGAATTCCTTGATGACAAAAATGGAGACAAAGTAGATTAGTTGATTTTCTGTGAAATAATAATAGTTAAGAAGTCGTAGTTATCAAATAGGAGAAAATGAACTAAAGTAAATAAAGCAAATTAAAAGTGGATTAGCGTTAAAGTAATGATAAATAAATTGATAAAATTAACAGTGACATTTAAAGCTGACCAAGTATTCAAGGATGAATGGAGAATTTGATTGCTGACTGTATGAGAGCTGTTGGGGTGAAAGGAAAATGAGGTTGGAGGAGTGAGTTAACAGGTTAATGTGTGGGTGTAAAACAATGAGGTAAAAAAAAAAGAGAAAGAAAATGATGAAAACAAAGAAAGTAAAAAGTGTGGAAGTGTGAGTGGGAAATTGTCTCCAACTGGGGGAAGCAGTGATGCTACGGGTCACCTTCTTCCCCTGCTGGACACAAAACAAAAACATAATTTGGAGTGTTGTGGATGAAAATAATTAACAACAACATCAAGAAGATTTTTTGTGTTTGCGGTTAAGACCAAATAAAAATTTCATTTTTGGGGTTTAAAGTCAGTAGAGTTCAAACAAAATAAGTAGAGATGTGTTGCTTTAGGAGTGATGAAAACATATGCAGTCACAGTGAATAATGAAAGTCTCTCAGTCTGTCGATTACAGGTGGGGAACGGACCTGGATCAATTCTCCACGGGCAGCAGTCGGAAGAAAATTATAGGTTAAAATCATTAGAAAAATAAAATAAAATAGAAACACCCAGCCAGAATTTTTGGCTGAATTGTTTTGCAGCTTCCCGTCCTCATCCTGAACAAGCAAGCTCCAAGGAAGCTAATCTCTCCCTGAAGACACCGAGTGCAGTTCCAGAAGCACAGCCATGAACATCAACAGTGGACAGCAGTCCAAAGAGACAATACCAGAGTCCTGAGCAGAGAGGTCCAGCAGCACTATGGGCAAACGGCATCAGAAAGAGAAGATCCGCCATCTAGATTGGATGGATGGAGATGCGTTTCCAGCAAGCTGCAACCTCACTGTGTGTGAAGGACCTTTGAGAAGACTGTCTGAGTTTGACATTTGCCATGTTTGGAGCGAGATGGCAATGAAGGAGACAGTGGGACAAAGAGATACACGGGACAAAGCTGAAGAGAACTGACTGCCATTGGACAGAAAAGTGGGAGAGAAGAACGGAGAGAAAGGAGCAGAAGAGGACTGAGGCTGCTGTTTTAGTGTGGGGAATCAAATTGGGTTAAGGAATCCAGGGGGGACAAACGACTGCCTGGAAGTGGAGGATTGACACAGTGTCCAGACCACCACAAAAGGGGGAGGAAGACAAGCACTGAGGTATGCAAGAGTGCTGTTAGAAAAAATGGAAAGGTGACACCACACATGCACATGATATGCACTAGAGATAACACAAAATCATACATAAAATGGCACACATCAAAAGAGGGTATTTTTAAAAGGGGTTAACAATACACAGCGTGGTTGCCGATGGTAACCTGCAAGCATTTGGGGTTTAGCTGTGCCTGACTATGACAGAGATTTTCATTTAGATGTTTCTGAAACAAAATTTGGAGTGAACGAAGTTTTGTTTCAGAAAAAAGGGGGAAGGTACATAAAAGGATACATAGAAATAGAAAATGTATTAACCCGACTAACACACACACACACACACACACGTAATGAAGCTCATTAGGATCAAACACAATTTTAAGTAGGCAATACTGTTACCATCATCCTGTCTGGTTTATTGAGTGGGTTGAGAAGTGATACATAGACGACTGAATCAGTATTATTTTGGGGAACATGATAGCAGGGGTGAACAGAATCCTGCAGCCAGAGTTTAAAAGAGTGAAACTAGCAGATTTTTTGTTCTGTTTTGTTTTTGTTTCTGAAGTATGGGGAAAGTTTTACCATGGCACCAAGTTTTAGATTTGGTGTTTTCTCACCTATAAGAGAAAGAAAGAATATTCTGCAACAAGTACTAAGACCGGGCTTCTGTGTTTTTTATTTACTTTTGTTTTTCAGTTTTATCTTTTATTTTTCATTTTATTTTTATTTTTTGAACAGTGCACTGATTTTTGTTTGTGAATTTCTTTTCTTTAAGCAGATCTGCATGTCGGGAATTAAAAGCGCTACACGTCGTCGAGAAAATTGTTGCAAGTGAGTTTCTCCACATTAAAATGGGCTCTGGAGAAAGCCACTTATTTGGGACAATTAGAAAATGAGAGTCCCTGCCTAAAAAGGATTCAGCGAGGTAATCCGACCTAAAGTTCTTCTTTTTTCTTTTTGAAATGACGTCAATTTGCTGAGGGTGGAAATCAAATGCGGCGATAGTTTCCACTATCAGCAAAGAAAGAAAGAATGGATGAATGAATGAATGGAAATAAAAACAAACTGACTGACTGGTAAAAGCTGACAAGACTTGACCATGACTCAAAGTTAACCTCCACCTAGACAGGACAAAAGGGTGGATGAATTTATGTGTTTCTTTTTACAGGAGCAGAAAGATGACAGCAACATCTGAGGTTGCGTGAGCTTTGGCTGTACCGTTTTAACTTGTAAATGCCACTTTCTGTGTTTGTGAATCTACCAGGGGTGTGTTATTCATGGGTTTGTGTTGCTCACAGAGATTACTGTGAGAAAGTGTGTACACACCTGCGCAGCACTAACATTTACATTCTCTTTTCTCCAGCATTACAGTTCTTCATGTGATTTGATGATGTGATTTATAACAGAACAATTGGTTGATGTTTGTTTCTCTACTACAGGATTGATGATGCTGTTACACTGTGTTGTTGGGAAAATGTTGAAGGTTACTTTGACGATGTGAATAACGTGAGAAATTTCCTGTGTTGAAACCAGTGTCATTCCTTTTACAGCAGGCTTAATTTTATGGCCTTTTACGGCACCTCTGGAACCTATTGACCTGAGCCTGACCACCAGGATTGTCTATGTGTGCTCCTAATGTTGGTTTTTTCTAAGAGTGGATGTAGAGGGTTCAGCAGAAAACAGACAAGTGACATGAGGAAACAAATAAGATGCAGTGTTTATGGAATAGTTGAATATGAACTTATTAGCTAGCCACTACTGAGCTCATAGTGATAAAATGGGTGGAGTGACATTGTTTAAGGGAAGTCACAGATTAAATTGTGGAATAAATTGGGATGATTCATGATTTGGGACAAATTATGGTAATAATAGTGATTTAATGATTGGAGAAAACCTGCACATGATACTTGTCTTTTATGCTGAATACTTTTGCACTCTTATGATCTACAGTTGGTTGCAAATGCGAAGTTTGATTTAACAGATTTGTCTTCCAGGATACAGGCTCCAGGTGGAGCTGGGAGTTAAATAAGCTGAACATGTAACTGCTGATTAATGTTTTTACACAGGGTTACAGGTTGGAGTATGGCTGCTCCAAGTGGGAAACCCTGGAGATTGTTTTAGAGAGAATGTGCAACATTCTTGTACATGTCTCATTGGGGAGTTGACACATGGTGGAAGCCATGTGGGGAGAGGAGTGTTATTTTTAATCTGTAGATGTCGTGAGGTGCCATGACAAGAAGGAGTGGCTGAGAGGATCGTCCACAAGATGGGAGCTAAGGCCAGGAGAGAGGCTTCAGGAGGATCAGAGATCATCTTCAGCACAGCGGACATCACACAGAGAGCTGTGCTACTGAGCTTCCAGGAGATCAAGAGGAGACTTCCCACAGCAAGATTTTAAATAAAATGAGAGATTCATCGTTGACATTGAGGAAGACAACTAAGGTGTACGACGTGCTCTGCCTTAAATCTTCAGCAGCGTTGGACGTGACAACTCCATGGAGAGATGGAGAGAGCGTGCCAAGCTCCAAAAGTGACAGCGCAGAGGAAGTCCAGCGATGGAATTGTGTTTCTGTGTGAAGCACAAATACTAGGAGACTGGGAAATAGTTGACACCACTTTTCCCAAGGATGAAGATCACCTAAAGTGTGTCACTTTGCCATGCAGATTTGGTGCTCTGCAGAGAAACCTTCTGTGAGGGAGAGATGTAAACAGACGAGGCTTTCATCTACATTTAATTCATGTCAACTTCTTTAGGCTGGTTGAGGGGGAATTGGAGAGAAAACGGTAGTGTCAGGTGTGACTGTTGTAATTGTAACTGTGATTTTTTAAAAGTGAATTGCCCAGAGACAGATCTGAGTCCACTCCGGGGATACCACCATCACAGGCCACGGTGAAGCGAACCAAACGTAGTGAAACAGGTCAATCAGATGAGTGTTTTGATTATTATGGCGGTATAGAGTTGGACTACGTTAAAGGGTCCACAATCTCGTATACATTTGATCTTTGCGCTGTCATTAAATGTAAGGGCTTGCTGAACAGTTGGGTCCAACATCTTTAATGGCAGTACAAAATCGGATGGCGTTAGATATGTTGTTGGGAGAAAAAGGGGGCGTTTGCGCGATATTTGGGGATGTGTATTGTACTTGTATTCCAAATAATACAGTTCCCGACTGCTCTGTGACCCGAGCGCTGGAAGGTCTGAGAACGTTGTCCATCACATTGCATGAGCATTCGGGAGTGGATAACCCGTTGGAAACGTGGATGACCTCTGTCTTTCGGCAATGGAAAGGTTTCATTAGGTCAGTTATGGTTTCTTTGTTTGTTTGTATTGCAGTGTTAGTGACATGTGGATGTTGTTGTGTGCCTTGTATCAGAGCCTTGTTCGTAAGACTCATCATGATGCCACTTTTGGGAAATGGGGAGTCACAGTATGAAAACATTATGGTGAAAGATTTAGTGTAGTTTTATCTGCCATAGGGCAGATAAAAAGGGGGATTTGTAGAAATGTTTAGCTGATTTAGAGTTTAGAAATGTGTTAACATAGAATCTAGAATTATTGTAGAGACATTGACACTGCCCTCAATGTAATAAAGGCCTGATGGTGTCCTGAATTTAGGAGCAGAGTATAGGAGACCCTCCCCAGTTGAACTGTGAAAGTAAAACAGAGAGGAGTTAATCCTGAGAGGAAATTCCCCAGAGAATGTTTGGGTGCGGGTCTCAACATTTGACCTGGATAACTGTGGTCTGGAAGGGAAATGGGTTTTTTATGACCTCTAGGGAGTCACCTACACCCACAGTGTTTTAACTGTCACGCACACTCACTTACGTGCACACATACATACAGGTATGCGTACACAGTCACACACGAGCACTCACATAGACACAGACACAGAGTTTGCAGCACACCGTAGGGGGATTTTATGATGGGGACACCTCTATAAAGCTGGCTGTAACTAACAAAGGGGTGAAGATTTTGCAGAGGGACACACCGACCTCGTCTTCCCTTCTAGAAGTGCATGCTTAAATGAAGATGAATAAAGATAAATAAAAGTTTTGTGAAAATAACTACTGAGTTCCGGTGCTGTCTCTGGAAGTTTCGACGAATAAAAGAACAGGGGTAAAACTGATTTCGTAACAGTAGACAGCTACTTCTGTGCAACTGATATAAGGTGCGGTGAACTCAACACAGCTTCAGCCATCTATTTGTTGAAAAATAGTCATGCGACCGCACCGCATTTTCTTGTTAGTAACAGTCTTGTAACAATAGAAATAGTAATTAGTTAGATTACTCATTACTGAAAAACTTAATGCCATTAATAATGCCGTTACTTATAACCCCGTTATTCCCATCACTGTTTATTAGTACTGACAGAGGACTAAGCATCACAGCAGATGCCTTTATGTCAAAGGAACTGAGGTTAAAAAACTGTGTTTACTTTTGCTTCCCGCCTCGTTATATATAGTTTTCTCTAGCTGTGTCCCATGTGGCTCCACTTCTCCTAATCACCCTTTTGTGTATAGGTTTTGTCAGTCTCCCATTGTGCCTAGTCAAAGTGTACTGTTATGTTCCATTCACGCTTTTGTCCTGGTCCTTGGTCTTAGTTCCCTGGTGTTTCCTTGCCCGGGTTAGCTTAATTCATAGTTTCCTGTTTGGTTTTGTATTTCTGCTTATGTCTAGTTTCTTTATCAGCTCATTAAAAGGCCTTACTTTAGTTAAACTTCCTTCTGCCTCTGCATCTCCATTTTTTTGGCCTCTTTCACCACACCCTGACACAGATGAAACGGAGGTTTTTGTATTCATCCCTAAAAGGCTTAGAAATTCTGCAGCTATCCAGATACTTACTCAGAATGACATTTCTATGGTCTTCAGTAATGGCTTTTTGTCTCTGACTCCTTGTTAAATTCAGAATCAAGTTTAAAGTTCTTCCGCTCACATACATGGTCTCTAATAAAGTAAGGTCTCAAAGGTCTAAAAGACCTTTTAATACCAGATCACCCCAATAGAGCACTTCACTCTCAGACTGCTAGCTTACTTGTGTTAGGGTGCCTGGGTCATCGACCCAGTGTTTTGTGGTTTTGGTTCTTTGATTTTGTTTATTTCATTATATTATGGGTTATAGGTTTGTTCTTAGTTTAGGTTCTCTGTGTGGGTTTTGTTAGAGTTGTAGTGTTCTGGTTTTCTGTCTGTCATCCATAGTTGCTGTCTCCCCTGTCTGCTGTATCCCTGTGTCAAGTCTGCGTCTCTGTGTTATGTTTCCTGTTTTACTTTGAAGGTCCATGTCTTATGTTAATGTGTCTGGTTTTGCTTCCTTTGTCTTGTTAGGCCTAAGTTGCCCCAGCTGTGTTTCCCTCCTGTTTCCCATTCCCTGATTGCTCCCTCTGTGTAAACCCTGTGTTTCTCTGTGTCTGTGTCGCAATCTACCCTTATCCACCCTCATCTTGCTGTGTGTTCTGTCTGTGTAAGCTTATTTTGTATTCTCAGTTTTGTTACCCTTTTGAGTTCAGCATTAAAGCTGTTTTTTGAGTTCACGTCTGTCTCCGGAGTCTGCACTTTGGGTCCTTTTCCTGTCTGCACACAGCCGTTCCATAACAGAAGATCGCGACCAGAACATGGACCCTGCAGACTCTTCAGCCTTTGAGTTTAACGCTGAGATGGAGCGGATGATTAAGCTTCTTGACCGCATTGCCCAGGCCAAGAATTTGAGGACCATGGCGGTTGGGCTAAGCGCAGTAGATGCTGTCATTCGGAGCAACCCTCGGCTAACTCAGTTTTCTACGGACACTGTGCTGGGCAGCTTCATAGCTGCCTGGAGGGAGCAAGTCAGGGCTGGCAAGCTCGCTCTCTCTATCTCCACCTCCACTTCTTTACCGCTGCCCCAGGACAACACACACTCTCAACCTGTCTCAATGCTGCCACGGACTTCCTCTCCTTCCTCACGCCAGCCAGGACCTTGATCGCCTGTCCGTTCGCCTGCCTTTTTCCTGGAGGCTATGTGGTCGGAGGATGAGGAGGAGGTCTCCATTTCTCCACCGGTTCCCGCTTCCAGAAGGAAACGTCCCCCTCGCCACCGCCACTCCTCTCCTCAGTCATCTGTTCTGCGAGGGGCCCGTTCAGCCTTCTGCCTCCACTGGAGGGTCCGAGGGGCCCGTTCAGCCTTCTGGCTCCGCTGGAGGGTCCGAGGGGCCTGTCCAGCCTTCGTCGCCTGTCCAGCCTTCGTCGCCTGCAGCGCCACCATCTGCGGCTCCCACGCCGTCGCCTGCAGCGCCACCACCTGCTCCTCGATCTGCGGCTCCCACGCCGTTTCCTGCGGTTGCCATGCTGCCATCTGGTCCTGCTTCGTCTCTGCCTGAGGCCTTCGCACGGGCTGGTTCCGCTTTGTGTACGCCGGAGGTCTCCACACTGTCTGGCCCTGCCTCACCTCGTCCTGTCCGGCCTGCTCGTCCTCGTCCTGTTCGGCCACTTTCCAGGCCGATGGCTGGACGTCATTGCTATCATGGACGCCCTCCTGAATGGTGTCGTTCTGTGCTGCCTTCCGCGGTGTGCTGCCTTCCACGCAGCCGGCCTCTGGACCTGCTCAGTTGCCACTGCCTTTCGTGCGGTCGGCCTCCGGACCTCCTTCGTCTTCGACGCCGCCGTTGCTTTTCGCACCTCCTGACCTAAACTGTTTTGGTCTTTTGTGTTGTCGACCTCTGGGTCGGCCCCCTGAACTGCCTAGTTCTGGACTATTGGGCCGTCGACCGCCGGGCTGGCCCCCTGAACTTTTTTAGAAGTGTTTTCCTGGTTGCCAACACCTTTTTGTGAACCTTTTTTTTTTTTTTTTTTTTTTGGTTGGTTGTTTTGAGTTGTTTTTCTGGGCTTCGGTGTTTTCTGTTTTTGATTTCTAGCTCCTTGTGTTTAGTTTGTTTCGGTCCCTCCGTCCTGTTCCCCCACCGACATGGTCTCTAATAAAGTAAGGTCTCAAAGGTCTAAAAGACCTTTTAATACCAGATCACCCCAATAGAGCACTTCACTCTCAGACTGCTAGCTTACTTGTGTTAGGGTGCCTGGGTCATCGACCCAGTGTTTTGTGGTTTTGGTTCTTTGATTTTGTTTATTTCATTATATTATGGGTTATAGGTTTGTTCTTAGTTTAGGTTCTCTGTGTGGGTTTTGTTAGAGTTGTAGTGTTCTGGTTTTCTGTCTGTCATCCATAGTTGCTGTCTCCCCTGTCTGCTGTATCCCTGTGTCAAGTCTGCGTCTCTATGTTATGTTTCCTGTTTTACTTTGAAGGTCCATGTCTTATGTTAATGTGTCTGGTTTTGCTTCCTTTGTCTCGTTAGGCCTAAGTTGCCCCAGCTGTGTTTCCCTCCTGTTTCCCATTCCCTGATTGCTCCCTCTGTGTAAACCCTGTGTTTCTCTGTGTCTGTGTCGCAATCTACCCTTATCCACCCTCATCTTGCTGTGTGTTCTGTCTGTGTAAGCTTATTTTGTATTCTCAGTTTTGTTACCCTTTTGAGTTCAGCATTAAAGCTGTTTTTTGAGTTCACGTCTGTCTCCGGAGTCTGCACTTTGGGTCCTTTTCCTGCCTGCACACAGCCGTTCCATAACAACTTGTGGTTCCTAGCATATTTAAATGTAGAATATGGAGGCAGAGCCTTCAGCTTTCAAGCCACCCTTCTGTGAAACCACTTCAGTTTGACAAAAATTATAGTTAGGGCTGAATCAAGTGACCTTGAATCCTTCTTTACTTAGACCTAGGCTATTAGGGCCTTCCCATGATGCATTGGGTATTTCTTCTTCACTCGCATCTTTCTCTCTCTCTCTGTGTTTATACACTGCTCACCATTTAGCAATTAGTTATTAGAAATCTGTTGCTTCGCGCAGAAGTGTGTATTTTGTCCTTTCCCCTTACCCACAACCGGTTGCGTTGGCTCCCGAAGCCTGGATCTGCTGGAGATTTTTTCCAATTTTGTGCACATCAAGTGCAAAAAAAACAACACAAAATGCAAAGTCTTCTGCTCCAAACTGTTGTGTTTGGAGCTGTGTATATGTGTATAATATATACAGTGTCTTACAAAAGTGAGCACACCCTTCACATTTTTGTTAATATTTTAATCTATCTTTTCATGGGACGACATTAAAGATATGACACTTTGACACAATGTAAATTAGTCAATGTACAGCTTTTATAACAGAGTAAATTTGCCGTCACCTCAAAATAACTCAACATACAGCCATTAACTGTAGCTCCTCAGTGCCAGCAGCACTCATGCAGCCCCAAAAATGACATGCCACCAACATGCTTGACTGTAGGTAAGACACACTTGTCTTTGCACTTCTCACCTGGTTGCCACCACACATCCCTAACACCATCTGAACCAAATAAGCTTATCTTGGTCTCATCAGACCACAGGTAATCCATGTCCTTAGTCTACTTGTCTTCAGCAGACTGTTTGCGGACTTTCTTGTGCGCTATGTTTAGAAGAACCTTCCTTCTGGGACGACAGACATTTGATGCAGTGTGTGGCCTATGGTATGAGCACTGACAGACCAAAAACCTGTCCATTATGCTAGCAGTGTCCAAGCATTCTTTTGCTTTTTTCCCCTTTTGAACCCCCCCCCCCGCAATGGCTCTGCGACACTTTGGGAAGCTCTGATGTAGAGTAACATTTTTTTTTCAGATCCTCAGAGAATTCTTTGCTATAATGTGCCATGTTAGACTTTGAGTGTGTCAGGGTTCCTGGGTCGTTGACCCAGTGCTTTCAGTTTTGTTCATGTTCAGTTTATTTTGCCACTTCCATGTTCTCACTTCCTGCTTTTCCTGTGTCAGCTCGTCTCGTGTCATTAGCCAGATTATGTTCAGCCGTGTACTCACCGGTCTCTCATTATCATCCTCATCAGTCTGTGTATTTAAGTCTTCTGTTTCCACTCGTTCACTGTCGTGTCATTGATGTTATGTTGTCGTTTCCGCCTTCGTTCAGTCAGCCAGCCATTCAGTCTTTCAGTCAGTCCTTCAGTCAGTCATTCAGTCAGTCGTCCAGCCAGCCGTCCAGCCAGCCAGCCATTTCCTTCCTCTGTTCTGTTTGTTCACTCCATCGATAATAAAACACCAACCTTCACCTACCTACCTGTGAGTCCAGCGTTTGGGTCCTCCTTCTCATCCACGACACAACCCCTGACAGAATGACATGACCCCGCGTTGTGGACCCAGCGGACTCGGACCTTTTTGAGCGGCAGGAGGCAGCGCTCTCCTTGTGGGCGGAAAAGCTCAAGGAGAGACAGCGGCTCTTCGCGGAGCGAGAGCACGTCTTCGAGGGCACTCGCTTGGCTCTGAGTGGGCCTCGGAGACGCCGCGTTCACCCACCTGCTACCTCCCACCTGCTACCTCCCATGCACCGGAGCATCTGCCGCGGAGAGTGGGCGTTTCGCGCCGCGCTTCGGCGGCTCCCCCTCTCGCGGATCCGCTCCTCGCTCACACGCCACCTGCCTCATTCACCGGACCTTCAACCTCGCCATGGCACAGCGGCTCCGCCTCCCATCTCAGCTCAACAGAGGCTCCCGCGCCAGAGGCTCGGATGTGTACCCCGCCCGCTTCCTCTTCCCGGAGAAAGCGGCGCACACGCCGCCATAAAATGGACTATTTCCAGCAATACCCGGTGGTGAGTTCCAGTGACTGTTTTCCACCCTCATTTGCTTCTCCACTTAAAACCAATAATAAACCCATCTCTGATTCATGGGATGTTTCCCTCCTGGAGGATTCTGTAGACTGGGAAGAGTTTTCTGCTCTGCTCCTCCAAAGACTGTAAATAGTGGTGGCAGAAAAACCAGAACAATCCCCGATAAACCTGCCGGTATCACACACCCAGTCACTATTTCCACACCCATTACTCAGCCATTTCCCACCAGCACGGCGGCCCAGATTCGGCCTTCCTCTTCAGCCATTTCACCTCCTCAGATGACTAGGGCCCAGCCTACACCCACACCAGTGCCAGCTCCCAGGAGGAAGGCAGCTGCGACGCAGTCTACCTCCACATCTGCTCTTGTTTCCCGGGTGGGGGTGACTGGTGTCCAGCCACCTCCCGTGCCTGTCCCAGCGCCCAGGCTGAGGGCAGCCTCAACCCAGCCTGACCTCCCTAGAGGCTTGGAAGAGCTAACCAGTCCACCTGCTACTTCACCACTTCCTCCACCTCCTGACCCAGCCTTTCACGCCCTCGCACTGTCCCTAGTTAGATTAGCTGACCTGTCCCCTGCTCAGGCACCAGCTTTACTAGCCCAGGCTGTAGCTCTATCTCCTTCGCTAGCTCAGTCTGTAGCTCAGCCATTAGCCTCACCAACCTCTGTTTATCCATTAGCCTCCTCAGTCCAATCAGTTCACACTCCTGCTCCAGTCCAGCCTGTAGTTCAGTCTCCTCCTGCCCTCCAGTCCCCTGTAGTTCAGTCTGCTCCTGCCTCCCGGTCGCCCGTCCTCCAGTCTGTCTAGTCTGTTGTCCAGTCTTCTGTAGTCCAGTCAGTTCAGTCACTCATCCACCACCCTGTTCAGTTCCCGGACCTGCAGCCACAGCACCCAGAGCCAGCTGTGAGCTCTCCCGCTCTTCAGCCAGGGGTTTCCGCGCCCGCTGGCCCGGCCGCTCTTCAGCCAGGGGTTTCCGCGCCCGCTGGCCCGGCCGCTCTTCAGCCAGGGGTTTCCGCGCCCGCTGGCCCGGCCGCTCTCCAGCCAGGGGCTTCCGTGCCCGCTGGCCCTGCCTGTCTCCAGCCAGGGGCTGGCCCTAAAGCTGTGGCTCCGTCACCCCCGGCTCCCGTGCCGTCGCCTGGTCCAGCCTCAGACTCAGCTTCTGCTTCGCCTGGGCCAGCCTCAGACTCAGCTTCAGCTTCTGCTTCGCCTGGTCCAGCCTCAGACTCAGCCTCAGCCTCAGCCTCTGCTTCGCCTGGTCCAGCCTCAGACTCAGCCTCAGCTTCTGCTTCGCCTGGGCCAGCCTCAGACTCAGCTTCAGCTTCTGCTTCGCCTGGGCCAGCCTCAGACTCAGCTTCAGCTTCTGCTTCGCCTGGGCCAGACTCAGCCTCAGCTTCTGCTTCGCCTGGGCCAGCCTCAGCTTCTGCTTCGCCTGGGCCAGCCTCAGACTCAGCTTCAGCTTCTGCTTCGCCTGGGCCAGACTCAGCCTCAGCTTCTGCTTCGCCTGGGCCAGCCTCAGCTTCTGCTTCGCCTGGGCCAGCCTCAGCCCCAGCGTCAGCCTCTGCTTCGCCTGGGCCAGCCTCAGCCTCAGCGTCAGCCTCTGCTTCGCCTGGGCCAGCCTCAGCCTCAGCGTCAGCCTCTGCTTCGCCTGGTCCTGCGGCTGCCCACCGGACCTGCTCAGCGGCCGCCGCCGTCTTCCTCGCGGCCACCCACCGGACCAGCTCAGCGGCCACCGCTGTCTTCCTCGCGGCCGCCCACCGGACCAGCTCAGCGGCCGCCGCCATCTTCCTCGCGGCCGCCCACCGGACCAGCTCAGCGGCCGCCGCCGTCTTCCTCGCGGCCACCCACCGGACCAGCTCAGCGGCCGCCGCCGTCTTCCTCGCGGCCACCCACCAGAACTGTCTCGTCTCGGCCACCGGCCACGCGGCCGCCCACCTGAACTGTCTCGTCCCGGCCACCGGCCTCGTGGCCGCCCACCTGAACTGTTTTTGTTTTGGACTCCGTCCCTCCGTCCTGGGCCCCCTCCGCCCGCCCTGTTCTGGTTTTTCTTTCTTTTGGCCGTCGGGTGCCGGCCTTTGAAGGGGGGGGGGGGGGTACTGTCAGGGTTCCTGGGTCGTTGACCCAGTGCTTTCAGTTTTGTTCATGTTCAGTTTATTTTGCCACTTCCATGTTCTCACTTCCTGCTTTTCCTGTGTCAGCTCGTCTCGTGTCATTAGCCAGATTATGTTCAGCCGTGTACTCACCGGTCTCTCATTATCATCCTCATCAGTCTGTGTATTTAAGTCTTCTGTTTCCACTCGTTCACTGTCGTGTCATTGATGTTATGTTGTCGTTTCCGCCTTCGTTCAGTCAGCCAGCCATTCAGTCTTTCAGTCAGTCCTTCAGTCAGTCATTCAGTCAGTCGTCCAGCCAGCCGTCCAGCCAGCCAGCCATTTCCTTCCTCTGTTCTGTTTGTTCACTCCATCGATAATAAAACACCAACCTTCACCTACCTACCTGTGAGTCCAGCGTTTGGGTCCTCCTTCTCATCCACGACACAACCCCTGACAGAGTGACCAGTATGAGAGAATGTGAGAGCACCAACAGCAAATTCAACACACTTGTTCCCAATTTGCACCTAAGACCTTGTACCACTAACGAGTCACATAACACCAGTGAGGGAAAATGGCTAATTGGGCATAATTTGGACATTTTCACTTAGAGGTGTACTTACTTTTGTTGCCAGGGATTTAGGCAACAATGGCTGTGTGTTGAGTTATTTGGAGGTGACAGGCAACTTTACACTGTTATACAAGCTGTACACTACTTTACATTGTATCAAAGTGCCATATCTTTAGTGTTGTCCCATGAAAAGATATAATAAAATATTAACAAAAATGTGAGAGGTGTACTCACTTTTGTGAGATACTGTATATCCGTCGCATGCACTGCGTTTTTGTGGAAAATTCATTCTCCAAATTGGGTGTTGTGAAAGAAATAAAGTCAAGTGATGATGAGTTTGTCTTGATGTTTTTAAAGAGCAAAGGAAAGAAACAAAGCTTCTGGCTTCATCCAATTCTCAAGAGAAGGCAGCAGCAGTGAAAATTACATGGTTGGTGTGAATGGCTATATTAGGTGTCCAAAAGTGATTTTTAATGCACAAAACATAAGCATGAATTTAAAGGGCCTTAAGACTGAATGTGTAAGGGTCTTAAGACAGAGATATGCTTTAGCTGGTGGTACCCACATTGGCTTTGAGTGAAGGGTTGGTGGGGATGGGCAATATCAGATCTCGCCAGATCACCTCGTTCTTTTCACTGAAGCGAGTCTTGTCACCATTTCTGATGGGACAAAAAATTAAAAGGGAAAGTTAAAAAGGATTATTCTAACATCTTTCTATATATTAGATTTCCAATTTGGCTTTAACTAAAAAGTAACTGACAACACGTAAACTTACTTCTGAAAGAATCTCAATATTTCTTCCACAGATCCATCAACTGGCTGCACATGATTCCCACTGATACAGACTGCAGCACTGAGCTGGAAAAAAAACCACATAAAATACACAGATGTTATCAACTGACAAAAAGACCTGATTAGGAATAAGATGGGTAGACAAGAATATTCTAAGAAATGATGAATTAGCAATTTGCCAAAACCAGTGACTTTAAAAACACAGCCAGTGGTCAACCTATTTCTTCATCCTGACCATGCATTGTTGCTGAAAACAGACTGATGTTGATTTTCCAGCTCTAGTGTCACTATAAAAATATGTCTTACTTTTATAACTTCAGAGTAAACAGCCATCTTGAGGGTGATACTGGTGCCCAAGGAAAAACCTATCATGGCGATCTTGCTGCCGCAGACCTGAGGATGTTGCTGCAGGACTCTGTAGGCTGTCTGTAGGTGGAAAAATATATCAGACAACAGGTAACACCAAAACCAGGACTTTCATTTTGATCTTTAAGGTCAGATGAACGAATTCTTCAAGAGGATTTTTAGGGCCAGGAAATGTCAATGAAATGTCTTTCACAGACATACAGGTATGTCACAAAGTGCTTTACAAGGTAAAATCATAATACAGTCATAAAATAAATCATAAAAGCCCTGGTCTAATTAAAAGCTTTTTGAAATAAAAATGTCTTTAGCTGCTTTTTGAAGGTCTCCACTGAGTCCAATCCCCGTAGAAATAGGGGAAGTGCATTCCACAGTCTGGGTGCAAGAGCTTGGAAAGATCGGTCCCCTCAGGCTTTAAAACGAGTGTGGGGGACCACTAAAAGGTTTTGGTTTGATGACCTCAGGTTACGAGTGGAGGTATGTGTACTAATGTAATGTAATGTAATGTGGGGGGGGGGGGGGGGGGGGGGGGGCTGTCTCTGTAGTGCTCTAAAAGTTAAAACTAGAATTTTGAAATGGAACCTGAATCTGATTGGTAGCCAGTGCAGCGACTTTAAAACAGGGGTCATATGAGCACCCTTGTTCGAGCGGGTCAGTAGCCTCGCTGCAGAGTTTTGAACAACCTGTAGGCGGGCTGGCCCTTTCATGTTTAGACAAGTAAACAGGCTGTACCGCTGTCCATGCGTGTAATCAGACATTGCAGAGACTTTGTTTGAGGAAAGTGGCATTAAAGATCATTTAATATCAGATCCAAGAGTGCATGACTACTTCATTTTTACCACAGACTCTATGAAAACCGATTTTATTCACTGGTGTACGCAACAGTATCAAGTAGTATAAGTGTATTAAAAAGACCTTGTTTTCCATGATCCATATGGTGATTCATCTGGTTGCAAAAAGACATGTATGGAAGTCTATGGAATGGACCTGAAATCCTTCAGTCTATGACATCAGTAAACATTCTTGTTTGGCTTTTATGGGCTTAATTGCTTGTTTCAAGTCTTTTTGAAGACAATGTGATTTTGTAAACTACAGTCTTCATTGGAGTCAAAAAGAAGGATAACTCAGGCGGAAGCCCAGGGTGGTCAACATTGCTATAGAGGTGAAAGAGACAAGCTGAACCCATCTCCTTTTTTTTAAACGTTGTTTCCTTGTAACCAAAACATTAATTTTGTTAGATGTACCTCAAAATACTGGTTGTCCACCATCTTTCCAGTTTCCATGGTGATTTTAACGGTCAGGTAGTCGATGGCCATACTAGCGAATCCATGAGAGGCCAAAAGCGCTGCACGGTACTCCACCAACTGCCCTCCACCCCCCCATAGATCCAGCAGGCCAGGAAAAGGTCCAGGACCTTAAGACAAGTTAACAAACATGTGCTGATTTAATTTACACCCACAGGATATCTCACTGTGGACCTTCTTCAGGACTTACCCGAGGGCAGAAAAAGGGCTGCGGTGAGTCCACCTTCTGTAACTGGAATCCTACGCACACCAGGTGCCATATACCAGCGCTCCACCACCACACCAGAGAGTGGCACCAGATCTGCGAAGCCCTCTGTCTGGTGACCCTGGTAAACAGAAATTGTGACCTCCATGGGAGTCTGGATGTTCTTCTTTCGCATCCTGAGGAGAGATGGGAGAATTATCTATGGTGCCAATACTGGATTCTGTATTGGTGTCATCTACACAAAAAGATTACCTCAGTCCAGGTTTGCTGCCTGGAATTGGTCTGAAGCTCCACAGTAGACCCATCTGTTCGACTCCAGAATATGTCCCACCTATACTGGGATCTTCTGAAACTACAAAAAAATAAAACACAATCTGTTAGATACTTGCGCATATTTCTACATTTTCTTCTCTTAGTTTTCCAGGTCTCAGTGCTGAACAACGTACCGTTGATGGTCCCTGTGGTATCTGCTGTGTAGTAACCAAATGCTTCCCAACTGTGTCCATCTTCACACTGGTGCAGGGCACGGATGGTCAGTTGGGAACCAGGCAGGGCATTCTGGACGAAGACAATGAATTTCTCATCCACGAGCCCTCTGGATGGCTGAACCGACAGGTTCACACAACACTGCTTCCTGTCCATCCTGAATTCAATGTACAAGCATATTATTTGATTTGGATTTAGAAAATCTTGGGAGTTGGAATTGATTTATTCAACCATTGTGTGCATTTGTATTTGTACTTAAAGGTCAGAAAATAGAGCAAGTGCAATCATATCAATATCTTGGGACCATAATGAAAAACTGAACTTTGATGTGAACTGTAAATCTGTCTGCAAAAAGGGTCACCAGTGCCTTTACTGCCATAGGAATCTTGTTCATTTCCACATTGACTGAACTATTTTTACTTTGTTTTATCTTTATGTTTGGTGGCATGGTTTGGTCAAACCTCTATCACAGAGAAAAACTTACTGAATCAGAGATGGTCCAGTCATCTGATAGGTGAGTCATAGCCCTATCTAGGTTCCCTGTACTCTAAACAGGTACAGAGGATGGCTTTATCAATTCTTAATAATGGCTTCTCTCCGGGCTGAATTTGAGCACCTTCACCCTGGATGAAGGTTTCTAGTCCCAAGGTATAGGACAAGGCATCATAAAAACAGCTTTGTCCCTGCTGCCATCACTGAAGTCAGTACTTGTTGTTGTTGTTACTTGTTTCATCTTGATTTATTTATATATAATATATTATATTATTTAAATTGTATCACTTGTCTAATTATCAAATATGTGTTTGTCAAGTTTAATGGGTGTGTGTGTGTGTTTTGTGAGGGGATGCCAAATGCTATCATATTTTCTGTAAAGCAAATTTACCTGCAGGTATAAATAAAGTAACCTTGAATAATGGATTGGATTTATATAGCGCTTTTCAAGGCACCCAAAGCGCTTTACAATGCCACTATTCATTCATATTCATATTCAGCTACAGTTGTAGCCACAGCTGCCCTGGGGCAGACTGACAGAAGCGAGGCTGCCATATTGCGCCATCGGCCCCTCTGGCCAACACCAGTAGGCAGTAGTGATGGGATTTCCGGCTCTTTTTAGAGATCTGGCTCTTTCGGCTCGGCTCACTAAAAAGAGCCGGCTCTTTCGGCTCTGAACCGGCTCTTCAGGTTGTTTTGTTGCTTTAATTATTTAATCATTAACAATAATATAAAATTATGCAGAAAAGGAATTACTAATGTAAAAAAAGTGGTTTTATTTATATATGTTTATATATGGCCCCTAGAGACAAAGCACGTACAAACTCTAAAGCATATACAAACTCCAAAACACATTTCTAGCGTTTACTGAACTTCCAAAACAGAGCTACCCAGATCACTTAAATTACACAATTGAAAACATGTGTGTATTGTTTGTGTATTTATAGACAAGCACTCATATTTATTCAAATAATTTTTTAAAAAAAAGTTCATTTACCTGTTACTACCACACACCAAATCCGGTTGTTGATACTTCCTGGCTTGTGTAGCCACTAGGTAACAAAAGCTCAACACTGCGCCCTAGAAACCTGGAGCACTTCTGTTGTCATTTGTACGTGTTTTGGACTTTGTACGTGCTTCTGAGTTTTTACGTGTTTTGGACTTTATACGTGCTTCTGAGTTTTTACGTGTTTTGGAGTTTGTACGCGCTTCTGAGTTTTTACGTGTTTTGGAGTTTTTACGCGTTTTGGAGTTTGTACATGCTTAGGAGTTTGTACGTGTTTTGGAGTTTGTACGTGCTTTGTCTCTAAGGTCCACCATAAATATACTTTATTTATTCACTCCACATAAAATGTAATAAATAAATCATATAATACAAAAAACAACTATTTACATTTTAAACTTTTAACTATTTAAATTTTCAGCTTTTTCCTTTTAAACAAATTTAACGTGAAACAACACAAAACACTGCAAACCACAACACAATTAAATATAAATTAAAATATTAAAACAAAAAGAAGATGCGCATTCTCTGTCATATGGGCCTGCATGATTTCTGAATCCTTTATCATCTGCAACTGAAAAAAGCGGATGATTACTATACCTTTCTAATGTGACGTTGTTGTCCCTGCTCTCGTTCTCTCTGGCTCTGTTCTTGTGCTACTGCGAGTGTAACTAACGCCCCTCCCCCCTCTGCCTAGCGCAAAGTACAGGCCGCGCATGCGGAGTTTAGCGGAAAAAAGGGCGAGAGAGAGGGTGAGAGAAAGAAAAAAAAACAAAAAAACCTCATGGCTCCCAATAAGGAGCCGGCTCGCGTCGTTCACTTCAAAGAGCCGGCTCTAAGAGCCATTTCGTTCGCGAACGACCCATCACTAGTAGGCAGTAGGGTAAGGTGTCTTGCCCAAGGACACAACGACCAGGACAGAGAGCCCGGGGATCGAACCGGCGACCTTCCCGTTACAGATACGCTTCCCAACCCCCTGAGCCACGGTCGCCCCATACCATTGAACCATTTAATAGTTTGAAATAACATGAAAATGCAGTTTTCTACCAAATGAGATAATAGAAATGCATTGAGTTAAATGAAAGCAGGCTGGTACTGTACTAGAGTTATATGTAGTTAAATAATTTTTTTTAGTATAGTAAGAACATGATGACAGTACAGATATATTAATTTGTATGCATTACACCAGTGATTTTAAATCTGGATAAGAGATCAGCATTAAGATGCAGTTCAGGGTAGTAATATCTATCTATATATATCTTTGGAATCAATGTGTATATGCGCAACATCCACTCAGTAACATTAACGAGGGTGTGTGAAAGTGCAATGCTGTAGCCCAGTGATCTCAAAGTGACTTTAATAATCAGCCACAGATAGCACAACTTGTACCATAAAGTTCACAGAATAAGAACTGGCTAATGTCCAGTTAAGTTAGCAATTGCTAGAACAGTTTGTTCCTGCAGTGCATATTTAAGAGAAGTGTTTGTCAAACTAGCACGCATGAACGTCATGTTTGGCAAAACACGGGTCTTTTGGAGGACTTTGTATGACTGCAGAGGTGAGACAGTGATGACAACAGCACTCGTACTCCAGAACATGTGCATGTGTGTGTGTACTTGTTTTCATGACCTGTTAGGACATTTTAATGATAACACACAAACAACATGCTCCCAGACCGAAAATCTCGAATGTCCTGACACGTCACAATTTTAGGAAAAAAGTGGGTAAGCGTGCTTAGCGACTTTGCTCACTTTCGGTTTCGCCGCCTAGTGGCCAGTTTTGGAACTTAACACACTGTTAACACACTTTCAGTGACATCACTCTTGTTAGTGTGTCAGACACAATAACAGAAATAAACCCCTCAGACCTGAGTTATTGACCTTCAAAACCATAAAACTGTAGTCTAGAGATTGTGTAAGTAAACACTTTTTTTTTGGAATGATACAGAGTAAAATTCAAACAGTTAAGTCTTCACATCAGTGCAATAATGCTGACATCACCTTCCATGAAACAGAAATCAATTTTATTTATTCACAGACATCATCTGCAATTGAACGGACTGGACCTTTAACATGATTGACACCTCTACTGTAGCATGAGTTCATTAACAAGAACAACTGTTACATTTTTTTTTTTTTTGCAATTATTCAGTGACCACTCAATACTGTGCTCCACTGATCTACACTTTCTACTTTAAAATGCAAAAACTTTGAAATTTTCTGACAAATCATTAAAATACTAGTTTTTGCTGGTGACAACCAGGCTTGAAGCCATATTAATCTTTATTACACATGTATGGGAAGAAATATAATACTGAATGAAGTATAGTGACCTGAATTTAAGTGATATAACAGACTGTGATAGTAGTCTAGCACATCAGTGGAAAAACACATTTGAGCCTCATTGACAGCTGCATAAACACTGTAGTGAATGTGGAAGACTCCTTACCTTTATTTGTTAAATTACGTGAACCACTTTCTGTTAGCAGGAGACCTCTGAGCTGGGGAGTCTGGCAAAGATTCTGGCTTTAAAAGGTGGGTCACCACAACAGTTAACTCCACAGAGCTTTCACGTAAATGTTACACGGAACTGCAGTCCTCCCACAGAGATGTGCTTACCACCATGTGTACCACCTCTGCTTAGACACAAGATGGCATCATCAAACAGGGAAACGCCATGGTGAGCAGTCATAATCTGGGGCACCCAAGGGAAATTTTACAAATAGTCATCATTCAGAACTTAAAGCTTCATAAACAGTTATACTAAACTATTAATAGTCAGTCTTTATAAAGTGGAAAATGGCTGTAGTCATTTACTCAAACATCTAAAAACATAAAGGTAAATACAGTATAAGGCAAAAACAGAACTTGTACAAATCTAATTAGCTTAAAAGTCAATATTTGGTATGGACACACACAGTCTATATGTGTATATGTATATAGATATGTGTGTATATATGGTCTAATTACCTGAGCAAAAGCAAACTCAATATGCTAGAAGATCCTTAACCCAACAGCAGGACCAATATCAGTTCCTTTATGCAAGGAGGCCTCCAGGAGGCCACTTGTGTGAATGTCTCTGACCAATTATAAATGGACTTTATGAGGCTGGCCTGAGGGCATCGTTGTCCTCTTGCGGGTTCTGTGCTCACTACACTCTCTTGGATGCTATGGAGTTAATCATGGTAACAACTCAGTGAGGGAAAACAAGCATATTGAAATGAGTTAAGAGGTCAGAGGTCAGCAGAGACTGACATGGTGAAAAATGAGCCACACCTCTTTTCTGTCCACAGAAACATGCACACAATGCCTGACAACACAGACTAGTTAAAGAGAGTCAGACAGAAAAGCTCAGCAACTCATACATTTTATATTCACCAGAGTCACGGGTTATTTTGTAGGGGTGGGGGGAAAAATCGATACTGTGTAGTATCGTGATATTTTGCTTGCTAATAATGTATCGATACAGGGACAGCAGAAATCAATATTTTGTTACAAAAAAGGTTTTTGTGCTCTGACTTCAGAGCATGTGGCTCCTTTTTCTGAGCAAGAATCCTGACATTCCTTCACTGTCCAAATGTGTTTAACTTTTTTTGGCAGCAATAACCATGACAGTTTACTTATTTTAATTTAAGACATGTTTTATTTTAATTAAGTTTAAAACTTTTTTATTTAATGTAAAATTATATTTTGTTTTAATTTACTTTCAAATTCTTCAGTTTCTGAATGGGCTGCATAGTTTTCACAAATTGCATAGTTCAGAATAGATATAATTGAACCAGATGGTTGCATTCAGTTAAGTTGGACTAGACTGTAATACAAACCGTTCAGTTTGTCAACAATAAAACTGACTGAAATGAGAGAAAGACTGAGTGCGAGACTTTGATATTAGATAAAATGAATATTGATAAAGTTTACCGTTATGTACAGAATCTGAATATCGCAAAATATTTTAAAAAATTGCAATAATATTGTATCGTGGGATGTATGGTGATTCCCACCTCTATTATTTTGCTGACGGGATTGGGTTAGGTTGGGTTGGGGAGTCTGAAAACCAAAACCAAATGACACAAAGCACAAAGGGAACATCTGTGATCATGGGGACTGATTGTTTTCTCTGAAAAGCGAGGCACGGCTGAAATTTAAGTGAAGTGCTTTGGGAAAACATATTTATTTTAGATGACTCCTTTTTATATCTTCCATTTCATCAGACTGATTCCCCTTCCTCCACACAGCCACTGATTTAATTTCACTTCTACCAGCTTACATAAGCATTAACTGCCATTATTTTTTAACATGTTACCAAATAACTGGCCAGAACTGCCGTATATCAAAAGTACAGGCTAGTTGTGTAATGACTGTGGACAGTGTTTTCTTGGTGTTCCACAGGCCCTTTATGGTTCATGATGATCTGAACTCTAAAGTATGCCTTTATATCATGATATAGGTATAGTTTTTGATCTAATAGCTACTTTTAGCATGACAATGCATCATTTTACCAAAGTGAAATCTTCTCAGTCTGGCTTCCAAAACATGACAAATAGTGTCAATGGATTTTAGGTCCTTCCTCAGTCACCCGATCTTTAAATTGTGATTGCAGCAGGTTGGGGAACCCTAAATTTTATGACCTGTCCTCTTTCTTATCTTTCTCCATCTCTGAGTGAAGTTAGCTCCCTTTCTTTTCTCTCCCTGTGAAACACAGCAGCTGTATCTTTAGCTAGCAGACGCAGTGCAACAAACTACATACAGTTTACGTGTTTACTGATGTTTCTTGAGCTGATAGAAAGGTTGATCTCCAAAAGATGATTCTGTTCATCTGGACGTAGCGTTTTGTGGGAGAAACGTTTCGTCACTCCTCCAAGTGACTTCTTCAGTCTCAGCTGACTGCAGGTTTCATCTTATAAACAGTACATTTGCATAATGACTGAAACCAGCCCACTGAAGGAACAATGGGCTGGGAGGTCAGTTCCTTAATCTTAATTATACAAATTCTCATGACCATGGATCAACAACCACTGACCAAAACCCACTGATCAAAGCCCACTGATCAATGGGCATGAGTACCATTCACAGAGAGTTGGGGAATGGCTGCAATCACAGCATTGTAAGATGGCAAAAGATGTACCCGACCTCCTCGATTCAGAGATGGTCTTTCCCTTTTCATGTAAATGGCCTCCTTGACTCCTCCTCCAGCGTTCCTCCCTGTCCAAGATGTGTACATCCTCATCACTGAAAGAGTGTCCACTGGCCTGTAGGTGTAAACAGACTGCAGCCTGACGAGGTAGCTCTTCTGTGTTGTGCTAGCCGCTTTGCCAGAGGTTGTTTTGTTTCCCCGATGTATAAATCATGGCAATCCTCCTGGCATTTAACAGCGTACACTATGTTACTCTGTTTGTGTTGGGGGACCCGATCCTTGGGGTGGACCAATTTTTGGCGCAGTGTGTTTTGGGGTTTAAAAGCCACAGAGACCCGGTGCTTAGAAAAAATGTGTCTCAACTGCTCCGATACTCCTGACATGTACAGGATCACTACAGGTTTTTGCTTAGGCAGCGGTTGTCCTTTTCTCCTGGATCGGCTGGAGCTTTCTTTAGGTGCCTTCCCAGCTTTGACAAAAGTCCAGCTGGGATAACCACATTTACTCAGGGCCTCCTTGAGGTGCTGTTCTTCTGCTTCCCTGGCCGCTGTGTCTGTGGGGATGGTGTTCGCTCGCACGATCTGATATCCTCGTGTCGGTGTTGTTCCCACATCATCATAATAAATGTTGGTTCCAGGTTCAACATTGCAAGTGACCAATCGCATTGTTGTGATGTCATACTTTTGCGACTTTGGAAAAAACGGCCTTAAAAAAAATCTACTTAACTTGCGAGAAACCGCCTCTGTCTGCCAATCCAGCACCGACACGAGGATATCAGATCATTCCTTTTGCACACAGGGCCATGTGGGTATGGATTTTTTCCCAATTAATAATAAACACCTTCAATTAGAAACTGCATTTTGTATTTACTTGTGTTAGCTTTGACTAATATTTAAATTTGTTTCATGATTGGAAACATTGAAGTGTGACAAACATACAAAGCAATAGGAAAAATCAGGAAGGGGGCAAAAACTTTTTCACAACACTGTAGGAGCAAAACAAGATCAAAAACTATTGGTCTTGTTTTCAGCAAGTGATTTGCATCATCATGTATTACTTTTTGTCCTGGCAGGCAAAATGAATTGTGGCGCACAGAGTTATATTTTATGTCCAGCTAGTTTTGTTGCAGGTAGATTACAACTGAATTCTATACACCATTATGATCATAAAAAACAAGATGCAGGTGATCATAACAAAAACCTTCCTAAGAGGCTTTTTAGTTATAGTGTTACTTTTTACTCACTGCATTTCATTTCATTAAGAAATCCAGAGATCTGTGTGTTTGTTTGCAAACAGCTGACATGATGTATGTATTCTTGTAGCAAATAAACACCTCTCCCCCACAACAAACAGCAAAAAAACAAACAAACTGAAGAGAAAACATAAACACATGTTGTCCTGCATGGAATACTTGGAATACTAATTGGATTTTGTATGTTTTTGTCTGCATGCATTTTGCATTTCTATGCCTGCAGGCACACATTTTTAAAACCAGGTTTTAGGTGCCAAGTTTATAACTGTTTCTGGTGGATGAAATGTTTTTTGTTTTTTTTTAATAGCAATACTTAAAAAACAAAAACAAAACTGCTTTCCTATTTTGAAGTTGTATATATACTTTATCTTCATTTCCATATTTTGTGTTTTGTTCTCTATGCCTATGAACTCATTTTCTCTTCTCTTTCCACTCAGTCCCAGCCAGTCGGGGCAAATGGCTCCCTCTCTCTGAGCCTGGTTCTGTTACTTTCTGTTAAGAGGTTCCTTCACACCATCGCTTTCCCACAATAATAGGATCTAATTGTCTCTTTACCTTCTAGTGTAACGTACCTTAAAGTGACTATTGTGATTTTATTTATTATAGACATATAATGAATTGACATCGGACAACCGGCATCTAGTTGTAACTACGGCTTGTGTCCGCTAGGTGGCGTCTTTTCTTCATCTCTGCTGCTTTAACTTCGGAAACCCCTATCCCTGTGCAGTATTCTCTTAGCTTATTAACCTTATGTGTGACAGCACCAGTCGGGCTTCTTTTCTTCTCTTCTGTGATGTGACTGACATCATTTCAGTTTGGTCCAGGATCGTGCAGTCCCTGCACAAGTCTGTCACTGGTTCTGTTAGGGGGAGCTTGATATGAAACTCTCATCAGCTTCGTGTGACGAGCACGAGAGCCGCCAGTGTTTTCTGTGACGTAGGCCAGCCGCACCACACTGCACTTTGGAGAGCTGCAAGAGGCGAAGAAAAGCGTGCACTTCTCTCTTGTGGACGTAACCGGCTGCTCTTATAAGGTCGTTTCTCTGAATTGTCGGACACTTTGATATGAGACCAATCAGGACTGGAGAGGGAGGGTCCTGGGATTTTCCCGTGTGAGTCGAACCTACACTTGCAGGCGATCAGGGTTGATATTATTAACCTGAAGACATGACAATTTCTCTGACAGAACTATGATCAGCGCTGATCTCTAACTAAAGACACGGAGGAAAAGGTGAATTTTCACATCACTTTTTTGTTTTCGGATGCTGGATCGAAACTCAGTGGAGGAATTCGACAGAACAGGTTTAATGTGATGTTACTAACTGCTGGAGACACAAGACCACTGGCTGACTTGCGAAGCTGACGAAAAAAACTCTTCTTACTAGGATAAAAAAGATTCCTGAAGATTTACCGGCGATATTTGGCAGGTAAATTTTAATTACATTACATTTAAATTTTCTGTAAATGTAGCTACAAAGTATGTCGCATGTATATGATAACGTTTTTGTGATCTATGGGAACA
Organism: Neolamprologus multifasciatus; assembly: GCF_963576455.1. NCBI lineage: Eukaryota > Metazoa > Chordata > Actinopteri > Cichliformes > Cichlidae > Neolamprologus > Neolamprologus multifasciatus. Next base: position 42,642,796 of record NC_140445.1, on the reverse strand, counting down.
TGTTGGAGCTTCGGATTCTGCAGTCAATAATCAGTTAATCATTTAGTAGCAGTTTACAAAGCTGCCAGTTTGCTTCTCAAGCTGCTTGTATGTTTCAATTAAAAATAGATTTTGGGACTGTAGCTAGTTCTGAATGCATTTGACTCAATCGTGCACATGAGCCCACAGTGTACAGTGCTGGCACGCTTTTACCCCCCCCCCCCCCCACACACACACACACACCACACACACACCACCCCTCCTTTTTTATGGATGCGTCTTGGTGACTTCGTGCGCATACCTGAAAAATGCTTGCGTGTTCTGCATGTTCCCACTGGGAAAATGTTCAGGCACGTGTCAGTGCGCTCAGCTTAAGAACCTATACTGTACTTAGGATGAAAGGTGTTTGCTCCCTATTATGATGAGTTTGCGTGTGCAAGGCTCACTAAGTGTGTGTCTTAATGGCAAAGAGGCATAGAAAAAGGGGCAAAAAATAAAGCAGAATTAACTGAAGGAAAGGATAGAAAGAAGTCGGTGAGCTGCACAGAAACAAAGTGCAGCTCACAGAGACAATGCGTGTCAAAAAAGAAATATATATATTTATATATATATATATATATATATATATATATATATATATATATATATATATATATATATATATATATATAATTCAGTTATTATAGTGCCAATAAACAAACCAAAACAAACAAAATAAAAACCACTCTCGGACTAATAAAGGCTTTCTTATTTTCTTATTATTATTATTTTTGTTTTTCAGTGGTTGCCACAGCAGATGAGCGCTTGATTTATCAAAGATTTTATGCTGGATAGGCTTCTTGACACAGTCCTCCCAATTATTCGGGCTTGGCACTGGCATTAAGAGTACATTAGCTTGTGTTCCCTGAGGCTGAGTTTGTGGCTACATGGTAACCTCTAATAGTTAAGCGGCTAACATTAATTTGTATTCTGGCCAGGTAAACATTTGTAACAACTGTTAAGAACTTCTTGTTCAAACAGGAGCATTACTGACTTCTCAAAATTCCTTCTAAAGTGTTGTTCATAATTGTGAATGCCAACTACTGTTAGTGAGAGGAGGTGCTGTGTGCCTGCCTGTCTACACCAGTGTTGTATTTGTCTCACCTGGAGGAAGCAAAGACAGCACTATTGGTATTGATTGTGTTATGAAAAAGTATCTAATCTGATATCTGTTAAATTTTAATACTGGTTAGTATCTGAGAATAATGTTTTGACAATCCTAATATTACGATTGTCTGTTGTTCTCCAAATACAAATTTGTCAGATTTTCCAAACTGGTGTTGTTATTTTCTCTATAGTCTAAATGTGGTGTACTTTATTGTCTTTAGAACAACAACAGTGTCCGTCACTGTCACAAGGGCTCCCAAATGGAATACTAATTGTTTCATCTGGAGAAGGTGAAGACTACACAGTGTTGCTTATCTTTGTATACGCACTATTGTCTTATTTATAGGTTTATCCCCCAGAAAGAAATCTGCTGGCCTCTCAGCTTGCCTAGGTCCAGTTATTGTTAACCAGAGACAGATGGATAAAACGGAGTTAGCTACAAGTAAGTAAGAAACAAGCAGAAACTTTAGTGGCAATTGCCACCTTGGCCACAAGATGGCAGTAATGTACAGGATGGATACAAACAGAAGTAGCTTTATGCCAGCGTTGTCTGTGATGAAAGAAGAGAGACTGCTTTACTTTGGTAAATTTTAATTTATGTATATTTTTAGATATGACAGGGAAAGCACTGCTGGCCTTGCTTGTCCTGACGGAATGCCACTAGTTTTAATATTTCCTAATGTATGATGACAATCTGGAGACCAGGTGAACTTTTTGGGGGCAGTTAACCGTTAAATGAGTGGAGCAACAGGGGAAAGGTTTTTGCAGAAATGTCTATAATAACCCACCATCCCCAAGAAGTGCTGCAACTCAAACCTGGATGAAGGCGATGGGAAAATAAGAATAGCTTGATGGGTTTCTTTGTCCACTCACCTTTGTCACCACTACCCACTATTTTACACATGTACACCACCGTAGCTCCCCCAAACTCACACTTCACAAATTTATGGTCAGATTTGCATCTGCCACCCTCTCAAACACTACTCGGCTGTTCAACATGCTCAAACCCACAAACCCGAATAAATCACCATATCATCTATATATGTTTTACAGCCTGGCACCCTAGTCTGTCATGGTTCTGGGTCGGTGACCCCGTGTTTTTGATTTTTGTACTCTTATTTTTGATATTATGAATTATGACAGTTTGTGTTTTGGTTTCCCAGTGTTTATTCGGTGCTCCCTCTGTTTTCCATCGTCTCTGCCTGTGTATGCCTGTGTATCCCCTGTAATGTAGTCACGTCTCTGTGTTAAGCCCGTGTCTCTTAGTCTGTCTTTGTGTTTGTGTTTCCTGTTCTATTTTGATAGTCCGCGTCTGATCTCAGTGTGTTCAGTTTATGCTTCCTTGTCTCGTCAGTTCTGATTTCCCCCAGCTGTGCTCTCCTTCTGTGTCTCATTCCCCTCGTTACTTCCCAGTGTATTTCAACCCTGTGTTTCTCTGAGTCAGTGTCGTGTCATCCCTCATGCTGTGCGGATCTCCCTGTGTCTCACTGTGAGTTTAGCTTGTGAGTTTCCAGTTTAGTTTAGTTTAGTTTGCTTTTGTATGACTTTCCCCTGCCAGCAAATAAAGCGGAGTTCTTTGTGTTTAAACCTCGTGCCTGAGTGCCTGCATTTTGGGTCCAACTCCTGCCTGCCACACAGCGATTCATGACATAGTCAAAACCAGGATGTGGCAGGTGCTTTGCGGACTCCAAAGGGTATAACTATGTATTGTAGAAAACCGTCTGGCATCACAGTGCCACCTGCCAAGAGCCTTTTAAGAGGTCCAGCTTAATCACAAAAGCTGCTAAGCCAACACTGTTCCCACAATCTTCCAATTGTGGAAGAGGGTGACTTTGAGACACTGTTCCTGTTCCTATAGTCTGTATAAAAATGGCCAAAGCTATAAGACTTATTGGCTAGTCGGAAGGAGGAACTCCATGAGCAGCTAACAGCTAAATTCTGCAATACCATGTGCCAACATATAGTTGTCCTCCTTTTGTAAATGTTGTCACTTCTCTTAGTTCACTGTATATGGATGTTGTTTTATGGAGTAAGAAACCGCCAAATCTACATCATATGTTAACATATGCATTTGGGATTGCATGTCAGAGAACAGAAACCAGAGACCCGTGTGAATAAATAAGACTAATCATGTCAGTTTGCTGCGACCCACTCAAATGTTTAAAACATGAGTTAAGCTTTGCCAGAATCTAAGAATTATTTCAGTTGCCCTGTACCATTTCCATAGATGGTCCATCAGCATCACCGATTTTGTTATCTGCTGCTACAGGCATGCCGGTGGAAATGCCAGCACATCACATGCAGGTTGGTGGTGAGAAAATGACGTCAAAGCAGTTTTTACTTTGGCGACTAAGTTTGAAACAGACAAATCATTGGTCAAAATATGGTTTCATCATCTTTATGTGACACAGTCTGCTTCGTCATTTGCAGTAGAACATGGCAATGAAGCAATAAGTGTCACAAATTTTTTTTCTCCACTACAAAAATGCTGCTGTAATGTGCCAACAGACTAGTACTGGAAATGGGCACGGAAACCAACACCCTGTCACCTGGCTTTGGCTTTTTTTTTTTTTTTTTTTTTTTTTTTTTGTTAAACCAACTTTTCATCCCTTTTGGGACTGCAGCCAGATTTTGTTTTGCAATCTTGCAGGCCCAGCGGTGTTTAAAATGGAAAGCACTGACACAACCCAGGATATTTTGTTTTTTATCATTGTTAAGCCATTTCTCTTGCAGGAGTTTCAGAGGCCAATGCACAATGCACACGAGCAAACACAAGCTCAGCTGGGCTAAAGCCAAATGACTTGAACTACCTCCCGTTCAGAAATAAAATGAACCTCCTGTTTCCAGTCTTTATCAAACTCAAAACTGTATCCTTGGAACATGTTTGAGTGTTTGATCAAACCTCCTGAGCGTGCGCTGGCTTTCAGGGTGGTATGCACTGCAATAATGCTGAGAGATGCTGAGCTGATTAATCACCTGTGCAGAGAGTGTAAGTTGGTGCCTTGATCTTTTTGTACAACTGTTAGAAGGCCAAAAATATATAAAAACTTTACTAAAGCCTTTAGCACTACAGAAACAGTAATTATTCCCGTGAGAACTGCCTCTGCAAACATAATTGATGCACACATCATCATCAGTAAAAACTTGTGACCAGCTTTGGTGCGCCGAAATGGACTGACACAATCCTCAAAAAAAATTAAATGGGGTATCTAGAATTCAGAGCAAAAGTTTTGTGGAATTACACTTTATATCATAACGCTCGGCTCATCTTTGCAGCTTAGACAGATGTTTTCAATGCCGCAATGGCAACTTTTTCAACTTGTATGAGTTGAAGCAGGGTTGTCTGAAGGAAGATGTGCTTACATCTGGTGTCACAAATCAGATCGTAGGAATGGCATTTTGCTCTCATAAGACCCTTTAATTGGCCAGTGTTTCCCATATGTATTTTCTAAACGCTGAAAGTAGAGCCATGGGGATGTAATCACATCTTTGCTTTTTAAACACCGAGACAGAAACTCTGCTCCTGTAGGAATCTTTGTTGTTATTATTGAGCAGAAAAGTTATTCTGGTATTTGGCAGCACAAATATTTAAAGGTTGTAAAGCAGAATAACAAAGAAACACCGTGGCATGCCTTTGCTCAGAAAAACTTGTGCAATCTCTTGTTTAAAGGTTTTTTATTTTTATTTATCTGGATTTATTTTTCTCTCAAGCAGGTCTCTGAAAGAATGTGAAGCTGGAGCTGTAGAGACAAGAAAGGTGTTCTTGCCACAGGAACCTGTACTACAGGAAATCTTCAAGGTCACTGCTCCAAAGTGGACCTGCCTGCAATGGTCAACCCTGCCCCAAGTGAAGGGATATTCCATGTTCTGGCCCAGCCTTCCGTTATCACACAGCCTGCACTGTCATTTGACTGTTGATTGTGTGATAATATCAACACTTACTTTTTCCACACCTCTTGTCACTGCAAAAATGGTGAGGGAGTCAAAGCCCCTGACTTTTTACAGTCACTGCTTTCTCTCTGTGCTGATGCTAAAGAGCTGCTGGCTGCAAGGTTCTACCTCCCAGAAGCCTGCTGTGTTAGCAGACTCCCAGCAGGGCTCACAGGAGTATACCCATTCAATCCGCCTGGATGGTGACATCATTCTGGGTGGGTTGTTCCCTGTGCATTCCCGTGGTGAGAGGGGGATGCCATGTGGTGAATTGAAGAAGGAGAAAGGCATCCATCGACTGGAGGCCATGCTATTTGCCATCGACCTCATCAACAAAGACCCAGACCTGCTGCCCAATGTGACACTTGGGGCACGAATCTTGGACACATGTTCACGTGACACCTATGCCCTAGAGCAGTCCCTTACTTTTGTCCAGGCACTAATTGAGAGGGATGGCTCTGATGTTCGCTGCGCTAATGGTGATCCTCCCATCTTTGCGAAGCCAGATAAAGTTGTGGGAGTCATCGGCGCATCGGCCAGCTCTGTATCGATCATGGTGGCGAACATCCTGCGACTGTTCAAGGTACAAGAATGCTGTGTGATTCCTTGAAGTTTTTGTTTGTTTGTTTTTAAGAATAATGCTTGGTTATAGCAGTGATTCGAGGAGGTTTGTGTATCGGTTTTTGGTGTTAGGTTGGGTCAGTCAACAGAAGCTTGTGGTTGTTGTTGGAGTACTTCATTGTACCTCACCATATGCTTGGTAGTCCTAGTACTTGTAAGGACCAGTCTCTAAAGCCGTAAATTCTGAATATATATGTCGATAAATACTTGTATGAACAATCAAATGTTATTTAATTAATATTTAACAGCTTCATACACTGTCACTAACTCCATGACAACTCCAAGAGTTAGAAAGCTAATATTGTTATCTCAAAATAATGTTTAGAATCATTATTTTTACTAATGACTTTTTAACTGAAAGAACATTTATACCCATTAAGTTGATAAAGTAAATCATGTGTATATACAAGCAAGATACAGAATCTTCTGTATGTCAGTTTAATGCTAAATGTACTTGTTGAAAGCATGTAAAATATTTACATGTAGAGAGATTTATTGTGTCAATCAATCTGAAGTGTATTTTAAGATGTAAACATTGCAAAACACAAAAGTGAGGTTGTACACACTGTACACCTCAGTACTGACCTCAGTAAATACTTTGATAAGTTTATGGCCTTCATCACTAGCTTCAGGTCTTATCTAATAAATAATTACATTTATTTTCATAAATTGTGAATCCATCTAAAATTAAATCCACAGTTAATCAGGGTATGCTACTGGGGATGGCTGCCCTGTGACTGATGAGTTGCTACCATTTGCAATGCAGTGTCATGGTTCCTAAGATAATAAGATTCAGCCCTTGCTTGTCATGTCCACTATAAAAAAACAAGATACTTCTCATGGGATCTTTTATGTACAGCCTTTGGTCTTACAGTGTATATAAATTATCTGTCAGACACCTTTTTTAAAACCAGATATTATAATATCACAACATCTTCATCTTTGGGAAAACTTCTGGGAGTATCCTGCAAAAAATTTGAATATGCTGACAAAAGCATCTTTAACCCAAAACAGAGGGACAGGTCTATGTTTGGTGTGAGAAGCAGATTACTGGGTGTTTTCACAGACTGGCAAAATCTTCTGTTGACCTCCGCAGTGTGAAAAGATTCACAGTGTGAAGAAAAAATCGACTTGTCAGCGGTTGTGGATTCAAAAAATCTCCAAGCTGCTTGAGTCAAGTAAGGTGAACATATTTTTATTTGAGACGATGCGCTGATTATATGAATAAACATTAGTGATGTGCCTGTACTTGGATATAAACCATAGTGATGTTAGTAAATGCAGAAAGCATATTTGAGTTGTTCAACCGATCATGTTTAAAAAGCACAAGAAAATCTGACTCCTTGGGACCAAAATATTAAGAAACAAGGCAAAGAAAGGAGTCAAAACATTTGCACACTTCTGTATCTGCTAAAGATTTCTCTTTGCAAAAATCACAATTTAAGACATTAAAGTACAATTTAATTCTGTGATATTGCAATCATCTTCTATTCAGCCATGATCCATCGTGTAACATGTATGAAGTGGAAAGTTAAGCATTTACCTTTGTAAATTAACTTGACAATGAAGTAGGAGACATTTTCCTCTACTGTTTGGTAATTTACAAAGATAAATTTTATTTGACATGCCTGTCAAACAGTATCTTACAATACTGTTTCCCCAACTCTCTGTGAATGGTACTCATGGCCATTGATCAGTGGGCTTTGATCAGTGGGTTTTGGTCAGTGGTTGTTGATCCATGGTCATGAGAATTTGCATATTAATGATCAGGGACCTGACCTCACAGTCCATTGTTCATTCAGTGGGCTGGTTTCAGTCATTGTGCAAATGTACTGTTTATAAGATTGGGGAAACCTGCAGTCAGCTGAGACTGAAGAAGTCCCTTGGATGAGGGACGAAACATTTCTCCTACTGAAAACGCTACGTCCAGATGAACAGAATCAACTTTTGGGATTTCCTTTCCTGGATTATTGAGCATGCATCACGAGATAAAAAAAAACCCTGATTAAATATACACCTGTATTATTGGAAAATTGTACATAAAGTATCGAATAATAATTATTCTACAGAAAAATGTTATAAAAAACACCCAAAAAACCCATTAATGAGACATAGGCCTACATCTTAATTTTTGTTTGTTTGTTTGTTTTAAAGTGTAATATATTAAATATATTAATAACAAAAGAAAAACCAGCTTAATCAAAAACACTGAGCAGTGTGTGATATGGTATGATATGTTTAGAATAGAATAGAATAGAATAGAATAATCCTTTAATTGTCCCACAAGGAGAAATTTGGTTGTAACAGTAGCCAAAAAGACACATATACAAACAAACAGTACACAGGACACAGAACAGAAACATACACAATTTTTCTTACATATTTACATTAAGGACAGTGGTTACTATATACAGAGAGTACTGTACAGTTTTTATTAAATTAAATAAAAATAACTACAGATAAGAGGCAGACCAGGTTGTAGTGCGAATCGGTTAATTAACTTATTGCAGTTACAGCGCAGATGTAAACATCTATGTTTGTTGGGAGCAGTTCTGATTGTAAAATCCATTGTCAATATCTACAGGGGGATTCAAATCATTAATCTTAAGTTGCACTAATTAACAAAATTTTTACACTCCATCTTCTCTAAATTACACATGTTAGCTAAGGTGGTTAGCAAGTTGAAACTCATCTGTTCCCATGATAAATCACAATTGTTTACTTGCTAATGCAAATTGGGTTTCCATACATCATGTGGAAGGGAGTTGGAGACAGCTTGACTTGTATGCTAGTCTTGCATCGGTTTACCAAGAAAGATCAGAGGTTTATCAACAGTGTGCATGCATAAACCACCAGAAAAAAACTCTGGGTTTTTCAGATTGCCCTGTTTCCGCCATTGTTAAAACCCTTAAAATGGAGACTAATCTAAGCTAGCCTGCTTTCCTATGACTATGAAACAAGCAGCGCTTTCAGCAACAATAGCTGACTGCACCCCCCAGATGTCAGTAATGTACAGGATTGATTCCAAAAGGCTGGAGCTTATAACAGCATGTTCTGATATGAAGGAACACATTTTAATTTGTTTGTTTTTAGATTTGACACTGCAAGCACTTATTGCCTTGCTCTAAAGCTGACAGCTGCTTGCTCGTGGATATTCTAGTTGCATTGGTAACCTTACAACCATAACCATATGCCAGTCAATAATATCCTACTCTCTCTTTGGCAGCGACTGGAGTTGCTGGTCTGAAATTTCAAAAACCTTTACTTCATATACCACCCACTTCATGTCACCACTGGCTGTTTTTCCCGTAATCACTCAAATTTGCTGAATGTTATTAACTTTCTATGACCTCTGGTCAACATGCCAATGCTAATGGCTTCCAATTGAGGATGTAGCTTCAGTTTTATCCTTCTCTCAGCTGGATACAGAATAGATAACGTGTTTATCACTGACAAAACGTTGATCTCAGCTGTTGCCTCATTCTCTGCACAGACAAACTGTGTCTGAAGGCAGCGAGTTGCTGTGCACAGCAGCAGACATACTCCACTGCGTTAAATTAGTCATGAAGTGTATGATTTTAATGTGTGTGTGTGTGTGTGTGTGTGTGTATTAGAACCCTAACAGCTTAATGAGGACGGAAAGGCCCAACAACATCGCTTATCTAAAATTAGCCAGAGATGCCTCTGGGGGCGGTGGGGGAGGGGGTGGTGGTGGTGATGGGAATAGCCAGATAATGCTGACGCAGAGGTTTCCTCACCAGTGCTGTCACAGCCTCCAGCTATAGTCACAACACTGACAGATAACAAGGCTTATTGAAAAGGCTCTTTTTAGTTGAGGATACTCTGAGTAAAGACACTACGATAGGCATCCCACTTATACCCCATTTGGTAATAACTAAAAAAAATAGTGTAACCACATATCCAGATTCTGCATCCAGATAGAGTTGTATTGTTTTTAAGCACTTGACTCATATTTTTAACGAGTGTGCTATTTCACAAAATGAACATTCTCAATACAGTCATGGACTGTATATAAATTAATTTCCATGACATTACCCATTTGTTATGTGCTGTTGTAAAACCCTGTATTTAGTGGGGGGGTTTTCCCCATCAACCACGTGATGTTTTGAAACCAGGCTGGATAAAATGCACTGCACAAAGTGGCAACTTTATAAAAGGGATACAACTTATTGAAATTGTATTCAATATGGCTTCAGAACGACCAGCTTAAACTCATGGAAATAGTTTACTGAAGTCAAACATCACGTGACCCTGTACAAACCATCATCCTTTTCAAACCTCAACTTTCTGGCAATTAGGAAAAAAATGCAGGTGTAAGAAAGGTGTTGTTATCAATAATATCATTTTACAGATTACTTGGGGACAAACAGAAACACAACTATGAAACATTTTATTGTGACTTTATTTTTTATGTAAAATTAATGGTCCTTTTTATACAGGTAATGGCCATAATGTGTTTATATGGTAAAGAATTTTGGGCTTAATTTTCCAAGATAGGATATTACTAACACACAGCAGTAAGTGATAATCAGTCATTTCAATAATAAGTCATCCATAGAGTGTGCTGATCTCCTTCCTTCTCTCCAGAGGATGAACCTTTTGATGACTTTACAGCCTTTCTTCTTTTGCAACCTTTTACTCCTGAGGTGAAATATGACAATTTTATTTCCTCCGTCAGTAAAAAATATTAATATTTCCAGTCTTTATTGCAAAGAGATTTGCTTTTAATAAAAGCATTTTTCTTCCTCTTCAGACACTTCACTGAGGATATAAGGGGTGAGATATTCCATCTAAAACTGTGATATCCTCTAAGTCCATTTGCATAATATTTGCACATCCTTTTCACACTGTAACACACAGCGTGAGCACAGTCTTGTGTTCAGGACACTCTGCTGCTACATTCCTTCATGCTGCTGCGTTATATTTCCATCTCTGCTGTCTGCATGGGAGGAACTCAACCATGGTGTCTGTGTTTTGAATCTGCTGCAGGTTTAGCCAAAAACACAAAATAAAAAAGGAATCAGGTGAGAAAATACCAGAAAGAGCAATGAAAACAGAAGGAACCTTCTTATACCCTTCTATTTGAACATTCAGATGAAGAAGAAGATCTGAGCCTCCAGTCTCCCAGCACTACGACAGCATGGTAATATCAAATGTAAACAAACCACCAAATCCATTCCAGTGCCGATAAAAGTAATTATCAGGAGATTCATCGCATCTGGATCCAGTGGTGTTCAGAAGCTAACTACTATAGGAAATACATTGTTGGGTTGTAACAGCATTGATATTTATCCTGAGCTACAAGATTTTTGTCATGGTTCCTGTTATGTTAAATTTGATAGTTTCACTGATGACATATTTTTTGTACATGTTCTAAATGCGTTTACGAACAACCTTCAGTTTACTTGTAAGTTTAGCAAGGATAAAATACATTTACTCAATATGTGGGTCGTTTTAAATAATGGGGCACTTTCTACTGCTACTTTCTAATATACTGTTGTTGGTCAATAGCATGCATACTAAAACATTTAAGAAGAGTACACCTAAAAGCCAGTTGAGGACATTGTATCAAACAAGAGAAAAATTTATAGCAAAAGCAGTAGATTTCTTTTAGTAGATGAGAGAAGTCACTTAGTCACTTGGTGACCTTGCCCTTGTAACTTTACAGATTGACACCTCTGTCAATCGGGAGGAAATAATAATCATACAAGACTGTGATCGGGTCAGAATCTTTGGATTGGTGTGTTTACATGAAGCATTTTTATTCCAATCAGATTTTTAAACTGATTACTTGTCATACACCTCTCCAACATAAGCAGCAGTTCTGTGGCTAGAGACGTCTAGCTTTGTCTTATCTGACCAAAGAGCACACTTTCAGCATGCATAGTCTTTCTCCAAGTTTTCCCTAGCATACTTCAGTCTGGCTAGAAGACTCCTGCATAAGTGGAGTTTTTCTTGCTCTTCAACCACAGTCCATTCCTGTGCAGGGTTCAAGGCTACGTTCACACTGCAGGCGAAAGCGCATCAAATCAGATTTTTTTGACCCTATGCGACCCATATCCGATCATGGTATGACAGTGTGAACGGCACAAATCCGATATTTTCAAATCCGATCTGGGTCACTTTCGTATGTGGTACTGAATCCGATACATATCCGATGTTTTAGAAAGCGACTGCTGTTTGAATGGTCATGTCGCATTAAATCCGTCTTTTACGTCACTGACACAAGACTGACGCCAATTATCAGCGCCCGAGAAGACATCGCGAACGCTTCCTGGCCATCCAGTGTAGATGTCAGTGAAACTGTTGGGAAGACAACGTTGGAGAAACGTGAACATTTTATTTGTACTGTATAATCTGCAGATTCTGACAGAAATCTGCAACTATCCTTTGAAGCACCGCTCAAAGGATAGTTTGACAAAAAACTATCCTTTGAGACAAAAAAAAAAAAAATCGGATTTGATCAAAAAATCAAAATTGAGCATTAAGACCTGCAGTGTGAACGTAGCCTAAGTGGTTGTCTTCTTTGAGACTACAATTCCAGACTTGGCTAAGTCATTCATTAGTGTGTTGACAGTTATCTTGGGTCTTTACACACAACTTGCACTAGTTTTTGGTTCAGTGTTTCTAATATTGACAAGGGTGACACAGCTAATTATAAGGTTTGGGTGGGGCGGGGTGGGGGTCATTGCTTTTTCACATAAGGTGACGTCGGAAGCTTAAACTACCTAATTTGTTTGATGAGCTGAAATATGAAAGTGTGACAGATGCGCAAAAAATGGTATTATCCTACCCTTACCTAACGACCATTCATTTCACACTCTGCCTCTTCAAAATGTGAAATGGACATGTTGGACCGGCACGTCTCCTACATGTTTTACTGTGATATTGGGCTGGTATGTCCCTTTATCTTCTGTTGGTTGCTTTGATGACTTGTCAAGGCGTTTGAAACATCTCAAAATGTTTTTTTGAATATGACTATGAGTTACTGTACTCACACGGCCTCTGCATAGAGCCAATTGTGATATGGTGGAATGGGAGATTTGCATCATCGATGCATGTGCAAATGCACGATGCTATCATGTCAATATGGGCTGAAATCTATGAGGAATTTTTTCAGGACTATATTGGAAATATGTAACATAAAGAATTAAAGCACCTTTGAAGGCAAAGGGGATCCAAACCTTTTCGGCAAGTTGTACCAAATACAGTACCAGTGAGAGTATTTCTATGGTAAACATTCTTATGGAGTGACACAACCATCTTGACCTGAACTGAATACTGGCTAAAAACCAAGAGTAGGTGGCACTGGAGGTTTAACAATTTGTTATTCGTCGTTGAATATCTAACAGTGTGACCTCTTAGTGGCACCATCACACAAGACCATCTCTTAATAATGTCCTAAAACTGTGAATGTGAGGGTGAAATCACTCCTGCCTCTATAAAAATGAATGCACACTGAAGGTGTCCTGTGGCTATTCTGTCGTGATTACCTAATCACTCTATTGTTTGAAAACAAATGAAAATGTGAGAGGAAAGAAATATAGGAGAGGGTGGACAGAAGTGAATTGGAGGGAGAATTTGCTCACTGTAGTAGCAATTTATTAGTGTTTAGTTCATAATCACAACCTCATTATGCTGTCTGAAGCTGCCACTCTCTCTTTTTGTCTTTGTGTTAATAAAGCTTTTCATAACTTATTTTTATGGTTTCAATTTGTAATTCATCCAGTTTTAATGAAACAATTTTTAAACTGTCAGACTTTAACCAGACAGATATACTGTGTATCATGCAAGGTAATACATGGAGATATTCTCATCCCAGTTATATTGGTCAAAACAAAAGCTGCACAATGTGAACACTAAAAAAGAGGTAAAAGTACCAGAAAATGTTGCAATTAATATCAATAATCAATCAATCAATCAATCAATCAATCAATCAATCAATAAAAGCCTTCACAATAACAAAAGGTTTGTAAAAGTCTCCACTTAAATTTTAACTTTGTCAGTAAGTTTAAATTAGTTTTTATCTTATTATTGACCTCAAGTTTGCTAATAAAGACAAATTCAATTTTTCACTTTCTGTGAAAGTGATTATTTTTAGTTTTGCACAGTTATATCAACATTGTTTTGCTCAGACCTTTACCATCTCTGTGTAAACGTATTGCACTTTCTCTTGTTTTTCTCAGCATTTCTCAAATGTATAAAAAGCCCATTATTCTTCCACTGGGTACCAAATCTTAGCCATTTAGGAATAAAACAGCCCCGAGTAGGGTGGGGTTAATGCTCGAAAATCTCAAGCTGCTGTTGGTGGTCAGTATGACCTGCAGAGATCATCTATGATCAGCTGAACCGGAATAATGGTCAGAGGTCTGGTGGTTTTAAGAAAAGACTCATATTCAAGCACACAGACTACAGACTTCATCTTTGATTCAGAGCCACATCATTTCAGAATGATAGTTGAGCAAAGTGGTGTGATGGTGTTTGGGGAAATTAAATTAGTAAGTCATGTTGACTTCACACAATTACAACCTGTAGGTGTGAAACTCCAATTTAGAGTTGACATCTACACAGAGTTGCATCTGTGTTGACATAACTTCAACACAGATGCAGAATAAGATGAACTACTGTTTGTAGTTGGATAATACATCACGTAAGCCACTTCTTTCTTATAGTCATTTCTTCCTGTTCAGTGAAATTATGGTTAAGCTTTTTAATTTTAATAAAATGGTGAAATTGTCTTTATTGAAAAGTGCAATGCTTTCTGCCAATACACTTGAATTGACTCATTTGTGACTTTGAATGAAACTAACTGATGTAGAAAATACTAAAATGTACAGTATACACACCCAACGTGCACCCTCTGTTTTTTTTTCTTAAGTTGTACTCAGCAGGACAAAATAAAAACAAAATCCCCTGTCCAAAGATAATACAACAGAATGGCTGAATAAGAAAATAGCCAAGATGTTTCAGTGAAACTGAAATGAAACAACATTGTAAAGAAAAGTGAGTCAAAATTCCTCCACAATGATGTGAGAGGCTGCACAAGTCCTACAGAAGATGACTGAAGTTACTTGGTTATTGTTGATAAAAGTGGTTCTACGAGCCAGTGTATTACATCATGTTCTACTGTACATATGTGGTTTTATTTAAATAGAACCTAGTAAAGACCAGATGTTTTTATGACTTCAAACATAAAATCTTAGAATTTAAAGAGGGTGAGCTTTCTTTTTCACAACAGAGGTTTTTTATTTAGCCAAATATTATTATTATTATTATTATTATTATTATTATTATTATTATTATTATTATCATCATCATCATCATCATCATCATTATTATTATTATTATTATTATTATTATTATTATTAATAATAATACTAATAATAATAATAATAATAATATTGATAATAATAATAATGATCAGCTAGTCCCAGATAGCTGAGTCACATTTCATTTTATTTTATTTTTTTCTTGATGGGGAAAAAATAATAATGGAGAAAAATCAGCATAATAAAAGAGTCATTCTATGCAGACCTGTTTCCTACCAACAATGCTGTAGATAGAAACCAGTTTTGGTAAAAGGCAGAACGTGACAGGATGCTTCAGGAAGGACTGGGAAAAACTGGGAACCTATCATGTGATAATATTGCATCACTGCCTAGCTGGCTGTGTGAACTGAAGCATTACTAAAAGATGGAGGGAAAGTTCACAGCTCTTGATTGGTGGATGGGAGCCCTACAGGCAACTGCTTACGCAACAGGAATAAGTGTGACTCCTCTTCTGTCTCCTCACATTGTTATTTTAGATTTGGATCAAGACATGCTCAAGGAAGTGAAACCCCCTACAGTGAGTCACAACTGCAACTGGTTTGTTGACCACTGACCCACTCTTTATCATTCTCTCAACACTTTATTACTGCTTAGAGACAATCTAACCCAGTGTAAGTGAAGTGTGATGTCATTTGAAGTTTTGACTTATGGGTCATTTAATCTTAAATGGAATGACCCACAAGCTTGACCATCTGATTTGAATAAAAGATCTGTGGTCCAGATTTTGAACATATAAAATGAGTGTTTCAATGAGAGCTTCATATATCAAAGAAATGAAAACTTCAAGATATAATTTTTTGAAAAATGGTCTGTCAACACACACATCTTTTGCACATTGAAATGGTTTGCTGTGTCTCCCACTGTCAAGAGGACATTCCAGGATTCAGACAGAGTTACTCTAGGAGGCCTGGAAACCTCTAGAAAGTCTTTAATTCTTCAGCAGAACCAGTATCTGCAGCTTTATGTGACAAAG
The DNA here is from genome assembly GCF_963576455.1 of Neolamprologus multifasciatus. NCBI lineage: Eukaryota > Metazoa > Chordata > Actinopteri > Cichliformes > Cichlidae > Neolamprologus > Neolamprologus multifasciatus. Next base: position 42,626,797 of record NC_140445.1, on the reverse strand, counting down.
TAACCTACAAAATAACCTCCAGCAGGTTACTGGTGTGAATGTGTTTGACCAAACAATCAGAAACAAACTTCATGAGGGTGGCCTCTGAAGGTTGTAAAACAGCTAACTGATCATTTGCAGAGCAATGTCCTTTTTAAGTAGTAGTAGTATTTGGGTATTAAAGATACTGCATAGCACAAGTTTCAGTTATGCAGGGATTAAAATAAGTATTGAACATGTCACCAGTTTTCTAAGTAAATATATTTCTACAGGTGCTATTACAATCAAATTCTCACCAGATGTCAACAACCATACTCATTCATCTTCATCAATCTGGTAGATGTTAGCAGATTTTTTGTCAAGAATAACTCTTTTCTATTTATCTATTTTCCATTCATCCTTCCTTCAATTATATGAAGCGTGCCAGTATCATATGCTGAAAAACTGAAAAATTACTGATAGATTTCAGCTTGTGTCATCCAAGTGACTGAAAACTGAAGAAGTCACTTGGATGAGTGATGAAACATTTCTCCCATTGAAAAGGCTTCATCAAGATGAACAGAATCAACCTTTTGGAATTTCCTTACCTGGAGGATTGAGCATGCGTCAAGACACATATTCAAATTAAACTAAGGGTATGTACTTGGCCCTGTAAATCTTGGAAACAGTGTCTAACCAGATACTTGATCTGGATGGCATTAACTTGGCCTTTAGTAACACTGTTAGGAATCTTGAATTGTATTATTTTAGGGTCTTTACAATACAATAGAAAAAATGCCTTGAGGCAACTGCTGTTGTGATTTGGCAGTATATAAATAAAACTGAATTGAGTTGAATTTGCCTGAGGGCCCGACATCTTTTACTATGCTCTGTGCTCACTGCCTGGGACAGTGAATCTCGATTTGCATTTGCCATAGACTAACAGGACAACACTGGCGCACTGTGCTTTTCACAGATGAGAACCAATTTTCCCTGAGCACATGTGACAGGTGTGAATTCATCTGGAGATGCCACAAAGAATGATATCCTGCCTGTAACACAATTCAGCATGAACAGCCTGGGTTCCTGAGAGTATGCAGGCATATCTTGTCCAGATCATATCTGTCCAGATCGGAAGGAGCCATCATCTGTTGTCTCGTTAGGAGCATGCCAAAAAAAAACTATTGAGTTTTTTCCATTTTTAATTGCTATAATAAAATTTTAGCTAAATGGACTAGCATGGTATATCATTTATTCATTTTGATTTTTAGAGTGTATTTGAATACAACCCTCTGTAGGCTGATAATGTTCATTTCCATCAAATAACATGGCATCCTTTCTAACACATTACTCAGTTCAGCATAAGTATCCAGGATGATTTTTTTCTTGCCATTGACATGCGTGTTTTCAAAGTGTTCCTTTAATTCTTTTAGCAGTGTAAGTTGAGTCAAAAAAAGGAACATGCAACTATTTCAATTAATGTCAAGTCTTAACCTGGGCATTTACGCGTAGTCTGACTTTGTTTGAAATTGCTAAAATGCCTTCCAGTTAATTATTTCTTAGTCTGGAGGTTTTCATTCAGCCTTATTTCCCCACTCCAGCACTTCTTTGCCTTTCTCACTCCCCTCCTGTCCATCTCAGAGAATTTCAATTAACATGACTCTTTTACCTCTCTTGTTGGAATTGAACATGCATTGTCTATAGACCTTCTGAATGTCAATGCAGCTGTAACTCATTCATAACCAACAACCAATCTATCGCCAATCTTTTCACTTCACCTTATAGATCTGCGCTGCATGAGTGTATATGTTTCCAGTCAATTGAGATATTGCTACACTGGATTCTATCACTGACATGTTTCTGTGTTGCCGGAAGTAATAAAACAAAGCAGCTCTGTCAATGTTGTATTTCCAAGGTTTTCCTAGGTTCCTAGGCACTTATCATTTTCCAGCTCGGCTGCAGGGGTTGCAAAGTGAATGTGGTGAATTTTCTACCTACTGAATGAACTGCAGTTACTCCTGGAAAATACAGTTGTCCCTTTCAATAGTGATACTACCTCCACTACGCTGTACCCTGTCATTATATACTTTAAAAATAAAGTTTAGTAATTTTAGTCATGTTGTAGATCAATCAGAGAAAGTTATATTTTCTGACATTTATTGACTGAAGATAGTGTATTTTCATCTGTTTAGATGTCCTTCAGGTGTCCACCCACTCAGCAGATGTTTTTTTTTTTTGGGAAGAGTCCGTGTGTTTTTCCATTGGATTTCTATAACTAAGTGATGATGAATCCATTATTTGCTTAAAAACTATTATTTGCCTTGAAAAACCCTTGACTTTGATGCCCTCCTTTAAGTGCTCTGAGTCACACAGAAGATGTGAATGTGTGTTTGACTTAAACAGTCTGCTGCTAATTTTTTTTCCCATCAATATCTGAAGTGCTCAGAGGCTCCTGTGTAGCTGTTTTTTGTGGTGATTGGTAATTTGTCATTCACTGTGCTACCTGATTTATCAGATAAGCTCAAGGGTTTGGTTCCACCCTCCCCATCACCACGGACATGTTTTAAAATGCATTGGTGATGCATGGCAAGTGTTGAGTCAGGGTTGGAAGTGACACTGATGAGATCAAACAGTAACAAGACATTTATTGGAACGTCAAGGGTTTTTATGCTTGAATAAGTCGGTCAAATGGGGAGGGATGGGCTGTCATCTTGGGAGACTCTGTCATAAATGGAGGAGCTATCTTCTTATTCTGTCTTTGTACACACTTCATGCTTCGTTTGTGTTTCTGACACACTCCCATGCTCGTCTCTTCCTCTCTGCTGTTCGGCCGTCGTGTCTGAATGTGTTAGTAGCTCTAACTGCTGTGGGAGAGGCTTTCCCTAGTCTGCTCAGTGTTGCCAGTTGTACCTCAGCTATGGAACAGGAATGAGATTTTCTTTTTGATTAACTGAGTAATTAGTATGTCTAGAACATATCATAATTTATAGAAACAACCTAATTCAAGTTTCTAAAAGGCCTAGTTGATGTCTTACAATGTGTCTCTGGCTAAATATAATTTGTTTATGATGATATGAAACCAAGAGAAGAAGCAAATCTTCTCCCAGCTACATTAAATTACATCACGTTACATACATTAATTTTGAGCAGCAACTTTTGTAGTTGGTTTTTAGCTCTTTTGGGTACTTTTTAAAAATATGTTTTATTTTACAGGACACTATACCGTATAGAGGCACTTTGTGTAGTCCCCTTATTTCCCAAGGGGTTGCCACAGTAAAGGGATCTTCATGTTTGCATTAGCACAACTTTTAAGTTTAACTCTTTGTAGTCATTGCACAGTTATATTTTAGACAATAGTACAAAAAATGTTAGTATTGTCCCACATCGGTGATGAAGACAGACAAAGCACAATAAATCAATACCACTTATACAAAATAAAATATATACAATATGTGCAGAAGATAAAATATCCAGTATGTTCAGAGATGAAATGCACAGTACGTGCAGGTAAGAAAATGTATGTGCAAAAATAACATCAGGTATCAGCATTGATTAAGGCTATAGCCCCTGCTGTAAAAGCTTTTCTGGGCCATGTTAATAACCTTTTGTAATGCCTTTGTGTGTGTCATGGTGCAGCTCGAGAACCACACAGAAATGCAATACGTCATCACATACGTCAGCACACTCTCAATTTAGCAGCGGAAGAAGATGGTCAGCAGCTCCCTCTTCAGGTTGATCCCCCTAAGGCTCCTCAGAAAGTGGAGACACTGCTGGGCCTTCACAACCTCAAGAGGTGTTTTGTTAGATACTCCTCCTTGGAAAAAACATCCCACTTATCCAAGCTTTGGACCAGTGCTTGAGAAGTACACTAGCTCATGAGGCTGAGTTGTTGCCTCCTTCTAGAATCAATCTAGAATCAATGATCATCAGAAGCATACATTTTCTCTGCTACGCAGATGACACGCAGCTTTAACTGCCCATGAAGCCAGATAACACACACCAGAAATCTTACTATGGATGACATTACTTTGGTCTCTAGTAACACTGTGAGGAACCTTGGAGTCATTTTTGACCAGGATATGTCCTTCAATGCACATATTAAACAAATATGTAGGACTGCTTTCTTCATCCTGTGTCAGAATGATCCTGATTCATGCTGATTCATGCAGATGCTGTTGATCTGTAATTCATGCACTTATTACTTCTAGGCTTCTAAGATATTATTATCAGGATGTCCTAAAAACTCTCTGAAAAGCCTTCAGTTGAGCCAAATTGTTGCAGCAAGAGTACTGACAGGGACTAGAAAGAGAGAGCATATTTCTCCTTTATCGGCTTCTCTTCATTTGCTCCCTGTTAAATCCAGAATTGAATTTAAAATCCTGCTCCTGACACATACAAGGTCTTGAATAATCAGGCCCCATCTTATCTTAATGATGGATATAGTACCATATCACCCATTAGAGAACTTCATTTGCAGATTGCAGGTTTACTTGTGGTTCATTTAAAATATTTAATATTTAAAAGTAGAATGGGAGACAGAGCCTTCAGCTTTCTGGTTTCTGTGGAAACAGCTTCCAGTGTGGATTCAGGAGACAGACACCTTCACTACTTTTACAATTAGAAACTTTCCTTTTTGCTAAAGCATATAGTTAGGGCTGGATTGGGTGACCCTGAATCCTCCCTTAGCTTTGTGGCAGATTCTCCCATATTCATCCCCTATCTAGACATTTAGTTGTATTAATTTGCTCATTATTAGCACCACAGATAGCAGATCACTTCAGTCTGTTTTTATGACAAAAATGCAGACTACATAAATACAGTTTATGGTCATTCATTCTGACCTTCTTCGTCATTCCATCATATCTTGATGTTAGCTGGTGGCAGGTTTGAGGCACAAGTCCCTGCTGTTTTCTTTCAGATGAAATGGGCCTCTTCCTGTGTGGGAGCTTCAAGAAATAGTGAGCATGTGTTAACACCTAAATCTGAAGTGAACAGCTGCAAGTTTGAATGCACTACGGGACATCAGGACTTATGTGCCTTTACTAAATATTACACTCTTGTTAAATTCCAAACCTGAACTGATACCCCCTCCTCCTCCACCCAGTCCCCCCCAACCCGCCACTTCACTGTCTGAGTTTCTGACTTATTTCAAATGCCTATGGAGAGGAAACACAATGTGCTTTGACAACAGAGACAAAACCTTTAACCTCCTAGGACCTGGCGTCCACATATGGGTTATTTAGACCAAAATACTTGACCTTTCTCTAGAGGGGCCTAATATCCACTTACGAGGACACTATACTGCTACTGTTCTATCAAAATTTTAAATGAATATTCTCATATGTGGCTCTTGTTTTTCTTAGAAACAAAAATGAGGTAAAAAAAAAAAATCTGGTAATTCTTTGTTTTTACATTCATCAGGTCCCAATCAGACCAAATATGTCATGGTCCTGAGTCTGCCGACTCAGTGTTTTGTGTTTCTTTATGCTTTTGTTTATTCTGAGTATGTATTCTGTTATGATTTGCCATTTGTTAGGTTTCTGTTCTGTGCCTGCCCTGGTCCCACTGTGTTCTGTCTGTCTATGGTGTCACACTGTCTGCTTGTGAATCTGTCTGTTTAGTTCAGTGTCTTGTCTGGTTCTGCGTCTGAGTTTCCTGTTTTATTCTGAAGGTCCCCGTCTCATGTGAGTGTGTTCAGATTACGTTTCCCCTGTCCCGTCAGCTCTGATTTCTCCCAGGTGTGTTGCCCTCCTGTCTCTCATCCCCTGATTACTGCTGTGTGTATTTAAGCCCTGTGTGTTCTCCTGCCTGTTGCCGGTTCGTCTGTGTTCCACGGTGTTCAGTTCCTCTGTTGCGTCTCTCTGCCCCGCACCCCGTTTCTTATGCTCTCAGGTTTGTCATTTAGTTTTCCCAGTTTAGGTTTCTCCAGTCAGTTGTCATTCGTCACTGCCTGTTCTGTCACTGCCACTTCTGTAAATAAACGTCACTCTCATCACCAGTCAACTGCCTGCATTTTGGGTCCTTTTCCTCGTTCACCACACGGCTTGCCCCGGCAGCCGTGTGGTGAACGTGTGTTCAACGTGTGTTGCTCCGTGTGTGTAGAAAAGGCTATTACCATGCCAGATCCATCTGTGATGGTTTAATCACTATGTTTATTCACCCTTTTTGCCCCAGATTCTATTTTCACATTCCTCATGTTAATATTGCTCTCTCTATATCTCTGCCAGTTTTTTATGTCAGAAGTCATAATTCGCACCGAGAGGATTAACTGGACAATGTCTCAGTGTTTACACTCATGTGAAACATTAATCTTCATTTTTGCTGGAATACTTGGAGCATAAAGATAATATGCTATAATAATAAAGATAGTTCTTGAAGTACATGCAGTCTTTACGGGGTTATCTGGACTTTTCAAGGTTATGAAATTATTTGATATCTATTTTAAAAAACTCAAGGAGTCATGAAAGACGTAGTTTTTGAACGGTTCTGCATTCAGGAAAAGAACCGTGAAAAATCATGCCTTAATACGATTTATGTTGTGTTGTTCAACTTAGATCTGTATGTTTGTGTTCACTATTTATATTAAGCTAAATCTTTTATCATTGATCTGTTCTGTCCCACCAGCAAAGACTATGCTTCTTTTGCTTCATGCTTTATGTGGGATAAAATCCTGTGTCTCTCTCCCTCTTTTTATCAGCAACAGTGACTGTGCAGAAGGACTAATGAGATCTGCACCTACCGGCTCTGCTGTTCCATCAGTATTATAAAAGAGAGCACATTAGTTAAAAACAAAACAAGATAGCGAAATGGTAATAATAATATTTGGTCTTTTATCGACGTTTTATTTTTATTTTATTCTTGTGCTTTTGTTGAGCCTACACAGCAAATCCAGCATGTCCAAATTAACACTGTCAGATTTGATTTCAACACTTTTAAAGTGTCTATATGGGTCCACACCAGAGAGTGTTAATTTAACTCTTTTTAGAGAGTTGGTATGTTAACTCTGATTTAGTGTTAAACACCAAATCTCTCTGGAGTTGATAATTTAACACTTGGTGTTAAGAGTTTATATATTAACTCTCAAAGAGTATTTTAGTTTAACTATGTAAGAGTTATCTTCTAATTATTTCTAAAAAGCGGGAATTTTACTGTTCTGAACTTCTAGAAATTTCTTTTGGAAATAAACATTTACTAAAAAGACGCAATGGTTTTTGAAAAACATTTATTCTGAACTGTGCACCACAATTTCAAAACATTTTCTGAAAGATGTAACAGTGTACATGTTCTCACTTTCATTAGAATTTCGTTTATCAAAAGGTCTGACATAGGTGAGCTGGTAAATGCAAATAACAGCATTCTCATCACTTATTTCAATAAATACAAAATACAATATGCATGTCCTTCATTCATCACTTTGTGGAACTGCAACGCACTTCTGCTCTCCCCCATATTCCATCTTCACAAGCATATCCTATGTGGAGATTGAATAAAAATTAGTTGACACTAATTAATGGCACAAATCAATTGCAGCACAGTAAAAAAAAAAAGGAATCCTTTTTGAGACATTACTTGTGTAAAGTATTTTCCCAAAAGACAAGGACACAGACAACAGGTAATACTGAACTAAATGTAAAACCTCAACCTTTTTCATTTTTACCTAAACCGTGTGCACAAAACTCTGGAGGGATTTAAGTGCTAACGTAGAACTCAGTCGGGACTCGGGACATCTGCTACTGCTGTTTGCTCGTTTTTTATGGGAGATCGTTTTCAGGCTTCAAGTAGCACCATTATATCAACATTTCACATTCTAGACATTGTTTTAAGTGTATTTGACCAAGAAATTTGACTGAAAATTCACATGCAAGCTTTTTTCAAGGCTGTGGTATTTGCCCGCAAACAATACCTTTCAGCTAGCTAAAACAGAATATTATGCTATCACCGAGCAACATAGCTAATGCCTTTCACACAGCTTTGTCTCAACTCCAAAGAGCCACAGAAGTAAAAGCTAATAATAATAATTGAAACAATCTTTGAAAAAATGACTTACCAAGCATGGCAAACAACTCAAATATGTAGAGCAAAATGTTCTGAAACGCCTTCACTTCAGCTTCGATTGGAGCCGTGCTGGGGGCGGAGTCTGTGAATTTACTCTATTGGTGTCATAGCCCCTGTAGGAGTTCAGAGTTAAGAGGTCAAGAGTTAATGTTTCCATTGTAACACCTCCAGATTTGAAATAGAAACACTCATTTTTAACACTCGATTTTAACTACTATCATTTTACACCTCAGAGTTACATTAAAAGAATGTGACTCTACTTAGAGTAAAATTAACTCTAAGACTACTAACACCAAAACATTTAACACTTTTGAATTTGCTGTGTACAGGTCAGAGGGTAGAGCGATTTGTCTAAAGCATTGAAGTTGAAGGTGCTGTAAGAAAACCGCTACAATATATAACAATAGATTTCCTCAAGCTAGTTGTCAAGCTCAGTTTGGTTGTGTTCCTGTTGTACCTCCAAATCTTCCTTTCAGATTTGTGTAAACTTATAATTTTCATATATGTGTGTGCGTGTCATGAGTTGGCAGCACAGTCAGTCAGACTGCTATTGAAATAAAATATAATTGAATGTGAACACAAAGATATTTTCAATCAATTCTTCTATTTTTCTAGACCTCCTTTTATAGAAGTAGAATTAAAAAGCTGGCTTACTTTTAATGCTGAATGTGTCACTGGTCACACAGCTATGTGTGTAATGGACTAAGTTACTCCACCCATGCATCCTGATGTTCCCAGCTGCAGGCTTCAGACGGGATGCTGGGTCAACACAAAGATGTGTTGCATTAGTTCTCTCAAAGCCTTAGGATAATGATGTCACAGCATGCCGTTGCTAACATTGTTGTTTCTGATTATCATCAAATGTTTCTTCAGATTCATCTCCTCACCTCTCGCCACAGCAGCCCAGTGTAGCCATGACGTTTTTGGGTTAAGCTGTGGGAGGGCGGTGCTCACTGCCTGCCATAGGATGTGATCCCTACTGACATGTGTGTGGTGACACACAGCCAATGTTCAACCATCAAACTGAGCTACAGTATATGACTGGACAAAACTGCTTACTGCTTTCACTTGACAACAGTTTGCAGCTTTTTTGTATCTGAAAACATCAAATTTCAGGAGTCAGACAGACATATTTGAAATGAAACCAATAGTCAGCAGTAAAGTAAACAAAAACCTTTATCCAAACCAAACACACAGAAAATCTTCAAGTTTATTTTTTTGTTCTCTGGGATAGAAAACTCAGTAATTTTGTGTTTGGAGGTGAAAACAAACAATTTGAAGATGTCATGTTGGCCAAGAAAAATCACTGACCATGCTTTAAACAGTCTAGAAATCCTTTGGTAAACTGGTCACCACAAGTGATAAAACTCTTATGTCCTGTATAACTAATAAGAATGGGTTTCTGTATTAATCAGACCCAGTTTTCCTGACATGCTTTTCTTTTCTTACTTGTCAATCTGGCTTTACAAAAAGAACTTTTGTCAAGTTTCTTTCGAGAATGTGAAGAGTGAGGAGTGAGAACTTGTAGCAATCAAGCTAGCTGTTATCTCTTCTTTTTATGAAAATATTGGTGATGAGAATTAACTCCTGATCTGTTATTTGTCACATCATCTTCTGCAGCCTTTTCCTTAGCACTGATACAGTACTTGTTGGTCCTGACAGCTTCTTAGTACTGATTAGTATACCAACCCTGACTCCCCAGCTCACCCTGCCCGTTTCCATCCTCAGGGCAAATCCTCCTGCCTCACTCCAGATCAGCAGAAAACCTGCTTCCTGTCATCACACTGTTATTGTCAGGGAGAAATAAACTGAAAGTACAAACAGCTCATATTCATGGTGTTGTTGTTTTTTTTTAAATCATGCTGATAGGATAAAAAGAAAACAATGCTCCTGTCAAATGTCAAATGGAGCAGTAAATATTGCTGTAGCTGGCTTAAATCTTGATATTTACTATATATATATATTTTTTTCATTTTAAAGGGACAGTGCATATTAATGAGCATATGTAAATGTCCGTGGCAGGTCCGAAAAAAAACTATGAATAAGAAAATACACATCATGAGACAATGTAGAACAATTTAATCCAGACAGCAAATAAATCAAATTACAACATCAACTCCCTGAAGTAAAACAGTAAATCATAGAGTAGAGAAACACTCTAAAATTGAGTCAGTTGAAATGAATGATTTTCGATATGTTAATAACATGATTCTTAAGTACATGGAAATATGTATAAAGACACGATTTCTATAAATTTATGGAAAGGTTTTCTGAATAAATGACTAAAACAGAAATGCCTTGTTTCAGAGCCAACAGCAATAGAATATGATAGAATAGCCCTTTATTGTCATTGTACATTTACAACAAAATCATGGGTTCTCCACGCTAACTCTGCAGGAATAAAATATAAATAGTAAGACAGCAGGAATAAATAACAAACAGAAGAAATATATACAGTTAGGAGGAATATATACAAAACAAGAGAAAGGCACACGTTGGAGCGCAAAGTGCTTGGAAGCAGTGCAAAAGGATTTGGTCTCAGTCCATGTGTCTGAGTGACGAGAGTTACTTAGACCATGGCTCAGATTGGTGAGGTGAGTGGGCAGGGGTGAGGTGTGGGGGGATAATGATTGTTAAGAGTCCGAATGGTCTAGGGGAAGAAGCTGCTTGTGAGTCTGGAGGTGTGGGACCTGATTGACCTGAGGCGTTGACCACAGGGCAGTAGATCAAACAGGTGGTAGGCAGGGTGCAAGGTGTCACCTGTGATGGCCCTGGTTTCCCTTAGACAGGAGCTGGTAATAGTGTCCAGGGGTGACAGATTGCAGCCAATAATTTTTTGGTCGGTGTTAATTACCCTCTGCGCAGCCTTCCTCAGTAGTGGCCCTTGTGATCAACTTACATGGGGCTGAAATGAAAAACACCTCAAAAATCAAAGTGAAAAAATGAGGGCAGAATAGTCTATTTTCCCAAAATTTCATAGCAGTAACTCAAAATGGTTTTCAGTAGTTTGTATTATCTACAAGGAGTCTCCTCCCAGATCGGAACTTCTGGACAATCTGGCGTGTTACCTGGCGGTGTTGGATGTTCCAAAACATAATATGCTAGTGGTGCTCTGTTGGATTTAGATCAGGAAAGCATGTGGGCCAGTCAGTGGTAACAGTTTCCTTATCCTTCAAAAACTGCTTACTGGATGAGGTTGGGCATTGTTGCACACCAGGAGCAACTGAAGATCCACTGCACAAGCTTAGAGTGTAAAGATGGGTCCAGGATTTCATTCTGACCACTCATGGCATTCAGGGTGCTGTTGCCTTGCCTGTAGAGGTATGTGCATCCTTCCATGGATATGCATCCCTAGCCCATGACTGGCCCACAACCAAACTGGTCATGTTAAACAATATTTTAAGCAGCTTAACATCCTCTGTGGCTTTTCCAATTTCCACTTCACTTCTCTCCCATTTATTCAGGTTAAACCTACTTGCCTGCCTGACCCTGCTCTTAAAACCACAGGATGCCAGTTATGGTATTCAATAGCACTAGAGGGCACTGGCCCCTGAGGCCACCCTCTTGAAGCCCTGACCAGCTCTCCTAGAGTAACTGCCTGTCTCCCATGCATTTCAGATCATGTTGAGATACAAAGCAAAGCTTCTGGCAATGGCATGTGTTGATGTGCCATTCTGTACAGTCTAGGTATGCCTCAAGCTATCAGCAGGGACTCTGACCTGTAGTCAAATGCAAAAAAGAAAAGATGAGGAGGGAAAAATGTCCCTGGCCTCTACGTTTGAAACTATTCCTGTTTTGTTGTTTGTGTCATTGTTGCTCGTCAAGTGTACCTGTTGTTAATTTCATTAACAACAAAGCAGCTGAAACTGATTAACACCCCACTTGGCTTAATTAACTTGAATAATAATTCAGAAGTTGTCATGTACCGACTGTGTGAAGGCAGGAAAAGGACCCAAAGTGCAGACTCCTCGACAGGCAAAAGTGTACTTCCAAAACTCAGCTTTATTGCTGGATGGCAAAACGTAACAAAAACCCAGAAAGAGGTAGGCAGGAAGGACACAGACACAGAGAAACACAAGGCTTAAATACACAGAGGGAGCAATCAGGGAATGAGTAACAGGAGGGAAACACAGCTGGGGCAAATCAGGCCTAACGAGACAAAGGACGCACAACCAGACGCATTTACATGAGACACGGACTTTCAAAGTAAAACAGGAAACACAACACAGACTGAACTTACAGACACAGACTCACAGACAGGCACAACAGAGGGAACAGAGACGTGGGACCAGGGCAGACACAGACACTGACTGGACACGGGGATATAGCAACTAAGGATTACACAGAGACATAAACCAAAAGACAGAACTCTAACAAAGAAACCAAAGACTAGAAGTTTAATTGATTTTAATTGATTTGATGCCATACTCTGATTTAAAAAGTGCTCCTTTGATTCTTTCTCTCTGTCTAAAGTGAAATCATCAGTTTAACAAAAACCTGACAGCCTCTGAAGGTAGATTATTTCTAACTGCTTTGCAGCTTCTGATCGTAAGATTTGTGACATTTGTCATGAATTCTATTTTCTCTGCTTCATAGTGGTAAAAGAAGCAGCAGCTACTTAGTTTCCATTTTATAGTTCATATCATTTTTGGTTTCTGTCACACATTTCATTGCTGTTTAGCCAGCAGTTGCCAAGTGTTTGCTGACAAGTTGACGTCTTCCATTTGACCCTAACAATGTTAGGGGGTTATTGACAGACTTCTAGCCCTGTCTTCCTGGGGTCTAAGATAAACTCACAACTGACAGGGAAGAAACAAAACAATAAACAGGGCTGATTGTACAGCACTAATAAGTATGGAAGCCCGTTTCCACCACTAAAAAAAAAAGTATCCATAACTCGAAATTTTGACTTATTAACTCGAAATTTCAAGAAAAGTAGCTCGAAATTTTGACTTACTTTTTGCAAATATTTTTGACAGCTGCCAATCAGTAATCTACATGAATGATGTCATTTCCTTGTTACCCGGAAGCTGAAGCCCTCAGCTACAAATGCTACAGCTAAGCTACCAGTATTACAGCCAGTCATGAATGCACAAATTGCTGATTATTTTCAGCGTGGCTTCACAAATGATGAAATCCTTGTGTTATTAGCTGAATCACATGGCTTACTATCAGCAAACGTACTCTTGCGATCTGGTTTTGAGTGCGCATTCCACGTAGATTACTGATTGGCAGAGCTAACTCGAACTCGAAATTTTGAGAATAGTAACTCGAAATTTCCAATTAATAAGTCGAAATTTCAAGTTAATAAGTCAAAATTTTGAGTTAATAAGTCGAAATTTTGAGAACGATGACTCGAAATTTTGAGATACTTCGGCTACTACAGCTTCCATAAATAAGGATAAACACACAAAGACAAAAACCAAATACTAAATACAATTAAAAACAAAAAGATACTACACAGATCATGATAGATTTGGGCATGATACAAAAAACAACAATGTGCACTTTGTGATGATCTGCTATTTTTTTTCAAGTAAACACAGCCAGTGCTTTAAAAAAGCAGAAAAACAATGCAAATATTAAATCCAGTTGATGAAGATTAAAAGCAAATTGGTACACTAGTTTAAAACCCACCCTGTGCCTTTCACATGCCAGTTTAGCTCACAGGGTTAAGCAGATGAATCTTATGCTGCAAGGCTTATACAGAGGCCTGTGTTTAAATCGGCCCTGAGGCCATTCACTGTGTGTTTCCCCCCAGCTTTCATGTCTTCTCTCCACTGTCCTAACAAAAACAAACCCAAAAGACTAAAAAAAAACCCATAATATATTTTAAAAATTGTGCTGTTGAATGTTTTGTTGATGTGCTCTTTGCTTAAATATAACCTCTGAACTTTGATAAGAATGACCTTTTATGACTCACTGTATTTGTAGCGATTTGGCAGCTTCATTCTGTAAATTATTCTACTTCAGTAGTGTGAAGCACTGTGTCGTGTTCAATTCAAACCTTTTTTTATAGCTACAACAGTGTGCAGTTGGTCAGGTCAGCTTAGTAGGTATGTGAAACATTATTTCTAAAGAAATAAAGTGATTCGACATAAAATAGGGTTTGAGAAGAAAGTGCCATGTAGATTTAATATCTATGTATGTACCTCTTCTCTTCTTCCTCTGCATAAGCTTACCTACACACCACAGTACTAGTTTGTGTTTTGACTGGTGTTAGCATGCCTCTCACTTTAATTCACACTTTCAATTCATTAATTATTCCTCAGAATTTAAACTATGGTCAGAGAGTCACATACGCCAGCATTTAAATCATTTTGTTGTCATTACATTGTTGTGTTGTATTTATTAGCTTGTCTGTACATTACTTTCGTTAATGCCATTGTGGAGATAAAAAAAAAAAGTGTGTATGTTTTTTAGCATTTATCAGAGTTGCTGAAGTTAACTCTACCAACAGGTATTTCATTGCAGTGACAGAGAGAGCCCTTAAATTCCTTATGATTGAGTGTGTGCATTGTGCAGACAAAGGTGTGCAGAAACACTTTAAACCAGGCCACAGTTTTACTGCAGCCAAGAGAAGATATATTCTGAAGGTCTCAAATTTGTTTTTGCAAACAAGTTGTATGTATAAATTCAATTTCTAGGACACAGGAATTGGCCACGAGTATTCATGAATATAGTGGCAGCAAATAATAATTAAACACACAGAAACTGTAATTCTAGTCTTGGTAAAGTTTCTTCACCTGATCATCTAGTTGGATATACTGTAGGACAGCATCAGTTGATTTTCATAAAGTAATGGGAGATAGAGAACCAACCTCAAAGGGCCCCTGTGGAGCAGAAACTCCAGTTTCAGAAAGATATCAAGTTGGCCAAAAACAATTGGCAGGACAGAAGGTATGTCAGAAATCCTGTTAAACTGGGGTGTTTTAGATCAGATGGAGACTGGCTGCAGAAACATGGAGACTTTGTAAAGTGTGAAACTGGTCAGACTGGAAGCTAACTTGGAATTTAAATCTGTTGTGTGAGAACATAATGTCCCTCTCATAGTTTGTCGCTTGGTGGAAGTATCATCAGAGGATTTAGAAATGTAGGAAAAATAGTACAACAAAAGTATTTTTGTGTGTTGGGAGAAAAAAAAGAAGCAAATTCTGATTTAAATGGAGGAAAAAAACTAAATGGGTGTTTTAGTAAAAGTTTCTTAGTATATCCTCTTCACTTTAAGAAATAAAAAGCCTATCAGCTACACTTAACATTTCCTTGCTTCATTCTAAAAGGTGGTAATTTTCTTCTTCACCCCCATCAAATCCTCCAAACCTGCTGAAATTCTGCACTTACCCATACGTAATGAGCTGCAGCTCTCGCCTCCACAGTCACCCCTAAAATCCCAGCAATTAAATCTGTCTGTCTATTGTTATTTCAAGAATGGTTAGTAATTAGCTGTGTTGAGCCAAGCTCTCAGAGGAACTGCATTTTCCTCTGCCGAAAGAACCTTACCTCATTGCTAAAGATATAACGCTGAACACAGTAGAAACCAAAATCCTATCTGTGTCCAGCTGTGTGTGGGGTGGTTCAAAAAGTAGCCTTATGATTGTTTGAGAATAACAGTTGTACCCCGCCTTGATATTTAAAACAGTTTTAAAATGGTTTTAACACACACACACACACACACACACACACACACACACACACACACACACACACAGTGCCTTGTCTTTGTAACCAAGGTGGGGGGGGGGGGGGTTTATGAGGGGAGGTGCTTGTGCTGTGATGTGTACTGTAACTGTCATGTCAATAAAAAGGCTACGAGGACAGCTACTCTTTGAAGGATTTGGGCTAGAGACAGGTGATGAGCATTATGCTCCACCGCCTGGTTCTGACCAAGGCTTCCCTCGTTAGCGAGTTAAAAGACCGGTTGAAGATGTTCTGTTATGTCTTGTGTTCTTCATGAGGAAAAAGTCTCTAAACTAGCGGGGCATGTGGAAACGCAGACCCAACAAGTTCTTCTGTGCTGTCTTTCAGTCCAGCTTTGTCCAGCCAGTGGTATAATTTCTGGATGACAGCCACTTCTTCTCTCTGCCGGTGGTACATACAGTGCATATTCCATGATGGTTCTTCTCCTTGCTCCTCTTCTTTCTTGGGTTTCTGCTGCCTGAGGTATTCACTAAGAACGTGATCAGCTGTAGCCATCTTCCTCCATGCATGATTTTGGACTAAAATTCCCCTTAAAACAGTTACTCTGCAAATTGAAATCTGGATTGACAGTTTCATCTCACTGTTTTTATAACTGGATATTTACCACATGGCCCCCAATGTTGTCCATAAATGTGACAAAGTGATTGTAAATAGTAAATGGACTGGTTCTTATACAGCGCTTTTCTATGCTAAGCACTCAAAGTGCTTTACACAACTTGTCTCATTCACCCATTCACACCAGCACTTTTTTACTATGCTGTTTCTAAGTGCTTTCTGTCTAATAATCACCTGCATCCAAAAGTATCCAAGAGCAACATTTTTTCCATTCTGTCTATTTTTACACCACTCTGATCAAGGTATGTATGACATTTAAAATATGAAGTATTCAAAGTATGAAGAGTCAATTTACTTCTCCCAACAAGCTTTTAGGTCTCTGATTATGAACACTATGTCCAACCGTAAAATGTCTTCTGTTTGGCTTTTCAAGGTCAATTTTAACCTCCTAAGACCCAAACTCTTCCACGGCATGCATTTTAAATTTCTCTTTCATATTTGGGCTGATTGGGGCCCGATGAATGTAAAAACAAAGAATTACCAGATTTTTTTTTTTACCTTATTTTTGTTTTTAAGAAAAATAAGGATATTTGTTTTAAACTTTGATAGAACAGTAGCAGTATAATGTCCTCGTAAGTGGATATCAGGCCCTTGTAGAGCAAAATTGAGTATTGTGGTCTAAATAACCCAAAATGTGATGTCCACATATGTGGATGCCAAGTCCTAGGAGGATAAACCATGCAATATGGATATTTTTACTGCCAGCATCACAGCCAACATGATACAGGAGTCCAAAGAGAATGGATATGGATATGGAATAGTTGCATAGCAATTGATGCTCTGTTGTATGTGCAACACCTAGGGTACGAAAAATACAGTAACTATAGCCATCGACTGTTCCATGAAACACAAGTCTCCATGAATTTAACTTGTGTCAGTATGTTAAAAAAGAAATGCATTATGAAGATGACACTGAATGTACATAAAAATATACATAAAAATATTATATTAATGAAAATATTAATGAAAAGAAAAAGAAACTTCCAGTCCACTATGACTAATCTGGCCTAAGTCTGACGTCATTAGCCGTTTCTTGGTCAAATCTGGCTAAAGTTATCTGTGTGGCTGCTCTACCAGGTGTAACAATTAAGTTTAACATCCAGGCATTCGTGAAAACAGAATTTATAAAAATTAATGGAGTTAGAAGCTAGTGGGGAGTTAGCTCGCTAGTATCCACCCAAACATAATATACCATCTTCTGACAGAAGGATTTCTGAATAAATTAAAACGTACAGCTTTGCTATCACTTCCTTCTTTTTCTTTTCTTTTTTTTAATTGTTTATTTTATTTTCATTTGCTGAACACTGGACAGACTTGACTGGGGAAAAGAAAAGGGAGAAAGAAAGAGGGAAAGAAAAAGAGCGGGGCCAGAAGGGCAAAAACCAAAAACCAACAAAACAAACAGACAAAAAATACATATTTCAATCACCTGGATCACCTGTTGAGAAAGAAAAAAGAGAAAACAAGCAAAGAAAAAGAGAGCAATATAATAAACACTAAGTACCGCAGCAATTTCCTGATGTTGTAAACCTGCTCAACATTTAGCAATAAAACCCTTTCTGATTCTGATTCTGATTCTAAACAACATCATCGTGATGAGCTATGTGAATATAACAGTAAATACGAAATATTAAATATTATTGTGCAGCACGTAAGATCGACAGCGCACAGTGTGCTTTTAAGGTAGCAGCCAAAAAGGGTGTAGTTTGTGTGTGTGAGCACCCGTGTGTACACCTGTGAGCATGAGCGCGCTTTGCTATCACTTAACATAAATGAAGACAGGAAAGTAAACAGCAGTGATGTTTTGTAGGGTTACTGAAGATGGGCTAGCTGGTATATAATGATGTGCTAGGTGGTGGCTAGCTGCACAGCTATGGTTAGCATAATATAAACACAGTGAACCTGGAGGATGAATGCTAACTTTTTTTCAAGTCGATAAAAGTTAACCTGAGGGTTCCTGATGGTTAGGGACAAATGCAATTGCATGGCAGGATGCTGTAAACAGACCAAACTTCAGCCAGGAGAACAACTGAGATAATCCATCCACAATACAAAGGTAAACAGACAGATAAAGAAAAGGGACAGACATAAAGAGAGAAAGGGGGAGGGGGGAGTGTCAAGGATGAGGCAAACAGACATGCTGGGTCTCCAACTGCTGCATCTGTAACAAACCACACTCAAACAATACAAAGCACCACAAAGACAAAACAGAGGGAAGTGCACAAACAACTATACAGTTTTGCTGAGTGTGTTTGTGTGCGTGTGTGTGAAAGAGAGAGTCTGTGTATTAGCATTTATCATGAAACACACTTGAAAAACGAGGGTGAGAGACAATACCCCCAGGCCCTAGAACCACCTGACACCTGGCATCTCCATCATGCAACAAAGACGCCCAAGCCACCCTGGACCACAACCCTCAAGGAAGCAGGCCAGCACCCATGCCAAAACCCCCAGTCAAGTACTCCAGAGCCCCTAAGAGCCTAAGTTCCAAGGCAGGGGGAAGGTGACCACCAGTGGGCAACAAGCCAAGGAGGGCAATCCCCCACCCTTAAAAACCAGGGACCAACCACACAGACACAGGTTCCACCATAGCACGCAGCATTCTGAAACTACTTCATATTTAAAGAACATAGGGAAGGGCGAAATATGACCGTTCAATGCAAACTCTGTTTGCCAGCAACCAAGCTGCTCTCAGCATCAAAAGACTCCAACCTAAAGAAACATCTAGAAGTAAGTTCTTTTAATTTACTGCTGCATGGGCTGGGCTGTAGTTACACTGTAAGGTTTTAAAATCTGAGCTTTAAAATGAACAGTTGTAATAAAAACCGAGAGAGGCCGACAGTGATCACTTCCCTCTTTTAGGGGTTTGTTCAGATTAAATAGAACAAGATGCAAAGCAGTAAAACATTAAAAAAACAACGGCCTTAATAAACACAGAGTAGCTTGGACCTGGAAGCAGGGTTCATACGTCATCACTTAAACACCGGATTGTATACAGTGTACGATTGTTTACTGACAACATTCAAGATATGGGCATCCAGCTAAACCCTAAGGCTCACATGTCAGTGAAGTGAACAACCGTCATATTGTAGCTAAAAGAGTATGAAACCAAATAACAAATGTGGTAATTTAAATGATGTGAATACATTTTCATTATACCTTTATTCATAATCCTATTTGTTGCCTTTTGATTGTGGTATCAAAAAAGTTATGTGTACATTTGTTTCAAGTTGTATCACGTCCCATGGCCTTCATTTTTGAGATATACAATAATATGGTGTCCCATGTGTTTCAGCTTATACTTGTATTATCTCAGTTGACATTTCTATCAGTGATTCATCAATTAGTCAAGTCCAAATGTTGTATATAATCTTGTCATGTATGTGAACTTTTAAAGTAAAACATGATAATTGTGATAATGTGAATAAAATTGTAGAGTTTGCACGTTCTTCCTGTGGCTGCATGGATTCTCTCCAGGTGGTCTGGCTTCATTCTACGGTCCAAAGACATGCGTAACAGGTTAACTTGGAAAATGGAAGTGGCTGTCCATTTCTCTGTGTTAGCCCAGTGACAGACTGCTGACCTGTCTGCCTTTTACCCTTTGACAGCTGGGATAGATGGATGGAGTCCTGGGAAAACTCTGCAAGCCTAAACTATATCTTATTTTATTAATCAACTGAAATATGATTTAAAAGCAATTTGGAAAAAGAGAAGGGAACTCTTCTTTTGTAAATTTTTGCCCAATTCTTTACAGATTTGTTTTAATTCATTGAGGGTTGGTGGGTTTTTTTTGTTTTGTTTTAAACTCCTCCTGTCCGGCAGTTGTAGCTAGCATAATTGTGGTCTGAAAGCTTTGTTCTGACAAATACATTTGCTTTCCAAAGAGGAGCACCTAGTGCAACTATAGGCTCATCTTGTTAATGTGTTTGTTTGTTTTATTTATTTATTTTATTTTATTATTCATTTTATCAGCTATCTGTATATTGTGCTGGAGTGGGCATGGCATGAAGGCCAGATTGGCAAAAGATAGGAGAAGAAAGCAAAAGAATAGATAAAGAAAAGGGACAGACATAAAGAGAGAAAGGGGGAGGGGGGGAGTGTCAAGGATGAGGCAAACAGACATGCTGGGTCTCCAACTGTTGCATCTGTAACACACTCAAACAATACAAAGCACCACAAAGACAAAACAGAGGGTAGTGCACAAACAAATATACAGTTTAGCTGTGTGTGTTTGTGTGCGTGTGTGTGAAAGAGAGAGTCTGTGTATTAGCATTTATCATGAAACATACTTGAAAAACGAGGGTGAGAGACAATACCCCCAGAACCCAGACCCCCAGCATGATAATATATTAAGTAATCCAAAGTATTCAGAATACGTTACTCACACAGCACCTCCAGCAAAGCCATATGAATGGCCCTAGCAACTGTGGCCTATGTACCTCATGTTCCCCCCAAGACCCTCCATGTGTGAGTGATGTGTTGTCGGAGGATGTGGAGGGAGAAGAAGGCTAGAGATGATCAAGAACGGGAGATAGAAGACCACCCCCAGAAGCAGAGTCCCAGCAAAGCTTGTTTAGTAAGCACCCATATTTCCTACATCACTCTGCAGGGTGAGGAAAAGTGGACCTGGGAACCGTGTCAACCGCAACCCAGGGCAACGCCGCACCAACGGCCAGCACCCATCATCCCCACTGCAAAGGGTAGTCCGGCTGGTCCACTCAGAGCCCCAGCACCAGCACCTCACCCAACAATAAAGATGAAAAAGAACAAGACAGAGTAGCTACGTATGAGACAAGGCAGAGCTCTAGGCGACCCAAGCAATCTCAGCTGCTCCCTCTCCTCAAGGTCCCCGCTCTCACCCCCCACAATGGGCTAGCGGGCACTGTAGACTCCCAGTTCCTTTGGCTTACTGCTGTACTGAGCCTGTCAATTTCTGGATTAATGTGGCGATGCCTCTTTGTTTTGAGTTGTAGCAGGATGAGTACGTGTGAGAGAAGTAAGTGTGTGTGCAGGTGTTTTGGACATATGAGTTTCCTGTAGAAAGATTATATGTCTGTAAGTCATTTAACCAATTAGTAATTTTAAATCTCTTTTCCCTGGAACCAACTCCACATACATTCCATGTGACAAACTTCGGTGTGATCATGTTTAAACTAACTATCCGAGTGTTAAATATTTACTTGCCCACTGGGACACCTTGGTTCTTTTCGTTTTCTGTTTTTAGCCCTACTGTTGTAGATGTATTGCTCTGCTTTAGTATTGTTGTATGACACAATAACAGACAAGCTTTAGCTGTTGGACAAATTGCCTCACATTTGACCCTAGAATAGTCTGATATGCAGAGGTGTTAATAGCTGACTCAGTGACTCAATGCGAGGTGTGCGGGTCTTGGGCTTGCAAAACATGCCGAAATCATCACCCCTCCTCCAACATGTTTAATACTTGGTATGAGGTGTTTGATATGTGTTTGGTTTTCACCAAACATGGCATCATGTCCAAAAATCTCCATTTTAATCTTATCTCTCCAAAGGAGATTGTTCCAGTCTTGTCATTTTTGTTAAGATGCAATTTTTTTTGCTCGAAAGTTCTGAACATCACTAAAGTGAATTCTGAAGGAAGCATGGAAGTCGGGGGTTGAGAGAGACAAAGCATTTATCCTGCAGAGTGTAATGACTAGAGAGTCAGCATGTAGGAAAAAGCAGCATTCACATCAATGTGTTGAATTAAAGTTCTAGGAACACAGAACTTCATCAGAACATAGACTATTGACAGATGAGGACAAAGAAGGCCTCTGACTTTTTGTTTCTTTGTCAGATAGATGTGCCAACTTTCCAAGATCTAATTGAAAAACCAGAACAGAACATAAAACCAGATGAAAGGATGAGCTGTCAGTGCTGAGGTAAAACATCAAAACAGTTTAACTGTTTGCAGCACTGTTCAAGGTTTTCATTCACAGTAAACAGATGTGATTATGGCGCAGCCTAAATGAGATGTTCGCTTTTCTATCAGTTCATTCTGACATAAGCCGGAATGTTTACAACATTTATCTTTATTGTTGCGATTCATTAGTTCCTATGTTAGTATCCATTAGTATCCACCTTTAATGTATGACTCTGTGAAGCAATCATTAAGCTTGTCATTCTCTCACTGTTTTTCTTGAAAACCATCCGTCATTCCCACTGTGTGAAACCTCTTTCATGTTGGATCATCACTCTATTTTAATGATAACATAATACTGCTTGAGCTCCTATAAGCATGACAGCAGTGGGCAATTTTTAAATCCTTCTTCTTTTGATAAATGTGAACTGTGCAGAAAAAGTCCTTCACGATGAGTCTTGCTATTAAAAGGATCATTACAGGCTATGATTCTGCAGATCATGCACTTTTAATGTTCAATCCTTGAAAAATAGGATTTTTTCACAGACTACCCTTACAGCTAAAGACTGGTGCTGCTGCTAGGTCTACCAGTGATTATCATGAATGAATATTTACACCTTAGGACTCAAACATTTCAAAAAGTAATGCAATCAGATTACTTGCATACCTCGATGAATGACACACCCTAATTTTGCATCATCAGTGTTAGTTGTTGAGCCTATGTTTTTCCTTGTATTGCTGAATTATTAAAGATACTCTCAAGTGTGTGCATTTAGAAGATGTGAAAGAGAGTTTCTAGTATTTGGTCATTTTTTTATTGAGTCTCCCATTCAACACGAAAATCTAATCCAGAATCATTTCAGCTCATTTCTAAAATAAGTAGCCTAGCTACTTCTCAAATACACTTCAGGGTGAATAACCACTCACATTTAGTGCTAATTTAAATGTCTTCATTTCAGTCTGTTAGACATGTCAAGCTGTTATGATCGTGTGTGATCAAAGCTATCAATCAAAGCCCACATTAGGCCAATAGCTCAGCAACTTCTTAACAAGGAAGCACTTCAAGTTCAAAACAGTTTAAACAAACTCTCAACAACTTTTAAAATGAATTTGATGCAAAATTGCAAAATCTGAATAAAATAGACAATTATCTTGTCTATCACATAGCTCTATGGTAAAGCAGCTGGTATTCTTGACTGTTCTAAATTTTATTGCACACAATAATGCTTCAACCTCCTCCGATTTACCTTCACATTCATACCTGTGTGTGTGTGTGTGTGTGTGTGTGTGTGTGTGTGTGTGTGTGTGTGTGTGTGTGTGTGTGTGTGTGTCATGGGGGGGGCGTTTGTGTGACCTCCTGATCACAACTGTTTCTAACAACATCCTTGGTCATAAAAAGGTAATCTCCCCCACACCCAATATATGGCTCAATTCCTGTATTGGTTCACCATACACAACACAGTGAAACCATAAAACGGGCAGGAAGCTTACCAAACATCAAACAAACCTTGTGATAAAACATTACAGCCTCCCCCCAGAACCTCGAGAGGCTGGGGAGGTGGACAAAGGAATGCCTTGATCACAGAGTTTGAAACAATGTAGAGGTGGTAAGCATAAAAATGACAACATTTAACAATTCACTTTAACAAACTAATCATGGCCCCACAGGAACATGCTCTAGGTACAAGCTCCACACCAGGCAAGACCCCAGCTGCCCCTAAGACAATCCAACACATAACAGCAGGGTTCAAGATAGGACATACATGGAACGCCATAAGCTAAGTGTCTTGGATTTCAAACCAAAATTACCATAATGGGACACAGAATTCTTGTTGTATGCATATACATACAATAGTAATATGGACTACTAGTCAAAAGATTGGACACACCTTCTTAGTTAATGGTTTTTCTTTATTTTCATAACTATTTACATCGTAGATTCTCACTGAAGGCATCAAAACTATGAATGAACAAATATGGAATTATGTAGTAAACAAAGAAGTATAAAATAAATTAAAACATGTTTTATATTTTAGAATCTTCAAAATAGCCGCCCTTTGCTTTGATTATTGCTTTGAACACTCTCTCAATGAGCTTCATGAGGTAGTCACCTAAAATGGTTTACCAACAGACTTGAAGGAGTTCGCAGAGATGCTGAGGACTTGTTGGCCCTTTTGCCTTCACTCTGCGGTCCATCTCATTCCAAACCATCTTGATTGGGTTTAGGTCAGGTGACTGTGGAGGCCAGGCTATCTGGCGCAGCACTCCATCACTCTCTTTCTTGGTCAGTTAGCCCTTACACGGCCTGGAGGTTTGTTTGGGATCAATGTTCTGTTGAAAAATAAATGATGGACCAGCTAAATGCTGCTATGAACCATTTGGTCTTTATACAACCATTGCAAGAGCTTGGTGCACATTGCCAGCAATAGGTTGGACTTGTTCTCGGTGGGTGTTGAACTCTGCCATGGCTGCCCTTTGTCACCAATTCTGTTCATAATTTTTATGGTAAGAATTTCTAGGCATAGCCAAATGGTGAAAGTAGTTAAGGAGTTTAAGAATCTCAGGGTCTTCCTCAAGAGTTAGGGTAGAGGGAAGCGGGAGCTCAACAGACGGATTGGAGCTTAATGTAAAAGTTAATCTCTCAATATACTGGTCGATCTTCGTCCCTACCCTCACCTATGATCACTAGCTCTGGGTAGTGACCGAAAGAATGAGATCACCGATACAAGTTGCAGAAATTAGCTTTCTTTGAAGGGTGTCTGTTCTCTCCCTTAGAGATAAGGTGAGGAGTTCATCCATCTGGGAGCAGCTCTGAGTAGAGTCACTACTTCTCCACAGTGAAAGGAGCCAGTTGAGGTGGTTCGGGCATCTGACAAGTATGCTTCTTGGGCGCCTACTGAGTGAGGTCTTCCAGACATGTCCAACTGGGAGAAGGCCCTGAGGAGGCCTCGGGCAGATACAGGACACGCTGGAGAGATTATATCTCTCAGCTGGCCTGGTAACTCCTTGGTGTTTCCTTGGAAGAGCTAGAAGAGATGGATAGGGTCTGGGCTTCTCTGATTAGACTGCTGCCCTCATGACCCAGGCCCAGAAAAGCATGAAAAAAGAATGGATGGGTGGAAAGATCTGTGATAATACTACTGAAATGATCCTCTTTGGACTGGGTGAATTTGTCCTCATAGTTTTTTTATGAACAGCTATTCAGTCAATGCAAACAGTTTCTTGTGTATTGTGTATTTTGCTGTCTGTTTTACTTAAAAACTGTTTGTTCAGACAGTGTCCTCTCTCTACTGTCTGAGGAGTAGAAACACCTATATACATACTTGAAATATCTGAATATATGTCCATAATGTAACAGCTTCTCGTCACACTCCGCTGAACTGGTGTGTTGAATACAAATATGTTGCTGAGCTGAAGGACCATCCTTAAAGTTGAAAATGTTACAAAATACTCTCAGGGTGGAGATGAGATAAACACAAGCATCTTCAATAGAGACATTGAGAGAATGTAACTGATAGCTAAAGCCCTCAAGTTAAGAGGACTTCTCAGCATCAACCTTTTGTTTTTGTTTGTTTACCTTGTTGGTAAAATTGATTGGCTGGCTGAGATGTTAGTTACCACATTTTTTTGTGATGGTTCCAAATCTCCTCTTCAATGACATCAAGTAAGGCCATAAAGTGAGGTCATCGTCAGTGGAGATCTTGAAGTTTGCCTGCTTGCCTGCCCACCTTTAACAGCTGGCGTTCACAATGAGGAAGTGTAGGACTGGATAGAGCTTACAGTCAGATCAGTTTCTTGCTGTCAGCTGTTTTCTGTTCCTTAGATGAATAACATACCAGTGAGCAAACCCCCCCCCCCCCCCCCAAAAAAAAAAAAAAGACAATAGTAGAAAATTAATCTGGTGTTAGTGTCAGGGGAATAAAGGGATTTATATAATTTGGAGAATAGTCAATGAAAGCAAATATGTGACAATTTTTACAAACTTATGTTGTTCATTCAAACTGAAAGAAACCCCACAGAAATACTAGTGGAAATTTCACTATTTCAAAGATGCCAAAACTGTCAGGCTCAATTCTGGAAAGATGTGTCTGAAACAGTACATTTACATTTAAAAGTCTTAGAATATGAATATTTCATTCAGAGGAAGAAAAATGTTTATTCTTATTACTGTGATTAAAATTCTGATCTGAGCTTGTGGTCTGCTTCTCCCGTACAAATTGTAATTGTAATTAGGGATCAACCAACTTGCATTTTTTAGGGCTTATGAAAGCTACTTTTGGCTGCTCACTCATTAGAAGGGTCACTGCAGCAGGTAGCTTTAGTTTGATTTAGCAGAATTTTTTTGCTAGATGTCCTTGCTGACCCCTGAGAGTGTTTGTATCTCCAGCTTGAAACAAACCAGTAATCTTTGGCTGAATGTATAAACAACTACACTTTGGACCCACGAAAAATTATTAAACAAAGGGAACAAATTATAGAATATATATGACATTGTTTTGTGTACAGTAGTGTAAATCCAGCAAAGAAGTTATCCTTGAATCTTTTCTTCCACTATTTAGTTCACCTTTATCACCATCTGCTGATATAAGTAAAGCTGCTAATGCTCTCATCACTGATGAGAGCATTAGCAGATGAGAGCATTAGCTCTGAGATGGGAGAATAATGCAGGTCTAAATCCACCAATTGTGAGATGAATATGAAACATAGATACTTTAAAAAGTTGCAAATTAGTTATACTGCAAAACCTAGGAAAAATACTTTTGTGCAAGAATTGTGTAGATTTTTGAAAGGATTAAAACTGCAAAATGTTTTCATGTGATTGGGAATCTCTCTCATGTCACTTCTGTTTGGCAGAAAGATTGTCACAATATCCCAAATACTATTAGGTCAGGCACTTAAATATAAAAAATAATGAATGAGTAAATTAGCACACCTTTTTAATAATTTCATATTTTATGAGGTGGTGTACTGCAGCATTGTGAGAGCAAAGTTTAGCATTGTTAGCAATTTCATGCCAAAATAGTATCATCTACTAACTATGTTTCACTTCCTCCAACCTCAAACTGTTCTTTTGATTATTTGATTGTAGATTTAAACTCACTTTTAAATAGCAGAATGCCAAATGTCATGTGGAGATGGGCTGACTTAGTGTCAAAGCCTACAAACTGGTTGATATTATTTAGACAGTAAGCTCTGAGAATTCTTTGGAAATGAAAGGACCCAGTAGTTAATATTGGTATAAACATTTCATTAAATAAAAAAACTCAATTTCTAGTTATTGACTTTTTTGTGCCTTTCCAGAAGGGAGAATTTTCTGAGATAGTCAGTTGTTTTGAATCTACCCTGAATTTATTTTGATCACTGCTAGAGGAAAACATTAAACATGAAAAACATGCAACAGCAGGAACCATGCAGAATTTCACCTCTAGGGAAAAGCTGTTTCTTGTTCAGGGCAGACGCAGTTGATACTAAACAGCTTAAATCATAAAAATCAGAGCACAGAATGCAAGATGATGGATGAGAGCTGTCACCAATGATGGATCCCTTCTTTTATTGTTCAGTCAAGCGGAACGCTTTAGCTGTCACAGAATGACAAGCATCAGTCTCTGTGACAGAAAGCAGCCTGAGATGGCAGAAAACAGCAAACATGTCCACATATGGTTAAAATGTGTAGAGATATCCTAAAAAGAACATATGAGCTCAGTGTCAGATGGATCTGTTCCTGTTCTACCATAGCAATATTCTGGTGTGGAGGGTAATGATTGTTGCCATCGATCAAACTAGTGGGAGAATTCACCACGATTCCAAAATATTATATAAAACCAAAGTCATGAACTTAAAATAAGATCATATAGATAGATGGAGCGATATGATATTTGGATTGGATATCAGTAAGGTCAGAAAGTTGTATCAGATATCAATGACTTCGGGTCAATCCAGAGCCAATGCAATAAAGTCAGCAGTAGTATTGTGATGTTTTGTTAAAACTGATGATTACACTTCTGTGTTGAGGGAGAAGTGAGTGCTTGGAACTGACCAGCAGGGTTTCCAAATAAGCTACTAACTAAAATTACTGCCTTCAGCATAGCAAAGAATCCTTCAAAAGCCACCAAAAGGACAAGCGAGGTTTTTGTCTGTGAGTCACTGCAATTTATTTAACACACATTTGGAAGGGGCCTCTTATTTCACAAACTGTAACACAGTAATCATTATTACTATTATTGTTATTATCATTGTATTATTGCATCACTTGTTCTTATAAGTCAGTTTTATTCCCCACAAAGCTTCATCTATTTTTTCACCCTGTAGAGACCTTGTTATTATGTTTTTGTAAAAGCAAAAAGGCTTTGCTTACATGTATGATGCCAGTTGAATTTCTTGATGCTTTCATTAAACATTTAAGAAAGAACACTCTCATGGACCACCTGTTTTCCTTTGAAACTGCTCCACTCACCCTGCACCTAACAAGGTAAATTTGAGTAATTGGGGTACACAGGTGCAGAGGGAATGTAGCAGGAAGAGCTGCTGCTAGAGAGCAATTTGTATATTCATTAATATTCTATATTCATCAGTCTGCACAAAAACCCCATTGCAAACACACACACATTATATATATATATATATATATATATATATATATATATATATATATATACACCCCCCCCCCCCCCCCTTATAGGGGGTGTATCCCGTTTTGATCTAGGGACTTCCAAACTATACTGGGATGTTACTGGGTATACTATGCCAGCCTCCTGGTTATGGTGTTCAATGTATGCCCTGCCTGCTAACATCTTGAACCCTGCAGTTATGTGCTGGATTGTCTCAGGGGCACAGCCTGGTGTGGTAGAGCCCAGTCTTTATGGATTTTGTGCTTAGAGCTCATTGATATGGTGCTATGATTAGTGCCTGTGCTGTGTCATTTTAATAAAAACAAGAAAGTTTAAGCAATGCAATACCAGGAGAGAAACTTTAAGTCAGCTAATCACCAAAAAAGTGAAAAGGCCCTTTAAAGCAGGTGTTAGTGTAACTGGTGCTGATGTTAATAACAGTATAATCATACAGAAAAGACATACTAGGGGCTCCTATGCAGCTTTGTTTCTTGGTCCCCAATTACAAGATGTTTTACTTCTCTCTGGAACGTGTTATTGTTTTTTAGCTAATAATGGTTTCTTTCTTTGACATCTATTTACTTGAATGTTTTAAATCCTGCATTGTTTGAGCCTTAAAATGAAAATTTGGTTAAGAATTTTGCAACATACTGTAGGCCCTGTGAAATGTTTATGCATATTAGTTTAATTTTATGCATTGGTATTTGTCAGTCTTGATTTAAAATGTATGATTTTTGTGCAGTACCTACATAGAAAATATTTCATTTCCCAAAGCCTGAAGGAAAACATGATGCAGAATGATTTATGTTTTAAATAATGTCTTGGAGTCGCTGTGTCCTTAACGTGACAAGTTGTTTTTCTGAGTTTCTGAATTGCTGACATTTCTTCCCAAAATTAATTAATTCCTTGTTGAATGGAAAATGTGGATCTCCACTATTAACTCCAGAAGAGGAAATGTAAATCCAGCTGTAGGATCACTGATATGGAAAATACAAAAAAAGTTTTAGTTATTTTTTTTTTTTAGGTTTTTTTATTTTGTGTTGTACTTTTTATGATTCATATCAGCAATTAAAACATGCCTATTATAATTTCTGATAAACTATATTGGATGACTTCTGTCAGAGTTGTAACTTAAATAAAAGTAACTCCCTTCCTTTTATTTAGTTTCTTTTCAATATGAGCAGAACCTCAGGGATGTTCTTCATTTCTGCAGGAAATGTAGGCTCTGTAGTTCTGTAGGAAATAAACTTCATTTTCTCTCTGATGTGTTAAACCTGCAGTGCTCTGATAGTGTCAGCTCTCAGACAGGGTTGCATTTACAGTACAGTGTTTAATTTGTAGGTGTCACTGAGCAAGTCAGGCTGAGTGACATTTGTGTTGCTGTTAGGCCCCCAGCTGTCTATCTTCCTCCCTCTTCCTTTCCCTCTGTGAATCCTGATGAGGTGTCCAGTGGTGTTCTGTTCAACACACTGAAATTGAAATCAATCAACTCTTCAATCTTTCTCTAAAGGACCATTATCCAGCCCCGGCAGGCCTGTTGGCCTGCCTACAGCAGGATCTATGACTTGATCCGCTTCTCTTTTTCACAACGTAAAGCTCACTAATTTGAATCTGACAGGAGTTGGAAGTTTGTTTAAATCTTAACAAATCAACTGTTAGATGTTTGAAAATGAATGTGGACAATATTTAAGAGTCTGAGTAAAATCACTACTTTATTCCTCCATATATTTTAAGTTCATAGTTTGGTTTGTATGATTTCAGATGACTTCAATAAAAATAAATAAATAAACAAAAACACACATCCAAACTATTTCTCTGGCCTGAATACCCAATCTTCTGTTTTTACAATCAGTTCTATAAATTCTTGAGCAGTAAAATAAATTGCCAGTACCGCTTTTACCTGATTTTTCATAGATATTGTGGTGTCTCTTCTTTGCTTGTAAATTTATTTTATAAAAGATCAGTTGGTTCTTTGGCTATGATAAAATGAAGAAGTCCTTCAATTAAGAAAAACTTTTCTGGTCATTATTCAAAGTCATAATAGGAAGAGAAGGGGAAATGGATGTGAGCTGTTTTTTTTCCTCATTGAGAGTCATATACATTTATGTTTATAAATATACATATATATGTTTTCTCCACTACTCTTTTGATAACTTCGATAGGTTAATTTTTGCATGTTTTTGTGAGCTACAGTATTTCTGTTTTTGAGATTGTCTGTCAGTTTGCATCTTCTATTCCTGAAATCTTCTCTTAGCCTTTTGCGCTGAAAGTTTTTCCATATATATTGATTATTATTCTTTATTTGTTGTACAGCCAATTTTTTTTACATGCAAATGAATGAACAATTAAGAAAATGTTGCAACTATTTTTCTAACAGATCTGTTATAGTTTCAGCTGGGAGAAGCACATTAGAAAAATGGTTAAGAAAATGTCCAAACAAACAACACTGATACATATCATTTGATCAAGATGCTTAAGCATGACATATTATGGTTAAACGTTTTCTATATCATCCCAAAATTATAGGACATGTTATTGTCTGTTTGTTTAGGTAGCTTTTTGCAGTGTAATTTTCGAGTTTTTCATGACTGATGTAATGGAAAGTTGCAATAAACTGAAACTGGCTTATATATCAGCCTTGCTGTAGCTCAAATGTTGTTGCAGTGCTGTTGATCCCAGTTTGACCAGAAACATCTTTGCAAAAGTATCAATCAGCAGATCAATAAGTTAGTAAGTTAAATCAGTGGTAGTTACTCAGAATAAGACTGATTTACAGTGTGATCTAACATAGCCTGCATTATCTGTACTTCTATGGGTCTAGTGGTTTTAACCTTGCTGTTTCTCCACAGATTCCTCAGATCAGCTATGCGTCGACAGCTCCAGAGCTCAGTGACAACACACGCTATGACTTCTTCTCCCGTGTGGTTCCTCCCGACTCCTATCAGGCTCAGGCCATGCTAGACATTGTGACAGCGATGGGCTGGAACTACGTGTCCACCCTTGCCTCAGAGGGAAACTACGGCGAGAGCGGCGTTGATGCTTTTGTCCAGATCTCCAGAGAGTTGGGTAGGAAACTGTAAACAGATATACAGTTAATTCAAGTCAAACTGAGATTTAAAAGTTTTTATACTTTGGTACTCGAGAGAGATTAATTAAATATTGAAAAGCTATTGATCTGATAAATTTGCTGCACTCTGTTGATGAATAGAAGATGTCTTCTAACTGATTATTGATCTTATTATGCCAGAAGTTGACACATTTCTCCTTGACTGGTCACTGTGAGGTTTGGCGCTTACTGAATAAAATGTTATCACATGGAGTTAAGCCCTTACATTAATTAATATAAACTTTTGAAATTAATCAGTGACCACATGTTGGATAGACATTAGCATTTTGTTTGTATGTAGTTGTTCAATTCAATTTAATTGATTCTGTTCTGTTTTGTTACTTAAATTAATCAGGCTCTATCACACTGTGAATGATGACGGCTTATGATATGATTTAAACAGATGAGCTTGCAATGCTGGGCAGCCAGCTCTAGGAGGAGTCTTGGTGTTTCCAAACTTTTTCCATTTATGGATAATAAATGATGAGGCCACTACGATCATTGGAAAATGACGAAATTTTTCGGTATTCTTTCCCAGAATTGTACCTTGATAAAATCCTGTCTCAAAAATATAGAGACCTCATGGCTTGGTTTCTGCTCTGACATTCAAACTGTATCTGTATTTGCTGAAAAACACAATTTACCACAGGTAGATTCCGATCAAGTTCTAGAAACATATGACAGATGATTAGTTGAAATAGGATGCACTTTCATCTTCCTAGCCACCTCTTCCTGCTTGTCTGGGGAAACACAGATGTGTTCCTAGGCCAGCAAGTCCTGGGTCTACAAGGGGGCCTCCTTCTGGTGGGACATTGCTATAACATCTCACCCAGGAGGCACCCAGGAAGTATCCTTTCAGATGCCCCAACCACCTCAACCTGCTCCTTTCAATGTGGGGGAGTTGCTGCTTTGCTTTGAACCCCTCCGGATGGATAAGCTTCTCACCCTGTCTCTATGGGTGAGGCCATCCACCCTTTTCTGAAGAGTGGATGGCCTTTGCCACTTTGTATCCACAGTCTGATTCTATTAGTAACTACCCAGAGCTTGTGATCATAGGGGAGAGCAGAGAGATAAATCAACCAGTAAACTGAGAACTTTGCTTTCATGCTCTTTTTATCACAACGGAATAATGCAACATCCACTTCTCTGCAGCCATGACCTGAATCTATCTGTCGATGTCCCACTCTCTTCTCCACTTACTCATGAACAAAACCCTGAGTAACTTAAACTCCTCCACTGTTGGCAGCAACTCACCCTTGACTTG
The DNA here is from genome assembly GCF_963576455.1 of Neolamprologus multifasciatus. Taxonomy (NCBI): domain Eukaryota; kingdom Metazoa; phylum Chordata; class Actinopteri; order Cichliformes; family Cichlidae; genus Neolamprologus; species Neolamprologus multifasciatus. The sequence continues at coordinate 42,593,616 of NC_140445.1, read as the reverse complement.
GATTAGGCACTCAACCCCTTCATGGTTGAGGACTCAGACTTGGAGGTTCTGATTCTCATTTCCACCGCTTCACATTCAGCTGTGCACCACTCAAATCTGAGCTGGAGGATACCATCTGATGAAGCATATAGAACCATATCATCTTCAAAAAGCAGAAAGATTCTGAGGCCACCAAAGTGGAAGCCTGCCACCACATGGCTACGCCAAGAAATTCTGTACATAAAAAGCATTAACAGAATCAGTGCCGGTGTTCAGCATGTACTGGTAACAACTTAATGTTTCCGACTTATTGCCGGCAATGCAGAACGAGCTCCCACAATGTTTATATAGGAACTGAACGGCTAATAGCAATGGACTAGACACCCCATACTCCCAAAACACCTCCCACAGAATACCCCACCCACACTATACATGTGTTCATATATACACACCATAGTGTATTGTTCTTCTTTGTTCTATTTGTATCTTATTTTGAGAAGGAAGGGGATTCATAGTTTATGTAGAATTTGGACCCAAAATACAGACTCCAAGACAGGTTTGAAAAATTCACCTTTATTCAGGTCAGGCAGCAGATCCTGGTGGCTGAAGCAAACAGGATTCAAAAGTAATCTGAAGTAGAGATGGACCGATCCGATATTACGTATCGGTATCGGTCCGATACTGACCTAAATTACTGGATCGGATATCGGAGAGAAATAAAAAATGTAATCCGATCCATTAAATATCAAAAAAGCACCTCACAAAACTTGGCGACATGGCGAGCCGGAGCAGTGTGGTCACGTGATAGAGCGCCTGTGTGTATTTGTAGCCTGCTAGCAAACATTTCATCTCCGAGGAAGTTATCTCAGAGAGAAGTAAAGCAAGTGTGTAAGTTCATCTCTGAATGTTTGTAAAGCATTCCCGCGTTAAGCTTAACAACCGATATATAGAGCAACTGCCTTTCTCTCTCTCTCTCTCTTCTTGCTGCTACTTCAATCGTGAAACTGCTTAATGATCAGCTGATCGGCTTTTCTGTCGCGAGTCCGTCTCTCTTGTTTGTTTTTGGCCCACTTCTCACCAGAAAGAGGAAACCAGCGGCTGAACAACAGCAGCACTATTAAGCTTGATAAGCTGTTGTTAGAATTTATTTAATATTACTTTCTAGACCAGGATCTTTTTCTACGCAGCTGACGGCTGGTAACTGTGCAGGGGCGGATCTAGCAAAGTTTAGCCAGGGGGGGCCGATAGGGCATGAACAGGGAAAAGGGGGCACAAAGACATACTTTTCTTTCTTATTCTCATTTAAAATATCTAGCTTTTAATTATTTAATAATTATCTGAATCTTACACCCAAAGTTTTAATCTGATGTAAAATGTATAGAAGTCCATTACTGTATATAGTAACTGTTAAGTCTAATATACCCTAGTACTTTTTAGTAGTAGTACTTTTTCCTTTGGGAAGGTACCATCTGTGCAGTCTGCAATTCTGTTGAAGAAAGATGTTGAATCTATTTAATTATTCTTGAAAAATAATTTATTTCTGTGAATTTTTTTCACCCTGCATCAAATTAAAGTTGATTACATTGATTAAGCATCATGAGGAAGAGGGTGGTTCCCTATTTTCTTTTGCTCGGAGTTTGCAACCCTATTAGTTAGGTTGCTTAATATTTCTGCTAAGTACTCTTTAAAATACCAGAATAGGGAGGATGGGGTAGGTTTAACTTTATTAGATTGATCAGTGTTGCTGATCTATGAAATATTTTGGGTGCAGTGTGTTTTTTTTTTTTTTTACATACAGGTATAACAGAATAGCTTTAGTGTTGTTGTTGTTTTTTAACTTGAGTATGAACTTATACAAAAAGCAGCAAGATATTAAAAAAACAGTTTTACTGATTAAAAAACACACTATATCGGATTCATATCGGTATCGGCAGATATCCAAATTTATGATATCGGTATCGGTATCGGACATAAAAAAGTGGTATCGTGCCATCTCTAATCTGAAGCAGGTAAAACGTGGGGAAATCACGCAGGCAGACAAACAGTACAACATGACAAAGAACTAAGGAAAACTAAGGGTTAAATATACACACAAGGTAATCAGGGAAAGAGACACAGCTGGGGAAAACAAGGCGTAGGTGAATAGAATCAATTAACAAGCAAGAGGGGAAGCAAAACTGAACATACTGCACATGAGATGAGAGGCCATTAAAATAACACAGGAAGCAGAAACACTGAGATGGAGACTAAACACATAAACTTGACAGACCAAAGTAAACAAAGACAAAAGTGACTATGAACATGGAAGACCTAACATAATCAACGATTGGGCATGGGAAATATTGGCATTTTCTGTTTGACAAAAACAGAGAGTCCAAAACTGAAAACACTGGGTGCAAAACCTGGATTCGTGACAAAGGGCACTCTATTTATTATATGTCCAAAATGTCACGAACATACTTTGCTGATATTTATGATATGATATTCAAGCAAGTGCTGAATTAGTTCAGATTATAAGAGAAAAGGCTATTTCTCTGTGCATGACTTACAGTAAAAAGAAGAACTATGACTAGAAAAAGTTAATTTAAATGTAATTACATTTTTCATTTTCCATCTGTCATGTATTCTGCTTCATCACCTTGTTGCTTTATTGCTGACACATTTACCTGGCTTTGCAACACTGCTGTAATCTCTGCGCAAATGACGGCAGCAGTACTAATGATGAAAAATGGCTGCGATGGAGGCTTTTAAAAGCATCTGATTAATAACTGTGCAGAGAGCAGCTGTGGCTCCTGTGTGGGCTCAGTGAGGTGTCATCTATGCTGCTGTTGTCACTGTGCAAACACACGATGCTGCACATGGAAATGGCTTCATTAACAGAGTGAATATGTATTTACAATACTGTGCAAAAGTCTCTTGTTTCCCCTGATTTCTTTATTTTTTGCTTGGAAAAAGGAAAATGGATGGAGCTATTTATTGAAATGTGCAGACATGAGTAGAAATACAGTATATAGGTAAAGAACAGTTTGTAACAAGCCTGAATCTCAGTAACGGGTATGACCACCTTTATGTTTTAAGTTCAACCTGAAATTTCAAGAAAGCTTGCTCGTAATTTCTTTGACCAGTCTTAGTTCTAGAATAGTTCTCCAGGCTTTCTCAACATGCAGTTCTTTGCATGTTTGCAACATTGTATTGCTTAATTATTATAATAGGGACGGTATTATGTACTGGCAAGTACAGTGGTAAAACAATTCTTGTCATGAGGTTTGCACACATCTCAGGAGTAGATTGAACCCACTCCTCTTAGCAGAAACTCTCTAAATCCTTTAAGTGTTTTGGCGGAAGCTTCACTTCCTTCAACAGACTTTCAATAAGGCTGAGGTCTGGAGACTTGGTAGGACACTCCATGACCTTAACATGGTTCCACTCCTTTGTTGGCATGGTTGTCTGTTTTGGGTTGTTGTCATGCTGGAGGACCCACACAAAGCTGTCTTTAGTGTTCTGGTTGAAGGAGGGAGGTTCTGTTCCAAATTGTTACAGTACTTGGTCACATCCCTTGGCCTGTCAATGTGGTGAAGTTGTTCTGTACCTTTAGCAGAGAAACTTTAGCTGTTTCTCTGCTAAACATTTTCAACTCTGTCCTTGACTGTGTGTGTTCTTTGGGTAACACTAAGCATTTCTCTTCCTCCAATCATGGGGGATCAAGTTGGTGCCAAAGAGCACAATTTTGATTTTATCTTAATTTTGAACACAGGAGTTTCTCCCAAGCTTTCTCTGAATTATTTAAGGGTTCACTCACAAACCTAAGATTGGTCTGTACGTGTGTTTTCATGAGAAAGGAGATGGGCAGTTAAATCCATTCAGTGTATTGTGTTAATAATGGTGTACTTGGTGACTGTGGTCTTGTTATTGAGATAACAAGACCACTTGTTATCTCACTTGTTATCCCACTTGTTATTATACTCATTTTACTCAATAACTTGCAAATCAATTTATAACATTTATGAAAATGTTTGGTTTTTGGATTTTTAATTGAAATTTTTTTTTCTCTGTCCATTAAAATTAAACTACCATAAAAATGTTCATTTCTCTAATGAAGGCTCTTATCCTGTTGATCTTGTATAGTTATAGGTTTTCCAAGATCCATATGTGAGGCATTATTTCATAGCCTTTCTGGTGGTCAATCCAAGTAATGCTAACTTGGATCAGTCTGGTCCTACAGTGTTGACTGACTCCTCTATCTACCAGTAGCTGGTGTTTTGCCCCCCTGGTTTCTATGCCAATTCCTTTCTTGGCCCTGCTCATGTATTGAGCGACGTGACTTTTCACCTTAGCCCCTATGAAAGAGAAGAGGAAAGAAGTGTCTGTCGAAAGGAAAAAGAGAAAAGACAATGAAGGTGGTAAAAGTGGAAAGAGGTTTATCTCTGAGGTAACTCCCTGCACCCTGTAATGTGGTTTTCTCTGTGATTTGATGATCCAACTTCTGAGATATTGCCAGATGTTACTAATGTGGGTAACTTGAGGGCCACAGAGACCTGCTCAACTACAACATAACACAGGATTGCTGCCACGACCACCTTATGTAGTTTGTCTCCATGACAACAACTGCAGCTCTGACTGTAGCGTGGTGAGCAGTTCAGGGTCAGATTGATGAAACCCCCATCTCCCCCTTGAGTTGATCCCTTTACCAAACACTCATCAAGTGAGGATATTTTAATAATTGTTATTTAACAAAAGCAGAAACTGAAAAATCATCTGGCTTTAGGCTATCTCAGTGTCTTTTGTCTTTTCTACAGTACCCATAAAAGATTAATCTAGCCACAATGAACTATTTTCAAGCCTTGATTATTTAATTTTTTTTCTAAGCAGAAAACTCGCAAATTCTTTATTGAAAGAGAAAATCTGCACAGCCTTGGGAAAAACATGCAACCTGCAAACAGAAGGGTCTTGCCACAATTAAAAACTTGGACCTTCTTGCTATGACACAACAGTAGTGACTATATTTAGATCAGTGCTAAGTTATATGGACTTATAGGCTCCATAGTAGTGACTCACGTTTGTAGTGAAACCTAGCAGACAGTTAGCAGTTACAGCTGCCGGTGTCAGCATCCAGCCAGCCAGTATAAAACAATCTTAAAATGTAAACTTTAAGCTTGGGGAACGTTAGAGAGAAAAATACTTTTTGTAGGAGCTGTAAACGTGCTTTTCTGCTGTAAAGTTGGGCATTTAAAGTGGTAGTCTATTCAAATTGACTCACTTTTGGGACCAGCCCAAAGTGATCATTAGAAGAACTGCAGTTTTTGGCACTTGATGCTGAGATCAGGCCTCTGTGAGGTTACTCAGTTGCTGTTATTTAACACTAGTTCAACATGCTAAATTGAAGATATGAATGTTGGACAATGCAACAGAATGTATGTTAAGAAAATCACAAGTGTCTGGTTTGAATTTTATCATGAAGTAATTAACAAAAAAGCAAGCTGATGATAATAATGCAAATTATACACAGAGAATGAATGAATGAATACATATTTCATTGTGTGGTTAGAAAAAATGAAAACCTTTAAAATCCAGAAAAACTTTAAAATAAAAAAATTCCTTCTATCTTCTTCATCTTTGTAAAACTGTGACAGCTGGCAGATGGAGAGAGACTTTCCATCTGTAAGGCCACCAGCTGCTCTCCTGGGCTGCTGAGAGGTGCTTCCACTTCAGTGAATGATATTACATGACTCTAGGACAGAGGTAAGCAGGTAATTTTCCCAAGGGGCCACATGAGAAACTGGAAAGGTTGTAGAAGGCCAGAGCAATAAGATGAACTCAGTTTTAATTGTATCTCTTCACAAACTGCTCTACTGGTAACAGTAAGCTAATACTCACAATTAGACAATGAAAAATATGAAACAAGAGTAAAAACAACATTTTATCACTATTCAGTCAACATTCCCCAACATTCCTGTTGTATTTCCTTTCATTCAGTATATTGCGAAAATGTGAAAAAATGTCCGCTTTGTTTTTCCAGTGAAATTCCTGATGTCCCACAATATCCTTGATCTGTGGAGTTGGGCAAATTCTCAAATGTTTCTTCTTTCTCAGAGCACGTTAGTGTAAACAGGTCAACCCAACACAACTCCCCACTAAGTGATGGCTTACTCTTTTTTAGAGTTTGGTTGGGAATCACAAAACTGCCCTTGAATGCTCCATCCCTGGATAAAGCTCGGTAAAACGTCATTGTTGCTTTGGAGCTTTGCTAGGAAAGGTTCAGATGTTTAAAGCCGACCCTTGACCTTTGTCATGTGTCTGTAATAGAATCCTGTAATTCATATAAGAGGCTGAAGCAACTAGTTTTTTATAGATGATTACATTTTAACCAAGGCCTTGGCTTCTGGCTCTACGACTCACAGCTTCAATGACAACTCTCAGCAAAGGAAAAATTTGCAATATGAACTAACCCTAACAGGCAGCTTAGAAGTGTGCTTCTTCCTTTGTCCTGCAACCCAATGCTGAATTTTCACCTCTGCATCCCGACAGCTGTCTGTTGCTGCTGCAGCCTGAATGTTCATTGTTACCACCAGAGCAAGCTACCCACAACTGTCACATGACATGTTGAATGCGGACCCAAATAGAGACTCTAAGATAGAGTAGCATAAAGAAGCAACACAAAATCAAGGGGAACAGGGGAAAACAAAGTCCAAAAATCCAAATGGGAAGTGACAGAAAACGAAGTTCATAAATCAAAGCATGGGAAAACACACTGGCAATGCACAGAGAATAAACAGTATGACATAACAAGGAACTAGGGAAAAGGTTTAAATACACAGAGATAACACAGATATTGGAAACAAGTGGGGAACACTTAACCTAAAACTAATCATGGCAGACAAAGCAAGGGGAGCACACGAAACAAAGCGCACACAAGATGAGAGACTAACAAAAATAAGACAGGAAGTTGCTGAACATTGGACATGGAAAATAAAAGAAACAGAAAAGAAATAACCTATGACTAAAACTAGAGGTGGTCACTAAATTAGTGAGATTTCCTCTGCAGCTTACTAGTTATCTTTGCTTCCATCTTTGCTATCTGTGCTTTAAGATGCACATTTGAGAATTATACCAGGGAGTCAAATACTTTCTTTGTCAGAGGAGCCACAATATCCAGAGTTATACGTAGTAAACATGCTAAACTATTTACAAGATAATCGACCTCTGTGGGAGTAGCATTCAGGTAGCTGTTCTGCTCTGTGTTGGCACATAGCATGGAAGAAGATAACAGTGGAGTAATCCTTAAACTTATTTAAAGCACATTCAAAAAGGCATCTACTGTGATAAAATGTATTCCCCATTGCCGTGAAACCCATTACTGTGAATTTAAATGTTAATAGGAAATGATCCGACAAAACAAGGTTTTTAAGGAATACCGTTAAATGTACAGTTTCTAGAGAGTGATGAAAGTGGTCGGTGGGTTCTTTTGCATTTTGAATTCTACATACATTTGAGTCTAATGGTAGAATAAATGCTCTGCTAAGGCTGTAGTTTTCAGTATTTTGCTGAGGATATTACCACATCATTTAGTAAAGATATTGAGAGAACAACAGAACTGTTTTGATCTCCGACAGTGAAAAGCTGTTGTGCTTACTTCAGTCTGTCACTGTCTCACCACCGTTCAGTTAATCCTGGAGCCTCCCCACCAGGAGAAGTGTGATCTTCCTGCTTTCTTTCAGTGGGAAATCATAGCTGTCAGCAGACTGAGTCCTATTTGAACTTATATCAGACTGAGATGACACCAACTGCCTCCAAAATTACATCCAGCTCAGAAGCTGTTAATTATGTGTTCATGTTCGAAACCTGCAAACAAGTGTTGGCTTAAAACGATTCTGCTGTTAAAAAAAAAGAGAAAAAAAAAAGAGTACACTATATATAATGAATCACTATAAAATGTGTAAACTTTAACAAGAGTTTTGTAATGTATTCTAAAATTTTCATAAGGTGTAATGATGTAAATTTGTTGTAATGAATAAATATCCAGCAGCTTCAGTCATCTTTCGAGGAAGCAAAGATGCAGATTTATCTGCTGTTTTTTCCTTGACTCAGGGTGAAAGTTTAGCATTTTAATAATGAAAAACTGTCACAAGAAAATATTATTTTTTTGAATAGCAGCAGATATTCCCCCTCCTTCACTTTTTAGTCAAATATAGTATAGTCCTCTGTGTATTTGTGTGTTTGCAGCAGATTAACTAGAGAAACTGATTGTTTGTATTTCCACTGGCTTTCTGTTGGATCAGCTGTGGAAAAACTCTGCTGTCGTTTTTCTTCTTCTGAAGTGTAAAATCCTGTACAAGATAATCTGCTTTTGTTTCTCTCAGTTCCCCATTTTCTTCTGTCTTCTCATCTGTATTTCTTTAGCCCTTAAGCTTTTGTCTTTTTTTCCCATTCTACCCTACGGCATACATGCTTTCTGTTAACTGTCCCCCTGTTAAATATATGGTTTTCACATTTGCTGTTGTCCAGTCATGGATGAAATGTGTTTTCTGACTTTTACCCTATTTTCTTGTTATCACTCATTTATTTATTTTCACTTTTTCCTGAAGAGGAGTTTTTTCATCCTTATGCTCTGCATGCAGTCAAAGGAGTGGATGAATATTTCATGGGAAGGGATTCCTCCACCTTTCCTCCCTTGAGACGAGAGCATCTGCAGTTAGTAACTAACCTTTTCTCCAACACATAAAACAGTCCATTAGTGGCAGCCAGTCGGACACAGTGAGGTGAGGGGGAGGTGAAAGTCATTTGCACTAAGAAGGAAGGGTGTGTCATTTGGGAGCTTAGTCCCAGGATTTCAGTAAGAGGCTGCTGAAGTAACAGGACTGTTTACAGCAGAATTTTTAAGGACTCGAAAGAAGAAAAAAAATATTAAGAACAAAAACAGGAACAGCAAATTTCGAGATACTTTGGGGCTTTTACAGGTCTGGTGGAAGCTAAATTAGCTTTGATAGCTGTAGCTTACTGGTAGGAATTAGCAGCTGGATACCATTTGCTCTCAAGAAATCAAATGTTAGAAGATTAATAGACAAAGCTGAATTATAGAATATCATCACAGGCCAAGTTGGCACAATAGCCCTTGGAGAATGTTGCATAGCTCAGATGATCTACAGAAAGATGCAGAAAAAGAAAATGCAAATGCAAAAAAAGGGGAAAGACTCATAGTAACTAAAGATATAAAAACAGTCCTCCAAATTCATAAATCAGCTGCAAAGGGACATAAAACAATCTCAAGGAAAAACAAAATCAGTGGGGGTGGCTGCAGCTCAAGAGGTAGAGCAGGTCATTTGCTAATCAGAAGTTTGATGGTTCAGTCCCTGGCTACTGCAGTCTGCAAGCCAAATGCCGTTGGGCAAGATACTAACCCTAAGTTGCTCTTTGATGCGTCCATCGGAGTGTGAATGTTAGACAGAGCACAGACACAGACAAGCAGTTAAAAAAATATATAGAAAAAAAAATGTGCTTATGTGAATGAGGCAAGTTGTGTAAAGTGCTTTGCATGCTCAGAAAGTGTAGAAAGGTACTATGTAAGAACCAGCCCATTTACCATATTGAGGTATAATATCGGACATAGATGCAGCTTGGATAAATATCCCAGAATGTGCTTCTTAAAAAAAGACATTAGACCCATTTAGAAGAAACTTGCATCCTCACATTTCAATAAAGCAGCATATTTTCTTCTTTTCCAGACACATAGAGCAACCATGAGAGGTATCACACAGGTCCTGACTGAGTCACAGTGATGAACTGTTGCTGTAGATTTCATCACAGCTTATGCTTGCACTGAATGGACACACCAAACCCATGTCATCATAATGCTTGAGTCAGCAGCTGCAGTGTTTGAAAGGAAAAGGGAAGACACTAGAAGTAAAATGAGAGCTCAGCTATGTAGGAATTAAACATGACTGTCACCTGACTCTAGTTCTACCATCAAAGGATCATACCAACAGAAACATAGTGCAGGTTTCTGGAATGCCAGAAAACACCAAAGTTGTGTGCACAACCAGGAGAGCAAGGTTAGAAATAACAAGTTGCTTTTTTTTTCTGGAAGTACAAAAAGCTTTTGTTGGTAGAAGTAAAAAGGTTAGTTTTATTGTTATATGCACAAGCAGAGTTTGAGTTTATACTATATAATGAAATTCTTATTTTACTGGAGTTCCTTCACACAGCACACATAAAAACAATCTAATATGATAAATAACATAAAATAAAACTTCTAACAATATTAAAATAAATTAAATTTAAAAAAAGTATAAGTAACAATTGCAAACAGTGAAAAGTGTTAGAAAGGACACAATAGTGGTGGGATTGAAGTGGGCACAGTGGCCTGGGAAAGGGACAGCTTGAAATATGTTAGCTAGTACCAATGAGCAGACTAAGCACATGTCTAGCCTTAAGATAAGGGCTTTGCTAATGCTGGGTTTAGGCTTTAAACTAGAGTTGCTTATTAGTTTCTCTTGTTTGTCAATCTTTGTACAAACCTTGTGTAAAGATTTTTCTTTCAGGCTTTGACTCTGTTTCAGTCAACCCCTTAAAGCCTTAAAGCCTTGTGCATCGAATTTGATACATGAGTATTTGTATTGAGACTTCTACATAATCAGTGTAATTTTTTCCCTTGAAAAGGCCAAATAAATTGCACAAGCAATAAATTAATATGTTTTTCAACAGACACTGGAGCAGGCTTTACAGGGTTAAGACCATCAAAGCATTTTTAAAGTCACAACAAACAGCAGGTCACCAGTGACTTGTTTGAGATAAAGACTAGAGTTTTGCTTATCTCTTGTTAGGATGTCGATGAACAATAGCAAATGGATTAAAGTAGAAGACAGGGGACAGAGGTGAGGTGTAGTCCAGCCGATTTATTCACCAATACTGAAGAATACACAAACATGACAAAATAAAATAAAATGATATGATGAACGAAGAATAGGTTAGCTCTAGCAGCAATCTGTAACATTAATCAGAGAGCCAGTGAAGGGAAGCTGGTATAGGAGAAATATGTCGAATCTGTCTCTTTATAGTCTAGTTTCAAGAAACTACTGCATCTTTGTGGTAGCAGAATATAAATAACTAATGGGTGGCTCAAAACCTTTTCACAGTATTGAAGCATAATTAAATAGAAATCAGAATGATGTGAAGGCCACAATGCAAATAAGAAACTTGATAGGTAACAGTTCCTAATTTCTGAAACCACAGTTGTTTAGCATGTAGTTATAATGCAACCTAACCATACCCAGGTTCACTAGTGATCTGGTGGATGTAAAGAGTTTTAAACTGAGCAAAAGATCTCATACAGTATTATTTATGGACTTTATTTTTGTCCTCTTACTGAGCACTCATAGTGTTTTGTCACATTAACATATTCACCTTATTCTATCCCTGTAATGTCATCAGAACTATGTTACTCACCTTACCTCCACAGGAGCCTAGGTACAAGGTATTTTATTATTATTATTACCACGGCCTTTATTTTCTGTCTGTTTCCATTTGATTCAGTAACTGCTGCTTCTTGTGCTAATCATCAGAGATGGTTTAAGCAGACAGAAACCTAAGTGAACATATTTTGAACACATTTCCCTCACAAGAAAGGATCTCGCCACCTCTGCAAGCCACCTCACTGTGGGTTTTTTAGTTATTTTCCACTGACTTTCTTTAGTATCCTGGTACACATACTACTCCTTTTAGGAAAAGTAGTCTAATGGTTTTTTCCCATTAATTCATTTCCATCATTTTGTTTGGAGACAGATGTGGAGGCAAACTGCAAAGCGCGACCAGAGTTGGCAGCCATATGGTCTATCAGCATATTCGTCATTTGCTAAACTAGTTATAATATGATGAAGCTTTTCGGTGAAACTGAAACCTATAGAAAAGTTAAATTGAGGGATGAACAGTGTTTGACAAATCCAAAATTTGCAAGATGTCATGTGAGAGCTTTTCCTAGACTTGTCTTGGTATAATAATGATTGCAGATTAATTACAAAGCACGTTTTGTCTTTATCTGTATAAAAAAAAATATTTGGTGTGAAAAGGTTAACTTAATTTCAGTCAGGACCATCTGCAGATTCTATCTTCAGCTATTTTCATTTATTTGGTACTATGGCTCTGTTCTGGGACCCCCAAGACACCCAAGACAGAACAGAGCAGGCATCACTGACACCTGTTATTATTTTATTTCACTGAATAAGTGTGATGTAGAATGAAGCTGCTTGCTGATTTTTGCCAACTGAATGCAAAGAACGCTGAAAGCCACCTAGTTTTGCTCTGTTTTCACCAACCAATGTACTTAGAACAGATTTCTCTGTTATATTTCTGACATGTCAAAACATTTTGATCACATAAGCGAAATATGCCGTTGGTCTTTTGAGCACCTAACAGTAGCATTAAAACCTAAACACATAGTGTCTAAAAGACTTCTGATGATGCCTTGTCTGTCTCCTACACGTACTGCAGTGACTGGAAACACCCCACAAGCTTAACCATTGCAAGACAAGCTCTGTTTAAATGATTCCTGCAACTGAGACACTCTTCTTTTATCCTCATTTGCATTTCAAAGACATGGTGCCCACTTTATGAAATTTTGGCAAATGAGGCCGCTTTAGACTTTATTCAAAGGCTATACATAGCACTGTAAGCTGTTTTTTTTTTTTTTTTAAATGTGGGTACATGAGACAGAGTCAAGCTTGTGCCAAAATTTCTGTTTCTCTGAACAACAAGCCCAAAGTGAGGCTAAAAAAAACCTTTCATACTGCAAATGAAAGTGTCCCATTTTTGACCAATTCATTTTTGTCTTCTCTTTTATAAATATGTGAAGTTCTGGTCCAAACCTTCTGGATTTGACTGCATCTGATCCATGCTGAGTAATAAACTGGGATGCCTCATTGTGAAATCCCATCTCCAATATGTTTTTTAACATCTGAGTCTGTTGCCAAACATGTACCAATGAAATTTTAGATGGCTGAAGAAACATTTTTAGCTCTGGCAGTCCACCTGCCAACCCTGAAAGTTAAGAACTGGGGATGATTGGCTCCTTAGTGTATTAGTTTAGTTTCATGGGCCTGGGTCTTTGTCCCAGGTTTTTGAGTTTGCTTAGTCTGTTGTTCCGTTCTTGAGGGTTAATGAGATGCTAATGTTCACTTTGGAGAGCCGCTGAGTTTTGTTATGATTGTAGTTCTTAGTTCTGGTTTATTCTCTTTCCTTATGTGTCCAGTCTGTCTTACTCTGTCCTTGCTGTGTCCTCCCCTGTGTCCCCAGTGTGTAGTCTATTGTGTCTGTTTATGAATGTCAAATTTGGTGTCACTCTCTGTCTCTCACCCATTCGCTCTCTCTCTGTCTCCCTTTCTGTCCCCCACTCTCTTCCAACTCTTGTCTCTGTCTCCTTCCTCCCTTCCCTGTATTTAGTCAGTCCGAGTCTCAGTATGTGTTTCCCTTGTTTCCTGTGGCTGGTCTCAGTCTGTTTCCTGTTTTATTGTGATAGTCTTTTGTCCCGTGTGCATTATGTTTAGTTTTGCTTCCCCCGTCTTGTTATGTCTTGTTTGCTCCAGCTGTGTTTCCACTTCTCCTAATCACCCTCTCATGTGTATCATGAGGATTCGTCACTTTCCCTCTGTGTCTTTTGGCTCTGGTGTTACTGTTTTCTAGCATCTCTAGTTTTACATTTTTCCAGTTTAGTTTTCTTAGTAGTTTCCTGGTTCCCTTTTATGTGCTTTTATGTGATTGGCTTAGTTTTGTTCATGTTTTAGCTTGAACTTAAAACACTTTGACAAATATAAACCGTACTTATTTTTATAGAAAACAGGATGTGAATTTCCGAATGGTGAAATGTGTAATATACACATTGTAAAGTAAATATCAAAAAAGCAAATTGGTATTGTATTTTTCTATAGACAGAAATACATTTTATGTTACTTGCTTGTGATGTATGTATGTGATTATGTACTGTTTCTTGACTTTTCTTGATTATGTTCTCTTTATTAGCAGTAATTCAGTTTCTACTACAGAGGTATACTGTTTTGGATTTTACAGTCTATTGGTGTTGCCGTTTAATATTCTTTTTAAAAACTTTTTTTTACAGTTTATTTTTTAAAAACAGCAAAATACTTTTTCCATCTAAGACACTTCAGTTTAGTCGTAACTTGTTGTTGTTGTTGTTGCTATTATTATCATTAATATTACTGCCTTTAAACGTATGCTTTCCTCAGACACAATTAAAAATGGGAGACTGCCTGAGAATAACAGGTGTTGTAAGCTTATAATTGCAGGGTCTTTACCTTTGAGTACAAAGCACCTTAAGGTTACTGTTGTTGTGATTTGGCTCTATGTAAATCAAGTCGAACTGAATATTAACAAATGGCTTAAATGAATTTCTAATTAGTTCTGTTATGTATACTTTATTGATCCCCGTGGGGAAATTCCTCTCTGCATTTAACCCATTCACTCAGTCATGCATGTTACATGAAAACCTCATAACTTATGAGCTGATTATCGTGAACATGAGATAAGCAAAGTACCAAAACCAGAGAATAACTGAGAGCAAAACTTCAGAATATAGAGAGAACACTAGAAACATAAGACTGGGAAAACAGAGCTAAGTCTTCCCTTGACAACATGACAGAGGAAGACTGAGACAATATATACAAGTGGTAATGAGGGAAGAAGTGCAGGGAGATTAATTCACAGCTGAGGAGAATCAGGGAATCAATAATGGGAAGGACATGAACATAAGCTAGAGAAGATACAGAATAACAAACCACTAATAAAATAAATTGGAAATTAAACATCTAAATGGGGGAACAAGATTAACTTGACACAAGCGATCACTGAAAGCCAAAGCAGATGTGACACGAGAACCGAATGGAAACTAAGCAAAACTAGCCAAATGAAAGACAACCTGAAAGACAGAGCAACTAAAACTAAGACCAGAAGATTCATATAAAAAGGTTATAAACTAAACCCTTAAGAATGAACAACAATGTAAAAAAACACACACATAAGAATAGTTTAATAATAGAACCCAGACTTATATATGACACCATCCAGAATACTCAGACAATGGGCTCAGCATATACAACAGTCACTGGGGAAACAGTAAGCAATATATATAAATATGATACAACCTATATTACCTTTATTACAAAAGAAATAAGGAACAAAACTCCATTTTAAATGACTTTTAAACCCGAAAGGAATCATAAATTCATTAAATCTCAAAAGCCTGGTACATGAGACTTGAGGACTAAACATAAGTGTCACAGTCTCTGACATACATACAGGGTGGGCTATTTATATGGATACACCGTAATAAAATGGGAATTGTTGGTGATATTAAAGTCCTTTTTGTGGCACATTAGTATATGTGAGGGGACAAACTCCTCAAGGTGGGTCATGACCATGGTGGCCATTTAGAAGTCGGCCATCTTGGATACAGCTTTTGTTTTTTCAATAGGAAGAGGGCCATGTGACACATCAAACTTATTGGTGATGTCACAAGAAAAACAATGGTGTGCTTGGTTTCAACGTAACTTTATTCTTTCATGAGTTATTTACAAGTTTCTCACCACTTATAAAATGTGTTCAATGTGCTGCCCATTGTGTTGGATTGTCAATGCAACCCTCTTCTTCCACTCTTCACACACTGATAGCAACACTGCAGGAGAAATGCCAGCACAGGCATCCAGTATCCGTAGTTTCAGGTGCTGCACATCTCGTATCTTCACACCATAGACAATTGCCTTCAGATGAAGATAAAAGTCTAAGGGGGTCAGATCGGGAGGCCTTGGGGGCCATTCAACTGGCCCATGATGACCAATCCACTTTCCAGGAAACTGTTCATCTAGGAATGCTTGGACCTGGCACCCATAATGTGGTGGTGCACCATCTTGCTGGAAAAACTCAGGGAACGTGCCAGCTTCAGTGCATAAAGAGGGAAACACATCATCATGTAGAAATTTCAAATATCCAGTGGCCTTGAGGTTTCCATTGATGAAGAATGGACCCACTATCGTTGTAGCCCATATACCACACCAAACCATCACTTTTGTTGTTCCAACAGTCTTGGAGGGATCCATCCAATGTGGGTTAGTGTCAGACCAATAGCGGTGGTTTTGTTTGTTAACTTCACCATTCACATAAAAGTTTGTCTCATCACTGAACAAAATCTTCTGCGTGAACTGAGGGTCCTGTTCCAATTTTTGTTTTGCCCATTCTGCAAATTCTGTGCGCTGATCTGGGTCATCCTTGTTGAGATGCTGCAGTAGCTGGAGTTTGTAAGGGAGCCATTTGTGAGTAGCTAATATCCGCTGAAGGGATGTTTGACTAATGCCACTCTCCAGTGACATGCGGCGAGTGCTACGCTGTGGGCTCTTGCTGAATGAAGCTAGGACAGCCACTGATGTTTCTTCATTAGTGACAGTTTTCTCGCGTCCACATTTTAGCAAATCCAACACTGAACCAGTTTCACGAAATTTAGCAAGCAGTTTGCTAACTGTAGCATGGGAGATGGGTGGTCTTGTAGGATGTCTTGCATTGAAATCTGCTGCAATGACCCGGTTACTGCGTTCACCAGATATCAACACAATTTCGCTCCTCACGTGTTAACCTCTTCAACATGTCAATGGCTGTGAACAAAGAGAAACTTGTAACTCATGAAAGAATAAAGTTACGTTGAAACCAAGCACACCATTGTTTTTTTTGTGACATTACCAATAAGTTTGATGTGTCACATGGCCCTCTTCCTATTGAAAAAACAAAAGTTGTATCCAAGATGGCCGACTTCTAAATGGCCACCATGGTCACCACCCATCTGGAGGAGTTTGCCCCCTCACATATACTAATGTGCCACAAACAGGACTTTAATATCACCAACCATTCCAATGTTATTATGGTGTACAGCATTAAAAAAACCTTCATGAGGATTATATTTATTTTTGGTGCACTTGACTTGAAAAAAGTAAAAGAATCCTAATGACACCAGAAATGAAACCTTCCAGTACTAAGTCAGTTTTCAATGCTGATTAAATAACTGTATAACTGCATCCATGCATCCATCCACACTATGGCCACAGGTCTGTATTTTAACAGGTCTGGATATAAATAGTGTGGTGAGGTCAACAAATGCAAATCGGGATTCTTCTGCTCTCAAAGTTGGCAACTTAAACAGTACAAGAACTTACTACAAGATTTGATTTGTCAGTCTGCAGTACCCACAACCCTATACAAGAAATCTGTTTCAGCTCTCTGATAGAAAAGAAAAGTCCTAATCTCTTACACTATAAGTCTTAGATGGTAAATTGACTGATTCTTATATAGTGCCTTACACATTGCTCATTCACACAAGCCCTTTTTCTTCTATTCTCTTTCTACCTAATGTTCACAATGTGATGAATCAGAGCATCTTGCCCATGCAGACTGGAGCAGACGGGACTCTGCTCTACCACCTGAGCTACAGCCACCCCCTCTCAGCTAAAGCAGAGCCAATGTGGGTGAAGGGACTCAAGCCTGACTGCCTTGATGTCCAGGTGTCTTCCCTGCCTGCCCTGATATGAGAAAACCTGTGTAGCCTTGCAGGTCACATTGCATCAGTCACAGCTGTTATGGCAGCTCCCCTCTCAGTCGTGGCACTTGTTAATCTGGACTGGTTATAGAGGTCCATACCGTAGGCCCCAAGGGACTGTTACCTTTAGTGGTCCTCAAAGAGTGAAAAAGTGAATGTCAGCAATGTAGACTTTAAGGAACAGGAAATTTTATCATAGCAATTTAGCAGGACTAATTCAAAAGGAAAATAAAATAGTAAGAAATCACTAAACAATAATTAAATCACTTAAACTATACTTATCTAGCTAATGCTGAGCATTTTCTTATCTTTGATGAGGAGAGGTAGGAGCACAACTGGATCCAAAGATGCACTTATCCTCTTGTTCTAAGTCCATGATAATCACCCAACAGGAAAGCAGCATCCCATGGGCATTCAGTGGAAGTAAATCAAACTCCTTCTGAATTGACCATCTAACACAGTAAAAATGAGCGTTGAGGATAGCTGTCAGAAAAATGTTCTTATAAAGTGAGACACACAGAGCAGAAATTTTAATGAGCAGCAAGTTTAATGTGTTTATTTACTTGCAGGGGAGCAACAGCATACACAGTGAACGTCTATGCACGTGCTCATCTAGGCGATCCTGTTGATCCTTTTTATACATTTTTCTAGTCACACACTAAATCTGAGATAAGATATGTGAGACTTTCTCATACATTCCTTTCGAAGCAAACAGTTTATTCTTCTTAAAAAGATATACAACCAGTTTGCAGGTTCACAGGTCGGCCTGGGTCCCTTTAGCGTCTCTGCTGTCATTTTAAACTGTGAACCTGTCAGCCGGTGATCAGCTGATCGCCAGCTGATCACGGGGCCGGGTTTAAAAGAGAGACACCACCCACCTGTTCGCCGCTCAGACATCGTTCTCCTCATGTCAGAAGCTCCAACCCTGTGCCGACGTCAGTGTCCGTCTGATTCAGCAACCGTGAGTGTTTTTCCTCTCGACTCTTTTTCTGTAACGCCAGTCCGAAGCCACGCTTCGTGCACTGATCGTTACTAGATTAACTGCGTGTCTGTTCCAACCCATCGCTAGCCTTCCCCGCGTTTGGGTCTAGCCAGCACGCCACACGGGCACGCCGAATTACCGTGTGTAGTCCGCCCGACCGTGACAGGATGTCTGAGCCTCGTATAGACCCAGCGGAATTCGAACGGCTGAAAGCTGAAGTAATATATCTTCGCGGTGTGGTAGATCGGATGAGCACAAAAATGGAGTCCCTCACCGAAAATCTCCTCCAACTTTCCACTTCCGTCACCAAGCTGCAACGTCACCCAGCGCCGGTGAGCGCGGAGCCCCGGATCGGACTACCAGATAAGTGGAACGGAGTTGATGGCCGGCCTGATGGGTTGCTTGCCACTTTAGACATGCTGTTTGAATGTCAGCCCACTAAATATGCCACCGCCCGTGCAAAAGTGGCGATGCTGACTTCTCTCTTGTCTGGCCAGGCTCAGGAATGGGCCGCGGCCCTCTACAACAATAAATCTGCGGCTTGCAATGATTATGCCCTGTTCGTGGAGGAATTAAAAAAGACATTTGTCCCCCCGAGCAGTGAAGTGGAAGTGGAGTCACAGCTGCTTCATTTACACCAAGGCAGTCGACCTGTCTGTCACTTTGCCTCCCAATTCCGTACCCCGGCCGCTAAGCTGAAGTGGGGTGACGCCTCTCTACGCTCCATTTTTCTGGAGGGACTGGCTGGTTACATCCGAGACGAGATGACCGGCCGTGAGGCCCCCAAGACTCTGGATGAGGCCGTGGACCTCGCCCTGAAGATCGACCAACGAGTGATGTCGCGGCCTCGCCACACCCCCCGGGCCTTCAAACCCTTCCAGCCTCAGAGGGCCACATCTTCGCAGTCTCCTCCCCCCTCTGAAGGAGCCGCTGCTAGCTCAAGCAGTGCATCCCGCGAGGAGCCCATGCAGCTGGGTGGACTCCCTAAGGGAGAGAGATAGAGACGCTGGCGTGAGGGCCTCTGCGCCTACTGTGGATCAGCTCGACACCGTCGTCCCCAGTGCCCGCTACGTCCGGGAAACGACGACGCCAGGTAGGCTGCAGGGGAGTCCCACCTGGCCCTTCACACTCCTCTGGCCCCTCTCGTTTTCTGTTACCAGTAACATTCCACCTGAAACACCGCCAGTTCTCTTCTGAAGCCCTCCTGGACACCGGAGCTGCTGAGAACTTCATCGACCAAACACTAGCCTCCCGACTACGCATTCCGTTAACTCCTGTTGATCGATTTCTCCCGGTGACCTCAGTAGACGGGCGACCCCTCCAACCCTACCCGATCCAGTTCCAGACCCAGCCGGTTCGCATGTCTATTGGGGATCATCAGGAGGAGATCCGGTTTCTTGTAGTCTCGGCCACTACCTCTCCTCTCATCCTTGGATACCCCTGGTTCCGTCAACACGACCCCCACATCTCCTGGTCTTCCTGCCAGGTCCTGGATTGGGGTCCCCAGTGTCCGCGCCGCTGCCTTCTCTCTCGGACCAAAAAGGACCCGGAGTCAGAAGAGGCCTCACCCCCGGAGCCCACTGATCTGGATAAGATCCCTCCGGCTTACCATGACCTATCTGAGGTCTTCAGTAAGAGGCGAGCCTCTACTCTACCGCCTCATCGCTCCTACGACATGGCCATTGAGCTCCTCCCGGGGGCGGTCCCTCCTCGTGGTCGCCTGTTCTCTCTGGCTCCCGCTGAGAATAAGGCCATGGAGGAGTACGTTGCTGAGGCTCTCCAACAGGGCTTTATTCGCCCTTCTACTTCTCCTGCTGCTGCTGGATTCTTCTTCGTCAAGAAGAAAGATGGCGGGCTCCGCCCCTGTATAGACTATCGGGGCTTGAATAAAGTCACCGTCAAGAACCGCCATCCTCTTCCTCTGCTATCCACCGCACTCGATTCCCTTTCCCAGGCCTGCGTCTTCACCAAACTGGACCTACGCAGCGCCTACAATCTGGTGCGCATTAGGGAAGGGGATGAATGGAAGACGGCCTTCATCACCCCTCACGGGCACTGGGAGTACCTGGTGATGCCCTTCGGCCTCTGCAACAGCCCTGCTGTCTTCCAACATCTAATCAACGACGTCTTGCGGGATATGCTAGGCCGGTGGGTGTTTGCTTATCTGGATGACATCTTGATCTACTCCCGCACCAAAGTGGACCATGTTCGCCATGTGAGGGCCGTGCTGAGCAGGCTGCTCGAGTACCAGCTGTTCTGCAAACTAGAGAAGTGTGCTTTCCATCAGCGGTCCACCTCCTTCCTAGGCTTCACCATCGCCTCTGATGGCCTGACCATGGACCCGCAAAAACTCCAAGCCGTGACCCAGTGGCCTCAGCCCTCCAGCCTTAAGCAGCTACAGAGCTTCCTGGGCTTTGCCAATTTCTATCGGCGTTTTATTCGGGATTTCAGCACCGTTGTCGCCCCACTGACATCCCTCACCAAACCAGCTAACCTGCCTAAGCCCTTCTGCCTCTCCCCAGGCGCAAAACGGGCATTCCGCGACCTCATCCACCGGTTCACTACGGCCCCCGTCCTGCTCCACCCTGATCCTGCCAGAGATTTTGTGGTGGAGGTGGATGCCTCCGACGTCGGCGCTGGCGCCGTCCTCTCTCAACATGGTCCGGATGGAAAACTGCACCCATGCTGCTATTTCTCAAGGAAGTTTTCGCCCACGCAGCAACGGTACGGAGTCGGGGACCGAGAACTCCTGGCCATCAAGTGGGCCTTAGAAGAGTGGCGGCATTGGCTCCTGGGGACGAAAGACCCTTTTCTGATCTGGACTGATCACCAGAACCTGATCCATATTCGGACTGCCAAGCAGCTCAACCCAAGGCAGGCCCGTTGGGCCCTGTTCTTTGAGCCTTACAATTTCCACCTCGCCTACCGCCCTGGTTCCAAGAACGCTAAGGCGGACGCTCTCTCTAGACAGTTCGCCCAGGATGGCCTCACGTCAGACCCTGGACCTATCCTACCTTCTCAGTGCTTCGCTGCCCCCCTTCGGTGGCCCCTGGAGGACTCTATCCGGGATGCCCTGACCGCCGAACCGCCTCCGCCTGACACCCCTGCTGGGAGGCTCTATGTACCTTCCCGGTGCCGTCAGGAGGCCTTGCTCTGGGCTCACTCCTCCCCGCTCTCTGGTCACCCGGGGCCTGACAGGACCCTGCAACTCCTCCGTCGTGCCTTCTGGTGGTCCTCCATGGCCCGGGACGTCCGTGAATTCATTTCCGCCTGTGACACCTGTGCTCGGGCCAAGTCCTCCACTCAGCCTCCCACTGGCGACCTTCACCCTCTCCCTGTGCCGGGTCGTCCCTGGTCCCATGTCGGCCTTGACTTTGTTACCGGCCTCCCATCCGTGGGCGGTCTTGACACCATCCTCACCTTTGTAGACCGGTTTTCGAAGGCAGTGCACCTGGTCGCCCTGGCTGGCCTCCCTTCTGCCAAACGGACGGCCGAGCTCTTCTTGGACCATGTCGTCAGGCTTCACGGGTTCCCCAAGGACATTGTCTCCGACCGGGGGCCCCAGTTCACCGCCAGGTTCTGGAAAGCCTTTTGCCGCCTGATTGGAGCCTCTCCCAGCCTCTCGTCCGGCTATCACCCACAGACCAATGGGCAGGTTGAACGGACCAATCAGCAGCTGGGGCGCTTCTTGAGGTGCTTCGTCTCTGCCCAACCGTCGCTTTGGCCTCGTTACCTGCTGTGGGCTGAGCTGTCTCATAACCTTCACATCTCTTCTGCCACCGGTCTCTCGCCCTTTGAAACCTGTTATGGTTTCCATCCTCCTATCTTCGGCCATCAGGAGGTGGAGGTCGACGTGCCTGCTGCTGAACAGATGGTCCGCCGCTGTCGTCAGGCCTGGATCAAGGCGCGGGCGGCCATTTCCCGAGCCAACGCTCTGTACGCCAAGCAGCATCGTCGCCGCCATCGCCCGGGTCATCCTTTTCAGCCAGGGGATCGCGTCTGGCTCTCCACGAGGCACCTGAGGCTCCGCACCGAGTCCAGGAAGCTCACTCCCAGGTTCGTTGGTCCGTACGAGATCACTGCCCGGCTCAACCCCGTGACTTACCGTCTCCGGCTTCCGCCCGCCATGAAGGTCCATCCGGTTTTCCACGTCTCGCAGCTTAAGCGGCGCGTTACTTCCTCGCTGGCGCCCCCCTCCCCGGCCCCGCCCCCGCCCAGGTTCGTCGATGGGGGTCCTGCCTACGCTGTCCGGCGGATCTTGGATTCCCGTCCCCGGGGTCGGGGGGTCCAGTATCTGGTGGACTGGGCTGGCTGCGGTCCTGAGGAGCGCTCCTGGGTGCCGTCCCGCTTCGTCTTGGATCCCTCCCTCATCTCGGATTTCCGTCGCCGCCGTCCTGGACCGTCGGGTGCCGGTCGTCAGGGGGGGGGTCCTGTCAGCCGGTGATCAGCTGATCGCCAGCTGATCACGGGGCCGGGTTTAAAAGAGAGACACCACCCACCTGTTCGCCGCTCAGACATCGTTCTCCTCATGTCAGAAGCTCCAACCCTGTGCCGACGTCAGTGTCCGTCTGATTCAGCAACCGTGAGTGTTTTTCCTCTCGACTCTTTTTCTGTAACGCCAGTCCGAAGCCACGCTTCGTGCACTGATCGTTACTAGATTAACTGCGTGTCTGTTCCAACCCATCGCTAGCCTTCCCCGTGTTTGGGTCTAGCCAGCACGCCACACGGGCACGCCGAATTACCGTGCGTAGTCCGCCCGATCGTGACAGAACCTCTTAAATCTAATCTTCTGAACTGCTCGTCTCACAGAAGACAAAGGAGAAGAAACACAAAACTCTTCGTCACCTCACTTTTATATTGCTCACCTGTTCTCCTCCCTTTCCCACTGGTTGTCACATCTTTTTAACCTCACCCATGGGGACATCCAATCACATTATTAACATCCAATCATCTGATGTCCACTCACACTTTCTGCTCTCTTATGCTCTCTCTGTCAATCTGACTTACATGATTTAAGACAAAATTTCAACTTTGAACTACTTTAATCCATTAATTAAAAGTTCATTTTTTCATTCTTAACACAGAAATTCTATCACATTTAAGCACTGAATCACATATGGATATAATTCACTTAATGTTTCATTCAGTTTATGTGATTCCACTTAAATTGATTTATTTATCTTTATCTATTTATCTTTAGCACATAACATTCACTTTTTAATTCAGATCCAGGGGAATACTTTCTTTTATCCTTATAAACTCTGTGTTTGTCAACCACCATTTATGCATTCACCACACACACACACACACACACACACACACACACACACACACACACACACACACACACACACACACAGACAGCAGGGCCAATAGAATAGTCATTTTACTTACTCAAACTACATTTCTCATTTATATATTGATCAAAAATAATGTTATTATAACATCATAATGTATCTTATCTTTGATTAAGAATAAAAATGCTTTATTATTAGGAAATAGAGAAAAGCTCTTTTTTTAGCAGTCACATAAAGCTGGATGTTAAGACCTTTGACCCCCTGAGAGGGAAGTCTACAATATTGTAGGTAGAAGACTGTCTTCAACCTACAATATTGTTGTTGTTTTTTTGACCAGTGTGTTCCTGTTGAATAACATCTGAAGAAAATGCACTTTCTTAATCGTGGAAAATGGTGAGACACAGAAGAGTGAAAATTAAGCTTCCAAAGTTATGTTTGTTGTCAGATTCAGATTTGCAGGGAATTTTGAAAGCTGAACAATGAGTTAGTCAGACATTCTACACTGTTCCAGAAGCAGTAATTCAACAAATTCAACAACAGATTTATTGACTTGAATCTAAGCAGCAGTAAGTGTACATAAAGGAACAAGATGAGGCAATTTAAATCAAGATAGTGACAAGCTCCAGGTGTAAATTATATATTGTATTTTTCTGGATAAAAATGTATGTCCCTTTTTTTCAGGGAATTAGCTCATTTAGCTCAGTATAGCTTACAGCAGAAATGCTCACTGCACAGTTTAAGGTATCTTCTCTGCCTGTTAGAAGAAACAAAGAAAAGAAAAGGAAGGGGGGTGACCCAACACACTCTCACATCTGTGTTGAGTGGGTCCCTCTGGAACTCCAGAATGCTTCCCAGTTTTTCCAGAATCCTTTTCCTTCATACAGATAAGTGTTAAGTTACACACAGTAAGTGAAAAGAGGTATACTGTAGTTGATGAGACAATGACATTAATTCTCTACAGAAGCTCATTTGATAAGACTGCAACATGCTTCTTCAGGCATGTAAACCCATCAGATATTACTCAGACATTGTCATGGCAGATTATAATGTGAAAGTGTGTTTCTATCATTTGGCTTGTTTCTTGAGATTACGATCTTGTTTGTATGGCAGCCCCTCAGCAAGCTGCTACAGTTGCCTAACAGTCTGTTCTTCTTATTCAGTAATATTTACAGTTTACTTTAGATTGAGTAGTTCATTTTAAAGTCTCATGTGTTAAATAATATGCAACATTAGGGTCCTTAAATTTGTTCCTATAGCTCGCCTGCAACAGTGTAGCATCTGGTGTATCATTCAGTACAGCATCCAGCGAGCAGACCATCTTGTCTGCTCGCTGAGACAATAATAAATAAAGTCTGTTCAGAAAACACAACTGCTGTAAAGAGGCATAACCACATTCACTCTGTAACTGCCTTTGAATCTGATACCGCATTAGGGCAATTGCCAGGGTTAGGGTTAAACATCACAACAGCTAATTCAACATCTCAGTGCAGCATGACAGGGCACAGAGCTTTTAATGTACCATGCTCATTTTGAAAGCTAACTCCCCAGTGGAGTTCATGTAACGGTGAATGCCTGTTGGACTCAGCACAGCTTCAAAGTGTGTACAGCTACATGAAATTTCACTCTCAACACATTAAAGTTGATCAGTTTGCACTAGACAGCTGCTACTTACATAGCAACTCTACATCACTGTGATGCATTCAATACAATTCAGTTCAATTCTGTTCTATTCAGTGCAGTTCATTTTGATTTAATTACAATTTATTTAGATTGTATCTTGCCAAATCACAACAAAATGCCACTTCAAAGTGCTTTATATTGTAACAATACAATAATAGAGAGAAAATCTCATCAGTCAGATGAGACCTACGAGTTAGCAGTTGGTGACAGTGGGAAGGAAAAAACCCCTTTTAACAGAGAAATTAACTCCAGTAGAACCAGGCTCAGGGACGGGCCGCCATCTGCTATGACCAGTTGGGGCTGACGGGAGTAAGACACAACAAAAGACACACTGTGGACGAGAACCAGAGTTTAACTAATGATTAATGACTGTGAAATAATCTGAAATGTCATACTCCCTCAAATAACCTGAATGATGTATTGAAAAAAGGTTAAAAGCTCACAAATCTCACATCAGACAATTCACATATACACTTCTAAAAATGACTGGGTTGAGGAAAACGTTTTGCATTTAAGTAAACCACGAAGAGCTCAATAATGCTGTAACTATACAATACTAAAAAAGAAATATAGTGCTAATTAACATATTTCTGGTGCTCTTATCAGTACTGATAAGATCCTAAGTAATAGAATTAGATAGTGAGACTATAACTAATAAATCCAAAACATGCGTTTTGCATAAGTGTTGACAGTCAGTTACATTTCATCTTTGTTTTTGCTGCTATTGTAAACTGTTGTTATTATTAAACTGTTCAGAGCTGCATCACATTCTATGAAAGGTACTGAACCCAAAACTTAAACTTAAAGAAAAAGCAATTGCACGCATAAATGGGTGAATTGTCTCTGTAGTATAAAGAACTTTCAGCAAATAATTAGACTAGAAGTGTTACATGAATGCAGCTCGTTCACCATTTCATACAGAAAAGAGGTGGATAAAAAAGTCTGGAAGCAATGAAAGGCCCTGGCCACATATATTCTGTTCATGTTAGAGTTTGGGTTTCTCTTGTGTTGAGAGATAAAATCAGCTCAGAGGTTTATTGAAAGATTCAGGAGAGTGAAGGTCACCTCTGTTCATTACTGATGTCTGTAAAGAATAATGTGAAACGCCTCCACATTCTTATGAATCCAACACTGATGAGCATCTTACAACGTCATATTATATTACACACAGTAGCTGTAATGTAAAGACGTATTATGGCAATAGCAATTACTGTTTACAGTGACTACTAATATTAGATGCAATTCGTAGATTGTTTTTCACATATCACAATTCATATTTCAGTATATAGAATGCAAGGAGCAGCAAAAAATGAAAAAGATTTAAGTGATGTCTGAAGTTATAATTTTCAAAACTCAGACATTAATAAAATAATTCTCTTTTTCTCATCATGAACACACATGCTGTTGTTTATTTTTTACTTACTATTTTTTACGGCGTCAACTGTAGATTAATGAAAGTAGTCCCAATTAATGTACTAGTTCTTCCTGTTATGCAGGAAATGGAAATTAATATTCTTGCAAATTTAATAAAAATTAAAAATATAACATGTAGATAAGTAAACACAGCTTTTGCTCATTACTTTTTTGAAGCACCTTTGGCAGCAATTATAGCCTCAAAGCTCCCATTTTCTTTGCAGAATTTCAAAAGCTCCATCAGGCTGATGTTCCAGAGTGGTCCTGCAGCCACTCGTTTATTATCTTAGCTGTGTGCTTAGGGTCATGTCCTGCTGGAAGATGAATCGTCACCCCAGTCCAAGGTCCAGAGTACTCTGGAGCAGGTTGTCATCAAGGATGTCTCTGTACATTACTGCTTCATCATTCCCTTGACACTGACCAGTTCTTGCTGCCAAAAACATCCCCACAGCATGATGCTGTCACCACCATTATGCTTCTCTGTAGGGATGGCATTGGCCAGATGATGAGCGCTGCCTGGTTTCCTCCAGACATGACACTTGGTTTTCAGGCCAAAAAGTTCAGCCTTTGTTTCATCACACCAGAGAATTTTGTTTTTCATCGCCTTAGAGTGCTTCGGTTGCCTTTTGACAAACTACAGGTGGGCTGTCATGTCCCCTTTACAAGTGGCATCTATCTGGCCACTCTACCATACAAACCTGATGGATAGAGTGCTGCAGAAAGGCTTGGCCTTGAACCAAGGCGTTCCCCCGGATAATTTCTCCAGCGTGTTCTGGATCTGCCCGAGGCCTCCTCCCGGTGGGGCATGCCGGAACACCTCACCCAGGAGGTGCCTAGCAGGCAACGTTGTCAGATGCCCGAACCACCTCAACTGGCTCGTTTCGATGTGAAGGAGCAGCGGCTCTACTCTGAGCCTGTCCCGGATGGTCGAACTTCTCACCCTATCTCTAAGGGAGAGGCCAGCCACCTTTCAGAGGAAGCTCATTTCTGCCGCTTGTATCTGCAATCTCGTTCTTTTGGCCACTATTACAGCCAACCAGATTTTTTAGAACACTTTTTCTTTTTCTGACATTGTAATTTCAAGATGATTAACGAGGCCAGAAAGATGAGAACAGCTTTTTTTTTTCCGACTGGTAAATTGAGAGCTTCGCTATTACACTCAGCTCTCTCTTCACCACAACAGACCGGCCGCAGCAACAATCTGTCTGTCGATCTCCCGCTCCTTTCTCCCGTCACTCGTGAACAAGATCCCAAGACACTTAAACTCCTCCACTTGGGGCAGGAACTCGTCCCCAACGCGGAGTGGGCACTCCACCCTTTTCTGGCTGAGGACCATGGCCTCAGATTTGGAGGTGCTGATTCTCATTCCCACCGCTTCACACTCGGCTGCGAACCATTCCAAGACAAGCTGGAGGCCTTCACCGGATGAAACCAACAGAACCACATCATCTGCGAAAAGCATAGATGATATTCTGAGACCACCCAAGTGAAAGTCTTCCGCCACTTGGTTACGCCTAGATATCCTGTCCATAAAAATTATGAACAGAATTGGTGTCTTATCTAAATTTTCACATTGAAATATTAGTAGCTTACAATGTAGTGAACATTATTACATGCTCATACCAGGTCTTGTTTTTTTGTATTCAAATGAGCACTAGTTAACTTTACTGAACAGCATACTTTCATGCTGAATAGTTCTTTTAACTTAAAATGACATCTCTGTAGTTGTTATCATGGCAGAAGAATACAGATTACATGTAAAGAAATATTGCAAACAAAAACAACTGTTGTTAACAAATCCTCAATTTGATTCAAGTGTGAAGAAAAGCAGATTTTAGCTGAATGACAAGATGTGCGCTCACTAAAATGTGAGATGGAGCATCTGCAGTGACACTGACAGTACCATGACCTTTAAACCCCTCGAAAACATAATTCCTTAAATTACAGACAGCATCCCCAATCTGATGTGCTGATGGGTCTGTGTAGTGCAGAACTGAGTTAAGAATGGAGGTTTTAGTCTGATTGAAGCAGTGTCTTGGGAGAAAGAGTAAATGCCCTTTCAACTTGTTGGTAATGATAATGGCAGCAGGGTCTTAAATGTTTTATCTCCACCTTTCTCTCTGCAGCCTCTGAGCTTAGCTTTAACAGGTGACACCATTCCTCTCTCTTCAGATTGTTTAACGAGTCTTTGTGTAAGAAGGTATGGGAAACAACTATTTAATTTAATATAAAGTACAGATAATAATGATTTGAAAGAACTGATACATTCAAGTGAGTTTATTATTTATTCTCCATATTTGTTTGCTTGGCTGTAGATAAATCTCACAGTATCACACATGCAGCTGATCATTGCACCCCTACTGAGCTGGAATTAATCACTGAGTAATCTATCAAAAATATTGTTTCGTTTTCTTGGCTGCCACTAAGTAACTCCAAGCTTCAGTTCCCTCCACAGATTATTATAGGACTGAGGCCTGGAGACTGACTACTACGCCACTCAGTGCCCTTAATGTGCTTCTTCTATAGCCATTCCTTTGTTGCCTTAGCAGTGGGTTCTGGGTCACTGTCATGCGGGAAGACTTATTCATGACCCAGGTCTTCCCGCCTGCAGTATCCAGACTGAAAGAGTAAAAAAACAAATTAAAAATCATACATGAAAAAATAAATGTAAGAAATCTTTAAACAAATTTTAAGGATGATTCAAGGGATGTTAAATGATTCACACATCTAAGATGTATTAATAAAAGGAAATGCAGAATCACACTGGTGCATTATCATGAATTAGATGTTATTAATAATCTTATCTTAATGCCTTGATGCCTCGATGAGCACAGCTGACCTTTGTTTCACTGACAGCAGATAAAAGTGTGATGATTCATGTGCTGTCATGTGTGAGTATCAGAGTAAAAGTTGACCAAGATAAATTTGACCAAGACAACCCAAATAGATTTGGGTTGTATAGGTGCGATAGATGGCGAATCATCATTCTTTTCTGTTTGTGCTCCTTTGTTTTATTACATTTTCCCCTATTTTCTCTCCTCTCCCTATTATTATTCTTTTCTCTTTCATTTTGTTCACATTGTCATACAACACATATAAAGTAATAAATGAAATAACACTAAAAAGAAATGATTAACTAAAAAGATAAAAGTAGCACACGAACAAGAGGAGTCTATATAGAATTTGTTGAGCTCATCTTTGACAAGCAAAGAGTACACAGCAGTGTATTCAGATCATAACTCTAATTGCGAAAGCTGCCAGACAGGACAGAGTTAAAAACACACATCATGTCCTTATATGAGTATACATGAGTAGACTTTAAGACTGTAATAGAATTGTTTTGTAATAATTACCACCTCAGAAGGTTAAAATGAGGCTAGCCCTAGCAGTCTCAGTCTTGTTTATTAAATATTTGTTTTTTCTCCCTCTGTCATTCTCAGGAGGGGTGTGCATTGCTCAATCTCTGAAAATTCCTCGTGAGCCAAGACCTGGAGAGTTTGATAAGATAATCCTCCGTTTAGTGGAGACACCTAATGCCCGCGCTGTCATCATGTTCGCCAATGAAGACGACATTCGGTAAAAAAAAAAAAAAAAAGGTTATTTCTTGTGCATCTAACATGTATTGCAAGATCCAATTTAATTTGTAATTTATTATGATTATATGATTTTATGATACTACTTGTACAAAAAAGGGGAAAAACTATACTGTAAATGTTCAAAGAATTTCTTTACTTAGACATGATGAAAGACTTGAGTATGACTGTAGGAATGTGTTCACATAACTGGGCCAGCCATTAGTATAAAATACATTATTTTTACATGTGCATTAACATGAGTAGGACGTGAAAATGTCTTACCCATTCACTAATTGCAGATCTAAATCTTAATAAGAGCCTGAAGCTCGACTTTTTGATAAGCAGGGATAACAAACAAAAAGTCAGGTTTAATTTTAAGCTGATTCAGGACAAACATGGAAAAACAAAAGTACTGGAAGAGTCTAAAACTTAGAAAAAGAGACAAAAGCTTAATGGAAGAGCTATCACTGAGGATGCACATGTGTATCCTCTATCGAAATGATGCATGAAAGTGTCACGGTCATGGGTCAGTGTCCCAGTGTTTCGAGTTTGCATTATTATTGAACATTGATTTTGTCAGTATTTATTATTTCTAGTATTTTGGTTTCTATGTTAGCGTTCTTAGTATTCTGGTTTTTCCCTCTGTGTTCCATGGATGCTCTGTGTCGCCCTGTCAACCGTCTCTCCTTGTCAAACCCGCGTATATGGGTTGTGTTTCCTGTTTTACTTTGTTGTCTAGTTTGGCTTCCTCTGGTCTTATTGTGTTTGATTACTCCCAGGTGTGCTCTCCTCCTGTGTCCCATTCCCCTGTTATCCCTCAGTGTATTTTAGCCCTGTGTTTCTCTCAGTCAGTGTCGTGTCGTCCCCTCGTGCTGTTTGGTTTTCCCTCTGTGTGCCTTGTCTCCAGGTTTCTTAGTGTTTAGTATTTCTAGTTTAGTTTCGGTTTTTGGAAGTTTATCGTTTATGGAGTTTTTTCTGCTACTGGAATAAAAGCAGCCTCTTTGAGTTTACTCTTCTGTCTGAGTGTCCTTCATTCTGGGCCCTACATCCTGCCTGCCACAGCTGATTCACGACAGAAAGAGGCATACCGCCAAAAACTGACAAATTTCCTTTCATGGGCTGCTGGACTCCCCCCTCCCAAGAGATGGTCAGCTCAATAAGCAGAACCCTCTTCTCCACTATGTACCTGCAGCTGGATAGTGTAGTGGTATGACTACACACATTTGGAGCGGGAGTCACAAGTTCAATTCCCACCCGTTATCCAGTAAGGGTCCTGGCTGGTCCCCATACTAAAAAACCAAGCCCTGCAATGGGCGCGGCTAGGTCTGCAGCCTGTTCGCAGCTCGGACTTCACTACATGTTGTACTCTGTATAATTGTGTATGTGACAAATAAAGGTTGTTGGTTTTACCACATGGCGAAATCAGATCAGAGAGTGGTTGTCAAGACCTTTCTCATAAAGACCAGGTCTTTCCTGAGGTCTACCAGCATTTGCCACCTTTTTACCTGGCGTGAGTATGCTGGTCTTTTTCAGAGGAGATTGGGTCATGCTGCCAGGCTTCACAAATCCTTGTAGGGCATAATTGGCTGCTGGTTTGCAGTTTGCACAGTAGACAACCGTGCTTTTCTACTTTGTGGTAGTGTGGAAGTACACCATGGACCAGTTACCAGTCTAAGAAAGATGGGAAACCAGATGGTGTGGGGGCTGCAGTAGATTCCAGCACAAATCTGAACTAAATAAGCAGTTATAGGATGTATGGAGGATGTACGCTATCTAGTATGTTAAAAGGGTTTTGAGTGTTGTTACTTACCAGCTGCCATACATTAAATAATTCATAAAGCAATTATTTTATTACACAAAAAATTAAAATAAATAAACTTAAATTATTCTGTTAATAATTAACTACAAACATCATTTCCTCATTTCTTTCTTTGTAAAATAACAATTTAAATAACCAGTAAATTACATTAATAACAATGGTTGTTGAACAAACAGCTTCATCTGGGAAATTCTTTTATTTCCGAGTAGAGGGAATAGTTTTAGTTTAGATGAAGACAGTTTTTAGGCATCAAGCATGAAAGATCTGCAGCGTCTTGTTTTGTGGTGCTTTAGTTGTGTATGTCTTGTGTGTATACTTTCTTGATGTCTTTTTATGCTGCATGTTCATGCTACATACGAATAAAATATTGAATGAGAATTGGCTCCCTCTTCTCCCCTTTGACTGTCTCATCTGTCACCTGTGATGCTAAAAGGAGAATCCTGGATGCAGCAAAAAGCAACAATCTGACAGGTCACTTCCTGTGGGTGGGATCCGACAGCTGGGGGTCCAAGATCTCTCCGGTAGTCCAGCAGGAGCGGGTAGCCGAAGGCGCCATCACCATCCTTCCTAAGAGGGCATCTGTGGATGGTGAGGCCAGAAACAACCTTGACGTGACCAGATTTTCAGGATGTTTTGAAAGAAATCCTGATTTTAATGATGTTTTCCTTCTTTTGGTAGCATTTGACCGTTACTTCAAGAGTCGCTCTTTGTCCAATAACCGCAGGAACATATGGTTTGCTGAGTTCTGGGAGGAAAACTTTGGCTGTAAACTGGGCATGCATGGCAAGAGACCTGGCAGTCCCAAGAAATGTACAGGTATCTTTGTCTTTGTCATTATCAATGTATCTTCCTTACAATGACAGTTATTCACACAATGCACCATTGCACCAATAGCCCATAACACTATTGCATGAGAACACCATCACATATGTGACATTAATAGATAGGATACACAAATCACAAATCATTCCTTTCCTTTTCTTCTTAATCATATATTTTCATTTACCTCTGTGACCCAGCTATGGGTTGAAGACATATATTTTCCTTTTTTTAAATACTTTAGTAGTTTGAAGCTGATGATTTTAGCCAAAGCAGATTTCACTGGGAAAAACTAATAATTTACTTCCTTGATGATGTTCTCAATACACAAATTAAAGAAAACACGTTTTTGCCTTATAAACACTTGTTTCTTCATACCAGAACACATGCAGTAATCTTCTCCCTAAAGTGGCAGCCTAAAGTAACATCATGGAAATCTAATGTTTTCCTGCACTCACTCTGATTTCAGAGGACTAAAACAGGAAATAAAAAAACAGGTACTTTCCATTTGTTACATTCCCTGATTTTAGGAAATGTGTTCAGAAATTTGCAGCCGTGCAAGGTCCAATATTTGAGTACACACTAATAAAATCTTAATCTTGCAAAACACAGCTGCAAGTGGCAATTTATGAAAAGTACATTTTTATATTTCATGCTTTTAATGACATTTTTTTCAATTTATATTAAAAAAAAATTATGAAAGAAAAGTTTGATATATGAAGCTAAAATGTCATAGCAATAAAAAAAAAAATGCTTTTCTAGATTGTTTTTTGTTGGTGGTGATGTTGGTTTTTTTTTTTCTTTTTAAGGCCCAGACCAGCTGACTTGTTTTGAATACCTCAGATAAAACCATGATAATCCTGTAAAAGTCCCAGATTTGGGAAAACACTAGTTAAAAAAAACAACCTTACATAGGAAAAGACAACAGTTTGCTTTTTATCCCAAAAGACAAACAGAAGAAATCTGCTTGGGGCTGCCATTAGCACGCAACACTCCTAACCAGGAGTGCAGACAGGAAAGAGGAGGAGAGAGCAGGGGGATACACACAACAAAAGGCCCCAGACTCAGCCTGGGCCACTTCTACTTTGGCCTTAAGGCATATTGTACCTGCTCACCCAATGAACTAAGCTCTCACCCAAAAATTAAGAATAAGGAATTTATTAAGACAAATAAAGACAAACAAAATGATTGCATACAATTTGGACTCATTAACTGATAGTGAATCTGATCTGAAATGAGTTTTTGTTCTCGTTCCTTGTCTCATGCAGCTGTTTGTTACATGAGAAGACCTGAATCAGGACTTATTAAGCAGGGAGACACTCAGCAGAGGTGCACTATCGGCTAAATCCTTTAAAAACGTGTCTGACACGCAAAAAAGCATTTGTGGAGGTGTTTGGCTAAGTACAAACAAACAGAGTACCTCCAGCTGGAGATAGAAGTAAAACAGCACAAGGCAATGTCAGCACTCAAGAAAAAGCTGCAGTGTTCCAACTGCTTCCCTGATAATGTTACCTGAGCTTTGATCAGGCTGCTGCTGTCGGGCAGATCTCAAAAGGTTTTATTAGAAGTTCCAGATTGAGTTTTGGAGCTGCATCATCACACAGACAAAACAGCTGAGTTGGCAGGTCAGCAGTCTTGTGTGTGTGTGTGTGTGTGTGTGTGTGTGTGTGTGTGTAGTATCTTTGTCAGTGCTGTAAAGTGCTGAAAGACTAAATTGTACCAACATGAGTGTTGAGTGGTATGTGAGTATCAAACCTTCTTATTCTAAAGACTGATGGAACTGTATTGTGTGTAATAAAAATACAAAGAGCCTTTCTAGCTAACAGTGGTAAAGCCCAAGAGGATGGGTGTCATCTTTGCACATTAATTTGGCACTATCCATCCACTATAACACATGCTGTGTGGCACAGATGAAAGAGCAGAACTGCGTAGGTGCAGTTCTCACTTGTACAGACTGATGAGAGAGACACCAGGGACTTTATTTCCGACTTTGAGGATGAGGAAAAAGTAACTTTAGCTTTACCAGAGGGACAACACTGAATCATGCCGACTTAATGATTTAGCCTCGTGTAATTAGTGATTATAGATAGGTATTAAGCTATTTTGGTATAAGCCATCACTCTCCTGAATTCTCGTTTACAATCCTGATCATAGCAGTCACAGCATTTTTCTTCTGAACCAGCTCCAGCAATGGTTTTAGTAGCACAGCAATGAGTTTGAGTTGTTGACTTGGACTCCAATTTCCCCTGAACTGTGATCTCTTCTGTAACAGGACTGCTTGCGCTGAAAATGAAATCAGTTTATGACTGGATTTCATGTGCAAACTCTAGGCTGTTTCCAAATGCGTTGCTAAAAGTCAGAAGATAAAAACTCAGTCCTGCGGATGCAAATCAGCTGAAATCAGGAGCTTTATAGTCTTTGTGGTTGCATCCGTTTGTGTCAGGAGACTGAAAGATAAAAACGACTTCACCATCAACTGTTTTCAATACATTGATTCTTCTCTGTTAACAGCTACTAATTGGTTTCTGTCACAAGCAGACAAACTGCAAACTACGTTCACACTGCAGGTCTTAATGCTCAATTCCGATTTTTTGATCAAATCCGATTTTTTTGTCTGCTTGTTCACACTACAAATAAAATGTGACAGCAAACGCGCTCTAGTGTGAACGCTCAAAGTGGCCCGCATGTCACACACAACGCGGTCTGTTTAGACCCAGAGCAAACAGTATTGTTTGACTGATGGCCATTAATATAAAGACTTGTTTCGAACTTTACGTTTCCCAATTTTGCTTTAAGTTATAAAGTTATTTTGTTATTTACATATGGCCTAATAATTATCCTTATTGCTGTTTTAGAGAGGAGCGGTGCTTCAAAGGATAGTTGCAGATTTCTGTCAGAATCTGCGGATTATACAGTACAAATAAAATGTTCACGCTTCTCCAACGTTGTCTTCCCAACAGTTTCACCGGATGGCCAGGAAGCGTTCGCGATGTCTTCTCCGGATCTGATAATTGGCATCTGTCTTGTGTCAGTGACGTAAAAGACGGATTTAATGCGACATGACCATCAAACAGCAGTCGCTTTCTAAAACATCGGATATGTATCAGATTCAGTACCACATACGAAAGTGACCCAGATCGCATTTGAAAATATCGGATTTGTGCTGTTCACTCTGTCATACCATGATCGGATATGGGTCGCATAGGGTAAAAAAAAAAATCAGATTTGATGCGCTTTCGCCTGCAGTGTGAACATAGCCTAACTGCACAAACTAAAGGAGACTCAACTTCTATTCCTTTTTCAAATATGTAGTGAAGTTTACTCACAGCTTTGCTCTTTGTTTTGATATAACATGTTTTAAATGTAAGTTTCTGTATAATCTTTAGCCAGGTCTTAATTTTTGTAAAATCCTGAATGAGATCACTTGAGGGGAAATGTGTCCGTGTGATATGAGAGGATTTGTTTATTAACTGTAATTAACTGGGCTAATTAGGAATAATCTGTTATGTCTGTCAGCACCTCCTCTGAGCTCAACTCATGTGGTCAAGTGTGTCGCTCTTAAAAAGAAATTCATTCAAGAGCAAAGCATTTTTCCCCAGCCTGCTTGGATGGGAGTATCTTCTTTCTATCCCATCTTTTACTTGAGTTTACACATTGGATAAAACAATTTTCCTTGAAATACCTTTAATAAATTAATTTAAAAAAAATCTAATTTATGACACTTTCTTATTTTTTACCATTCAGTATGTAATTAGCTAAAATAATTTGCTGACTGGATTTTCTCAATGGTTTAATGTTGAGACTAATGCCTTTAAAGGTACAAAAACACTTTAAATTATACAAATGATACTTAAATTGTAAATGTAATTCTTAGAAGATAACAATTGTGTTTAAAATACCATAAAACAATTCTTTGAAAAACGTGCTGATTGCTGTTTTGCTCTGACTTAAAAAGAAGAAGTACCTTCTTTATGGTATTTTAATTACAGCTGAAGAAAAAATAACAATGGGGTCATTGTAAGGTAGGAATTTAATAGGAGAACATGTTTTTCAGTTTTTTAATCATATTTGTATAAATACGTGGATTCTAAATGTGTGTCTTAAAATATCAAATATTTCTGTTCTTTGAAAAAAAATGCCAGTCAGTGATTTAGCAGAGGTACTGTTTTTGTTTGTTTGTTTGTTTGTTTGTTTTCAAATACACAATTAAACCACCTAATAAAACCAACCCTGTATATATTAATGAATCTGTTAATTTTTCTAATTCCATAGGAATATGAAGGGAGTTTTTAAAGTCCAAATAAATAAGTGACATTTCATTAATTTCATTTTGTTACAAAATTCTAAACAGCCCTTAAATTGTGCATGCTATCCAATAAAAATGTGCATATATTGAAATCATTTAATCTTTCCACTCCACTACAATATGATTAAAATACATCAATAACCTTTTGTTAATGGATAAATTAGGGGGGTTAATGAAAATGAAAGTATTCTGTTTGAAGTGCAACAGAAACACATCACACTCACATGCTCAGATAAAAGCAGCTTTCAGCCAAATTACCTGACAGATGCTTTTCACAGGTGAGCTTGTCATCTTCTCTGACGGCTGAGAGCTGAACCTTTGCTGCCCCAGAGTTGTCTCTGATCTCTGAAGCCTCCAGTGCATGGATTCGCTGCCTGCCTGCGAGCTGAAGCAGCTGACAGAGAAGCTTGTTTAGATAATGGGAATGACCATGTTGTTTTCTAATTCAGGTTGTGAGACGCATGTTAGAGTAAGAGAGTGAATCCTAATGTTATCCTAATACACCTTTAAAAGACAAACTCAACACTTTGGCCATTTGTAGGGTAACATAAAAAAGCTGTTGCTGTGTTTTTACTTAGTATACACAGATTATATTGAAGTTGCAAATATTAAATTAAATGCTGTTCATCAACTTTGATAGACTTAAATGATAACTTAGGGGGACTAAAAACATCAGTGTTGTTGTTTTTATTCTCCATTTTACACTTGCAAACAGAAGTGAATGCACCAGCTTTTCCTGTTTTAAATTTACTCTTATTGCTATTATTATTATTTCAATCATTAGTCTGGCTATGTGCATCTTAAATTTAGATAATTACAGCTTCACATATGGAAAAGATATATATATATATATATATATATAAATAAATCTTATAAAGTTTGTATCTGTCTTGTGTGAAACTTGTATGAAAAGCATACAAGAGTGAAAACAGATATAAGATCCCTTGAAAAATTATATAAATGAAACTTGTATCTTTTGTATACTTACTAAAACAATATATGAAAGTAATGAGAAAGTGGCCACTTTCATGAGTAAATCATATAAGCCTTATATGATTCCCTCTATGAAGTAGGCCACATCTTATGCAAGTCTTTTATAAGTTTTTACTATTTCTTTTCCATATGGGTTTACAGACTGTTCCTAGTTAATCGGATAAAAAAAACAAGTTTTTTCGAACAAAAGTTCAAAACTCCTAGTGGACAAACTGTCAAAATTTTCTGTGTGGCAGGCAGGCAGGACCCGGAGGACAAGGCGTAAAACTAAAAAATAGTTTTATTGCAAAGGCCTTATAAAAACACAATGAAAAACAAAACAGGTCAGAACCAAAAACTCTTCTAGCCCTAACACACGAGAAGGAAGGACACAGCTAGAAGGGAGAACATGACCAAGAGCAAAAGGAAGACTGAGACAATGTATACACCCAGTGTAACGAGGGGAAAGGGACCAGAAGCACAGCTGCGGCTAATTACAGATGAGAGATTGCATTTGAATGCCTTGTGTTTTCTTGTGTACATGTTCCTGTTTGTGCTGCAGTTTGCTCAGTTAGGGACATAACCAGATGAACTGATGTACCTAGACACAGGCTCAGCGTCTTTCCCTCTTTCCTTTCTCTGTTTGAAAGCAGCAACAATGTCTGAAGGGTTTAAGCAGCTGTTTAGTATTTAGCGCCACTCAAAAATGCGTTTCAAAATGTGTGTGTGCTTGTCTTAGTGTGTGATGGTGTCTCAGCTTCTCTATGTCGTTGTGAGAAGCTACATTCAAATTTTACTTTGATGATGTTGCACCGACTCTTCAAGTAAAGCGCTATACAAATACAGGCCATTTACCATTTACATTCTGTCAGTCTCAGTTGTTTGACATCCTGTGCTGTCTGCTCACCATTCATGGGTCAGCCATATAGATATGTAATCACTCTTTATCTGTAATTAGTCAGAGCAAATGTCTCCATTTGGACAGATCCTTCCTCTCTTGTCTGCCATCAAAATTAAATTGGATTTTTGAAGCTCCTGTTAATCCAACAAAGCCTTGTCTCTTGTCTGTGGAGGGTCCACTCGAATAGTTAGTCTTCCCCTCCTGTCTTTCTCTTTTCCTTTTTGGCGTGCACCAACATCATAGTGCAGCGTGCCTCTAGTAACACCAATAATTCTGTAGAAAATCTGGAAAAAACTTTGCATAATGTCTTCTTTGATTTATTTTTAAATCAACGAATGAGATCAGATATCTTTTTATGTTTATGGTTTATGGTTAAGGTGGTTTATGGTTTATTAGAGGAAATGTTGCTCTTTTCATACTCCCATGATCTTTGTTATTAACTTCTTGCCTAACGGAAAGGATGAGTGCCGTAACCTTTGGGTTAAAAAAAAGAGATCAAATAAAGAGGTGGGATGAGATTGACTCAGATATATGTTAGCAAAGGTAGTTGAACAGTATTGTGCTTATTGCTTTGCTCCCTGAATGTGTGGTGTGTTTCTTTCTTTTCTTTTTTTCCTTGTGGAGCCTAAAGATGAATATGTCAGTGCTTTAGTTTCTTAGTCATTTTAATGTTGCTGCCTGAATGAAACCCACAGTGATATTTGTGGTCCTCAGTAAACAACTCCTTTTAAGACATTTTCCATGGCGGTTTTGACTTGCTTGATTTTTTTTCAGTGGAGTGGTACCAAAAAGACCAAGAACTTTGCCAAGGAAACCATTTAATCACAAATATGTA
Source organism: Neolamprologus multifasciatus (assembly GCF_963576455.1). NCBI lineage: Eukaryota > Metazoa > Chordata > Actinopteri > Cichliformes > Cichlidae > Neolamprologus > Neolamprologus multifasciatus. The sequence goes on along the minus strand of NC_140445.1, from coordinate 42,553,460 downwards.
CAGTTGGCACACAGTAGAAAAACACTGGACAGTTTTTAGTCTCATGTGCTCTCTGTGCTCTAAAAAAGAAAAAGTGACACTATACATTTTTTAACATAGTAACTATTTTGCAAGTGGTGAATTTATTTTTTTTACTGCTTACTTAAGAAAGTCATAATTCTGCTTAATCATATTTATGGTTTTATATAAAAAAAACTTAAGTATTCTAAAGTCAAAGTATTAATTATGCAGAATATTCTCTTTTTTTATATATGATATTATTGTATGATAATTATTAAGTTATGTGTAAGTCATTCATTCAAGTCATTACTTTAAGCAACCATTAGAAGGTCCAAAATAGACCCTAGCTGAGTCCCCCATTTGACCATAGTGGGTTCACTGAACTTTCAGCCTGTAATATATTTTATATGTTTGGTAATTTCAGTCGATCAACTTTGTTTCAGGGTTGGAGAAAGTTGGCCGTGACTCCATCTATGAACAAGAGGGGAAGGTGCAGTTTGTGATGGATGCCGTCTACGCGATGGCTCATGCTCTGCACCACATGCACCGTGAGCTCTGCCCAGGGTACCTTGGCCTGTGCCCTCGTATGACCAACATTGATGGAAAAGAGCTGCTGACCCATATCCACGCCGTCAACTTCAATGGTGAGACTTTGGCGTGATTCAAAATTCCATAGCCAAAGGTGAACACAATTCATTCTTGAGAACTGAAGATCTCAAAAATGCCTCTAAAATTTCAAGTTGTGCTTGACTGGGACAATATTTTTTGTCTTGATGATGAGCAAACACACAGGGAAGCTGCTACAGCAAAAGGCTCAAAATGATGATGCCTTATTAAAACCACTACCCTTTCTTTAGGTCAGGGGTCGGCAACCCTAGGCACGCGTGCCACAGTTGGCACGCAAAGGGTTAACTGATGGCACGACCATAGCTGGACTGGCCATCTGGCATACTGGGCATTTGCTCGGTGGCCCGGTGACCTTTTTTTTCCTCTTTGTAATGGTATAAACAATGAAAGGTGGTGTATTGGCCAGATGCTGGTCGGTGTGTAAAAATAACTCGGTTGTTTGGTGTTGGCTATGGCGGAGCTTCCACAGATTCAGTAAAATTAGCAAGTGGTGGAGGCCAGCAGGTGGATGAGAAAAAGGGGAGGCAGGAGGAGGAGAGCCCCGAGGCAGCCGCTGGTCCGAGTGTCAGGTGAACTGAACTTCAGGTAAGAAGTTATGACCTGCAGTCTATCTGGGTCAGATATAAACCAAGTTTAGGTGGAGTTTGTTTTCGTTGTGCTGACTTTTTACAGTCAGTTACAATAACTCGTACTGCGTACTAGCTAGCATGACGGAGTTTATATACTGCTGGGTGGGTGCGATGATGTTACTGATAGTGAACTTTATTTTATTCATAAGGTTAGTTAGTAGAGTTGCCAACCGTCCCGTAAAAAGACAGAATCGTCCCGTATTCAGAGAAAATATTACGCGTTTCGTGTTGAGCTGAAAAGGAACAGTTTGTCCCGAACTTCAGCTAGAATGGAAAAAGACACAAAGCTGGAATGTCTTGGCTGCACAGCTGCCTCTTCTCCTCTCATTCTCTCCCCTCCCTCTCTTGTTGCTACTTCAATCATGAAACTGATCAATGATCAGCTGATCGGCTTTTCTCTCTCGTTTGTTTATCGCTCACTTTGCACCAGAAAGAGGAAACCAGCGGATGTCGCGCTAAACAACAGCAGCACGTTTAAGCTTGATCAGCTGTTGTTAGAATTTATTTAATATTAATTTCTAGTATCAGCTGATGTTTGCTGGAGCCACAGCTGTAAAAGCTGCTGGTAATGGATATGTGGTGAGAGGGAAACATGAAGCTGAAACCAGGAGATGTCCTTACTAGGGATGGGTATTGATAAGATTTTCACGATTCCGATTCCATTTTCGATTCTGTTTAACGATTCGATTCTTTATCGATTCTCTTATCGATTTTTTTTTTTTTAAAAAGGAGAACACTAAGGTCAATTAGCTTAGATCTTTGTTTTATATCTTCTCTTTGAACAAGATAGAAATTTAGGAGTAACATGGCCTTACAAACCCAACAGTGAGATCTTAACAGATCCAACCTACGGCTCTTCAATGGGGTGTCACAGGGTCCCCAGGAAAAAAAATTGTGAATGTAAAATAATAAAATAAATATTCTTCTGTAGCAATTACACAAGAATATCCAATAATGTCCCTGCCTACAATTAAACACATTCACTTACCGAAAATCGGGGGCATCTGCTGTGGCAAATGGGTGCAAGCCTTTGACCACAAACTTAGTCACAGCTCGGTGACATTCGTCTATCCTGGCCTGAAAGGAGACGCTACCGGTAGACTGCAGCGAGAACTGCCAGCATCTGAGCCAGACTCTGCCTGTCTCTCTCATCATGGTCATCTAAATGCACAGTAATGGCAGGTTTTGTAATAAGGCAGATCGCGCTAACATAATATGCACTGTTAGTTGATTATTTACCTGCCGTATTAACGGGAGAGGACGTGCAAACGTTACCGCCGCTGCTGGGTTGAGATTCACGAGTCCGGAGCGGAATTAAAAACACGACATTCATTTAAGGTCATCACGTGTTTTGTGAGCAAATGCTTTTGCATATTCGTAGTGTTTCCTCCCTTAAATGAAATATCTACTTTGCAAGTATTGCAAGTTGCCCTGTTGTCATCCGTTCTCGTAAAGTATAACCAAACTTTTTAGCGTTTGAGCCGCCATGTTTCCTGCCAGGTAAGCGACGCTCCGCAACGTGGTGACGTCATTCGGGGCGACTGGAATCGATAAGGGAATCGTTTGCAAAAATGGCAAACAATTCCAAGGAATTGAAACAGTGGGAACCGGTTCTCAACAAGAACCGGTTTTCGATACCCATCCCTAGTCCTTACTGAATCATCAGAGCTGAACATGTGATGGAGAAACAGGTTTACCTTTTAGGTGACATGAATGAGTTGAAGGGAAGTTATGAACTGTTTCTGAGAGACAAATAACACCAGGATCCTTTTTTATGTAGCTGACAGCTGGTAACTGTGCAGGGGCAGGTCTAGCAAAGTTTTGCCAGGGGGTCAGGTAGGGCATTAACACGGAGAGGGGGGCACAGAGAAATACTTTTCTTTCTTAATCTCATTTAAAATGTCTCGCTTTTATTAAATATTTATCTGAAGCTTACAACCAAGTTTTTATCTGATGTAAAATGTATAGAAATCATACATATAACATCGAAGCAGCTGGAATCAATAGATGTGCGTGTTCATGGAGCTTGCATTTTCACCTGCTGGACATCACTACCTGACAAGTTTAACTGTCTTCAGAACATTGCAGAGGCCTTATTGACAGTATTTGGCTCTACATATCTGTGTGAGCAGATTTTCTCTCACATGAAGAGTGTCCTCAGGTAGCCGTCTGAATGCTGGACACTTGGAGACCTGCGTCTCTGAGTGGGAGACCAGAGATCAGAGTGTATTAACAAACATGCCACATTGACCCAGTTTATTTTTCTTATCATTGTTGTGAGGAGACCATAAATAGCATTTGTATTTTCTGTTTTACAGTCCATTTCCTGTTATGGAGTCTTTGTTATGGATAAAAAGTGTCTTTTTTTATTTCAAAATAGCTGATAAGTATTCACTGATAGCTGCCAACATCTGCGAACAAATATAATTCTATAAAGTGGTTCTATGTAGTGTGTTAATATAGAGTGTTATTAAATTTATTGCTAATGCAATCATATGGCACACTGACTTCTGAGGAAATTTTAGATGGCACTCCCGTGACATGTCCTCTTCCCAGTGTTAGTGTTCTTTGTCCCCACTCCTCAGTGTCTGAGCACACCACAATGCAGCAGACTAAACTTACTAACTGGCCAAGAGACTAACGTGAAGCTACGCAATGATCCAGCGTCGGAGAGAGCTCCACCACACTCTAAAGTAGCTCCTCTGATGAGGCTTGATCAGCTGCAGGTGTGTGATGGTCTTCAGGTGTAGCCAACCACCTGGCAGGGCCACACCCACCAGGCCTGAAGGTGCCTGTAAACAGGTGCTCCCAGATACATTTGCATCCACACATACCAACACACACACACACACACACACACACACATACACCTGCAAGCAGGGAGAACGAGGGACAGCACACCAAAAACACACATGTCCATAATTGCTCAGGGACCCTGGGTCGCTCAGGTCCTCTGTATTCTTGTAGAATCTTTATCTTATAGTATATTACATCTTGAGACACTTACTGTAATATTTTGGTGCTATATGAATTGAATTATACTGAATAAAATTGGATAAATTACATAAAACCCTAAAGATGAATCTGCTGTGGTAGGACCTTAAGAGAGCTGTGCATAAACAAATGCTTGCAAACCTCAGTAAACTAAAGCAACACTGTAAAGAAGAGAGTGCCAACATTCATCAAAACAATGTGAGCAACTGACAAAGAGAGATATGAAATTGAAACAAAATATATTTACTCCAATTGCTTCAATTCACAAGCTGTTGAACCATGGCTGTCTATTTATATTTGTTTGACATTTTTATTTGCTGGTACGTGACATAAATAATTGTTTATGTTATGCTAAACGCGGTATGAAAAGGGGGGAAAAAAACAAAATGCTTTGGTTTCACCTACACAAGTGCCAAAGTTTCTGCAGGGTCTCCCCTGCAGAATTGGTTTTCCCCTCGTCGGGAGCAGCGCTGGGCTCTTCAAATCACGGACAAACAGTATCCCACATTCTTGATTTTTAGTTCACAAACACTTGTTGTAATGACTAAACTACTCCTGACATTTTGGAGATGTTAGCTCTTTATACAGTAAAGTTACAGCGGGATACAAATAATATCAGGCTGATCCTGCCACGATTTCTTTCCCCGGTTCAAACCACGGACCAACAGTATCCCACAGCTGTTTATGTTTTTAAACCCATTTTGCACAGAGAGGCATTTTTTGAAAAATGTATTGATAGCAATGTTGAATATTATTACACAGGAAAAAACAGCTTCACGTAAAATAATTACACCGTGATGCCTCTGCCTTTCTAAACGGAGGGACAGTAACTGTGTGTGTATGTAAGCGTTTAAAAACTGCAGATAATCAGATTAACAGTATTTTGTCTCTATCTGCCATTCTGCAATTCATCTCATGTAAACAATAACGTGGCTCACAGCGTGACGTTGCGTGACGAACTCTGTATTCCTTGTCCACACGTAAACGCAAAAAAGGAGGAAAAAATCTCCGTTTTCGGTTTACGTGTGGACGGGACAGCTGCGTTTTCAAAAATACCCGTTTAGGTGTGGACGTAGCGTAAAAGAGTTAGTAGTTTATTTCATTGCTACCTGTAATTTATTGCAGATTACTTGTATTTGCTTAATTGTTTACTAAATGTTTGAGGTGTGAAATAAACCACAGTGGAGCAAAATATGGGTGTGTGTGGTTGGAGGATGTGTTTGTGCGTGCATGTGTTTGTGCGTGCACACAGCGGGGGGGGGGGGGGGGGGGGGGGGGGGGGGGGGGGGGGGGGGGGGGGGGGGGGGGGACATTTTTCTTGTAAAACAAAGGGGGGCCTAGCAAAAAAAGTTTGGGAACCACTGATATAAACTGAGAGAAAGAATGCCTAAAAATACTTGTTCTAAAAACAGCATTAAAAGCATCACAAATTTACAAGTCATAATAAAAGGGAGAGAATGATTTGTTTCTGTAAGCAAAAGCCAGACTCTAGATTGAGTTTTATCAGTCAGACACCACAACGTCTCAAATAGGAGTAGTTCCCTTCAGAGCTTCTACCAGACAGGCTCTCTTAGACATGTTTTAATGGTTTTCCTTAATGGTTTAAGGATTTTACTCCAAACAAGGATCTTTTCCTTAACCTAACCAAGTATTTTTGTTACCTAACCAAACTGTGACTAAAAACTTGAAAATAATGTGAATAAAGCCATCCACAACAAAAAACCTTCTAGTGAATAGGTCTAAAGGAAAAACTCTCCCACGAGGCTGGTAGAGTTTTGCTATAGATTGTTGAGCTGTTTATGGAGGATAAAGCACACAATATTCAGCAAAATAAAGTAAATAAAATAAGGTAAAAATCTAACTGAGGGTTATGGTCAGAGTTTCTGATATTACAACACTGAATCTGAATAAGATCACTCAATAAATTCATTTCTATATGGATAAAAAAAACCCAAATATTTTCTCTCTTTTCGGTATCTCTTCCTTACCCCACATCCTCCTCTAAATTAAATTTTCAGACAGAAGCTGATCTCTTATACAAACCTTACATAGCACCTATCTTCTCAATGCTCTTTTCACTTCTTCGTATCCCCCGCCCGGAAGACGAGAGTTTTGAATAATTTTTCTATCTGCCGGTTCTGCAAAGATGAGACGCAAATATGAAACAGCAAGAGGAGGAGCCATAGCAGATTTGCTAAGCTCACTGGGACTCGTTTTTTTCTGTACTGGGTCTGATGAATGTGCAAGGCTGCTGTTATTTCCACAGCAGAAGCAAAGAAACAGTCATGAATTTCACCCTTAGGGCCAAAACAGTTAATCTGAGCTCAGTGAAGGCTGAACTGAAGGCCACATGTCATTTTTAAATGCTAAACCGTTTGTTACTATGTTCAGTAAATTAAGGCAAATAAGGACAGAAGCAGAAACAGGTTAAAGGTAGGAACATAAATCAATCATCTTTCAGATTAAAACCCAGAGAAAAAATTTAACAGTGGAGAAATTCAGGACAATAAAGCATATTCAGGAAATAATGCATTTATGTGTACATCTACATATCTTTTTGTGCACCAGTTTTGCTGTTTCCCTTTTAAGGACATTTATCATAAAGAAATTGCTTATGTTTTGCAATTTATCACTTTGAAGATCAAGTGGGTATTATTATGTTAAAGTTATTTTAGGGTAACACTTTATACCTTTTTATACCTTATTACTTTATACCTTTTTTTACGTAGGGTGTACAAGTTCAAGGCACTTTATTTGAAACTTCAGGTATTTTACAGGAAAGGAGATACACGCCTTAAGTAATTTTAAGTGCTGTTTAAGTAATTTTAACAACATTTTAAATTCAATTCGTAAGTACCCTGTACTTTTTCGGGTGGAGGCTGTATTATGGGGTGACTTAATCTTTCCTTAATCTAGGTATTTTACAGGGAAGAAGACACAAATTGTACTGCAAGTAATTTTAAGCGCAGCATACATTTTTTAAGTATGACCTAAGTAATTTTACATACACCTTAGGTTATTTTAGGTACTATGTAATTTCATGGTAAAGTAATTTATGCCCATTAGGTGAACAGGGGTTCTCTTAAAGCAAAAAAAAAAAAGAAGTTTTTCTTCAAACGGAAAGTGATATTTAAATTGCTTACTGTCTTTCTATCTTATGTTTTTCAAGCAAACATCTCCTTGTGTGTGCTAGGACCTACAAAAAAGTACTGTGAAATATCTAATTGAGTGGTAAAAATAACGACAAAAAAATCCATCCACTGTTTAGCTGACCTATTGTCAGCTGTCTGGAGACAGCAGGGTCTAATCTGCTGATAATAAGTAACTGCGACAACACTACTACATATTACATATTTGGCTGTTCTCTAGCCATGTACATAAAGTCTGATTAGCCAGAACAGTGGTGTCCATCATGGCCACTGTATTCAAAACAGCAAGACAACATGGTGGCTTCAAGTCATCCTTTATTTATCCAGGTGAAAAATCTCATTGAGATTTAAATCTCATTTCCAAGAGAGACCTGGCCAACTGGACAACCTTGGGCACCTCTCGTACAGCCAGCAAAATAGGGGCTAGCCAGTAGTCCCATTTCCTCGTGGGTGGACTGGTTCTTAAACAGTGCTTTTCTATTGTGAGTACTCAAAGCTGAGTACTCTATATAATATATATGGTATAAAGTACTCTTTATACCATATAGCCCTATAATATACTAATACCTCATTCACCTATTCACACCCACAAGCACTTTTGTCTCTTCTTTTTCTTCCTAAATGCTTTCTGTCTAACAATCACACATTCATATGAGCAACTTCCGGAACTTATCTTGCCGAAGGATATTTGGCTTGCAGATCAAACCACCAACCTTCCAATTTGTAGATGGCCTGCTCTACCTCCTGAGCTACAGCCACCTCATGATTCACAATGAACTTACAAATCATGGATTTTAATGTCTTAATGAGATGATCAGTCTGAGCGTGATAGATGCTCGTCCGAACAGATTTAACACCCAGAAATTCATGTGGCTCTTTTAATGTGTGACACATGAACGAGGTGCTCTGGTCAGTTAGTATCTCTTTCAGGACTTGGAGAGATGACCTGAAACAGCACCTGTGCTACACTATTTGCAGTGATGCAGCACTGAGGTCCATGCCAATGCACTCAAATGGGACATTTACTAAAGGTTGAGTGCAAAGGCGCAATGGCTGCTGGTTTACCAGCTGACATTCTGGGCAGGATGTGCACTATCATTGAGCCCCCCCTGGATGCCCACCCTTAAAATGTTGCCGTTATTTCCTCCAGAGTATTTCCAGCTGTAAGGATTTTTATGAACCACCTGGAATATCAGTTCCCAACAGCTTTTAAGAACTGCCCCCAACATCCCCATGCACACAAAGAATTTCCACACGCTACACCTCCAAAAATGTCTCAGGTTCAACATTGTATGTCCCTCCCAGACTGGGGGAACATGCTGGGATGCTGAAGATGTAAAACATCTGCCCCACCTCTATCAGTGGACACTCCCTGCGGAGATATCCCAGACACCACCACCTCCAGCACTCTTGTCCCAGCATCTGTGTGACTCCCCATGAAATGGGTGAAGCGCCTGTAGCCACCAGCACCTGAGGAGGGGAAACAGATAAAAATGAGTTAGTAAGGCTCCATGGTAGTCTGTGACACCGGAGGTGGACTGAGGAGCCTTTTCCAGCCAGCGCTGGTTCATTTCCACTGGCAACTGTTCCAAGACAATAAGCTCCAACAGCCACCTTTCCTCCTCCCCAGGGCCTGGCTGCATCTGCCTGGCTGCTGCATGGCCTGACCCTCTGAGCATTGGCGACGGGGTGATCCTTTGCCTCGATCCGGCACCCCTTGAACTGGCGCCGGTGGTCTTCCAGGGTTGTGTCCCAGACAATCGAGAACACGCCTTCTCCATGGCTTGACGGTGATCAAGGAGGGGACCCAGAAAACTTGTAGATGTCATTTCAGGCAGGTTTACATGGGTAATATCAGTTTAACTAAACCTGTTAAACATAAACCAGTCAGTTCACTGATGAAGCAAATTAACTGAATCGGTTAACTGTGAATTAATCTGCAGCCTCTGAAAATATCAACTCAGCTCATCAATTATGCACCACCGATTAATCCTGGCTCACCAGTATATGGCCCATGTGTGCTTTGTGCCTCAATTAGTTTCTTTTTATTGCAGTATAGACACACACAAACACTCATGTCACACATGTTTGAAGCTTTCCGGTATGATTTTGTTAGGAGTATACTCAGCTGTACTGACATGAATCAAATTTGATCTCCTTCTATGTTTTTCTTCATGCTTCACATCTCTTAACGTATTGGAGAGTGGTTAGTCATAATTCCATGTATGCAATGCTACAATCCAGGACAAAGTGGTGTTTTGTGGCCAGGCAGAGGGCTAATGGCCAATTCAGCCGTCTGCTCATCGTGCTTATTTTTAGAGGAGCGTCAGAAGGTTAATCGGAACAATTGTCCTAATGTTAGTGCTCAGTGCAATGTAGCCATCTGTATGAGGCCTTTGTACCAACGTTCTGTTTGAACATGTTTAGCTAAGCAAAGTAGAGCAGTGGGTGAGGGAGAAAGAGGGAGAGGTCAGGGAGATTCCCTCAGATTTAGTTGGACATTGGATGCTTACTAAAAATCAATAAGACCTTTCTGATGTTTTAAAGCAGTGTGATTGACCCTGTGGAGCAGCAATCAGATTGGATTGGGGAGGGATGAGGAGAGATGTTTTAAGTGAGTGAACTGATGAATATGTGACAAGTGCATCTCCTGCTGCGACTTCACAAAAAAGTGCAAAGCAAGGCATAAGGAGGAAACAAATAATTCAGCTGTTTTAGTGGACTTTTAATCTCAACAACAGACATTGTTGAAACAGACGTCAGCTTCTCTTCAGTTTTATTAAGCTAAAATACAATTCTTTATACTCTACTTTGAACAAGACATCTTGAGAGATGTCTTGAGATCAAGACATCTGAAAAGACTAGCAGGAAAAAAAAAGGTTAAGGTCATGCTTTACCACCTGAGCCATGGCCATCCCTGAAGTGAATGTGGCTCAGGATGTTGTGTGAAGGTAGCAGAACAAATGTGAAAGCTGCAGACGAGTACACATTAAAGTCAGAGCAAGGATGTAGAAATACGAGCAGAGTGAATACATAGGTTCAGACTCATTATCACGCAGATGAATGGACGACCTGGCAAGCTTCAGCTGTAGCGGTTCCATAAAATCCAGATACCTTGCTGCACTGTGCTTCCTGGCAGTGTACTAAAAAAGATGCGGTCCTGTTGGATCCAGGTTGAACAGGAGAATTAATGAATATTTATGGTCAAATTCTCCAGAGATTAATTTCTTAAGAATAAATCTTGTTACATGTGTCAATGCCCATCAACACTTTGGTGTTGATATGATGGACTGATTTTTATTGAATGTATAATAGAGCTGATGCATCAAAAATTTTTAACTTTCCACCGTAATAGCTAAATGCTGAGATCTAAAACCTTAGTTAGTTGTCACGTGATAAAAAACTTACCAAAACTCATAGAAAACCAATCTGGACTCAACATTCTAGTATTGAAACTGTCATATTTTATGTGTAACCAATAGTACAAGTTGTTTTTGTTTGTTCACAGAGTGTTTATTTGTAGTCTGTTTCTTATTGTGTTAAATGACAGAGATCACCAGTGAGTTATTGTGATTATCATGTTTTGAAGTGATGTGAAGTCAGGATGTTAATTCTGTATCAAAGCAGAGTCTGTGAAGTGAAGTGAAGTGAAGTGAAGTGAAGTGGGGGAGGAGATAGGAGGTGGTGGAGGGGCGTTTGTGCATCTTGAGGCAAGCTGTGCTGATTCATCAGTGATGTGTTATGGACTACTTTTATTCATGCTGAAGAAAGAAATCAGGACAGCATCGAATCAAACTGCCACCCACTCACTTTATTATGAATGTGAATTCTTTTGTTGTTGATGTTCTGCAAATTAGCTTCTATCTTCTGCTCTTCCTTTTCCACATCTAAACTAATGTGCCTCGAGTCCCCAGTATTATTTACCCCACAGCAAAGAAATCCCGCTCAACTGTATACTAACACCACAATACAGTAAATATAGCAGCTGCAAGAAAGATAGAGTGAATCCATTTAGAGGTTTAGCAAGATTAACCAAGACTCTGAATGCTCTTCCTTAATGTATAAGCATTGGGATCTAGCATTTGGGTTTACAAATTGTGCTTTAATATGCCAGTCAAAACAGTTTTTTTCTTTATACTTGTATATTCATATTACAAGCAACTATGAATGGCAACAACTCAGCTATGAAGTGCCCTACAAAATCACAGAATAGGGTCAGTGGATGCCAAGGTACAATCTCCAAAGTAAGTCGCTATAAACCTCCAAACTTGACGTTGCCTTCAGATTAGCTCCAAAACAGTGCATAAAGAGCTTGAGGTTTTCATGGCCCATCAGCTGCATCCAAACCTTACATCAGCGGTCCCCGGTCCGTGAGTCCTTTGGTACCGGGCCGCGAGAATTGAAGCTCAGGTGTGAAATGTATGGTTTTCAGGGGTTTTATCGGTTTTCAGCGTTATTTTGTTATCGTTTTTATCGTTAACTCGGTTTTCCTGGGTCTTTTCACGTGTGTTATGAATACATTTTTTTCGGTACCGGTACTAGTTTTATTTTGTTGTATTTATCTGCGACACCTTAAAGGCTGGTCCGTGAAAATATTGTCGGGCATAAACCGGTCCGTGGCGCAAAAACGGTTGGGGACCGCTGCCTTACATGACCAAGCACAATGCAACGTGGTGCAGTGTTGTAAGGCACAATGCCAATAGTGCACTGGGGACTTACTCTTGGGAGTGACAAATCACGCTTCTTTGTCTAGAAATCCGGTGGACTATGTGCAATGTAAGTCTGAGTTTGATGGCCCCCCGGAGAACATCATTTGTCTGAAGGACTAATGGCATTTGACTGATGCATTGTTGCAAGTATATTTAATTTTTTTAAATTAAAATTTATGCATGCTGTATGCATTTTGTTCTTTCCTACACCAGCCAAAATGCTGTTTTTGGTTATTAACATTTGAAATGATGAAGGCACTTGAAAAGTAACACAAAATTAGCTGCCTTTCCAGAAAAACACAAAAACATTTCAGAAGCACTTAAGGTTTGCATAAGACTCTGTTTACTCTTTCCCTCCAAGGCTTCTAGACTTCTGATTGGCCGACATTTCTACACAGCTAGGATTTGGCGTGTTCTTCACAACATTTGACTGCATTTCTGGCTTTTACGTGTGGGCGGAGATATTTTTCAAAACTGCACGTGTGGATGGGATTTTTAAAAAAAAAACTGAAACAGAAAATCTCAGTTTTCAAAAATACCCGTGTACGTGTGGACATAGCATTACTCTTCTCAAGGATATTCGAGGGTGCATGGGAATTTGCCCAGCCTGCTTAATGTATTTTATGGACTTGGAGGGGGGATTTAACCGGGTCCCTCCAGATATCCTGTAGGGGGTGCTTTTGGAGTATGGAGTATGGGAGTATGGGCCAGCTGTTACAGGCCATTCGGTCCCTGTACAACTGTAAAGAGCTTGGTTCTTATTGCTGGCAGTAAGTTTATTCTGGTGTGTGTTGGAGGACTACTCATTGTTTTGATTCTGTTCATAGTTTTTATGGATAGAACATCTAGGCATAGCCAAGTGGTGTAGTGGTCTCAAGATTGCATTTTTGCTTTTCGTTGACGATGTTATTCTGTTGGCTTCATCAGATGTTGACCTCCAGTTTGCGATTTGCACCCAAGTGTAAAACGGCAGGAATAAGAATTACATTTGATTAAACAAAATTTTTTGACATAAAAATAGGCTACTAAGATTTTAGTTAAATTTTTGCTAATAATTAGTGGTATTTGAATTCCTGTTACAATGGATTACTTTGTGACCATCAGCAAATCATCAATCAGGACATCTGGAGAACATTAAACTCCAAATTGCTTAAAACGTGCATATAAGTTATAAAATAAATATACAGTTAAAGATTTTAATTTTAAACTTGAGTATTTTCTAGCACTATTTTATCAATACCCCTTTTTTAATTTAATGTGACATCTCTCTCTTTCCAAATTTACGTCTCTTTCCACGTATTAGGATAACTCTTTATCTTGTGTTTCCCTTTTCCATCAATTTCTGAAAACAGAATGTTCTGCTCTTTTTTGTTGCTTTGTTGCTTTGTTCAGGAAGTGCAGGGACTCCAGTCATCTTTAATGAGAATGGGGATGCTCCCGGACGCTATGACATCTTCCAATATCAGATCAACAACAGGTCGGTGGCAGAGTACAAGGTCATCGGGCACTGGACCAATCAGTTGCATCTAAATGTAAGGGCCGCTAACTTGCAAGGGGTATAAAACATGAAAATAACAAATATGCTCCCCAGTCAAGCGCAGAGAAAGAGTTTTTGTGTTTCTCAATTTGATTCTTCGCACTGCATCAAGAAGAATCAGTATTTTATTTGATTGTGTTCTGTTTAGCTCTATCTAAAAACTGTTGCTGTGTGCAGTTCTATAATATATTTGAACTTTGATTTAGACCCAACTATGATGGTACCGAGTGCTTAGTTTCCTATTCCCTCTCCTTAGATGGAGGCCTTACAGTGGACAACTGGGGACTTGTCCCTTTCGGGTTCAGTATGCAGCCTGCCCTGCCGCACTGGTGAGAGGAAGAAAGTAGTAAAGGGTGTGCCGTGTTGCTGGCATTGTGAGCGCTGCGAGGGATACCACTTCCAGGCCAGTGAGTTCACCTGTGAGCTCTGTTCCTACGAGAAGAGGCCCAACCAAAACCGTACTGGCTGCCAACCAATCCCCATCATCAAGCTAGAGTGGCACTCGCCCTGGGCAGTGGTGCCTGTCTTCATCTCTGTCCTAGGCATTATCGCTACAACCTTTATCATCGTAACCTTTATTCGCTACAATGACACACCCATTGTGCGTGCCTCAGGTCGGGAAGTGAGCTATGTCCTGCTGACAGGTATTTTCCTGTGTTATATCATCACCTTCCCCATGATTGCTGCTCCTGATATTGTCGTCTGCTCCTTCCGCCGCATTTTTCTGGGCCTTGGAATGTGCTTCAGTTATGCTGCGCTGCTCACCAAGACTAACCGTATCCATCGCATCTTCGAACAGGGAAAGAAGGCAGTGACAGCACCACGCTTCATCTCGCCAGCCTCGCAGCTAGTTATCACTTTCTCACTCATCTCAGTTCAGCTGTTGGGTGTCCTCCTGTGGTTTGCCACTGACCCACCACATACCTTTGTGGACTACGGGGAGCAGCGCACACAGGATCCTGAGAATGCACGGGGTGTCCTGAAGTGTGACATTTCTGACCTATCACTTATCTGCTCCTTGGGATATAGCATTCTCTTGATGGTCACATGCACTGTTTATGCTATCAAGACCCGAAGTGTACCAGAGACCTTCAATGAAGCCAAACCCATTGGATTTACAATGTACACCACCTGTATTATCTGGCTTGCCTTCATCCCTATCTTCTTTGGCACAGCACAGTCAGCAGAGCGGGTGGGTGCACATCAGCATAATTCACCTTCATATTTATGTAATATTTACCCATCTAACAGCGTTTCCAAATAGAAACTAGAAAAATCAGCCATGTCTAAATATGCTCTCACACATGCTGTGTGTACACAAATGATAAATGACACAAGACCAGTTCATAGAAAATCATAATGTATCTTATATTGGGCTTAGATAAAACCTGTTAATTCATTCACTGCATGTAACAAGCTCTTTTTCCACCTGCCTTTATATCAACCGAAAAATCACAATGCCAGAATACCAGGTAAGTGTGGCTTCTGTGTTCTGTGCCTGAGATGACCATAGTAAGGAGGATATCTCCTCTCCACCAGTAAAAAACAGTTTGAAACAGAGTGCTTAGAGCTTTTGCTGTTGATGTACAGGATCTGCTTGAATATCTACTGACATCATCATCTGTAATTATAGGCCATTTTACCATTAATCACCATTAATTAACCATTAATCATTTAATTATATTTTGCTTGAAAAATGGGAAATATAGTGAGATATGCCAAGGTTCAACTAATAGTTCTTTGTTGGTGCAAGAATGCTATTTTATGTCTTTCAAGATAAATGTGTTATCTTTGCTATTTTCTTAGATTCAACAGGCTGTAACAAAAGATAGAATTCAAAAGTTTTCTAATTTTTCTGCTATGTGTAACTACAATATTTGTTCACTGTCCTTTCATGCTTTAATGATTCATTGAAGCATGGAAAGACAGTGAGTTAACTGGCCTAAGAAAAAGACATTCCTCTGAAAAGGACTGGATTTAAAATGAGTGAAAAAGGAGCCAATGTCCAAAGAAAAACTACACAGTGCTTTACACTGCTAAAAAAACAAACAAAAAACATAGAACACTTTCAAGATGTATAATATCTTAACAGGAAAGAATTCATGTTGGATATCTAATATGATATGAACTGGATAACTTTAAAATGAAAAGACCCACACTTTTTTGATGAAAATGAAAATCAACTTACAGGGGGCTGAATTGTACACAATAGAATAGAATAAATAAAATACTATATACAATCGAATA
This sequence comes from Neolamprologus multifasciatus, assembly GCF_963576455.1. Taxonomy (NCBI): domain Eukaryota; kingdom Metazoa; phylum Chordata; class Actinopteri; order Cichliformes; family Cichlidae; genus Neolamprologus; species Neolamprologus multifasciatus. Next base: position 42,537,568 of record NC_140445.1, on the reverse strand, counting down.
AAATAGAATAAAATAGAATAAAATAGAACACAAATGCTATGCTATTGAGTATAATACAACAATGCCAGAAAAGAGTAATGCACTTAGTGTTATTGCTATCCCAATGCAATTTCTCCAGGAACTGAAAATTCTAATTATTATTATTGTTATTCATGATTTTTCAAATTTACATCCATCCATCCTTCTTCCTCCACTTATCCTGGCCACCCCCTCCAGCTTGTCCGGGAGAACAGCAAGGTGTTCCCAGGCCAGCCGAGAGATATAATCTCTCCAGCATGTCGTGAGTCTGCCCCGGGGCCTCCTCCCAGTGAGACATGCCCAGAACACCTCCTTCAGGAGGCATCCTTGTCAGATACCCAAACCACCTCAACTGGCTCCTTTCGATGTGGAGGAGCAACGGCTCTACTCTGAGCCCGTCCTGGATGGGCGAGGCCAGCCAGCACTTTTGGCCATGGCCTCAGATTTGGAGGTGCTGATTCTCATTCCCACCGCTTCAAACTCAGCTGCAAACCGATCCAGTGCAAGCTGGAGGCCATCACCCAATGAAGCCAACAGAACCAAATCATCTGCAAAAAGCAGAGATGAAATTCTGAAACCACCCAAGTGGTTGCGTCGTTTGAAGCTTTGTAAGATCCTGAAAGACGCAGGAATAAGTAGTAGGATTTAAGAGTGTAATAACGGACTGAAACAGAAGATGGCAGCACCGCATGTACAAGGATGCCACCTGCCCTTAAACCCAGAAGAGGAAGAAGCAGTCTCCAAGATCGTAGCTGTCCAAATTCAGGGGCTGCATCCTCCGGAGGCTGCATTTGTAGGCCGATTGCGTTACAGCGATGCGAAGGCTGTCCAAATTCAAAGACGCTTCCAAATGCGTGCTTCATTTCCCCAGATTTGAAGGTGTCACTACCTGATCCGTACCAAAAGGGAATCAGGTCAGGTGTCCTTCATGGCCCAGCATATCCCAGAATTTATAGTGCAGCCCAGCCAATTCCAGTTTCAAACAATGGCGGCAGCTACTTAGTTTAAATATTATTCTTATTACTCTTTCTGGGTCACAAAATAAACTTATAAGATATTTTCAGGCTAGAATGTAGCTGTGCAAACTTCAAATATCTGCTCAGTTTATCAAGACATTACATATTTGCAAAAGTGCTCCAACGTTTTCGGAGATGTCTGTTACCCACCAGCTCGATAGCTAGCCGGGGTTCAAGGCGCACTAGAGCCGGCGAGAACAGCAAACTCTCGGCACATCATTTTCAGACCACCGCAGTCTTTCACTACTCAGGTTAAACATGATATATAAGTCACTAAGATAACTTTAAAAATGTTATTGTTTGGCTTTTTTCAGTGTTTTATTTGTTCCTGAGTAAATCGGTTTGGCTGAGATTAAAGTTATAGTTTTTACACAGCTGAATAATCGTCAAACAGAAAACTGATTAAACAGAGATGGTCGAGAGTTTACTCCAAAGTCCTGTTATATTTTAGATAGAAAGGAGCAGACGGCTGAGTTTATTAAACTCCACCGAGACAATCTGCAAATTTCATTAAAAGTTTAATAAACTTTCGTCTTGTCTTTATTTTTAGTTAGCACGTACCTTAAACACTTAAAGCTGTAAGCTAATGATAGTTATATAAGAGCAGATGCATGCTGGTGCAATAAGCTGTATGTTTCACGTCCAGTGGATACGTGATCTGATTAGTCAAGTAATCGCAAAAATAATCAGTGACTAGTTGACTATAAAAATAATCGTTTGTGGCAGCCCTATTAAGGAGCTCCTTGAGGTATTCCTTTCACTGATTTTATTGGCTGCCTCCAAAGTCCCCCAGGCTAACCAAGCCCGATAAGACGCCTTCTTCCGCCTGATCACTCCCTTCACCTCTAGTGTACACCAGCTGGTTCAGGGTTTATCACCACGACAGGCACCAGCCACCTTTACCGACAACTCAGTGTAGCAGCCTCACCAATGGAGGTGTTGACACAGTGTTTTGTCAAAGGAGCTTGCAAAGAAAAGCGTCTGGACTTCTTTAAGTTACTTGAAGACGTTTCACCTCTCATCCGAGAGGCTTCTTCAGTTCTAGGGTCAAATGGTGGAGAGTCCCAGATATAAACCTGGTGGGAGTTTCCCCCCACAGAGGGACAAAAGGACCCCCTGATGATCCTCTAATCGCCTGAGCCAAGGTGTGGAACTGGGTGTGGGTCCCAATCAGCCAGAGTTTCGGGTGAGTTCATTGTGAAACCTGGCCCCACCTTATCATGCGAATTCCTGAGGTCAGATGGCCCAGGGTGTGAGTGGGCATTAAGGCGTCTGGGAAGGGATCTCAAAACTGGATTATAGATGGCAGAGAGTTGGTGTCGTAAACCACCGCCTCTGTTCAAAGATGGTCGCTCACAGTGGACATAGATGGCTTCTTTCACTCCTCTTTCAAACCATCTGTCCTCTCTGTCCAAAATGTGAACATTGGCATCCTCGAAAGAGTGTCCTTTATCCTTAAGATGCAGATGGACTGCTGAATCTTGTCCTGTGGAGGTGGCTCTTCTGTGTTGTGCCATGCGCTTGTGAAGTGGCTGTTTGGTCTCTCCAATGTAGAGGTCTGGGCATTCCTCGCTGCACTGTACGGCATACACCACATTGTTAAGTCTGTGTTTTGGTGTTTTGTCTTTCGGGTGAACCAGTTTTTGTCTGAGTGTGTTGCTGGGTCTGAAGTACACCGGGATGTCATGCTTGGAGAAAACCCTCCTGAGTTTCTCTGATACACCGGCTACATAGGGGATGACAATGTTGTTGCGTCTGTCCTTCTTATCCTCCCTCGTTGGTGTCTGATCTTCTTTTCTGTGCCTCTTTGCTGACTTTAAGAATGCCCATTTAGGATAGCCGCACGTTTTGAGTGCTTCCTTTACATGTGTGTAAACTCACCCGAAACTCTGGCTGATTGGGACCCACACCCAGTTCCACACCTTGGCTCAGGCGATTAGAGGATCATCAGGGGGTCCTTTTGTCCCTCTGTGGGGGGAAACTCCCACCAGGTTTATATCTGGGACTCTCCACCATTTGACCCTAGAACTGAAGAAGCCTCTCGGATGAGAGGTGAAACGTCTTCAAGTAACTTAAAGAAGTCCAGACGCTTTTCTTTGCAAGCTCCTTTGACTACGATGACCTGGATGACTGAGAACCTTCACAGACACAGTGTTTTGTGTTTCTTGATTAACTGATATTCTTTGTTTTAGTGTTATTCATGGTTATTATTTTCTATTTCTGTTTGGTTTCTGTTACTTTGCCTTCCCTGTGTTCCACGTTTCATGTCTAGTCACCCTTCCCTCTTGTCTCCATGTCTCAGTGTCAAGTCTGCATCTTTGTGAATGTCTCTTGGTTCCTGTTTTACTTTGACAGTCTCGTGTTCCTTCTCTGCTCTTCTCCTGTGTCCCATTCCCTCGTTTCATTAAGCCCTGTTTTCCTTACACACCATACACACAGAGAACAATAAGGAGAACCAAAACCATGAATAACACTAAAACAAAGAATATCAGTTAATCAAGAAACACAAAACACTGTGTCCCAGACCCAGTACTGTGACATTATTATGCCTCTGTGGGATTACTGTAATGCGCTATATGAACCAAGAAAAAAAAAAAAGAATATTCCCATTTAATTTAATGTTATTTGTGATTTGCTGCCTCTTTGGAGCTAAAGGGGCTACTCAAACACATGAGATATCAGTGGAAAGCCCAAGATGTCCTCTATTTAATACATCAGGACTTAGTAAGATAGCTCAAATAAGTCACAAGATATTGACCAAAAACAAATGTCCATACAGAGGACATAATAGAATAGGCTGGGCCTGAGGAGGTTATGCAGGAGTTAGACAGTTTTCCCTCTCACATCTCCAGTTGGTTCAAAATGCCACTTTTGACTGCAGTGTGTAGAGAAGTGAACCTTAAGCCTATTATGGCAACACTCCATTGGCTGCATGTGCACTTTAGAATCCCTCTTAAAGTTCTTTTGTTTTTAAATCCTTAAATTATTTAAATCCTTAAATAGTTTTGGCCTGTGGTACCTCTCTGAGCTGCTTTACTCATACACATACACACATACATGTCCAAGGTCAAGTAATCTGACCAGCTGCTCATACATGCACAAAAAGCGGAAGTTTGGAGGGTATTTTCTTTTGTTGACCCCAGATTATAGAATAAATTGTCTTTGCACATTAGACAATCACCTACATTGTCCATTTTGAAACTCATCTTAAAACTCTCTGGCTTTTCAACCCATCATGAGACATTGATCTTACTTTTTTTGATTTTGTTTTGTTGTTTTATAGTTGCTTGTTTTTGTTTTTATTATAGTTTTTTAATTGGTGTTATTTTTACTTTTTGCTAAAGTGCTTTTTTTTTTTTGCCTGTCCTGTCTGGCACTGTAGCAATCAGAATTATTGTCTGAAGACCAAAGAAAATGCCCAAAGTGCTTTAAAAATGAAGTTGGTATGGCATGTATGGTATAGTACATTACAATGCTGGAGTCCTAGCTGGAGGACTGTCCGTACGTGACTGGCCTTTAGCTTCAAAGCAATGTGCGACAAGCAAATTACTTCCAGTTTGGAAATAGCTTAAGAATGTATCTGTAGTTTGCCATGGAGTGGCAGATCATGTGAACTAGCATAATTTCACAGATACTCCAAAATCCAAAGTAATAGCAGTGGTGAATGGACTGGTTCTTATATAGAGTTTCTCTACTCTGCTTTGAGAACTCAATGAACCTTATGTAACATTCCTCATTCTCCCATTCACACATATTCCGATGAACATATTGGAGAACAACAGGGTTGAGTATCATACCTAAGAATACTTTGGCATGCAGCCTGGAGCAGTCAACCACTAACTTAGTAGATGACCTGCAAACAGTAAGGTCTTTAGGACGTTAACTGTGTAGCTTACTGCTAACTTCTAAATCTGCTCAACTTGTAAGACCTCTTTTGTCCTAATGCTTATCACCAACAAGAAATACTACACTGATCACTTTTTTTGGAGTTTTTAAAGAATTCGAGACCTTTTTACTAGGGGTGCAACAATACTCGTATTGGTATTGAACCGTTCGATACAGTGCTTTCCGTTCGGTACGCATATGTATCGAACAATACAAAATTTTTAATTTATTTTATCAACTTTTCTTCTGACGATACTGTCTGTGTTGAGAGCTCAGTGGATCTGCATTTGACTACTCCACCTAGGCTGCACTGTCAAGCGCAGATCCACTGAGCACAGCGTAAGCTAGTGAGACAGAAGCTAAGCTCATTGCAACATGGCAAATTGAACCTCCCCCACCCTCATTCAGATCTGGCGTTTGGAACTATTTTGGTTTTCATGTGAAGCATGACCCTGATGGACAAAAGTAAAACTGTATGTTGGATGTGCTACGCAATGCTCAGTTACATTGATGGGAACTAGTGCTTTAGCGCAGTTAGCTCGTTAACGTGTTGACGCCGTCCAGCCCCATGCACAGGGCGATCCGCGGTAACTCGTTAACAGAGATTTGCCGCGTTGTGGCATTAACGCCATTTTAACGACTTTAACACTGACAGCACTAGTGGGAACAGAACGAATATGTCTGCACATTTACGCCGACATCATCCTAGTGCAAAGACAAGTGGAAGCAGACAAAAACAACAAGCGCGCATGCTACAAACTTTACCTGAATCGTTTAGACCAGCGGTCCCCAACCTTTTTTGCACCACGGTCCGGTTTATGCCCGACAATATTTTCATGGACCGGCCTTTAAGGTGTCGCAGATAAATACAACAAAATAAAACTAGTACCGGTACCGAAAAAAAGAAAATTTATTCATAACACACGTGAAAAGACCAAGGAAAACCGAGTAAACAATAAAAACGAAAATCACGCTGAAAACCCTGAAAACTATACATTTCACATCTGAGCCTCAACTCTCGCGGCCCGGTACCAAACGACTCACGGACCGGTACCGGTCCGAGGCCCGGGACCGCTGATTTAGACAGCCGTTAGCACATGATTCTCCTTATGGGGACCTGATATGTTTAATATGCTGCTGAGAATATAGCCCAGAAGAAGCGTATAGTATAGCTTTTATTTTGGAAAGAGCCATTTCTCTGTAATAAACTCTCTTTTCCAAAGATGAGTGATTTCTCGCTTTCCTGTCCTGAGACATCGACGTCGACTGAGAAAATTGTCAGGCGGTGGAAGGAATACTTCGAGGACCTCCTTAATCCCACTGACACGTCTTCCGAGGAGGAAGCAGAGTCTGGGGATGAGGGGAATGACCCGCCAATTTCCGGGGGCGAGGTCACTGAGGCAGTTAAACAACTCCTTGGTGGCAGAGCCCCTGGTGTTGATGGGGTCCGCCCCGAGTTCCTGAAGGCTCTGGACGTTGTAGGGCTGTCCTGGTTGACACGCCTCTACAATGTTGCGTGGAGATCAGGGGCAGTACCCCTGGACTGGCAGACCGGGGTGGTGGTCCCCATCTTTAAGAAGGAGGACCGGAGGGTGTGTTCCAACTACAGGGGGATCACACTCCTCAGCCTCCCCGGGAAAGTCTATGCCAGGGTGCTGGAAAGGAGAGTTCGTCCGCTAGTCGAACCTCGGATACAGGAGGAACAATGCGGTTTTCATCCTGGTCGCGGAACACTGGACCAGCTCTTCATCCTCTCGAGGATACTTGAGGGTGCATGGGAGTTTGCCCAACCAGTCTACATGTGTTTTGTGGACTTGGAGAAGGCATTCGACCGTGTCCCTCGGGGTGTCCTGTGGGAGGTGTTGCGGGAGTATGGGGTGTCTGGCCCATTGCTACGGGCCATTCAATCCCTATACAACCGTTGCAAGAGCTTGGTTCGCATTGCCGGCAATAAGTCGGACTCGTTCCCGGTGGGTGATGGGCTCCGCCAGGGCTGCCCTTTGTCACCGGTTCTGTTCATAATTTTTATGGACAGGATTTCTAGGCGCAGCCAAGTGGTGGAAGGCTTTCGCTTTGGTGGCCTCAGAATCTCATCTCTGCTTTTTGCGGATGACGTGGTTCTGTTGGCTCCATCGGGTGGGGGCTTCCAGCTCGCACTGGAACGGTTCGCAGCCGAGTGTGAAGCAGCGGGAATGAGGATCAGCACCTCCAAATCTGAGGCCATGGTTCCCAGCCGGAAAAGGGTGGAGTGCCCACTCCACGCCTCCTAGGTGAGGTGTTCTGGGCACCGGGAGGAGGCCCCGGGGCAGACCCAGGACACGCTGGAGAGATTATATCTCTCGGCTGGCCTGGGAACGCCTTGGTGTTCCCCCGGATAAGCTGGAGGAGGTGGCTGGGGAGAGGGAGGTCTGGGCCTCTCTGCTTAGGCTGCTGCCCCCGCGACTCGGCCTCGGATAAAGCGGATGAAGATGGAGTGTTTTCTTGATCAGATAGATTTTTTTTTTATCATTTTGTTGTTTCAGCAACATTAAATTTAAAAACTGTACTTTTGAGTTAAAATATATATTTATAATTTTAATAAATGACAAATTAAAAAGGCATGAACATTTTTTTTGTATCGAAAAAATATCCAACCGTGACACAAAAGTATCGAACCGAACTGTGAATTTTGTGTATCGTTGCACTCCTACTTTTTACCCTTCAGCACCTCAAGTTCAGTTTGATTTGAAGAACTCAGGGAGCATTTGATCCTGAAAATTGGCTATTTCTGTTAGGCTTAATAACAGGATAACCTATATCCTTTTTGCACAAATCTAAAGTTTGGTAGACTAAGACTATATTTGAGAGTATAATTGTAATGCCATTTTACGTTAAAATGTTCCTTTAAAAACCAGTGCGTAACTATGAGTACGCTGCTGGCTTACCTTTTTTCTCTATGTTTCCTAACACTTATTATTAGACTACTGTGACCTTCAAACACTGGTTTTATAGTAACAGTTTATATCTAAGAGGCCACATAAATTACTTAAGAACTTGTTTTTCTCTATACTTTAATTGTGTCGTGCATTTTCATAACGATTCCTTAATGCATCACTGGAATCACTGCCACCTACTTGTTTTGGGCTTTTAAATACGGAACTCACCATCTGTCACCAATGTTCCTTCCTCCCCTTTACTTCCTCTCTTTCCTGGTGGCTGAGCAGAGCACCGCTGAGGAATTCAGCTGTCAGTTTGACAATCGGTTAAAAGGGCCATTAACCCGGCTCTGCTTCCTTGAGGTGGTAGTCATGGTAATGAAGTTGGTGTCAAAACAGTCAGTAACAGCAGGTGGCGTTCTGTTTTGGGAGCATAAGAGAAGGTGTGCTGTGACAGATGTTGCAAGGCAGGTATGAGCTTTTTGGTGCCTGGTTGAGCTCCCTGTGTGTGTGTGTGTGTGTGTGTGTGTGTGTGTGTGTGTGTGTGTGTGTGTGTGTGTGTGTGTGTGTGTGTGTGTGTGTGTGTGTGTGCTTGAGTCAGGTTGAAAACTGTTCTCTCTCTCTTTCACTCTGTTAACTGAGTCAACAATTTCCTTGCTGCATCAGACAGTTGGTTTTCATCCCAACACAGACTGCAGCACATCTGTCAGCTGATGGAGAAGACAAACACTTTAATACTTCCTGTTTCAATTGAGACCACAAAGATGCTCTCCATTTAAATCCGAGAATCTGCTCAATGCTGCAGTGTTTCATTTTGGTTCAGTTAAAGCAGTTGGAGAAAAATTGCTGCAGTGATGTCCACCTGATCTGTGACTTCATTGTTTCACTTGAACTGGTTTTCCAGCTCAGCTATTCCTACTTTATTCATGCAGCAGCTCATGTCTCTGCTGCATAAAATCCACCTGAATGTACAGGAGTTACTGTTTTTCTCAATAGCTGACTCGAAATCAGTACTCTCTGGTGCAAAATAATTCATTATTTGGTTTTTGTACATTTTTCCAATAGAGCCAAATAGTTTTTTGTTTCTTTCACCCCTTCTGGCCAAAGTTTTAGAAGGACAAATATTGTTTAAGTTAGTATTGTGTATGTTTAACTTTGAATGCTAAATGGCCTGTATTTGTATAGCGCTTTACTAGTCCCTAAGGACCCCAAAGCGCTTTACATATCCAGTCATCCACCCATTCACACACTGGTGATGGCAAGCTACATTGTAGCCACACTGACAGAAGCGAGGCTGCCGAACACTGGCACCACCGGGCCCTCTGACCACCACCAGTAGGCAACGGGTGAAGTGTCTTGCCCAAGGACACAACGACTGAGACTGTCCAAGCCAGGGCTCAAACTGGCAACCTTCCGATTACAAGGCGAACTCCCAACTCTTGAGCCAGGATCGCCCTTACGTCACTCATAGTTTTCATTTTCAGCTCCATGTTTTTATTGTCGCTAGTAGAGAGGCTTCTTAGCAGTTCAAAATAATTTTCATTTATCTTATGTATTTCAGTTTATCCACTGTCAGCAGTGTTGGGAAGGTTACTTTTAAAATGTATTCCACTACAGATTACAGAATACATGCCCCAAAATGTATTCTGTAACGTATTCCGTTACGTTACTCAATGAGAGTAACGTATTCTGAATACTTTGGATTACTTCATATATTATCATGCTGTTTACAACTACATGAATGTACTATTGCTGTGATTTATTACTGTTACTGAAGGTCCGGGTCAACTTTGCTAGCGAGAGACAGAGAGAGGCGCTGAAAGGCTGCTCCAACAGAACTTATTGTTTTCGGAGGAAAACACGAACACAGCGTACAGTCGAGTCTTAATAGCTTACTTACAACTGGGCTCGTCAGGCTCTCTTCTTGGCTGCAGTGGTTATTATTATATTTACACGCTTCCAGCTCCCGTTTCTGCTCGATGACAGCTCGTACTTTTTCACTCGCCTTTTTCTCCCTCCCTCGCTCACAGATACATAACGTGTATGGCAGTCCATTCTCCCTGCAGCACGGACTACACTGCCTATGATGCTACATTCTTTAGAGCTATACCTGTAGCATTCTGCCTATTAGCTTAGCACAACAACAACAAAAAGGCCTCTCTCACCCAGGAAACACGCAGAGAGAGAGCGTCACCCTGTAACCATGGCAACCGTAACGCTGCCGCCTGGAACAACAGAACGTAGCTGTCAAACAAAACCCAAACAGTCCTGACCCACCACAATATGAAACAGGGAAGTACCGCCGTGTAATCCATTCATTTCAACAAAGTAACTGTATTCTAAATACCACCTTTTTAAACGGTAACTGTAACGGAATACAGTTACTCATATTTTGTATTTTAAATACGTAACGGCGGTACATGTATTCCGTTACTCCCCAACACTGACTGTCAGGTTGTTTGCTGCTGGGTGAAATTGGTTGCAAAAAACGTACTATTGACTTGGTCACTGTCACTTGTTTGCAAGGAGATGACAACATGTCTGCAACTACTTAACAACTAATTATTAAGCAGTTGTGAAACTGAAGAGTTCCCATTCAAAGTAAAATTTATGCCTTACCACTTCAACAAATAAGGCTTTTAGTTTGAAGCTGAACAGCCTCTGGTTTCTTCCAGTTGGTGGTTAGTTAGCAGAAAAGTTGACTGCTTCAGTGCAGCTAATGCCAGAACACAGGTAAATGCAGCAACCTAACAAGCAACCAAGTAAACACAAAGAGTACCCTTGTTCCAACTGATTTCACAGAGCAATAGCCAGCACCCTCTAACATCTTCACCTCGTTTTTCAACTAGCCAAGGATTGCACATTTTTCTCTGGCAGCAATCTCTAGGCCTGTGTGACTGAGGTCTTATATTAAAGATATCACCTTTCACTGACATCATACAGTTCAGCAAGTAGAAAAACTATTTACACCACTCTGAAGCGGGAGTTTCTAGATCATCACCATTCAGCAATACTTCTACATACACTGACATCATCATTGGACGCTTTGGTTATTTTTTGCATGTGAGCATGAAACATACATTATGTGAAAAAGAACATTTTAGTACTGTCGAGAGAAGTGGGGCAGAGAGAGATTGAAGTCCCCCTGACTTTCCCCTGTCATCACATCTGAGAGGTGGTAAAAGGTTTCAACATCCAGCCTTATCTGTTAAAAATGATCAGAGTGCCAAAATAGCACTATTCCTTATTTGCTAGTAGTAAATTCCCTTTATTCTCAATCAAAGATAAATCAAAATAAAAATGTAGAAAAGATAACAAATATTGTTTAGTACTGATCAGAATAGAATCAGGTATGTTAAAATTAAGTACGTTTAAGTTTAACCCATATAATAAAAAAAAATATATATGGTTTATGAAATTATACTAATAACAGGCTGCACTGTGAGGCTGTATAGAAAAGGCCTTCAGAAAACTATCTATTATAACAGCCAGAATAATTAGCTCTTCTAAAAAAAATTCTTCCTAGGGTCTCTTTCATTCTTCGGATGGACCTTGAGGGCATGGTAGCGCACTTAACACATTTTCCTCCTATCCTGACTCTACAGCCAAAACTGTGAGGATCAGAAGAATTTGATTTGTCACTGAACAGAGGGAAACAGGGGACATTAATGACAGTTACTACAGTAATCATAATACTTACTCATAATGCATAATACAAACACTTTAATTTAGTGTTGAACTAGATTAATGCGAGCCTTCTTGGCTTCTCATTGGTTTGTGCAGTACAGCCAATAAATGACAAAATATCAAATCACATTCTCTCTATATTTAACACATTACATTAATCTCTGAATTGGGAATGATTGTGAGATGGATGAGCTACTAGATCACTGAAATTAAACGTCCATTTTTAATATAAACTTTGTTTAAAGTAATCCTTGGAATTATTATAGGTCACTAAAAGCACCAACTGTTTCATAGTTTCTTTGCACCGCAGTTGAGCATTATTAGGAGGTCGATGTCTTGGTCATTGTACTGCCTCTTTGAATCTCATTCTCAGCCAGTTCTTCCTTCTGTTTTATCCACAGATGTACATCCAGACGGCGACACTGACGGTGTCTCTGAGCCTCAGTGCTTCTGTCTCTCTGGGCATGCTCTATATGCCAAAGGTGTACATCATCATCTTCCACCCCGAGCGGAACGTCCCCAAACGTAAACGCAGCTTCAAGGCCATCGTCACCGCTGCCACTGTGACCAGCAAGCTGTCACACCTGGCAGCTGAGCGGCCCAACGGCGAAGTGAAGACTGAGCTTTGTGAGGGTATGGAAGCTAGTGGTAAGTGTGACCAGGAGATGTTTGATAGCTGGCATTAAAAGATCAGGAGGAGACAGGGAACAAGATGATCTAGTTAAACATTATCCTTTAAATTATGGTAAAAGTATTGTTGTTAGAAACAGTTAGAACGGGCAGATATGCAAGAAAATATATATTTTGTTAAATATATATTGTTATATTTTTCTTCTCTTCAGTAATAAGCATTTAACATGAAGCGGCTGGAGTTTATTTACACGTCACCTGAGACTGGATTTGAAGCCAAAACTGCTTATAGCTCAGAGTTACACTTCAAAGCTCCTTCTTAGTCCATCAGCAGAAAATCACGAGACGTCAGATTGTTTACTCATTCGAGATATGCTGACTGAATTGCTCTTCTTTCTTTAACAAGCAGGAGCTTCCACATCACTTTTAATTTCTCTGCCTTATAGAAGGCTGATGTTCTTACAGGATAAAAGAGGTCTTCTTTTATGCTGCAGAAGTAATAAACATTCAATTTTCCAAGAGAAATAAGAATTAAGGTGGTATACAGAATATAATTATCAGTCATTTTTTGGTCTCAGTAGAATCCAAGAATTATGTTAGAATTATTCAAATCATAATCTTACCATATAGGTATATACAGCGGAACTGTGGCTAAAGAAGATTGATAAAACCATAAGAGACAAAAAAAAAAAAAAATACCAATAGAGAAGAGTGAGAGTTGTCTGTTGCTGTTCTAGTATCTCAACTCATAAACCTGCTGTTTTCTATCCTCTTGTTAGTGCCACCTCCAAAAACGACCTATGTGAGCTACACCAACCATGCGATGTGAAGATATAACAACTTTGGCACAAAGACCTTTTGGGACATTTAATATGCACATTTTTGTCAGATTTTGAGGAAAGGACACCACCACAGGCTATGACGGAAACAAGGTACTCTGAACAATTTCAAGATCAGAGGGAGTCTGTGGAGTTTTTTGTGTTTGTTTGGTTTTTTCTGTTTACAGACAGCAGGGAACAGACCTCAGCGGAGCAAAAAGCCTAAAAATAAAGTAAAATCCATCTGAAAAACATTAAGGGAACAAGAAGATGGTAACTGGAGACTCAAGAAAAATTGTTGTTTAAATACATTTTTTAAAAATCTTCTGAAAGAAATTGTGGGGACCAACTGTGTTTGTTGCTATTCTAATTGTATGTTGACAACAAAAACAACTTAATAGTGGTTGTGAAAATTCTGATTTTGTCTGATGTTGTGTGTCCATTGACGTGCATTTTGAGATGATACTGTCACTGTTTTTGACTAACTGGTTGGCAGGTTTTGGTTGTGATATGATTAAATGCCATGGTTTAACTAACGCATGCACTTTTTATACAAAGGCTCTATTTATAATAAAAGAATGTTTCTCAAGTCGTAGCCATTGTTTGTTCTATTTGAAGGGGGAAGTCTGAAAAAGAATAAATGGACAAAATTAAAACTTTTCTTTTCATAATGGCTGTGGCAACTTTTTGATTTCCCATTTATTTCAAACTGGCGTTGTCATCTCAATGACAAAAAGTTTATGTTATGGAAACACTGCTGATTCCTAAGTGCAAGGCTTCAGGAGTGCATTTTCTTAATGTTCTTGATAGAGGGTGGGTTGATTTCTTATGTCAACATGCAACCTGGTGTTAGGGAAATGCTACTGAATAAAATAAGTGTATATTAAGGTGGTCGTAGATTCAAAAGTGAATCCAATTAATGTCCTAAACATCTCTTTCTAAAGACCAATAGGGCCAATTTGTTAGCAAAAGAAAGAGTCTTTAAAGTGGACATGGAAGGTTAATTTGAAACATGGAACCCTACTCTACAGTCTTCTTCATTTACATTTGGGCTTCAATTCTCCTCCCTTTTAATATGAAGTAATCCACTCAGTAAGAAGTAGTGATATAAGAAATCCTTAACCAAAGCATGTGAATAAGGTCTCCAAAAGTATGGCATCTCTTCTCTGGAGGCTTCTTTTCTTTTTGGTCTGTCACACACACGTCAACCTATTTTCCCTAAAGACCTGCTGATGGATGTTAGGATTCCTAACATGGTTCAATAAGAAATTTTGTTATGTTTGTGTTGTGACATATATGGTAATCTGAACGTATAAAGTGTTTGTATGTGCTTGGGAAAATACTTTTATTGCATAAAATAGTGCTCACCATATCAAATGGACATCTGCTCTGCCAGCTGATTGTGCCACTGAGTCTGTTGACCTGACCCAACAAGGAAAAATCAAAAAATCAACACTGTCAACTTAAACAGACTCTTCTCCACACAAACATCATTTTTAAAGTGCTCTAAAAACCTGGGCATTACAGCAAACAGGTGCATTCTCTTTTTTCAGTGTGGCTAGCCAGTAAAAAAATTCTATTTACAAAATTAAATACAATCACACCTCTCCAGGTCTCACTGCCCCATTGCCCACCTGACCATTAAAGCCAGGGACTCCAAGAAGGCTGGATACAGCGTAAACCACAGTCACAACCTGTTTGCGGCCCAAAGGGGCAAGTAAACAACCCTGCTGATGAAAACTTTAATGTGCAGGCAGCAGGCCTCCTGCAGGTAGTGGGCCTACATGAGCTCATTTGTCAAAATGGTTACAGATATTTTTCTATTGTTTATAATAGATAAAAAAAAATTCCACCAGTTAGTAAGCTCAATTGCTAAGGTTTAGCGTAATCTTTCATACTGGAAATCTCGTTAGTTAAATTTATATTCCAGCAATGCAGTGCTCTATTAATAGTAGTAATAGTATAGTGGATATTCTGTCAGGGTTAAAAAACTGCATCGATTTATCTTTTTTGACATTAAAGTTGGGTCCATATTTATACCATACTGATACTGGGGCCTCTCACAGAAGCCTTGTTGTTGTTTCAGTGTTGTGCTCCCAAAGATAAAAAAAGAGTAGTGCTTCCACAAGACATTGGAAAAAGGTTGACTAATCTCAGTTTAATCGATTTATGCTGTCTTCTAGTAACAAAGACCAGCTGGTAGTCCTCAGTATTTACACGGAGAACGTATGAAACCATTCATTCTAGTGAATATGAGTTAAGTAAAGTTGCTCATGCAGATCACTGAAATGGTTCCTGTCTGCAACACCTGCTGGGCATTTGTCCAGAGACTCACTAGAAGAAGGTCATGTAAAGGAGAGTTCTCCATTAGCAAGAGAGAATAACTTTCATGTGATATACAATAGAGGAAATGTGAGAAATCAGCCAACACCACAAGATCCACATAAGATTAAAAAAAACTACTATATTTTAGTACGAAAGAAACAGTAACTTTATCTACACTGGATTTGACCTTCAACATCTTAACAACCTGGCAGGAAATTCAGCACAGTGTGCATCTCAATACAAAAAAGACAGTCAGTGGGATCAATACATTCTGTGGAATCAGAGAGGGGGGAATCAATACAAGCTGCTGGAGAGAACTCCTCGTGCATGTAATGAATATTTCTGCATGTACTGGCAGGAAAAAGGAACAAGTAGAGTCTGAGTGATGAAGCATCCAGACTACTTTCCCCGGACGTCTCTCATTTCTTGTATTTGCAGCCAACTGAAAGAACAGAACTACAATGAATATAATACTGAAGATGAAACAGCTCAGCTAAATTTCTATAGAGGTTATGTTTTAATATTTCCTGTTTGACCAGGTTTGGCTGCTCACACATACTTTAGAGATTGTACTTCCTGCTTTGAGTTATTCACATTCAGTTCATTTAACAAAGAACTACAGTTTGTCTTTAACCTACCACATACTTAACATAACAAGATGCAGTAATGGTTAAGTTGCAGCTGGTTTGAAACCAGTAACTGCAACTTACTGCTCTCACCATCTTTTCTATTTGGAACTATTTGAGATGGCTGTAGCTCTGGAGGGTTAGCAGGCCATCTACTAACCAGAGGGTTGGTGGTGAGTGCTCAGGCAGTGTTAGGAAGGTTACTTTTAAAATGTATTCCACTACAGAATACAGAATACATTCCCCAAAATTTAGTTGTAACGTATTCCGTTAAGTTACTCAGTGTGAGTAACGTATTCTGAATGCAAACTCTAGCTTGCTTCAGGCAAACTATCCACTCTGGGGTCAATTGTAATTTCAAGCTACATTATACCAGTGGACTGTTAATAATCAAGTGCCAAATAAATCTAGGGTTACCAACACATGTGAGTGTCTTTTTTATGTCAACAATATTATACAATATTCACAATATTCATTCACTGTCTTTAGGGTTCGCTAGCTTAGCTTAATTCATAGCCAACTCGCTAGCAGCATGGCCTCTTCACCTGTCCCTTCTGCATCTTCCTGCTCAGTGTCTAAGATGTTTAGTTACTTCTCAGCTTCCTTTAGTAATAATGGTGCTTGTAATACATATAGCCTGTGAGGCTAGTAGTAGTCATTTTATTTTGAGCTTGCAATCAGACATCGTCGTCTTAAAGCTGTATTGCAGAGAATAAAACACCTACCATCAACCTATTCATTTGTTGACTCTTTGAACACTCTCTAACAGAGGCTATTGTTTACAAAGACAAACAGTCCATTGTAAAAGTGTGAGGTGGGGACATAAGTTTTAGAAAACTCTCCATTGGCAGGCAGTGCAGGAAACTTTACACACAGTGAGAGGGGGAGCAAGGCATCATCAGTAGGCAGCAGCTTTTGTGGGAATTTTATATCAACAGTCAAATAAAAAGCAAAAGAAGAAAAGAAAAAAGCAAAAGGGCTACACAAGCAAAATACCACATTGAGTCTCACTGCTGTGAGCTAAGACCAGGAAATTGAAGCTACAGTTTCCATAGGGTCACAAAAATTGGACAATAGAAGACTGGAAATAAAACATTGCCTGGTCTGTTGAGTTGGTTGCAACATTTAGATGGTCGGGTCTGAACCTGGGATAAACAACATGGATGCCTCGTGCATTGTATTTGCAGTTCAGGCTGGTGCAGATAGTGTATAGATGTGTGGGGTACTTTCTTGGTATAATTTGGACCCCTTAGAAATACTACATTAAAATGGTCCCTTTTAACAGAAGAAACCTCCGGCAGAACCAAGCGCAGGCAGGGGAAGCCATCTACTGTGACCACTTGGGGGTGATGGGAAGATGACAGGACAAATCACGCTGTGGAAGAGAGCCAGACATTAACAATAACTACTGACTACATGCAGAGTTGTGTGCTAACAACATATAATAAGTTAAAAAAGGTGACTAAAGAAGAAACACTCAATAAACCTATTGCAGTGTAACTAAGAGAGCTTTCAGGGTCACCTGATCCACCCCTAACTATAAGCATTGTCAAAAAGGAAAGGTTTAAACCTAATTTAACACTAATGGAAAAAGTATTGGAGAAATATGCTCTCTCTTTATAGTCACGCAGTACACTTGCTGCCGCATTTTGGACCAACGCAGCCTTTTCAGGAAGTTTTAGGACATCCTGAAATCTTGCCTTATTGGTGTTATGCAAAATTGTCTACCAGTCTCTGCCATCAGCTGGGTAAATGCTCTAAATGTACTAAATCATTTTATCAAACTGGTAGTGCATGTAAGTGAAAGTGTAAATCACAATAAATAATTCAAAATGTCTTTGTTGACTTGGTATTTTTTATTTTTGAATAAATGAGTCTGAACAGAGAACTTTTAAGATGTGGATTTGTCAAAGTGGAACACAGAAACCCAAAACTGCTCAGTTTTGCATTTCACATTCTTGATTTATGACCTGAGCCTGTATGGAATAAAATATGTTTTTAATTGAAACCAAAATGCCATCTTTAGTGAAGTAGCAGAAGTGTTTAAAGTAACAGAAGTAATCTTTTTAAGTCTCACCATCAGAAACTTTTTTTTAATAGAAATGGCTTTGAAAATTAGTCTTGGAACAGAATAGAACTGAACATAATACCAGTGCAAACATGAACTGACGTATTCATACTCAAATAAGGCTGGTCACAGATCATTCACTGGTATTCTCGTCATATCAGCATGTAAATCAAATTCATGATTAGCATGAGAAATCTGCCACTGGCATCACACAGGCATCTGACTTGCCTATTTATAAACCATGGAAAACTGCTTCAAGAATTTTTTTTAAATGCATATATATGAGTGTGAAGAAAGCGGAAACACAGCTACTCATTTCGTTACATACAGACAGCAGAAAAAGACCATTCTGATCCCTCAAGTGTGTGCTGGAAAATGGATCAGCTTAGAATCATATGTACAACTACATATGACTCCGGAGGCAATTAGCTCCATAATACTATGTGTTAATAGACTTCTCTGCATTCAATCGTACCTGTTATTAATCTCTGTCTCTCTTCCACAGCATGTCTTTATCCTGTTTTCCTTCTCTCACCCCAACTGGTTGCAGCAGATGGCCGTCCCTCCCTGATCCTGTTTCTGCCGGAGGTTTCTTCCTGTTAAAAGGGAGTTTTTCCTTTCCATTGTTGCCAAAGTGCTTGCTCACAAGGGTTATTTCTCTGTATCTATTATTGTACGATCTATAAAGCGCCTTGAGGCGACTGCTGTTGTGATTTGGCGCTATATAAATATAATCGAATTGAATTGGATTGAATAATTTGTATTAGACACAATTTTTGCAGTTTTCATTGAAGTATAGACATTCAACTTTAATTCAAGGGGTTTACCAAACTTTGTGCATGCTTTGGAATTACAGCTAGTTACAACATAGTTCCCCTTTTTCAGACACTCAAAATAAATTGAGCAGTTGACTTAAAGACACTTTTCTCATCAGCAAGGCCAGATTAGATTTTGCCAGAAAACAACTAAAAGAGCATTTCTGAAAAATAAACATTTTGGACAGAAGAAACCAAGATGAACTTGAACCAGACTGATTGGAAAAGAAAGTATGAAGAAGAAGAGGAATATTCCATAATTGGAAGCACATCACATCATTTGTCAAATATGGCAGAAGCAATGTTATGGTATGGGCACAGATATTGCTGCCAATGGAACTGAACCAGTACTACATGTAGTCTTATACTTACTGCTCAGATTCAGCCAAATGCTGGGAAACCACACAGCACTTGACAGTGCAAATTGATAACGTTATTAATAAATTAAAAAAAAAAAACAACCCTTATTTATTTAAAACTATGTTAGTTTGCCCACTTATTTTTGAGCCACTGAAAATGACAAACTACAAACATGGATGAGCCATGCTGTTGGCTCACCTTTATCCCTGGGACTAAATTTGAAATATTTTTAGTTTACTGACCTTTGTTTACTAGTACTTGATATTATCTAGCTCAGTGATGTCAGCTAACTGTGATCTCCATTTCAGTTTTGTTTGTTTTTGGTGGTTTTGATCTCACTGTCTGATTTTCTAATTACCCTAGTATACAGTAATACTATAACATCCAAGCCTAATCATTGTTCATGATCACACAGTCACACGCTATCTCATAGAAGCTGAAGAATCTGGGTCTTTTTTTTTCTTTCTTTTTTTGCCATTACTGAGTTTCTCATCTGAGCTGGCAGATCTCGTCCTTTGCCTGTTTTTTGGTTGTTTGTTTTGGGTTTTTTGTAGTCTTTTAGCCTGTCTTTGTTATTTTAGGATAAGAATATTTCCACACACATATTAGTAAATTAGAGACAATGTGAGACCATATGTACTAAAATGCTGTTTAAATGAAAGCTGACCTTTTAACATGATAATAATCACACAAGCATATCCACAACAAATGACTTAAAAATTGGGGCGTGGTGATACAAAATTACATCAACTTCTAAGCTATTTTTGTTAAACAGCACACTATTTCTGACACCAAGAGTGTGGCAACTAAATCCGAAAAAAGTTGTTGTTTTTTCTTCTTTTTTTTGTTTCACTGTGTGTGTGTGTGTGTGTGTGTGTGTGTGTGTGTGTGTGTGTGTGTGTTCTTATTTATATACAAGCGTTATCTTATTTGGTAGGTCAAAGAGTCATCCATTTCAAGCCAATTAAATTACTGTATTGTTAACATACCCAGCATATTATTCACAGTAAGACAAGCTAAACTAAAAATGTATTTATTTGCTGAATGCACACAACACATGCAATCACACTGAGGCACACCTGCACATTCAGGAATAATAAAGCCAATACATGATGGAAACACTCTCTTGCTTTAACAGCCTCCTCTTCATCTCCCTCCCGGGCAGTGGCTATAATTAGCTCTGGCCCCCTGGGCTCCCTACAGGCATAGATGACCCATCGTTGAAGCTTGAAATTAATGAGCCACATGCTGTCCTGTTATTATTTACCATTAGCTCTGGCTGTGGAGGAAATGCTGTATTTTTCTTCATTACGGCATAGCTCCCAGGCAGCGTGCTTATTCAGAAATACACCCCGAGGACTGTGGGAGACAGAAACCTGCTCAGGAACCAAGGACACGTCAGTGCTGATAGCTGTAGGTCCTTTTCATTTTCTTTCTTTCCATCCTACCACCTGTCTGCAGACGTCATTATAGGGAGTTCAGTGCTACAAATACTGCAAATAGGTCAGGGCTCAAACTTTTCACAAACTTGAGGCCATGCTGCTCCACATGTCATCCAACAAGATCAGTTGATGAAGCAACTCGCTTCATTTAAAGGTAAGGTGAATCCATCTACTAACCCAGCCCCTCTTGCTTCAGCTTCTCCCACCGGAGGGATATGTACACAAATCAAGAGAAATATATACAAAAGCAAGAGAAAGCCACACAACAGAGAACAAATTGCAAAGTGCTTGGAAGTAGTTCAAAGAAAAAAGACTTGGTCTGAATAGAGTCTGTGTGTGAGTGGCCTAAGAAACTGAGGTTACTCAAATTGGTGAGGTGAGTGGGCAAGGGTGGGTTGTGGAGGAATAGTGTTTGGGAGGGGGTGTGGTTTAGAACAAGTTAGAACATTGTTCCTCCCTACCCAGACTGATACCCAGCAGTCCTGCAAACTGCCATATTTGAGCACACATAAATATGAACATTCAAATTGCAAAAGACAACTAGTCACAATCTCTGAATGCTATTACATTTTTTTTTCTATGAGATCTATGAGATCACAATATGTATGAAAATGTGAGCATGTGTTGTCTTCCTCCAGTTGAGATCTGCATCCCACTTAGCATCTTAATCTTGGGCCTACATTCAAGCTGCCAAGTGTTCTACTATGACTCCCTTAGTCCCTAAGTTAAAGTCAGTATTCCTACACCACAGATGTTTATTCAGTACACAAGTACTGATTCAAAACACAGAAGAAAACATGACAGATTGGTCAAGGTAACATCAGTATGTTGCTAAAAGAAAAATATGAATGAACCAAAGATATTAATATAATATATGTGCCGTTTCATTTGTTATAAAAAGATGCAAAAATACTTTCAAGCAACCTTCAACTGTGATAGAAATTTTCATTTAATTTTCATTTGCAGTCCTTCCCATTCCCACAAAAGTACTTCTACAATGGTGAATTTAAATCCTATCATATTATGTGTTACATTAGAATAATATTCTCTTAATGAAAATCAGGACAGAAAGGAGTTTTTCCTTCCCACTGTCGACAAAGTTTCTGAGTATTATTGCTTGGTCTTTACCTTACAATAATAAGCACCTTGAGAAGACTATTATTGTTATGGCTAATGGGGTAAGCCGTATTGAGGAATAAATGAGGAAACAAGAGCAGACACTCGCTGGGATGATAAGGAGGTTTATTGCAAAATAAAACACAAGGTGAAAGTGACAAAATGGAACTAAAGATAATCTAAACTGGAAGAAACTAAACTACTAAACAGCAAACCTGAACATGAAGGAGGGTAAGCAGAGGCACGTGAAGGTGGACAGCAGGGAGAACACACGGTAGAGACACAGATGGACCAGCGACCAGCACACGAGTTGACACGACTTAAATACACACTGAAGAACACAGGGAGATTACACCCAGGTGGGGGACGCTGGACCTGATGAGCCTGACGAGACGGGGGACGCAAAACTGAATACACTGACATAGGACCTGGACCTTCAAAGTAAAACAGAAAACAAGAAACATTTCACAAAGACACAGACTTGACACTGAACTAAACCGGCACTAAACACGAGGGTGCAAAAGCAAAACCTAAGAACTAAACCCTTAACAGGATAACTAAAGAATCAGAACATAAACCATAATACAGAAAAATACCAAAATACAAGAAACTGAAAATGCTGACCCAGATCCATGGCAATTATTGTGACTTGGCACTATATAAATAAAATTGAACTGAACTGCAAATACCACTATTAGTGGTTTCCACTTAATAAGAACATCTCACAAGCCTTCAGTCAATGCTCCAAATAACTGATGTTAGAATAACAGTCATCTCACTTCACAGCACAAACCTGTCATATCAGTCTAAATTGTTTTTCAAGTAATTCTACATACTAAACAGACCAACATTTAGTCACATTTTAAACTGATTTTTTTTTTTGTTCCTGTTTTACCACTTGCATCTGTGGACAGTCTCAGAATGAAGACATAGCTATTTGTGAGTAAATTTATTGCTTTTGTGTTCAAAGTGGAATCAACAAGATTTATGAATCATTTGAAAGTTTCTGGCTCAAATAATTGCAGCTAACCACTAGATGTCACTGGTAGGGTCAGTCTCTGAGGCTTCGAATCTTTTTTCAGTAGAATCAGGAAGAAGCCTCAAAGCTACACCACACTTCATCTGCCTAACACTCATTCAAAGGAAAACACATTCTAAAAGGCAACAAAATCCACAGTCAAGGAAAACTACAAGAGCAGGAAAACACACAAAAATCCAACTTTTTGCAGGAAGGAATAACAAATGCAGTGACAAAGAATAAGGGGAAAACCTAGGCTACTTACGGGGCAACTCAAGGGAAGTAATCCCATCTGTGGACAACACACATGTGCAAACAATCAAGGAAATGAGACTGTAGAAAGTAAAATCAAATACCAAACACATAAGACAAGGAGTTAACAAAATAAAAGAAATATAACGGGAATAGGAAGGAAGTTCTATTTTATTCCCTTTTGACTGCTAGTGGCTGAAAACATTGTGGATACATCTCTTTTGTCAATTTATAAAGATAGAGCCTCGTTGCAAAAGGGGGTGACATTTCCGGAGATGTATGTTTTCACTGGTCTAGCAACCGGCTAGCTTCGCTAACTGTCAACTGACAGAGTAGTGAGAGTTCATGACTTTTACCTCCATTGTGAATAACTTGAGAACAAAGTGATTTAGGATTTTGAAATTATAGCATAGGTGTACCTACTGGGAGGCTGAGGGGTACCACTGGCCACCACCAGTATTTTTTAATATTTATTCATTTGCTTTTTAAACACCAGCTGTCTGTTGTAAGTTTTGGAACTCTAAGATAACAACAAAATCAGATCAGCATCTAACTTGTGTGCTTTTTGTTCAAAAATCAGTGTGACTGTTAGGAATAAAATGGTTAAATAAAGCAGTTTTTAATTATTTTTATATACATATTGCTATGTGCTCAATAAAGAGTATGTACCGCCATGTAATAAGGGTCAAAAGCTTCATTCAGCTCTATGACTGAATTGAATTATCACGATTGACATGTAGAAGTGCAGAGGGTTTTGTAAACATGCTTATACATCATACTGGTTAAAGTCAGGGTTATATTTTCTGGGCCAAGGGAGTCCGAACAGAATGTCCTGAACTTAGATAATAAGTAGAATCAGTAGGCTTACGATTGCTAGATGATATTAATAATCAAGGCTAGGCAGGGAAATGTTTTTCTGTTTTTCCAGGAAGAGGAGTAGATACAAGGCAAGGTGAGACGAGAACAGAGAGAGGAGAAGATCCTCAGGGAGACGGCAGGACCATTTTAGAAGAAAACCAACAAGGTACATGAATAAGACTGGTAAAGAAGGAAAGTGTCCTTTAGATCTAGTTTATCGTGATAGTTTATATAGCACTTGTATGTTATTGATATGTTAAGTCTGTTGATTATATTTCAGTAATAGCCTGTTCATTTTAATATAGTGGAGCACAGTTTTTTTTAACAGTTTATACTTGCATCCTTTTTTCTTCCTACTTGGAAAGCCCACAAGTGTCCACGGCTTAAGCTCTGGAGCCAGTTTCTTGGAGAGGGGCTAGACTGTCCCAGTCTGCAGTTGCCTTTGGTGAGAGGCGGTGGGCTGGGTATCCCCTTAGGTTTATGTCTGTATGTTGGAGTTATTCCCAGTGGATCAGTGGGTTTGTTCCCCGCGCCTTCGGGTCAGGGAGCAGGTCCTGACTGTCGTCTGCACTTTTGCACTGAACGACTGTTCAGAGTATCCATCCTTGCTGTAGACCCTGGATGGGGTGCTTAAGGGTGCTCCACCTGGAGACTCTGATGTTGTACTGAGAGATTTCAATGGTCACATGGGCAACAACAGTTGGAGGGGCGTGAATGAGAGGCACAGCCTGCCTGACTTGTTCTGTTATTGGACTTCTGTGCAGACCACAGTTTGTCCATAACGAAAAACATGTTTGTGTCCATAAGTGCACATGGCACCAAAACACCCAAGGCCACAGGTCGATGATCAGTTGTGTAATCGTATCATCAGATGTGCTGCCATATGTTCTAGACACTTAAGCAGAATGTGGCTTGGGCAGTGGCGGAAGCAAAAATGGTGAGGCCATGATAAAAGATTTTCGAACTGCCTCGAAACAATTCTGGCAAACCATCAAGTGACTCAGGAGGGGAAAGCGGGGCTTTATTGAGTTTTATCGAGTTTTCCCTCTTGATGTGTTTTCTGTGTTTCTGCCATAATGATTAGTTAATGAATTCCTGCTTTCTGCTTAGTATGAGTTGTTTTTCAGGGGGATAAATATTTTGTTACCTTAATACTCCTGTTGCAGCTGGTGGGTCCACTCATTAGAGCAAGCAATAAACTTGAGTTTGCAACTTACACTGATGCTTTACCTTTAAACATCTTTTTAAAAATTATATTTCTATGTTAAGGAATGTTTAGCAGCACAGACTTTAAGTCTTTCTTGGATGAAGGCCTTCCTCATCAAACAAGCAGTGTGGGCCATGTAAATAGAGCAGGGATAGAAAGGAAACAGTGAAGTGTATCTGGGCATACAGGTATACTGGTTGACATGGGATGAATGCTTTTTGAGTAATGAATTCAGAAAGAGGCAGAAGCCAAGAATAACATATGCTGCAGACAGATAAGTGTGATGAGTAACACCTAAACAGGTTCAGCAAATAATTCATTTTTTTAATTGTTCAGAAATTTACCAGCAGATCACAGGTAGGATGGTGGGATGACACCAACTTGCTTGTGTTACACCTTCAAATAAAAGACACATTCAGTACCTTGTTGTGTTCATGTGCATAAACAAGGATTTGAGTTACTAAATATAGTTCCATGTTTTTTGTTTGTTTTTTGTTTTTTTTTTGTCTTTTTCAGAAAAGTCAGTGGAACTAAAAATTAGATATGTTCATGCCAATAAATGGAGGACAGGAGAGGAAAGGAAAAAGGAAAAAAAAAGGCTGAACTATATTTAGGCGTTGGCTGCTAGAGATTCCCATGATGCACTGACTATTTCTTCTTTAGTCTTTTTCTTGTCTTCCTCCCATCACCCCAACCAGTTATGGCAGATGGCCACCCCTTCCTGAGCCCAAGTTTCTGCCTGTTAAAAGGGAGTGTTTCTTTTCCACTGTCACTTGCTCATAGGGGGTCATATTATTGTTGGGGTTTTCTCTGTAGTATTATTGTAGGGTCTTCCTCGGGCAACTGTTGTTGTGATTTGATGGTGGATAAATAAAATAAAATTGAACTGAATACTCTCCAAAAAAAAAACCTTTGGGACAAGTTGAACAAGACCTACGGAAGCCAGCACACCTTAATATTAAGTTTAAGATAACTATAAAAATAGAGGTAACTCATTCAGTTCAGGAATTTTTAAAAACATGTTTAGTCTTGTAAACAGTTCTGTGAAAAAGCCTTGAACCACCAGTGGCCCTGATGTTCATGAGCCCATATCTGGTCCAAGATGTTCTCGCAAAGCCCAAAGTTAACAGGGAAACAAATAAAAAAAAGAGCACATCAAAACATAGAGGCAGCCATCACAGGCGTCACCTTGTAAAAAAAATTTATGTTTAAAAATTCCCACCATGCCTTGAGGGAAGTGTTTATAAGGCTTTTAAAACAGTTATGAATCTTAATGGTCAGAAAGATCCCCGGCAGGCAGATCAAACATTTTGACTTAGAGTGCTTGGTTTAGGCAAGGACTGTCTAACAAACTTGATTTGATCCATTTTAAAACATACAGTAATCTGTTAGCTAAGAAGTGGCTAAGAAGTAGTGATACAAAATTTGGTCATTCCAGACCACCAATATTTTTGGAGTTTTTAAACTTTTTTGTGGTGGTTTGTCTTTCTATAAGAATTTTGAGATTTATTTATTTATTTATTTAGGACAGTGCATGTTAATGAACATAAATGTAAAAAAAATTTACATGAATGTAAACATACCAGATTATAGCCTAGGGCTAATTTCCATCTGTTGTCCTTAAACATAAAAAATAGACATAATAATTCATAAAAATTCATAATTCATTGATAATAAAAACTCCATCACCAAACTTACACATACACACCATTCTGTTCCCAAATAAAACATTAAAACTATACAACTTATACATGATCACACACTTGATTTGTCGATAACCAGTTTTTAACCTTTGCCTTAAACAAAATGAATGTAGAGCATTCTCTAATGGGTTGAGGAAGACTGTTCCACAGATGGCTACCCTTGACAGAAAGGACGTTCTGCCCAAA
Organism: Neolamprologus multifasciatus; assembly: GCF_963576455.1. Taxonomy (NCBI): domain Eukaryota; kingdom Metazoa; phylum Chordata; class Actinopteri; order Cichliformes; family Cichlidae; genus Neolamprologus; species Neolamprologus multifasciatus. Next base: position 42,510,623 of record NC_140445.1, on the reverse strand, counting down.
TGCTGTCCGTCTGTGGGGTATAAACAAGTCTCCTCAGATTGTAGCTCGAGTGGTCCTGTCTGAGCTTTCTTTATGCCTAATGAACTGCTTTAGTGGTGGTGGAGCAAGGGAGTGTAAGACTTTATATATTAAACACACTCTTTTAAGTTTCACTAAGATGTTTGGGTCAAGTGACTTTGTGGTAACACATGCATTTGGAGAGCTGTATAGTATTTTTATCCAGTCAATGAAGAATGAGCCAAACCTAATTTATGTAGAACTTCTTATATAAATTTCCAGTTAACCCGTTAAATGGTTTTATCTCCATCTAAATAAACAGCTATTCCTTATTTACCATTAATAAGTTGACATGGAAATATTGCCATGTTCAAAGTTTTCCACAGGCAGCCTTTCAACTAGAAATTGCACCATCTTATCAATTATTTCATTAAATTATCATTTTTGTTTTCTTATGTACCTAATTATATGTTCTCGTGGTGAGGTAGCATAGGCATCTTCTGATGATGTTTTTGTTGTAATTTTAATATTAAAGAGTTTTTTTCTTAATTCAACAATAAGATACTATTTTACTCTGCATTCCGAAAAGAACACATATGTCATTCTTGGCAGGTCACTGTTTTCAAAGTATGTTACTCGCTTGTTTTTGAAATAGTTATATATCTTGCTCTTTAAATAATGATGTATTAAATCTCCGCTTCCTTTTGTTTGTCAAAGAGGAGAGTTACCGTGGCTCAGGGGGTTGGGAAGCGTATCTGTAACCGGAAGGTCGCCGGTTCGATTCCCGGGCTCTCTGTCCTGGTCGTTGTGTCCTTGGACACTTTACCCTACTGGTGTTGGCCAGAGGGGCCGATGGCACGATATGGCAGCCTCGCCTCTGTCAGTCTGCCCCAGGGCAGCTGTGGCTAGTGAATGAATAGTGGCATTGTAAAGCGCTTTGGGTGCCTTGAAAAGCGCTATATAAATCCAATCCATTATTATTATTATTAAAGAGAGACACTGGTGCATAATCACATTATAGTAATGGGATGAATCTGAGCATTTTGGATGTCCGTTATAATGAAGCTGCTAAAAAGTAGTATAAGCAAAAATGTAAAAGGTGTACTGATGGAAAGAAGTTGCAATCCTTGAAAATGTTGCATTGTAAAAACCAAAATCCTTCATGTATTGTTTAAGAATGGTTATAGACTACCAGTACCTCTGACTCAGTGCTTTACGGGACCTATCAATGGATTAAATGATAAGCTGATACTTCCTCCTATTATAAGTGTGGTATCAGAGCAATCAAAAAGCGAAGTGAAGAAGGTATGAAAAAGGAGGGGTTATCAACATTTCATCCATGGCAATAAATAAATTCATATTTTGAATATATAAATATTATATATTAGTATAAGTATTATAAATCAACCTTCTGAATCTATGATAGTGTTGCTAATGGCAACACTATCATAGATTAGATAGTGTTGCCAACAACAGTAAGATCTCTTACTGTTGTTTCTGGGCCTTCTTCTCCCTTTGCAAGGGACCATGACCAAGGGACCATAACCATGACCTTAACCCTAACTTTAACCATAAACTTATAACCTTAACCCTATCACATAGAATTTTCCAAAGTGATTCAGGATCAGAACGTAAAACACATTTACATGTATAGATTCATTCCAACTGGCACGCTTGCCTCCAAACATACCGTCGGTTTGTCACATTCGACGGTATGTTTCACGTTGGGATGAGAACGTGTTGATAACTAACAAAACAACTGTCAACTGTCATCCTGACAACTATCAATACAAAGCTGCAAACTGTCACTATATATGCCTTCTGTAAATCCACCAAACTGTCTATAAAAGTATTTAATATATAAAAATATGAAGACATTATCTCTTTGCTAACATACCTGCTTGATAATAATCAGGGAAAAGATGATGTTTTCATAGCATTACCTTTACCTTTTTGTACCTGACAAAACAGATTATGAAATGTGAATATTCACAACCTGAACTCTTCAATACCAAAGATAAAACATGCAGTTCCTGTTGTTGTTATTTTTTCCTGAGTATTACTAATGAAGATTGCGATATGCTGCGAAGTTGCCGTCCTGAATCTGTCAGTGCAGATGAAGCCTGGAGCTGCACTGGAGCCTTTGGTTCAGTTATTAGTCATCAGTCCTCTCCTGCTGTCATCTAACATGTTGTCTTCACTTCATGCTAAGATGGAAGAGCTGAACTCCATCATGTTGTCTAGATATATTAAAATCAAGCCTTTTGTTAAAACAGTTGCCACAAGCAACAGTAAGTCAGAAAAAATACCCTTTTCCAAGTCGTAGGCATGGGTTGCTATTAGCGCCGGAAAACCATTATTGAGTGTGACAGAACAATTTCACTACACTGACTATTCAGTGGAGGTAATAATACTGCAAACTGTTGCTAGTTTACTCTCTACCACACCTAAACTTTGAAAGTTTTTTGAACGCAACACCAGAAATTCCATAAGTTGCAGTTGCCATACTTCAGTATCTAGCTAGCGCTGCAAAAGCGGAGTAAGCATAAAGCGAATAATGTTTTTTAAGTAGCAGGTAATTCCTAAGTAGCATAATTCTAAATGCAACTTTTCTATCAGCTCAACAAACATCAGCAAACACAAACTGTGTGTGCTGTTTGTCACACACCTAAAGGTGCAGCTGCTATTTTTCACAGGGAGAGAATGAGACTACACTCAGAGATGAAGAAAGGTAGGAAAGACAGCACAGGAGAGGAAGAAGACAGGTTAGTTTCAAAGGTAAAGACTGTTCAGTGCGATATAAAAAAAAACCTTGAAATTTAAAGTTTACATTTAAGTCCTCATATTTTAAATCAGATATTGGGTGTATGCATGTGACAATATGCTTTTTCATATTGTAAAACATGCTGCAAAACAAACTAAGGTAAACGATGTTATTTAAAATTTGCATGAAAATACTCTGCAGTCTAGTGCATGATAAACTGGTTAGCTTGCATTAATGTTAAGAATTTAAAATAAAGCACTGTGTTGGACTGGTGCACAGAGACTGTGGTGCTCATGGTCAGAGTTGGATCACATTAAATATAGTAGAGATGAATTTGAAGTTAAGCTGATGGTGTTTAGATTCATTCACTGAATTCCACTTCATACTATTTGGTATAAAGGCAGCATGAACAGTGTACTGTCAGTGTAGCGGATGGAACAGGACAACTCATAAAACACCTGCTTACATCTTGTTAAATTCACAAAGAGCAGTAGGGCAGCAGTAGTCCAGATTAGCTGATCACAGCATGTACACAAAGAAAATCTGCCGGAGCCCATAATAGAAATTGATTCTTTTGCACATACTGAGCCACTACAACCTGTTTCAGGGTTCTGCCAACTGCTGACTTCCACATTAACCTCTAACTGTACTAATTTTCTGTTTAGAATCAAATTCACTCTCTACAATGTAGGCAACAGAAATAAGAGCTATTTTGTTTTCCTATTTTGTTTGCCTTTTTTCTACTTAGATGATTCAAGCTAAGTAGACTGATTAGAATAAAAATGTAAACTGAATTAAAATTTATATATTATTACATTAATATAGCGCATGGTTCATTTAGTTTTGTACAAAAACAGCTCAAAGAAATGAAAATCAAAGACTTACTTTTTGCTTACTTATTCTGAGTACATTTCAGAGCCTGCACTTTTTCACTTTTACTTGAGTAAAAAGGTTGAATAGGTGCTTTTACTGGAGTATTTTTTCAACTCTAGTGTCTGTACTTGCATACAGAATGCCTGTACTTTTGCCACCTCCGACCATTACACAACAGCACTTGTAACAACATGCCCTGTATTAAAAGATAAAGTCCCTACAATGTGATAAAGAGAACAGTCAACCCCCAGCAATAGAGGAAGCAATAGTGACAGTGGGGAGAAAGAACTCACTTTTGGTTGGAGAGCACAGTTCCTGACGGTGCACATCTTTCAGAACTTCTCCTGGTCCAACGACACAACATCACTGGCCAAAAAGGCTCAGTCTGCAAAATTATCGGTGTCCCTCTTCCCTCCTTAATGGACATTTTTGAAACCAGCCTCATCAGCAATGCTGGCAAGCACCTCACCCTGAGCCTACTGCCCTCAGGGAGGAGATATCGGAGGCTCAGTGCTTGCTCCATTACACTGTTGAACAGCTTAATTCACCATGCTATAAGGAGGCTGAACTTTGTTTACCCCATCCACTGTTACTGTGAAGTTGTCTTACTGATGTCTTCATTTTATTCAACTTACTATACTTATTCAACTATTGTGTCATTGTTTTATTATGTGTTTTATCTTATTGTACGGTGTCTTTTGGTGTCTTGAAAGGCGCTTTATAAATACAATTTATTATTATTATTATTATTATTATTATTATTATTAACTTCATAAGGACAAAATATAACCTTCATCAAACTAGGTTGAATGTGTTTTATTCACCCACTGCCAGCATGGCTGTGGACAAATGAAGCATTTTACTGTTCTTCTAATCCTGTTGTCTGCATAAGCTGAGAATACCACCTGCAGCAGACTTTAATATTTCCAGTTGATTTGTTTGTTTGTTTTTAATGAGGACCCTTCATAAGGGTTTAATCTCCAGTTGGAGACTACACAGTAAACTACAATGTATAAACAATGGTACAATGTACCATGTTTACTGAGGCCTAAGTTAACATCCTCCAAGCTAATAGCCATCATCATCTTGAGCATCATAATAAAAAAAAACATTGAATGAATTTAAGTGTAATTTATTGACAGTCCAGATAACCTTTTGCTAACCCCAGCATGGAATATCTGCCACTGCTGATGGAGGAGTTTATTTTAGGATACAGTTATGTACAAAACTGCTCTGCAGTATATTAGGTCCATATAAGTTGTGCCTTCATTTGAGAATGCTATTTGTGCAAAGAGAGTCTTATATAAGAAGCATGTTATGAGCGGTTTAAAGTAGACTGGAATGCAGAACAAGACAGAGATTGACAAGTTGAGCAAACAAAACATTTAATGTAACAAAAGATAATGCATCAGAAGTTAAAACAACAAGATTAATTCAAAAGGCGAAAGAACCAACACAAATACAAGAGGAATTCTGGAATAACTTGATTTAAGCAATATTATTGAGTAAGCAGGTGAAGACTTGCCAAATGGCTGAAATGCAGCGACCCGGGTTTGAGTCCCTTTGCTGCCTCTGCTTTCCATTCTATTGTTATATACTGTATGAACCACGAGTATGCCTGTAGGCCAAGAACAAAGTACTCTATTAGGATGATATAGTCCTAACTGGTGTTCTGGATTTAACAGGGAGCCAATAAAGAGATGGCATAAGAATATGGGAGAAATATGCTCTCTCTTTCTTGTCCCTGTCATTACTCCCACTGCAGAATTCTGGATCAACTGAAAGCCTCTCAGGAAGCCTAAATTACAACCTGGTAATAATGAACAGCAGTCAAGCCTAGGACTGGTAAATGCATGAGCTACTTTTTCCAGCATCATTCCAGTTTCTAATGTTAGAGATATTGCACAAATGTAAGAAAGCAGTCCTACACATTTATTTGATATGCACATTGAAGGGCATATTCTAGTTAAAAAATGAGAGAATGGAGAACTAAATCAATGGAAGAGGGGCAGACACGGAGTGAGACAGAGACTTCAGTGGCAAGGCCATTGGAGGATCCCTCTTGTCACAATCATCCATGCCAATGCACAATCTTTACGCAATAAAACTGACTGTCTTCAGTCAAATGTCAGTTTTTTAACAAAGCACAAGAATGTCAGCCTAATTACCCTGATGGAGGGACTTAAAATAAGGGCTTAATCAATGGTTTTAAGTCCACTTGGTTCTGGTGTGGTCAGCGGAGATACTTGTGTTTTTCTTGTATTGACTGAGCCTTATTCTAAAATGTTTGCTATGACTTGAATGAAATAACAGACTGTCACAGCATATGTGTGAGGACCTGTTAATCCCAAAGGAGGAAATGGACATATTTTCAAATATCAAACCTTGGATGTGTAAAGCTTTGAAAAAAATATTATAAATCAGAGGACTGTTGCATTTAACAGTCTGTGATGGTTGTGTTCAGGGCAGAGAGCTTTCTGGATTTTTTTCTATTTCTCTTCTCAATGTCTTTTGGGCTTCCTGGGGTTCTTTACATTTTAAAAGGACTGCATTACTGATGTATAATGCATTCTTGTGAAAACTTCACTTTTGTGTACCACTCAGGAAAAATTAGCCCCCTTCAATTTGCCAGTAGATTGGTTTTAACCTTAACCAGCAATGACTTCATGAATTTCTTCACAAATAAAATTTTAACTATTTGAGAAAAAAATGATTTATAACCATCTGATAGACATATAATTGTGTACAGCTACTTTGAGTACTGCTATTACATATACTCTTTCTAACTGATTTGATTTACTGAGTTAACTTCAATAATTACTTCCTCCAAATCTCAACATGTTTATTAGACGTCATTCCTACAAGACTGCTCAAAGAAGTCCAACCATGAATTAATGGTAGGACTGATCATATTAATTTACAAATATGATGAGTCTGTTCTCATTACTGGGCCACAGACCTTTAAAGTGCCATGCTTAAACCCTTACTGCCATGGTGCTGGGTCTGGAGGCCCAGTGTCTATGTGTTTTGATTATTGGAATTCTGGGATTTAGTGGTTTTTAATGGTTTAGTTTTTTATTTCTTGCTCATTTAGTCATCCTTTAGTGTTTTGGTGATTTCTAGTTGTTAGGTTTTGTTTCTGTGTCTGTAAGATGTTTGAGAGAGAGGTGATCAGGGAATCGCAGGCTTCTAAGGGCTCACAGGTTTGGGAATCACAGAGAGAACTGGCTGACGCAAGGAACTGGCAATGATTAAATCTTTGTTCAAGCCTTGAGTAGCCAGCCGAATAGACAATGAACAGCAGGTGAGTCAGGACAGCTGATTACTGACAGGTGAGCTGCTGACAGGGAGACAGAGAGACAGAAAGACCCAAAACAAAGTACAATGTGCACAAACACCAACACAGGGAAGTGAGAGAGACTCAGGGATCATGACACAGAAAAACGTGTTCACACTAAATGTAGGTGCTGTGGACCAAACTGTTCCAGAAACTGCCTCTTAGTGTTGAACTGACAGTAATAAAACTGTTATAGAGCTTTACTTACCGTTACCCTGTGGTGGACTGCTGAGCTGAGATGCATACACAAGGCTTTTCAGTGTATGTGTTTGTGTTTCAATATCACAATTATTTAAATTTACCTAACGTCATTATTTACCGAGTGCCTGTAGCGCATCAGGAGGTCATCTACTAGTTGGAATATTGGTAGTTCTATCCCTGGCTGCTCCAGTCTACATGCCAAGTATCCTTGATAGAAAGCATTTCAGTGGAGAGAGAAAATAAGGCATAGTGCTTGTATGAATGTGTTTGAATGGGTGAATGAAACAAGTTTTGCGTAGGAAAACTACATAGGAAACAGTCTATTTACTATTGAATTAATGTTGTTCCACAAGCAACACTTAAACTGTCCAAACACTTTGCTGTGAACACATAGCTTTGCAAAATAAAGTTTCTGCAAAGCCGGGAGACGTTTTCTGGCAAAAACAAAGAAGCTCAAAGATGCTCAAAAATTTCAGTTGCAGTTTGTTCAGATTTAGTGAGCAGAACTACTCACTTAGATTTAGGTTAGCTTAATAACATTTTTGGCTAACACAGAACCCTGAAAAACAGCATATATTATTGACCTTTTTGTGCATGTAGTAGGAGGGTTTTTCAGTACCATCTAATGTTTTTCTGTTTCCCTTATTAGAAAGAAATTCATTTGCTTTAGTATCAGATTTTTCAGAAGACAAATCTTCTATTCCACATCTTATTGCAGTTCTCATACCTCCTTCTCCATCTTTTGAGCTATACTTCTATCCTACTTCTTGCACCAATAACCCATAGAGCTCACTTTGCATTTCTAATTTTTATGTTTTGTGGTATCACTTAAACCCAAGAACACTCCTTTCATGTACACATGCAGGAGAAACCTGGATGTTAACTTTGGGATGTATCAGAAAGATACCCTAGATATGTCGAACTTACATCATACTACAGGACCAAGCCAAAACACAAAATAGTTGAAGTAAGGAAAATGGATGTGTGGAGAAGGTGACTTGAGTGTGATGGTGGAAAATCAAATGCCTAACTTACTTTTATAACTTCCACTTCACTTATTCCTGCCTTTTCTTATTTGTATCCCTTAAATTTCACTTAACGTGAAAATATTTGATTGTGATATGTCTAAATTGGAATAAAGTGTCATTTGAATTGTTAATTTTAAATTTGAGTGTTGAAAGCAGCTTGTATTTTAATTGTAAGAGAGTGAAGTTTAAACACAATTTGATTTTTTTTTTGAGGGGGGGGGGTAAAAAACGTTTCTCTATTTGCATTTCAAAACAGACTTTGATTTTTCTTATTTTTTCAAGCAACATTTTCTGTTACGGTTCACGCATTACGTCTTTGATCATGTTTATGCAGTGGCCTGGGTTATTTTCTACGCATGCGCGTAACAGAATCAGCCTGTCAATTCGAAAGCAAGCGAGGGAAAACTGCTGTGGTAAGTTTTTCACGTTTATTGACAGCGTGTAGTATGCTCTTTCATTATAATGACTACTTAAGATCGCTTTCGGATTTTCTTTTATTAACTTTAATTGGTTTGCAGATAGTTTGTTTGATGACGTCGTTTGACGTCGTTGTACTTATGAAAAAGCGTGTGTTGCGTTTTCATAGTGTTTTAGTTTCGTACTCACTTGTAAATACGTACATCATACACAGCACATGCCCAGATGTTTTAATAACAAGCACACTGCATTCTGGAGTTCGACCGACATCTAAATTAGTAGTATTATTTACGTAAAGAAAAGCAAGTCTATTTAGATCCTCGTTGACTTCCGCGTGCCCACAACTTCTCAAAGTTTAAGCCATAAACGTGCAGCATTATGTGTCTAAAATTATCCGAAATTCCCAGTACGAGGTATATATTTATAAAAAAAATATGTATAGTATATTCTGTTTCATTGCGTTGTTGTCCAGATCAGCAAAATTTAAATTGAAGCATTTCTGAGTGGAGTTTGGTTCGGGGTTATTTGAAAAACAGAACTTTTTTCTCGCTTTTCCTTGTTTTCTACCTTAATCCATCAGGTTGCAGGGTCAATAAGAAGTCTGTAATTTTCCTTAAGTAAGGAAATAAGTGCTAAATGGGTTATGAGTTCGTGCTGGATGCTAGCAAAGCTGCTAGTCTTTGTGGTGGTGTTTGCTAGCTAACGACCTCGTTAACAACTTAATTCCCTGTGACATTAGTTGAACGGAAGATAAATATACAGTACAACAGCCCAATACCCAAGTAGGCAAGTTTGTACTTGGTAAGTTCACTTGGAAGTCCAGACTTCCGCGGACTCTACACAAACTTTACAACTGGAAGCGGGGAGTACTTGATGACGTCACAGCTCAGCTCAGCTCACAGTGTGTTTTTACTGCCACCCCCTTAATTTTATTGTGATCAATACTTACAGAAATTCCTCTGATATGCCTAATCACGCCTAATATTGAATAATCAATATACATTTTCAAGTAACATACATATTTGTGTAACATACATGTAATTATAACCTTATAAGAGCTAACAGACACCTCTCCACCTTTATTCTTAGTCTTATTCATGACCATTATTATTTGCCTTCTAACATCCGTAGAATTATATGCTCTTTTATATCATCTATGATCTGCTTCATAGTGTCTAACAAACTTCATACAGTTAAGCATTAAGAGTCCCTACAGGACTGAATGATAAACTTAATCTCTCTCAATAACACATTTGACCTGTATACATAGCTCACACTATGTATTGAACAGAAAACAAACAGTTCAAATGTTATAATTACTTTATATCTTATACTATTATTCCTAGACTCTCAAAACTTACATTAAACAGTAGGTATCAACAATAAAGTTGAGTAAATATTAAAAAGATGTAATTTGGTCTTTTCCAAAGAATTCATTTGCAAATATACTGACAGTTCTCCACTGAGACATAAAAATTAAATAAAATACTCAGTTATGAATCTTAATTTTAAGCTCAGGCAAACAGATTTTGCTCAGGGAAAGAATTATATATTTTTGCAAATGTTGTGCTCCTCTCACTGGGTATCATTATGCATATTGAAAAATAGCCTATGCGTACTGGCATTCTTGAAGTAAAGGTGCAAAGTTTTCCTAAATATAAGGTGTGTGGGGGGGGGGGGGCTATGCTCCTTTGCTCCTTGTTTGTCATGAAAACGTGACAGAATTTGAATGCTTGGGAGGAAGAGAAGAGTAAACATATGTACACAATTCAAATGTGGTGTGTTTAAAAAAAACAAACAAAAAGAAAATATGACACTTTTTAAACCTTTTGGAGCAACTCTCACTGGTAAAGACACAACATACTTTAAACTGTTATATTTTAGCTAACAAGATCAACTACTGTAGCTTTATTACTATATTTAGTTAAAAAATACTAAAATAATTTAGATGGTTAAATTATGACTAAAACTAAATGTCACTTTAGTCAAAAGACTATCATTAAAACTAAATTAACATTAGCTGTCAAAATTAACACTACTAACTTGTGCAAGAACTGATGACTCAGTGGAAACAAGGAAGCTCTAACAAAGAAGCTCTCTTAAGAGGTTACCTTTTCTGGTGCTCCTGGCAGCAGCGATGACTGTTAAATTAAAAACCAAGAATGTACTGTCTGCTTAGTCTGTCTCTTTAGCAGTAAGTGGTTCTTCATTGTTGGCTAGCTGCATTGAAAGGGGAGAATCCACCTGTTAGCCACAATATTTGGGTTTGTTTATATTGTATATATTTGTTTATAGACATTATAAATGAGGACTGTGGACAAGAGCTGTTTGAGCGAGTTGTGCGCTAGTGGTTCACCGGACCCACAAGCTGAAGTTCAACACTGTCCCCCTTTTTTGGGGGTTAATTTTTGGGGTTTGTTTCTGTCTTTTTCACTTCGTTGATTGTTCTGTCACAAGTTAGTTAAGATGAACTAAGTATATTAGCAGCAAACAACCAACCGAGTGATGTCACATTCAATACTGGCACAAACTGGTGCTACAGATGCTCTAAAAATGTTACATTTAACCCTTTTTTAAATCCTAGCTTCATGGACAGTGTTAAATTGATGAGAGTATTTTTAGAGTAGGGGTTCATAGTGTAAATTAGCCTTAATACATGTAGTGTTTCATGGACACTTTAAGATGCACTTGATTTACTGTGTTTTGAGTGGTGTGTTACTGTTGTATTGACTTATGACATATGACTGTTCAGTTGGAAGACATTTCTCTTCTCCAGGATACGGACTGTTAGGGCTGCTCAATTAATCAAATTTTAATTACGATTACGATCTGGGCTTTCAACGATCATTAAAAATGACTGAGCCGAATATTAGCCAGTGAAAATAATCGTGATTATCATTTTTGCCATAATCGAGCAGCCCTACGGACTGTTTCTGTTATTAGCATTTTATTAACTAATGCACTATTGCTTACAAAAAATTCCACCAGGTGTGTGGCAGGCAGCATCTTCCTAACTTCAGCCATCTATCAGATTTGACTCCCTTTGGCAGAAGTTTCACATTGGGGAAAATTTCAAGTCAATTACTTTTACAGAAGCAGGTGGTGGCTATTAACAGACAATGCTTACATTGTAAGTGCCCTATGATGCACATTTATTGTATTGGTTATTTACTTTTGAGATGGGTAATTATTCTCTGATTTTATTTCTGATTTGAACAACTGTTGATGGAATTACAAATGTAAACACAGCCTATAAGGAATTCTATACTTATTTAATTACAATTGAGTACTTACCTTGTATTTTGTTAATTTTACATTGTCGCTACATTTTAAGAAAAAGAACTGATGACTTATGAGAGAGTGATCCAAACTGTTTAAAAGTGACTCAGAGTTTTATAGTGACTCAGACTATAAAACTCTGAGTCACTGACCTAGGCCTTTAGGTTAGATATTGAATTTTCATTAACATCTACACCATTATAATGTCTTGTTTTCAGCAGAATAATATTTTTCATAAAGCACAGGGCAAGCTTCAGAATAATAATATGCTGGCTTTTCTTCATTGCAGCCACCAGAGAGTAAAGTGAATAGTGACTAGGCAGTTTAGTAGTTAGTGGTAGTCCCTACTAATAAAACATTCTCAAAGAAGAAACTTTGATAATTTGATAATGTATTTACAAAAGCACGAGTGTGCCTATATGAACTTGCACATATATGTGACTGTCCCTTTCCCCTCTTTACCACAATGAATCTAAATTTGTAGCAAACAATGAATAACTGTTCACATTTTACCTGGTCTTATCACTAAATCTTTGTGAGAGAGCAAAAGAGCTCACTCATCCTTTTTCACCCACCTGAAGGGAGGAAAAGTCAAGTTCCCCAAGGCTTTTTAAGTGGTGACCACTCGCTGTGCCATAGTTTGCCTGGTGTGTGTGTCTGGTGACCTGCTGCTGGACATGCTTATGAGACAGTGAGGACATTTTACTTTCATGTGGCTGCAGCTTGATGAAAGTGAAGAAATTAACAATTTTAAGTATTAAAACCAACAAAACTAAAAATTATGTGTATATAAAATTTTAGGGACTTTGTCAAGTTAATTAGTATATGTATAGTTCAGGGCATTTTGGCTTTGGCTTCCTCTGTATAATAAGCTTGTCTCCCCCACAGACATAAGGAGCAGGCCCAAGAAGATATCAGAAAAGTGAAATGAAGATAACATTAATGGAATCATTGTTAGTTTAACTACAGTTTAAACTTCTTAACAGCTGATGATCTTTCTAAAAAGACAACATAGTGTGACTGTGTGTCTGTGTTTTCTTTAAAAAAGAGGAAAGGAAAACTGCTTCTACTGCTGCTTTGTCTATATGCTCCCAGCACATAGCTTTCCAACATTATTTTGCTTTAATATACAGTATCACTGTATATGTTTAATATGAAACTAATTAAAAGGGCTTCTCTATATTGTAAATCATATTGTTGAGATTTTTAGATACCCTGGTATAGCCACCTAAGCGTAGGTTGGTCTGCTGCTTTTGAACCTGCTAGCCTCCATCCAGAAATACTTCTGTCTATTGACCTTGATATCCTTGACCTGTCTCATGCCAGGTTATTTACCAGCTCAATAACCTGTGCATGCAGTGAGTGTGTCTGTTTCAAAATGGTTTGGATGAGCCACACTGCTGTTTAAATAGTGATTTGAACCTACATAAATTAAAGCTGAGGCTTGGCACTTTTAATATAGTATTCATTTCTATACACAGATTCTCAAATTTGTTTTTTATAAAGCACATTTAAACGCAACTCACTGACTGAAGTGCTATACAAAAGACAGAATGGATAAAAATAAATAAGGGAATTGATAAGAAAGAAATCAAATACATTGTAGTAGGTGCTAAACTGATAAAGGCAAATCAGACAGACTCAAATGCCAATGAATAAAAATATGTTTTAAGTCTTAAAATACTGAATGGAGCTGCTAGATGGTTCACTTTTATCATCAGATTGCTGTTTGTTCTTGAATAGATCATTTTAGTTCGATTGCAGCTTTTTTGAGACAGATATCACTATATACCAAAATTGGGCTAAAAGGGACTTAAAAAGCTTCATAAAGCTCGGGGAACTAAAGAAACTAAAAATTCTTTTACTTTTTTTATGACAGATGGCCATTTGATTCATTGTTAATTTAAAAATAATAACTAGAGCAAGTCAGCAATTCAGTGGCTGGTATCAGGTTATACAATGTGTAGTGAAAAATGATTGTTACTGTTATTTTTTATTTAATTAATTTAGTTTTTGGTTGTGGAAAATAATCTTTATGTGAGTTGGCAGGAGTGGATGCATCCAGTCTTTCCCTGCATGTCCACAGAGAGCCCGTGACTCACTACTGGAGTGTAGTTTTAAGTGATTTTTATAAACTGTTCTTTCAGTGCTATTGTTGTCAACACACTTCATGTGCTCAGCACTCAAAAATGGCTCCTAACTTGATAAAAGCCCCTATAGGATACAGTGTTTGGCTCAGTCATACTTCAGTAAATCATAACGGCTTATGAGGGGGGCCAGTCAGTACCTATATTATACTGTGTGAATACTGAGCATCCTCCCACCCCAGCAGTCCTGTCTCCAATGCACTTCTGCCACACTCTGTTTATGGTTCAGTGGTGAGCTGGTATTAGGTGGTTCATGTTTGGGGTTTTTAGTGATGCTCTGAGCAATAGGAAGGCTGTTGTCTAGATGGGATGGCCATTCCTACATTTGGCAGGGATCAGCTGTTGTCCCGGTGCAGCTGACTGTTGGCAGCCGGCTGGTGGCCTCTGTGTTGCTTCTTTGTCAGTGAATCCTCCTCCTGTCAGAGCAGACTGAGGATGACTAACAAGACTAGCTGTATGCAGCTGTCATTATGAACTCATCACAAAGCTGCAGGCCTGTTCTTTCATTTGTAGGAAATAAAAACAACCAACTATTTAAATGCATTTAGTTTATGTAGAAAAGTAAAGGCAGTAATCACTTTTAGGAAAATCTCCTCTTGACTTTTATTGTTCTTTTTAGAGGTGATGCTGCATTTGTTGATAGGCTTTATTTTGTTTTAAAATATTATTTTCAATCCAGTTTGGGTTCACTTAGTTTCTAGAGTAATTTTACTCATTTGTTTAGTTTTATGGTTTGAAAAATGGTTGGCTTCGTGGACGTTATTTGTTTTTAAGTCTGTTGTATGAAGGTTATTTGTCAGGCTAAGATTTTGGAAAATCTGATTTTTTTTCTAGGTGAAAGTGCTAAATAAGTAACTCAAATAACATCAACCCCCTCATAAATTTTACCATTTAAAAGTAGCTGAAAATCTGCCAGCACAGCTGCCACTCCTTGTCTCATGAGACTGGACGGGTCCTGGCTTAAAGTTTGCTCAGCTTTGTGGCAAAGGATAAAATAACTGCCAATGGGAGTAAATGATGCCTGACGTTGCTGGTAAATGGGTATGAAACGGAACAAGTAAATGCATTTATGAACTCAACCCATTTTGACTTCTAAAATCCGCTATTTGTATACCAGAGTTTGCTTGTAAACCTTGCGTACACCATAAAGAAGAGAGCGCAGTTTACTCTTTGATATTTGTACATGATTTGTAGTGGTGTGCAGCATTAACCAGTTAAATAAAAATTATGGACTATTTTTTGGTGTTTGAACTGAGTTGCCAGATGAGTAGCCGTGCCACAGGCCAGGCTGATGAACCTACAGGTGTAGGTGAGCCTGTGAACACAGAGCAGCTCTGAACTCATGAGTAAATCACTCATCCTACACTAATTCAGGCCTAAAGCTCCACCCTTTGGGTTTAAATCAGAGAGTTTTATTTGATGGTGTTTTTTTTACCCTTGTTGAGTTTCCACCTGACTGAGCAGTTGAGCACACGCTCTGCTGAACAGCTCGTCTGCCTCGCAGGCTGTTCCTGCTTTGCTGTCCTCTCTTGGTGAGGGTACCACCAAGGGACTCGCCAGTCAAATGTGCTTGAGATAAAACTAACCAGCTCTGACATGAAGCAGCATGTTACCTGCTATGAACAGGGCCAATACTTTTCTTGGGTTTTTCTCTGAAATGCCTAGCAGATTTGAATCCTTCTGCTGTACTGTTGACATGGATCTGGTGGTACCTGTCAGGTAATGAGTTGTCTGTGGTAGAGGAGGGTTCAACCAGACTTTAAACAAACTGATCACACAGTGGATCAGTGTCTGTCAGCTGCTGCGGGTTCTATATTCTTGGGCAGATGACACATTCAGGTCTGAAGCTGCTGACATTCCCTTTTGTCAACTGGATTGGTGGCAGACTGGAATTATACTAAACTTGTCCTTTTTTATTTTATTTTATTTTTGCTATCTCAGCCTCTCAGGTCTCACCTTGATGTCATGCCTGTCCATGTGCTGTTGGAGGGTACGGGGCCTCAGATACCAGCACATCTGACCAGGATTCCCATTTCTCTCATCACCACCAGCACAGATGTCACAGACAAAATAGTCAAGGTCTGTTACAGCATGCCTAAAAACAAAATATATAAAGTGCCCATGAATGTGTGTGTGTGTGTGTGTGTGTGTGTGTACAAATAAGTTCTGTGTGTCCCAAGCAATAATGGCTTTGTACTGCTCTGGCAGAATGAACATTGTGTGATGATGGTAAATGGCCTGGTTCTTATATAGCACCTTTCTACTCTACCTGAGCATCTCTCATTCTCACAAGCACTTTTTTTCTACATTACATTGCATTCTCTCTAACATTGATACTCCGATGAATGCATCCGGTTAGTATCTTGCCTAAGGCATGCAGACTGGAGCAGGGATTGAACCACCAGCCTTCCAAGTAGCTGCTTTACCTCCATACCTGCAACCACCCAGACTCACTCAGTATAAAAACCTGTAATCTTAAAGATTACATAAAGGAGTTGACGTCGATTGTGCGCAAAGCATGTATAGTCCTAACTCTGGAAAGTGTATTAATGTAACTAATAGACTTGATCTGGAAGTTGCATCTGAATTTATTCATATGTGCATATATCAGTGTTTTATATCTATTTAAATTTTTATGATTGTGCCTCATGAAAATCAAAAAGTATCTCAGATTATTAGAATATTTCCTTATAGGGCTGGGCTATATCATACCGTTCACGGTAATACCGGTATAATTTTGGGCAACGATAGGAAAATGAAATATCGCGATAGAATATGGGTAAAACGTGCATGCGCAGTGCCTTTGTTTACATAGGCACATGGCGGCGACGCAGAATGAGAAGGGTGAAAGTGGATCGTTGAATGAAATGGATGAACCAGAATTGGTTTGTAAAAATGCTGCAACTTCAGTGGTGTGGAACTGGTTTGGCTTTCGTCTGTCAGATACACAACAAAGCACTATTTTTGGTAGAGCATGCTAGCGGGCCGTCGTTATTACCGTGTTGTTTGGAAAATACGGCACACTTAAAATCAATCCCTTGATTTTTCTGAAAATTGACAGTGCCCCTTATAATCCCGTGTGCCTTATGAATGAATTCTGGTTGTGTTTACTGACCTCGAAACGATTTTATGTCGTACGCGGCCCTCAAAAATCTGTCAAATGTTTTAGTACGGCTTTGCTAATTGCTAAGCTACGAAGCCGCACCGCTTGATGGACTGTCGGAGCATTATGGCTATATTAGGCAGGCGCCTCGCGGAGTGATACGTACTGTGCTTCAACATAATATTACCGTATTGTGTGTGTGTATAACCTCTTTTTAACTTTTGTGGATATTATACATGGTTGTGCTGAGGATATGTCGGCCAGTTTCCACTGGAAATACCTTTTGGTTAAACTGTCAGCAAGGAATTTGCACTGTTAAATTTTTATATAACTTTAATGCACATAAAAAAGCTGCTTGTTTAAGTGAAAATACATTGATGGGGTTTTTGCACTAATAAAGTTGTGGAGTTGTAAAGCATTTTGTCTAGTGTCAATTATATCGTCAGTTATATCGTTATCGCAAATTTTCAAATGTATATCGTGATAAATATTTTTGGTCATATCGCCCTGCTCTATTTCCTTATATAAATCAGAAAAGGATTACAATATAGAAATTATTTCTACAAAGGAGTATTAGGGCCACTTTAAGAAAAGAATATTATTGATCATTTTTAGAATAAATTCAGTTTAGTTGTTAAAGTTGAGTTGTAAAGTTGCAATTCTATTTCAAGAAAAAATGCTATATTAAAAAAAGTCGAAATGCATAGATTACTGTTGTTGTTTCAAGCCAAACTGCCAGAGGCGCTATAGCCTCTACAAAATGCCTTGTGTAGAGAGTTAGTGAAACAAATTATCAGTCGTCTTGTGATACAACATAAATATTCGTTATTGCACAAGGTGTAACCATTGATAGCCTTGCATCTATCCACTGCCAGCCATTTCATTTTGGACAAATTCTCTCTTCTAATTTTGTGTGTTTTTTTTTTTTTTGTCCCCCCATCTGACCAGGCACAGCTTTTTAAACCATTTTTTCAACGTCCATATATTGATCACCACAATATGTTTGTGTGCTAAAAGAAAAATCATTTCCTTCCTTGTTACTAAAACTGGTTCTGAAGTAAGATTAACTCAGAGAATGTAACCGTGGCGGCTTATGTTGGAAGAACAGCTGTAATCTCTACATTTTCCCTTTTTTCTCAATAGCATTTCAACTTTAATCTCAAAATGATCAATGACACTTCCCCGCTGTTTTTCTTTCCCTTTTTCTTTCTCCCTTTTCTTTTCCCCAGTCAAATCTGTCCCGTGTTTAGCAAGTGAAAATAAAATAAAATAAACAATAAAAGCAAAGGTGAATCAAATAGACCATTACGGCAAGGCTGGGATGGTCCATTTGGTAAAGTAAATCCGTTGGGCATCTTTCTTTGCCTTTAGACAATAATTCTGATGGCAAAAGAACCACGCGACAGGTGAGAAAAAAGAAATGGAAAAAAAACAAAACATCAATGACAATGTTTTTGTTTTTTTGTTCTTTTTTAAATTGTGACCCTAAAACTTTGTCTGCATGTTCATTTATATACTTGCTACTTGGTTGGGACTCCTTTTTCACAAATGTCTACCTCAGTGTGGTGTGCCATTACCTTGTGGCACAGCTGAGATGTTACTAAAGGCCATGTTGCTTTGATAACGGCCTTTAGCTCTTCTTTATTTTGAAGTTGACATTTACTCATCTTCCTCTTGACAGTACTCCATAGAGGCCCTGTGGGGTTCAGGTCATGCAAGCTGGCTGACCAGTCAGGGTAACAACATGGTAGATATGGTACAAGTTTTGGCACTGTGGGCAGGCACCAAGTCTTGCTGGAAAATGAAGTTGGCATTTCTATAAAGCTCAAATCATCACCGACTGTGGAATTTTGACACTGAACTTCAAACACCTTGGACTCTAAGATGAGAAAATAGACTGTTGCTCAGTGGTTCAAAGGCTTTTCAGATAAAAGTAAATTGTACCTCTTCAATCTTCACCCAGACTCCAGGACCTTGATTTAGAAACAAAATCTACAAAGATACTTGATATTAGGAATGCAACAGTGGTAGCTCCTTTCCTGAAGAAGCCCCTTTCTGTACGTGGTGGTTCATGATGCACTGACACCAGCCTCGGTCCACTACTTATGAAGCTTCCTAGTTTCTTGAATTGACTTTTCTTGACAACCCTGTCAAGACTGAAATCATCTCTGTTGCCTTTTCACCTTTTCCTAGCACACACTTCTCTTCCAGGCATGTTTCAATCAAAATGCTTTGATATAGCACTCTGCCAACAGTCAACTATATAACTATTGGAATCATTAGAATTAAAGCAAATAAGACCTGAAATGTATATAGATAAGGTGACAAGTTCACAGTGCATTTTTCTCACTTTCTAGCTTCCAGTCCCCATCTTTTCATGATTTAGAGCACAGCAGTGATATAAGCACAATCACCTTTTGTCCTCTGGCCCATTTCTTAAGGTCTTATTAACATTGCTTGGTTTTTAGATTTGGCTTTGATATATTGACAGGAAATTTTGCAGAACGTCAGTCACAGCAAAATGCTTTTGAGTTCATTTTCACATCAGGATTTTTTTTTTCAATTTACAGGGGAAAGTGGTTCACAAGGGGCCGCTAGTGCCATTGAACAATGACAGTTTTATCCTGAAGATGGTCATCCAAGGTAATGTTTAAACAAGTATCAGCTGTTCGTCAATAAATTCAAATATGTTTGTGTTTTGTCATGCCTTTACTTACTGTTCCCATTACCCTCCATGTGTTTATGATAATGTGGTGGTTGGTTATCATGTCAAAATTTAGTTTAGTTTAGAGAGACTTTTGCACTCGACATTGTATATAGGTGTTTGCGTTTTATTTTAATTTTTTCATTTTATAATTTTTTTTAAGTAAGACACTGTTTAATTATATCTGACTAAACAGATTTCTTGTGTTGTCCAGCAGTCAATTCAGAATACGAAGAAATTTAGTTTATTATTGCACACACCAAATAGAACTAGTATATCCTCTTTAGGCATCTATTACAATAGTTTCCCAGTGTTAGTTATAACTAGTAATTCAAGTAGCCTAATAGTGTAGCTCTAGCTAGTTGCTGTACATAATATAAACTATCAACTGAATTTTAACATGAGACCCATGTCCTTCATCTTTCACTGGGCATGAGTTCAGTGTTCTCATTTGGAAAAGAGTGGATTTGCTCACTTAGGGTTTCAAAGTTTCTGCCTCAGGCAGAGGAGTCCACATACATTAGCTCAGCTTCATGTTCATGTGTAGAGGAAGAGTGGAACAGAAGATTGAAAAATGGTTTGATGCAACTATATGAATTTGGTGAAGAGCAGAAAGCAAAGCTGTGAATTTACAGGTTGATCAGTGTTACTACTCTCACCTTTGCCCACAAGCTGTGGGCATTGACCAAAAGAAAAACAATGCAGATGGAAGTAGTAGAAATAAGTTTCTTTCAAAGTGTGTCTGGACTAACCTAAGCGTTGGGGTGAGAAGCTTGCCCATTTGTAAGCGGCTCAGAGTAGAGCTACTGCTCCTCCACATCACAAGTTGAGGTGGCTTGATCATGAGATTAGGACACCTCTAGAATGCCTCATAAATGTGGTGTTTCAGGCATAGCCAAGGACTATTGGCTTTTGTACTTAGACTGCAGCCCCTGCAACTCGACCCCTTGAATTTACCTTTTCCCTTATCCTTTCCAGTTTTAACACATTCGTATGATGTTTTCCAGAAGAAGATTCCATGCTGAACAGCTCATTTCAGAACTCGTCTGTCAATGTGGTTTTGTTTGGATCACTGGCCAAGAACTTCAGTCAGTCTGCCAACCAAGGGGTAGGTCTCTGAATTAGGGCTGTGCGCTATGACCAAAATCTCATATCCCGATATAAGAATTTTATCGTCCCGATAACGATATAAATCAACATAATGTAACATTTTCTGTAAATTCTGTGAATCTCGGGCAGCTCGACTTGTGGAAAGTGTTTCAGCTGCACGTCATGTAGCTGGAGTCAAGTGTTTTATCCGATGCATGAAACTATACATTTTTAGACATAAGTTGTAACGGCCGCCGTTTTCTTTGTGAGCTTTTATTACACAGCGTGCTGCGGGCAGCACGCTGTGTAATAAATGATGACGATGATCATCGTCATCATTCCTGCTACACTGGCAGGGCTAGGGGCCAGGACTCTACTCTTCGGGTTTTTGGGGGAAGTTGCAAACTCCGGGTCCGATAACAGGCACCACACCCGCAGTAGATGTGCATGGTGTGAGGTCTCACAGCAAGCTATCAAATACGGCGCATTTCTCGGCTTTTAACAAAATGCTATGCGTCGCCAGGTGTTTCATCGGATTTGAGGTGTTACCTCCTTTGCACAGTATCACAGTATCAGCTTAAAGCACTTGTTGCAGGCTGCTGAGTTTGCATATTTTCTGTGAAGTACAGCCAGACTTTTGACCACTTTGCCTTGGGCATTTTTAATCTGTAGCTATGCTCTAAAAGAACGTACGTACCTGGACGGTACTCAGTAAAAAAACAAAGCACCGAAATAAAGCACCGAAATGTGCGCTGCTTTTCAGTCTGGTTTCTACCGTTTATGTCAGAACCCATCCCTAGTGGTTATATAAAATATAAGAGAAAGAGAGAACTTTAAGAAATCAATATAGCCACTACAGTGACCATCAAAACGATGAAAAAATATTGCCGTAAACAGTTTATTTTGCGACACAACGAAACAAACGATAGTGTAAAATGAAACAATAGACGTTTTTATATCATCATCCGATACATATCGTTATATCGAACAGCCCTACTCTGAATCTTCAAAAATAAGTCATTTTAGAATTTTGTCTTCACAAAGCATCAGGGCTGAATGAGATGGAGTAATAAATGTTGCATTTTAAAGTTTGTATTATTTACATTGAAAAACTAAGGAGTGGTTTTGTTAGAAACATCTAAAAAAGCCAGCACAGTTCTGGAAAAACATTATTTGTACAGATGAAATCAAGATCAACCTCTACTAGAATGATGGCAAGAAAAAAGTTTGGAGAAGGTGTAGAACAGCTCACGATCCAAAGCAAACCACATCATAAACACAGTGAAGGCAGTGCGATGGTTTGGGCATGTATGGCTGCCAGCGACACTAGTGTTTATTAACCCTTTCATGCATAGCGGTCACTACAGTGGACAGCTATTCAAAGACTGTTTTTATTGTATTTGTGTCAGTGTTGATGGTATACTTGTACATAAACCACTACATTGGACACTGATGTGTCACTCAATACCCTGCCATCCACTGGTCGTTTAATGTTACTATAGATATATGACATGTTTCATTGTAATTATTGTTATTTAATCCCTAATTCATCTTTTCATGGCTAAAGATGAGGTTGTCATAAATCATGCATGAAAGAGTTGATGATGTGACACAGGACAGAAGCAGCTGAATGAATTCTGAGGTGTCTGTCTGACATACTGTCTGCTCAAATTGAGCTAAATGCAGTCAAATTGATGGAGGAGTTTTATTATACAGATGAACAATGACCCAAAACATACAGCCAAAGCAACCCATGAGTTTATTAAAGCAAAGAAGTGGAATATTCTTAAATGGCCAAGTCAGTCACCTGATCCCAACTGAGCATTTCACTTGTTGAAGGCTAAACTTTGGATAGAAAGGCCCAGAAACAAACAGCAACTGAAAGCCACTGCAGTAAAGGCTGGCAGAGCATTAGAAAGGAGGAAACCCAACATCTGGTGATGTCACTGAAATGAAGGGATTGTGTTTAAAAAAATGCTTCAGTTCCTCACATTTTTGGTGCAATCTTTTTGTCCAACCCACTGAATTAAAGCCGAACCGCAACTGCATCTGAGTTGTTTACCTAAAATTTATTGTGTTAATGTACAAAACCAAAATTAGAAAAAAGGGATATGTGTCCAAATATTTATCGATCTAACTGTATATTTGCTATTTCCACTCAGTACTGTTTTGCCAATGTTACAAGTGGCTCTACTTTGCAACAAAATTGGGAGTCGTCACAACTAAGTTACGCATTAACTATTTTATTTGCAAAAGGTAGAAACGGGTCATAAATCAGTAAACAGTGGTGAGGTGTTTGCTTGAGGGTCTATCAGACTGGGAGGCTGTTTACCATGTGAGGAGCAGCAAGAGAAAAACATGTCAGTGCTTTATAATGGCCTTTATTATTAGCTCCTGATGACAACCAGTTGGGTAGAAATTCTTCGCTCTGCCCATGAGTCACATAACCTAACAAAATAGATTAGGAGGCTCATCGCGCCATTTAGGAAAAAAATGTTAAAATAATGTTCACATCAAATGTCTTCACGAAGTCTAAGGAACACAAGCCATATCGCATTTTTGACCAAAAAGATTTGGCTTTGGTTTTATTTTAAGAGACTTGAGCTGTTCTAGCTGTTATTAGTGAGTTGTTATTAGTCTTTAGTAAATACTTAAATGCAGGGTTTGGGATTTGCCAATGATTGCCGCAACTGTGAGAGATCAAATGAAACTATCCATAATAATATTTTTTTTGTTATTTCTGAAGTTATTCAACTTATCTATGATGTTACTTTGTAAAAAAAATAATACTTATATTCATTAAAGACTAACCCCTACAGTAAATACATTTAAGGAATACTGGTAGATGATTGGTTTAGAAACTGCCAACCCTCACCCATCTTTTATCTTGGTCTAATTATTATGATTAATCACTGGCTCTCCCACACATTGTCTTT
The DNA here is from genome assembly GCF_963576455.1 of Neolamprologus multifasciatus. Taxonomy (NCBI): domain Eukaryota; kingdom Metazoa; phylum Chordata; class Actinopteri; order Cichliformes; family Cichlidae; genus Neolamprologus; species Neolamprologus multifasciatus. Next base: position 42,486,748 of record NC_140445.1, on the reverse strand, counting down.
TGTCCTGTCTTCCTCTTCTCACCCCAACCGGTTGTGGCAGATGGCCGCCCCTCTCTGAGCCTGGTTCTGCCGGAGGTTTTTTCTTGTTAAAAGGGAGTTTTTCCTTCCCACCAATGTTACGGAAGTGGAGGAAGCGCAGTTTTTGTCTTTCCCCATATTTCAGTTCAGTTCAGTTCATTTTTATTTCAAACATTTCAACCATGAGCCTTCACAATCATTACAAAATATCATTCCATTATTTGTTTGAAAAGGAGTAGGCAGAAGTATTTACTTATTTGTCCCTACCCCCTCAAGTTTTACCTCTCATTCATTTAATTTTTTTTTTTTTTTTTTTTTTTTTTTAGTCTTAAATTAAACAAACAACATATGAAACAAAAGTAAAGCAAAACAAAACAAAACATACATAAATCAAAAACAAGAAATTAGCAAGCCCCACCACAGTATAGTTTGGTACTGCATCTGAGTACCAAATGACTTACTATGACTGTCGCCCGGCATAATTTGCAGATGATAATGGTTTTAGCCGCTGCGATGCTTTCGACCAAAACAGGCGCAGCTTGATGACATCATCAACATGCGCTATCACGGTATAGTCAAAATCTCTATCGTTGGCCAAATTTATATAGTTTCTATCGTATATCGTTTATATCGCCCACCCCTAATGGAAATTATAATTTTCTTTCATAAAACCTGTTACTTAAATGTCTAATGAGCTGAGGGGCATTCATGTGATTTGTGGATGAATATAACATTATTTCTTTTTTGTTTTGATTAGCTGAATCACTTTGCACATAGAGTATTTGAAGAAATCAGTGGTGAGTTGTGTTTGTGTCTCTGATTGTTTGAAGTAATGGAATCTTATGCTCTAAAAAATACAATAGTATAAAGTATATGTTATCAATGTTATCTTGTGAATTTTATTTTATTGTAATAACAAATATTTGCAAAGAGCAAAGACTTGTCATGTCTCGAGGACATGTCTCCATTTGGTAATATTAGAGACTGGATTTTAACACTTTAAATAGCTTTAAAGAGTATACTTTAATGGTGAGCTCTGTTCTGTCCTGATTAGTCCCTCATGTTTCAAGCGTAACACTAAAATATCTCAGTTAGCTCCTGTCAGTTTTGCTCCAACTCACTGTGACAGTCTGCTATGATACTGTACTGTATAACATCTGTGACATTTTTGCAGAGTTGAATTTGTTTGTGTCCAGGGCAGAGACATTGAGTACATCAACGATAATCCTCCCCAGCTGCATATCACTATGTTTCTGGTTTCCTCACAGTAGCATTTTCATGGAACTCAAGCTCCCATAAAGCTTGTTAAAGGCAAGAAGTCATCACAGCTTGAGCTGTTGCACTCAGCCATATATCCCAGAGATTTTGTCAGGCTGTGTCTCTGTAACATGATTATTCAGAGTATCTGCTGTCCCCTTGTCAGCCCTGAGGGGAGGCTTTGATCCATATTGGGGTAGCTGACATGCCAAACAAAAGACAATCTACACTTTTCACACCAGCTTATCATCTGTAGGATGTGTTGATGTCTTGCTCCCAACACAAAAGTCTCTCAGGGTGCAATATTTGCTGCTCCAATTCTCCCTCTGGAAGAAAAGTTGCATGATTTGTCTCTCAGCTCTCTGGGTTTAAATCCCTGATTTCTCCTGTTGTTGTTTTTTTAATCTTGTGTTTTCTTACAGGATGTAGTGGTGGCCTCTGGCTTCACTGTGGGCAAATCTCCCACAGTTCATAAGGACAATCTGCACCCCTGTAACCTGCTGCTAACAGAAGATGGAGCCTGCATTTATGTAAGGACCAGTAACTAATATAATGTATACATTAGCATTAGGCATTAATGGAAAAATTCTGTTTCACATTCACAATTTGGCAGTTCTTTGATGCTCCCTGTCTTTAATTTATTCTTCAGAAATTTTTATATATGTTGACTCATATATTTTTGTGTTTAAAAAGCAACACTAATCATCCCTACATCAATTTTCTTAACTACTTGTCCAATATATGGTTTTCGAGGGCTGAAGCCTATGTCAGCTGACTAACTCCATGATGTTTCATCATAAATAATCAAGATTATAATATTAACTAAAACAGGGGTAGGCAACCTTTCTGATGGCGAGTGCCATTTAAAATTTCCTCAGAAGTCAATGTGCCATATGATTGCATTAGCAATAAATTTAATAACGCTCTGTATTAACAGTTACACACTATATAGAACAACTTTATATAATTATATTTGTTCACAGATGTTGGCAGCTATCAGCGAATAGTTATCAGCTATTTTGAAACAAAGAAAGACACTTTTTATCCATAACAAAGACTCCATAACAGCAAATGGACTGTAAAACAGAAAATACAAATGCTATTTATGGTCTCCTCACAACAATGATAAGAAAAATAAACTGGGCCAATATGGCTTGTTTGTTAATACAGGGATACACATGTTAATGTGATCTCTGGTCTCCCACTCAGAGACACAGGTCTCCAAGTGTCCAGCATTCAGACGGCTACCTCATGTGAGAGAAAATCTGCTCACACAGACATGTAGAGCCAAATACTGTCAATAATGCCTCTGCAATGTTCTGAAGCCAGTTAAACTTGTCAGGTAGTGATGTCCAGCAAGTGAAAATGCAAGCTCCATGAACACACACATCCATGGATTCCAGCTGCTTCAATGTTGCATTAACTGGCATTAACTCAGCCAGTTAATGCGAGACAAACCCAGCTACTCATTAAAGATTTCTGGTTTGATCAGAAAATAAAACATTGGTCCATACCAGGGTTTTAATAGTTTTGCAATTTTCATTAGTTTTTATTTTTATTTAGTTTTGACTTCAGATTTTCAATTTTATATCAGTTTTAATTAGTTTTTACCAATTGTTTGCTAGTTTAGTTTAGTTTTTATTTTTTGAAAATCCTTAGTTTCAGTTTAGTTTTGATTAGTTTCAGTTATAGTTTTAGTTGTGTTCGCAATAATTAAGTGTAACAAAAATCCCAGTTTCATCATATCAGTGATTCTCTTCTGCTTATCCTTGGGTATGTTGCTATTCCAGCTACCATACTGCACCCTGGACAGGTCGCCTGTCTGTCGCAGGGCTAACACGCAGAGACGGACAACTCATATTCCCACCTATGGGTTCTTTAAATAAATAAATAAAGGCAGATGAACAACCATTGATACCAGGCAACTATAAAATGTATATCTTGGCCCCAATGAGACTATTAACTCTTGCAGCACCGAGTGTTCGTAATTGTGGTTCAAGTGAATTGATAAACTTTTTGAAGGTAATTGACTCACACAGTTATGTAGATATCCCCGTCCTGTTGTCTCGGGATGCATCACGCTGCCTTGCCTGGGGTTAGCTTCTGTTTTCTGGGGATGAGGGTTGAGTGTGCTCCCTTACCTTCTCAAGGTAAGCTAGGTTAGCCTTCTTGTGTGAGCTTTTCAAGTGCACTTTAAGGTTTGTGGGATTTTTTTCCCTTTAGAAATATCCCTCATAATTTGTCTTTTTCCACTACAAGACACTTGCTTTATCCAAAACACAGTCATATTCAAAGTAATCCCAAATTGGACTCTGGCGCTTTCTCCCGACTTTTCCTGACATGATTCTGCGCGTGGACGGAGTAGCAACACAGACGACTCGACTAACGTACTTGCCTCCTGCTGGCATAATGAGACACAGCAAGAAAAAAATCTGGAAACTAAACTTCATTTTCACCCTTGACTATTGTATGACACGCACACATCAACGAAAACTAAACACATTTTTGCTATAAATTCAGTTAATTTTAGTTAATTTTGTGAACACTCATTCCAGTTTTAGTTAGTTTTCCTTTTTTTGTTTTTATTTTTATTTCCGTTAACGAAAATGTTTTTTCACTTCTAGTTTTCGTTATTTCGTTAGTTTTCGTTAACGATAATAACCTTGGTCCATACACCTGAAAGTCCCAAAAATGCATTGTGTCTCGAGTCTACGGATGTATCCGTGTATTTCCGTGGTGCTGATGCTGTGCTGAGTGGACAGCTCCTGAGGCTTTTGAAGTGTCGGAATGTGGAAAGTTAACAACATCTCTCTTACCAGTAGGCTAAGTTATTTTTAGCCAATTACAAGTTGAATCTGGTACTTGGGGTTGTTAGTGAAGAGGCACAACTAATGTGTCTATGCGAGCTAATTTGCGATGTGCACCGCTGCTGCGGCCATTTATTTTTTGATGCACCTTCTCAGATTAATTCACTGCGTGTCGTGCCCAGGGCTGGACTGGGACAAAAAAACAACCCGGGAATTTTGACTAAAGACAGGCCCACCAGGTATTAAAGCCATAAAGCCTTTGAATGCAAACAAACGCTGTTGTGACAGTTGGAGCAGGGCGATATGACCAAAAATATTTATCACGATATACATTTGAAAATTTGCGATAACGATATAACTGACGATATAATTGACACTAGACAAAATACTTTACAACTCCACAACTTTATTAGTGCAAAAACCCCATCAATGTATTTTCACTTAAACAAGCAGCTGTTGTTTATGTGCATTAAAGTTATTTAAAAATTTAACAGTGCAAATTCCTTGCTGACAGTTTAACCAAAAGACATTTCCAGTGGAAATTGGCCGACATATCCTCAGCATAACCATGTATAATATCCACAAAAGTTAAAAAGAGGTTATACACACACAATACGGTAATATTATGTTGAAGCACAGTACATATCACTCCGCGAGGCGCCTGCCTAATATAGCCGTAATGCTCCGACAGTCCATCAAGCGGTGCGGGTTCGTAGCTTAGCAATTAGCAAAGCCGTACTAAAACATTTGACAGATTTTCGAGCACCGCTTACGACATAAAATCGTTTCGAGGTCAGTAAACACAACCAGAATTCATACATAAGGCACATGGGATTATAAGGGGCACTGTCGATTTTCAGAAAAATCAAGGATTTATTTTAAGTGTGCCGTATTTTCCAAATAACACGGTAATAAAAATAGTGCTTTGTTGTGTATCTGACAGACAAAAGCTAAACCAGTTCCACACCACTGAAGTTGCAGCATTTTTACAAACCAATTCTGGTTCATCCGTTTCATTTAACGACCCACTTTCGCTCTTCTCATTCTGCGTCGCCGCCATGTGCGTATGTAAATATAGGCACTGTGCATGCACGTTTTACCCATATTCTATTGCGATATTTCATTTTCCTATCGTTGCCCAAAATTATACCGGCATTACCGTGAACGGTATGATATAGCCCAGCCCTAGTGACAGTGATGTAAACTGTCTTGTTGGTATATGTATGATTTCTATACATTTTACATCAGATAAAAACTTTGGTTGTAAGATTCAGATAATTATTTTTTAAAAGCGAGACATTTTAAATGAGAATAAGAGAGAAAAGTATTTCTCTGTGCCCACCTCTCCCTGTCAATGCCCTACCTGGCCCCCCTGGCAAAACTTTGCTATACCCGCCCCTGCACAGTTACCAGCTGTCAGCTACATAAAAAAAAGGATCCTGGTGTTATTTGTCTCTCAGAAACAGTTCATAACTTCCCTTCAACTCATTCATGTCACCTAAAAGGTAAACCTGTTTCTCCATCACCTGTTCAGCTCTGATGATTCAGTAAGGACATCTCCTGGTTTCATCTTCATGTTTCCCTCTCACCACATATACAAACCGATATCATGACCAGCAGCTTTTACAGCTGTGGCTCCAGCAAACATCAGCTGATACTAGAAATTAATATTAAATAAATTCTAACAACAGCTGATCAAGCTTAAACGTGCTGCTGTTAGTTAGCGTGACATCTGGCGGTTTCTTCTTTCTGGTGCAAAGTGGGCGATAAACAAACAAGAGAGAAAAGCCGATCAGCTGATCATTGATCAGTTTCATGATTAAAATAGCAACAGGAGAGAGAGGGGGACAGAATGAGAGAAGAAGAGGCAGCTGTGCAGCAAAGACACAGAATACCTCCAGCTTTGTGTCTTTTTCATTCTAGCTGAAGTCCGGGACAAACTGCGTCCCCTCTCAGCTCAACACGAAACGCGTAATATTTCCTCTGAATACGGGAGGATTCTTATGAACCTTATGAATAAAATAAAGTTCACCATCAGTAACACCATCGCACCCACCCAGCTATATAGAAACTCCGTCATGCTAGCTAGTACGCAGTACGAGTTATTGTAACTGACTGTAAAAAGTCAGAACAACGAAAATAAACTCCACCTAAACTTGGTTTATATCTGACCCAGATAGACTGCAGGTCATAACTTCTTACCTGAAGTTCAGTTCACCTGACACTCGGACCGGCGGCTGCCTCGGGGCTCTCCTCCTCCTGCCTCCCCTCTCCCTCATCCACCTTCTGGCCTCCACCATTTGCTAATGTTACTGAATCTGTGGAAGCTCCGCCATAGCCCCCACCAAACAACTGAGTTATTTTTACACACCAGCCAGCATCTGGCCAATCCACCACCTTTCATTGTTTATACCATTACAAAAAAAAAAAATCATCGGCCCTCCGAGCAAATGGCCAGTCTAGCTATGGTCTTGCCAACAGTTAACCCTAGGGTTGCCGACCCCTGCTGTAGATCCTAGTGATCACTCTTGGCTGGAGTGCTGCATGGCTAATATTTCCTAATATTTGTTAATGAGCAATTCAGGGCTATACAGAACAAAGTGAGCATCAGGCTCCTTGCTAAATCCTGCACTTGATGGTGACTTGTGCAGTTACCTTGAAGTTGGCCTCTAGTGTTGTTTTTCACATCCCCAATTAATTTCTTGTACAGCCCTAAGCATTCCAGGATCCACATGTGAGGCATTGAGTCATAAGCCTTTTTGTAATCAATCCAGGCAGTGCACAGATTGGTCAGTATGGTCTTACAGTCTCGATTGACAGCTCTGTCTACCAGTATCTGGTGTGTCTAGCAATTCCTTTCTGGGCCCCTCATGTACTGAATCATGTGCCTGTTCATTTCAGCCACTATGACGCCAGGACTGGCTGGATGGGATGGTTTCTTCTGGGGATCATAACTGTCTGGCTTTCAGTTAGCCATTCCGGTTGCATCTCGTCCATTAGCTGGTTCATATGTGCTGCCAGGCATTCATCAAGTGCAGTTAGCTTATTTAACCAATAGATGTCTTTACCAGCTGTCACTGCTGTCTGCCTCTGTGTCACGTGGGAATCTCTAAGTTCCTGCATTCATGCACAACAAACAAAAATGATACCACAGCACACCATGTGCCAGCAACCTTGAGCAAAGAAGTCAGATAGATGTAATAAACCTTTTTTCAATAACTCTCCCTCTACAATATATCAATCTCCTTTTATCACATGGCCACGTACAATGCCTACATGCCATTTTAATTTCACCTACTGATTAAAAGATGTCAAAAAATATATCTTAACCTTTGCAGTAACCATTATTACCTAAATTTACTTCAACCACTCTACAAGGTCAGGAGCACTTCCTAAGAGCATAGAAAAACACCATGTTTAAATAAAAACTACTATTAAGATCATATAACTCCCGCTGGGGGAGAAGGCAACCAGTGAGACCACATACAGAGTATTTTTGCTTTCAGAGTCTCAGTTTTGTTTGGTCTCCAAAGACCTGAATATTTAGCAGCGTGAGATAGAAGAAACAACTCTAAGTACTCGGAGGATGGCAATGTTTTCTTATTGCTACATGACAGTTTAAAAGAATTTACCACAGTTAGTGTTTGGGAAAAGGTGTCTGTGAAGGTTCTCAGTCATCCAGGTCATCGTAGTCAAAGGAGCTTGCAAAGAAAAGCGTCTGGACTTCTTTAAGTTACTTGAAGACGTTTCACCTCTCATCCGAGAGGCTTCTTCAGTTCTAAGGTCAAATGGTGGAGAGTCCCAGATATAAACCTGGTGGGAGTGTCCCCCCACAGAGGGACAAAAGGACCCCCTGATGATCCTCTAATCGCCTGAGCCAAGGTGTGGAACTGGGTGTGGGTCCCAATCAGCCAGAGTTTCGGGTGAGTTCATTGTGAAACCTGGCCCCACCTTATCATGCGAATTCCTGAGGTCAGATGGCCCAGGGTGTGAGTGGGCGTTAAGGCGTCTGGGAAGGGATCTCAAAACTGGATTATAGATGGCAGAGAGTTGGTGTCGTAAACCACCGCCTCTGTTCAAAGATGGTCGCTCACAGTGGACATAGATGGCTTCTTTCACTCCTCTTTCAAACCATCTGTCCTCTCTGTCCAAAATGTGAACATTGGCATCCTCGAAAGAGTGTCCTTTATCCTTAAGATGCAGATGGACAGCTGAATCTTGTCCTGTGGAGGTGGCTCTTCTGTGTTGTGCCATGCGCTTGTGAAGTGGCTGTTTGGTCTCTCCAATGTAGAGGTCTGGGCATTCCTCGCTGCACTGTACGGCATACACCACATTGTTAAGTCTGTGGGAAAAGGTGTAGCGAGAAACGAGAGGGTGACTAAAGCTGGAAGAGTGAGGGAACTCACCAGAGGACAGAAGGACAACGAAACAACGAAAATAAACTCCACCTAAACTTGGTTTATATCTGACCCAGATAGACTGCAGGTCATAACTTCTTACCTGAAGTTCAGTTCACCTGACACTCGGACTCGGACCGGCGGCCGCCTCGGGTCTCTCCTCGTCCTTCCTCCGATCTCCCTCATCCACCTGCTGGCCTCCACCACTTGTTAATTTTACTGAATCTGTGGAAGCTCCGCGATGCCAACACCAAACAACTGAGTTATTTTTACACACCGGCCACCATCTGGCCAATCCACCACCTTTTATTGTTTATACCGTTACAAAAAAAAATAATAATTGGGCCACCGAGCAAATGCCCAGTATGCCCGATGGCCAGTCCAGCTATGGTCATGCAATCAGTTAAGCCTTCACATGCCAACTGTGGCACGCGTGCCTAGGGTTGCCAACCCCTGAACTAAAACATTACATTTGCTGTTATTAATAAGTAACATTTAATCACACATGCTTTACTAATGTGACTACTACTTTTCTGCATGTCCTCCTACAGTCCAAAGATATGCATGTGAGGTTACCTGGTGACTCTAAATTTGCCGTATATCTTAATGCTGTTGCATTGCAAATCACATTGCATTATGTCTGCCAAGGAGATGTACAGGAAACTTTATAGAGGTCATATAAAGTCATGTTAACTGTTCATTAAAATCCATTTTGATGACGTCCAACAAGGTCTTCAAAATCATCTTAAACATTTATTAGTCAAAAATTGACAAAAGGCCTTATAACGTAGGGGGGGAAAAAAACACTAAAGCAGCTCACCTCTGTCTCCTGTCTCCTTTTAGGTGTTGCGTCCAGCGCTTCCTAACCCCAGATCCCCACCAGCCAACAAAAGGAGATCCCCAGTCTCTGCTGAGGTCAGAATGAGTATCCTGTTTAGTTATAGAGATTGCTGGAGTTTGTCTTGGAGGTCTTGTAGCTGTCAGAATGCTTTATGTCATTTAAGGGCTTCCGTGAATTGGGATGTCACCAGACTTTTGTGTCTGCCTATTTGTCATTGTTTAACAGCTTCTTTAAGCCTTTAAAAATCCAGCTTTGAATAACTGCTTGCTAGGGATTGGAAGTGAACCGGGTCTTGCAGAAAACCGGTTCTCAGTATTCCAATTCCTTGAAATTCTTGGTCAGTTAATGAGAACACAATGACAATCGATAAGTGAATCAATAAGGAATCGATCAGTGATATCTGTAATGGAATTGAAATTGCTAAACTTGTGTCAGTTCCAATCCTTAAAGCTTGCTATTGCTGTTTTCACAAATGGCTTAAAACATGTACAAATCAGCAGATGATAATAATAAGTATATTTTTAGCTAAAGCCAAAATGCTTAAAAAAAACCCCTCAAATTACATAGTTAATTGTCTAATTGTTTAATTGTCTAAATAGAATAGAATAGAATAGCCTTTATTGTCATTGTACAAAGTACAACGAAATTGGAGTGCCACTCCCTTGGTGCAAAATGCAAAATAAATATAAATGTAAAATATAAAAAGTACAATAAAACAACCGTAGTACTCAGACAATAATAAGTACAATATATACAGGATAGCAGCATAATATAATGCTAGTATGAATAGCAGCATAATATAGTGACAATGGCAAGTATAGTTAAGCAGGTTTAATTGTTTTGTGCTTATTTACTACGGTGATAGCTCTGGGAAAGAAGCTATCCCTGAATCTGTTTGTCCTGGTTTTATGTGACCTGTACCGTCGGCCTGACGGTAATAGTTCAAACAGTTGATTACTGGGGTGAGAGTAGTCCTTAATGATATTGCCAGCTCTGCTGAGGTATCGGGAGTTATGACAATAAATTACAATATTCAGAAGCCTTAAAACCTAAAGCTGATTTTATACAGAAACTCTGGATTTTTGGCGGATGATTCTTGGCATCTTAAGCCAGCGGTCCCCAACCCCTGGGCCTCGGACCGGTACCGGTCCGTGAGTCGTTTGGTACCGGGCCACGAGAGTTGAGGCTCAGGTGTGAAATGTATGGTTTTCAGGGTTTTTATCGGTTTTCAGCGTTATTTTGTTATCGTTTTTATCGTTAACTCGGTTTTCCTGGGTCTTTTCACGTGTGTTATGAATAAATTTGTTTTATTTAGTTTTTAGTTTTATTTTGTTGTATTTATCTGCGACACGTTAAAGGCCGGTCCGTGAAAATACTGTCGGGCATAAACCGGTCCGTGGCGCACATAAGGTTGGGGACCGCTGTCTTAAGCCATCCCCTTTGTTCAACGATGGCTGTTCACAGGGACTGCTTCACAGTGACTGCTTCTGGGACTTGCTCAGTTGTCTTCAGTCATAATACAAAAGATTAAAGTAGCACAAGGAAGATGTCAGAAATGAACAGATACTTGTTTTTGTATAATTGTAGGTAGTAGCATTTAACACCTCAAATACAGGACATGTATTAAGTTGCAGAATTGATCAGTGTAGAATTGACATGATCTGTCGGCGTGTCTGTGGCTGAATGTTAACATGCTCGTATTGGTGTTTTAACACAGTTTTGCTTCTCCTCAGCTTTCTTCAGCCAAGGCTCCAAAGTACACATATGCCAAACTGGACAGCTTGAAAGCTGGATCTGTTGTCAATGTGTATGGTGTAGTGGTGTTCTTCAAACAGCCTTTTAAGAGCCGTGGTACAGGTCAGTAAAGAACCCATATCAGAGTTTAGTTGGACTTTTAACCAGAAGATAAGGTGGATAAAGCTGTGCTAGTTGCTACTTAAGTAGCTTCACTCAGCAGGCTATCTGTTTCCTTAGTAGCCTTCGTCAAAAAATGCATTCGTCTTCTATCGATGTTTGTGGCAATGTCTGGCATTAAAAACAGAAGCTCTTCATCTCCCCAACCACGTGATCTGCAGCTCAGAAACAGGTTTGCTGTCCTGTATGAACTTATTCACTCTAACCTGTCTATGAAGCCCTCTGAGCATCCACTTTTGCGTCTCTCTCAAAGAATTATTTAAACATAAAAAAAGAACCCCCTCAGATCTTGAGCCCCTGGCATCCCATTGTAAACTTCAGGTAAAGAATTTTGGCGTCATGGTTTTTCTTTATTAATTCACCGTAACTTTAAGATGGATCAAACTATGTTAAATTCAACTTTCTGTAAGACCTTACTAACTAAAGTTAAACCACTTTTATTCTATCAATTCATCGTCATTCATGCCTTTATTATATCCAAACTAGAGATGGACCGATCCGATATTACGTATCGGTATCGGTCCGATACTGACCTAAATTACTGGATCGGATATCGGAGAGAAATAAAAAATGTAATCCGATCCATTAAATATCAAAAAAAGCACCTCACAAAACCTGCGACACGGCGTAACAGGGCTCATAACCGTAGCACATCGGAGCAGTGTGGTCACGTGATAGAGCGGCTGTGTGTATTTGTAGCCTGCTAGCAAACATTTCATCTCCGAGGAAGTTATCTCAGAGAGAAGTAAAGCAAGTGTGTAAGTTCATCTCTGAATGTTTGTAAAGCATTCCCGCGTTAAGCTTAACAACTGATATATAGAGCAACTGCCTCTTCTCTCTTTCTCTCTCCTGCTGCTGCTTCAATCGTGAAACTGCTTAATGATCAGCTGATCGGCTTTTCTGTCGCAAGTCCGTCTCTCTTCTTTGTTTATCGCCCACTTCTCACCAGAAAGAGGAAACCAGCGGCTGAACAACAGCAGCACGTTTAAGCTTGATAAGCTGTTGTTAGAATTTATTTAATATTACTTTCTAGACCAGGATCTTTTTCTACGCAGCTGACGGCTGGTAACTGTGCAGGGGCGGATCTAGCAAAGTTTAGCCAGGGGGGCCGATAGGGCATGAACAGGGAAAAGGGGGCACAAAGACATACTTTTCTTTCTTATTCTCATTTAAAATGTCGAGCTTTTAATTATTTAATAATTATCTGAATCTTACACCCAAAGTTTTAAGCTGATGTAAAATGTATAGAAGTCCATTACTGTATATAGTAACTGTTAAGTCTAATATACCCTAGTAAGCTGTAGTATTTTTTCCTTTGGGAAAGTACCATCTGTGAATTCTGCAATTCTGTTGAAGAAAGATGTTGAATCTATTTAATTATTCTTGAAAAATAATTTATTTCTGTGAATTTTTTTCACCCTGCATCAAATTAAAGTTGATTACATTGATTAAGCATCATGAGGTGGGGGGTGGTTCCCTATTTTGTTTTGCTGAGAGTTTGCAACCCTATTAGTTAGGTTGCTTAATATTTCTGCTAAGTACTCTTTAAAATACCAGAATAGGGAGGATGGAGCAGGTTTAAGTTTATTAGATTGATCAGTTTTGCTGAACTATGAAATATTTTGGGTGCAGTGTGTTTTTTTTACATACAGGTATAACAGAATAGCTTTAGTGTTGTTGTTGTTTTTTAACTTGAGTATGAACTTATCAATGGGGTTTGATCAGTGGTTATTGATCAGTGATCATTAGAATTTGCGTATTAATGATCAGGGAACTGACCTCCCAGCCCATTGTTCATCAGTGGGCTGGTTTCAGTCATTGTGAAAATGTACTGTTTATAAGATTGGGGAAACCTGCAGTCAGCTGACACTGAAAAAGTCACTTGGATGAGTGATGAAATGTTTCTCCTACTGAAAACACTACGTCCAGATGAACAGAATCAACCTTTTCGGGCTTCTGTTTAATAGTTTCCCTTCCTACTCACAGTCATTCAGCCAGTCTGATTTCCCAGTTATTTGGGACAATCTGTTGGGGAACAGGTAACAGTAGCTAAACTACTTTCGCTTGCTGGCTAGCTACAGGATTTTCACAGGTGTCGAGCTGTGTCTTCAGTTCACTGAGCTTGGCCTTCAAAGCTAAAGCCAGGTTGCATTAGAAGTATCATTACCAAAAAAGCCCAAGGAATAGCTTAACATTTGACACACTGAGGAGGAAGGTTCAGGAGGGACAGGTGAAGAAGACAAGTGTGTTGGTGCTTACTGTCCTAGTCTCTGAAACAGTTGAATTGTTTTTATGGTAGACTAGACACTTTTTTCTGATATCATAAAGTTCTGTTTTCACAGATTTCTGCTCTAGCCTGAAGATTACTGACCACTCTAATGAAAAGATTGGCTGCACCATCTTCTGTGAGAAACTGGAGGACCATCCCAAAATCTTTCAGAATGGAGACATTGTTCGCATGCACAGAGTTAAGGTGCAAGACTGCAGAGTGCATTTAGTGTGTTTAGTATCTATAATTTGCCCTACTGATTTGTAAATTTTCAGGTGAGAACTAAATATTGCAAAATCACCTCTATTAATAAATAGTAATATTAATGTATTGATGAATAATCTTTATTCATGAGAAATGTAATAACTAATTCTACACCTATCTACACAGGCTCAAGTTTTCAACAAGTCCATCACGCTGGTCAACACCTTTGGTTTTTCTGTGGTGACATTTGATGGGGTGAAAGGTGCACCGGTTGAACCCCGGACATCCAGCCGGTCATTCCACTTTGACCAAGACGACCAGCGGACGGTGGAGGAGCTACGATCCTGGGCTGCCACTCAGGATCTCTTCGCCTCAGTTACCAGCACAGTCCCGCTGTCTGCTGTTCAGCCCAAAGCTTACTTTGACCTGACCTGCCAGCTCCTGGCCAAGGCCCCTGTTGATACCACCTGCACCTTGTTGAGGGTAAGAAACCTGAAGAAAAGCACTTTTCAATGCCATGTGAATGTTTTTGAAAGAATTTGTTAACCTTTGTTTTCCACGTGGATTAACATCCGTAATCTTGTGGCTTCAACTGGGAAGAGATCTCATGTGTTTTGTTTTGCTACTGATGTGTTTTACTTTACACCTCAGGTTTGAGAACAGAAGCTACGCTGTAAGTGGCGACTGGTTTCCTGCCAGTGATGGGGGAGATAAATTTGAATAGGATTTGGCAGTAAATGCCAGGCTCTTGCCAGTCAGCTCTCACCCACTTCTAGAGTCTGTTGTTATGCAACAACACATACAATCAGGAAAAGATGTTTTTCAAATTATAGCAGGCTATTTGATAAAGAAAAGAAAACCTCATCAAAAAGAAGATCAAAACTGTCAGTGGAAAGTGGTGATTCACTCAGACACCAAAAGTGACAATTGGTGGAAGAATACTTGCATCCTTGTAGTCTTGGGATCATGTGTTGGTGCCACCTGACCAGAACCTTCAAATCCAGAACCTTAATGTTGTAAGAGGCCAGTGACAACTCACCATGCATAATCTTTCTCTGGTCCATTTAGTAATGTCTGTTTTCAAATAGCTGTTCGGGCTTTGTGATTCTTTCATGATTCTATTCCAATACAGCGTGACATTGCTTCTGCTTTTTAGGCACCATGTTTGTATTCAGGCATAGAGCTTTTTGAGACTGTACGGGCTGCAAACTGCTGCAAAATTAGAGGGACAGATGACTAAATGAGCATCACCTGCACGTTTCTGTGCTTTTATCAGGTCAAAAATGTGTGTCGTGCTCATTACCTATATCATGTTTTTTTATTTTCCCAGGTGTGGGATGGGACCAGGTGTCCTCACACTCTGCTGAAGGTAATTGTTGAGCCACATGTCACAGAGGGACAGTTGTCCTTCTCCAAGGAGAGGGAGAACCTCATTGCCGATGTCCTCGTCTATGACAACCATGTGGAAGTGGCTAGAAAACTGAAGGTCAGAGATTATAGATAATCCTAGAGCTAAATCTTGTGATTACCCTCAGAAATCACATTCTTCCTTACCTTTACTAATTTACTTTTTGCATATATGGTACGGAAGCCTGTGTGAATAAAAACAAACAAACATATTTTGCAAAGTACACTTGGGTACTGTTATAACTGCAGGTAGCTGATTATTAAATATTTCATTGGCATTATGCTTTCTTTGGTGTCACACGAGGCAATCATTTGACTGCCCCATACACAGCCCTTATTCTTCTCAAAGAAGCAATTAAAATAATTGAAAGTAGAAAAAACTGAACGTGTAAATATATACAATGAAGCCAGAAGGAGGAGCTGCTGAGAGAAACCAGGGGACACGGGTGGTATTAGATGTGTCAGAAGGCCACAATGGCTGCAGGACTACTAGAGCCTTGTTACTTCCCGGATTGATTATTGTAATTCACTTCTTTTTGGTCTTACTCAAAAATCCACCCACAAGCTCCAACGCGTCCAGAACTCTGCTGCCCGTATCATCACCAGGACCCCTTCTGCCCACCACATCACTCCTGTCCTGCAGCAGCTTCATTGGCTCCCGGTCAAATATCGCATCAATTTCAAAATACTCTTGTACACATTTAAGGCTATTCATCATCTCTCTCCTCCATATCTCTTTGACCTGGTTAAGATCACCGCCCCATCTCGTTGTCTCAGATCTTCTTCTTCCCTTTCACTCACCGTCCCTTCCCCCCGTCTTGCAACCATGGGGAGCCGGGCTTTCAGCTGCTCCGCTCCACGACTCTGGAATTCCCTACCTCCTGATTTAAGAAACATCTCTTCCTTCTCTCTCTTTAAGTCCAAACTCAAAACCCACTTGTTCAAAATAGCTTATCCCACATAACCATTCCACTGTCCTATTTTATTTGTTTATGTCTTATGCTTTTATGATTCTGTAAACTTCTTGCTTTTATGTTGCTTTTAAGTGTACAGCGACATTGAGTGTTTTGAAAGGCGCTTTCAAATAAAATGTATTATTACTTACTTCATACAAACTGGGACAGTAGCTTCTCAAAACAAAGCTGACAATGGTTGGTACATGTAATAATGTTAATAAAGACACAGTCTCAATTCATTTTTCCTACGATAACCCAGATAAGCTTCAGTATATGCTTATCAGCATTCACAGTATTGTTATTCAAATCTTTACTATTATAATATTTTATTATCTATTTTGTATGTTTTTTGCCGTCTATCTCCTTCAACACCGTTCAACACTGAAAAACCATTCAACCACCGTTAGATTCCTGTTCTTTTGGACATTACTGCTCCTTTTTTTACTCATTTTTAACTTTTATATTTTTTTAAATTATTCAGCTTTATTCAACAAAAATTTATAATGTATTTCAGTGGGGAGACCCTTCAAATCCTCATTGAACTTACCCATCTTTCAACTCTAACTACTTCCACATACGTTGACCTAGAGCCACCATTCAAACTTTAAAACGAAGCCAAGACATTCAACTATTCAACTTTATTCTTTTTAATATCTTTTATACTTCCGTTCCAGTGTAAGTTTCATGTTTTTTTTTTCACCTGCTTCAGAGTTTATAATGGGTGTGTATGGGACAGAAAGTTGGAGGTTAGAGTGAGACAGGTCAACTGTTAGAGTGGGAGCAGGGGAAACATTTATCTTAAAATCTTCTCTTTAAACTGCTGCTGTGTCCAGAGCGTTCGGGCTACGGCCATTATTTTACCCTCAAAACGTAGCCATCATTGTACACTTTCATCCAGTGTTATTATTATTGTAGTATATGTTATGGTTCTTTCATGAATGCCACCAATGCACAGCCTCCTCCATGCAACTCTTCCATAGAGTCCAATGTTAAGATGGCTCCCAAAATTGAGCACAAAATTCATAAAACTGAGAATTTTGTAGACGGGATATGGCTGGCGCTCAATTTTGTCAGTACGATTTGTAGTTTTCTTTTAGGAAGCGTTTGTTTCAGGGTCACTTTTCTGTTTATTTAAACTAGCAGAAGAGTGGTGCGTATCTGTCTCTGTGTGTGTGTGTGTGTGTGTGTGTGTGTGTGTGTGTGTGTGTGTGTGTGGTGCCACTGGTTGGAGTCTCTATAACAGGGGTCGGCAACCTTTCTGATGACGAGTGCCATCTAAAATTTCCTCAGAAGTCAATGTGCCATATGATTGCATTAGCAATACATTTAATAACGCTCTATAGTAACAGTTACACACTATATAGAACCACTTAATAGAATTTTATTTGTTTGCAGATGTTGGCAGCTACAGTGGGGCAAAAAAGTATTTAGTCAGCCACCGATTGTGCAAGTTCCCCCACTTAAAATGATGACAGAGGTCAGTAATTTGCACCAGAGGTACACTTCAACTGTGAGAGACAGAATGTGAAAAAAAAATCCAGGAATTCACATGGTAGGATTTGTAAAGAATTTATTCGTAAATCAGGGTGGAAAATAAGTATTTGGTCACCTCAAACAAGGAAAATCCCTGGCTCTCACAGACCTGTAACGTCTTCTGTAAGAAGCTTTTCTGTCCCCCACTCGTTACCTGTATAAATGGCACCTGTTTGACCTCATCATCTGTATAAAAGACACCTGTCCACAGCCTCAACCAGTCAGACTCCAAACTCCGCCATGGCCAAGACCAAAGAGCTTTCGAAGGACACCAGGAAAAGAATTGTAGACCTACACCAGACTGGGAAGAGTGAATCTACAATAGGCAAGCAGCTTGGTGTGAAAAAATCAACTGTGGGAGCAATCATCAGAAAATGGAAGACATACAAGACCACTGATAATCTCCCTCGATCTGGGGCTCCACACAAGATCTCATCCCGTGGGGTCAAAATGATCATGAGAACGGTGAGCAAAGATCCCAGAACCACACGGGGGGACCTGGTGAATGACCTGCAGAGAGCTGGGACCAAAGTAACAAAGGTCACCATCAGTAACACACTACAACGGCAGGGAATCAAATCCCGCAGTGCCAGACGTGTTCCGCTGCTGAAGCCAGTGCATGTCCAGGCCCGTCTGAAGTTTGCCAGAGAGCACATGGATGATACAGCAGAGGATTGGGAGAATGTCATGTGGTCAGATGAAACCAAAGTAGAACTTTTTGGTATAAACTCAACTCGTCGTGTTTGGAGGAAGAAGAATACTGAGTTGCATCCCAAGAACACCATACCTACTGTGAAGCATGGGGGTGGAAACATCATGCTATGGGGCTGTTTTTCTGCCAAGGGGACAGGACGACTGATCCGTGTTAAGGACAGAATGAATGAGGCCAAGTATCGTGAGATTTTGAGCCAAAACCTCCTTCCATCAGTGAGAACTTTGAAGATGAAACGAGGCTGGGTCTTCCAACATGACAATGATCCAAAACACACCGCCCGGGCAACAAAGGAGTGGCTCCGTAAGAAGCATTTGAAAGTCCTGGAGTGGCCTAGCCAGTCTCCAGACCTCAACCCCATAGAAAATCTGTGGCGGGAGTTGAAAGTCTGTGTTGCTCGGCGACAGCCCCAAAACATCACTGCTCTTGAGAAGATCTGCATGGAGGAATGGGCCAAAATACCAGCTACTGTGTGTGCAAACCTGGTAAAGACCTATAGTAAACGTTTGACCTCTGTTATTGCCAAGAAAGGTTATGTTACAAAGTACTGAGTTGTATTTTTGTTATTGACCAAATACTTATTTTCCACCCTGATTTACGAATAAATTCTTTACAAATCCTACCATGTGAATTCATGGATTTTTTTTTCACATTCTGTCTCTCACAGTTGAAGTGTACCTCTGGTGCAAATTACTGACCTCTGTCATCATTTTAAGTGGGGGAACTTGCACAATCGGTGGCTGACTAAATACTTTTTTGCCCCACTGTATCAGTGAATAGTTATCAGCTACTTTGAAACAAAAAAGACACTTTTTATCCATAACAAGAACTCCATAACAGCAAATGAGCTGTACAACAGAAAATACAAATGCTATTTATGGTCTCCTCACAACAATGATAAGAAAAATAAACTGGGCCAATATGGCATGTTTGTTAATACAGGGATACACTTGTTAATGTGATCTCTGGTCTAACACTCAGAGACACAGGTCTCCAAGTGTTCAGCATTCAGACGGCTACCTGAGGACTCATGTGAGAGAAAATCTGCTCACACAGACATGTAGAGCCAAATACTGTCAATAATGCCTCTGCAATGTTCTGAAGCCAGTTAAACTTGTCAGGTAGTGATGTCCAGCAAGTGAAAATGCAAGCTCCATGAACACGCACATCTATGGATTCCAGCTGCTTTGATGTTGCATTAACTGGCATTAACTCGGCCAGTTAATGCGAGACAAACCCAGCTGCACATTAAAGCTTTCTGGTTTGATCAGAAAATAAAACATTGGTCCACACACCTGAAAGTCCCAAAAACGCCTTGTGAATTATGTCTCGAGTCTACGGATGTATCTGTGTATTTCCGTGGTGCTGATTCTGCGCTGAGCAGAAAGCTCCTGCAGCTTTTGAAGTGTCGGAATGTGGAATGCGAGCTGATTTGCGATGTGCACCGCTGGCACGGCCATTTATTTTTTAATGCACCTTCTCAGATTAATTCACTACGAGTCATGCCCAGGGCTGGACTGGGACAAAAACTTGGCCCGGGCATTTTGACTAGAGACCGGCCCACCAGGTATTAAAGCCATAAAGCCTTTGAATGAAAACAAACGCTGTTGTGAACGTGATGTACGCTGTCTTGTTGGTATATGTATGATTTCTATACATTTTACATCAGATAAAAACTTTGGTTGTAAGCTTCAGATAATTATTTAATAACAGCCAGACAAAACTTTGCTAGATCCGCCCCTGCACAGTTACCAGGTGTCAGCTACATTAAAAAAAGGATCCTGGTGTTATTTGTCTCTCAGAAACAGTTCATAACTTCCCTTCAACTCATTCATTCATGTCACTTAAAAGGTAAACCTGTTTCTCCATCACCTGTTCAGCTCTGATGATTCAGTAAGGACATCTCCTGGTTTCATCTTCATGTTTCCCTCTCACCACATATCCAAACCAATATCATGACCAGCAGCTTTTACAGCTGTGGCTCCAGCAAACATTAGCTGATACTAGAAAGTAATATTAAATAAATTCTAACAACAGCTGATCAAGCTCAAACGTGCTGCTGTTGTTTAGCGCGACATCCGCTGGTTTCCTCTTTCTGGCGCAAAGTGGGCAATAAACAAACGAGAGAAAAGCCGATCAGCTGATCATTGATCAGTTTCATGATTGAAGTAGTAACAGGAGAGGGAGGGGGAGAGAATGAGAGAAGAAGAGGCAGCTGTGCAGCCAAGATATTCCAGCTTTGTGTCTTCTTCCATTCTAGCTGAAGTCCGGGACAAACTGTGCTCCTTTTCAGCTCAATACGAAACGCGTAATATTTTCTCTGAATACGGGACGATTCTGTCTTTTTACGGGACGGTTGGCAACTCTACTAACTAACCTTATGAATAAAATAAAGTTCACCATCAGTAACATCAAAGCACCCACCCAGCAGTATATAAACTCCGTCATGCTAGCTAGTACGCAGTACGAGTTATTGTAACTGACTGTAAAAAGTCAGCAAAACGAAAATAAACTCCACGTCAACTTGGTTTATATCTGACCCAGATAGACTGCAGGTCATAACTTCTTACCTGAAGTTCAGTTCACCTGACACTCGGACCGGCGGCTGCCTCGGGGCTCTCCTCCTCCTGCCTCCCCTTTCTCTCATCCACCTGCTGGCCTCCACCACTTGCTAATTTTACTGAATCTGTGGAAGCTGCCATAGCCACCACCAAACAACTGAGTTATTTTTACACACCGGACAGCATCTGGCCAATCCAACACCTTTTATTGTTTATACCATTACAAAAAATAAATAAATAAATAAATCATCGGCCCACCGAGCAAATGCCAATGCTCAATGGCCAGTCCAGCTATGGCCGTGCCAGCAGTTAAGCCTTCACATGCCAACTGTAGCACGCGTGCCTAGGGTTGCCGACCCCTGCTCTATAGCAACCAGGCTCACACCTGCCTGCTTAATGAGCTCTGTCTGTCACTGCCAAGATTAATATTAAATATTGGCAGTCTTCTGTTTCAACTGCTGCTGTGTTCACAGTGTTTGCTCTACAGCCATCATTTTACCCTCAAAACGTAGCCACTGTTGTTCTCTTTCCAACAGTGTGTCTTTTAAAGTTCAGCGATATAAAAGTTTTAAACTGTATTGCTCAAAGTACAGGGATAACCTTCTAACTGACCCATAGAAAAACATTGTATTTTCTTTTTTTAAAGTGAACGTGCTCCTTTTTTTTATTACTTTTTTTATATAAACCATCACATCTCTATAGCTATACATGCATGTTTATATACCTAAATGAGTATATACAAAGGAGGGAAGAAAAAAAGAAAGAAGAAAAAAAAGGGGAAAGAGAAAAACTAACAAACAACAAAACAAAACAAAAAACCCCAAAAAGAACAATACACCTGCCCAGACCAATATATATATAAACTTGGAGCAGATATGGGAGGAGGCCTTCCCTCCCAGTTTACTTATTAAAGTAATCTATAAAGGGTTGCCAAATTAGGTAAAACTGCTTAACATTATCTCTCAGTGAAAACGTAATTTTCTCCAGTTGTAAATGATACATTGTGTCTCTTAACAGAGACACAATGTATCATTTCAAGCAGAGTGAGTTGGGAGGGGGGTTATTTTTCCAATTTAGAAGTATAAGGCGTCTTGCAAGCAGTGTTATAAAACTCAAAACATGAATTTGTTTGTTATTTAAGTATTTAACTGTAGCTACACCAAAAAGTGCCATTACTGGGTCTGGGAGGAGACATATGTGACAATGAGGCAGAATTCTGGTCACATCGATCACATCTTGAGTACGCCCCTGGAAACATCCTTGAAACCTTCAGTTTAGACAAATGGAACCTATGCAGGACCTTAAATTGTAGTAGTCCGTGCCTGCAGCAGACAGAAGTGGAGTGAACCAGTTCTTGTGCTTTAGTTCATTGATCTTCAGTGATGTTAGTATCCAGTTCCTCACTCCAAGCGTTTCTCAAGTGGTCCAATGAAGTTGCACTGTCTATTTGCGAAAGTTGGTTGTAGATCCTGGAAATAGCTCCTTTCTTTAGTGGGTACAGATCACCTGAAACTAGTTTTTGTGGTTCATTGGGAAAGGATGGAAACGTTTCTTTAATAAAATTACGTATTTGTAAATACTTGAAAAAAATCTGTTTTCTATGGAAAATTTCTGCTGAAGTTGTTGAAACGAAGGAAAAAGATTATCAATAAACAGATCCTTGATTGTGAGTATCCCTTTGGAAGTCCATAGCTGGAATGTGGATCCTGAGAACAATGTGTATGCTTGATTATGAGTTAATGGTGTAAAGATTGAACATTGACGCCAATGAAAATGCCTTCTAATCTGAGACCAAATTTTTAGTGAGTTGGACACTACCGAATTTTTACATTTATACTTACCCGGATCTGAATTTGAATAAACCAAAGATTTAAGAGTATTAGGGAAAAAAGTCATACTTTCCATCTGTTCCCAATCATGTCTATGTTCCCCGCCCCAGAATGACATACAACGTATGTTACAGGCCCAATAATAGAGCTGAAAGCAAGGCAACCCCATTCCTCCTGTAATCTTGGGTCTTTGGTCTTTATTCTGGGTGTCTTCTTGTTCCAGATAAACTGAGAAATTAACTGGTCTATTTTCTTGAAAAAAGTTTTTGTGATCAATATTGGGATACATTGAAACAAAAATAAGAATTTGGGTAAAGTGCTCATCCTAATGATATTTATTCGGCCAGCAAGCGAGATGGGCAGTTTAGACAGTCTTTCCAAGTTCTTTCCAGTTTGATGGTATAAATTAATAAAATTATGTTTGAAAAGGCCAGAGAATTCACGGGTTACATTTATTCCAAGATATTTGAAGGTATTTGAGATGGTAAAAGGAAACAAAGTCAATGTAGTGCTATCTAACTTTTCTAAAGAACTAATCGGAAACAATATGCTTTTTCTTAGGTTGATTTTGTATCCAGAAATTTTCCCAACTTCAGTTAAAACTGTCATAATTTTTGGCAATGATTTAATAGGGTCAGTGATATATAGCAACAAATCATCTGCATAGAGAGACACCTTGTGTTCTACACCAAATCTCCTTATTCCTTTATAATCCTTTGTAGAGCGTAATTGAATGGCGAGAGGTTATATGACAAGTGCAAGTAGCAATGGGGACAGAGGACACTCTTGTCTTGTAGAGCAGTGGAGGAGGAAAGGACTAGAAATAATAGTATTTGTGTTAACTGAGGCCTGAGGTTTTGTGTAAAGCAGCTTAACAAAGGAAATATGATTAGGACCTATGCCAAACTTTGACAGGGTTGAGAAGAGGAAATCCCACTCGACCCTGTCAAAGGCCTTCTCCGCATCTAGTGAGAGTAGTATTTCAGATTGATCATAAATATTATGTGTATATATAACATTTAATAGCCTTCTAATATTAAAAAATAACTGTCTGTTTTTTTACAAACCCGTTTGATCCTCCAACACGACTGTTGGGAGAACTATCTCTAATCGCATAGCCTGAATTTTTGCCAATATTTTATTATCTACGTTCAATAGACTTATTGGTCGGTACAAACCTGGCTCCAAAGGATCTTTAACAGGCTTGTGGATTAAAGTGATAGTGGTATCATACATGGTTGAGGGTAAGCATCCTTTAGTTAAAGCTTCGTTATATACCTAAAAAAAACAAAAAAACATTGTATTTTTAGTGAGAAGTTTATCTCAACATCAGGAATGACCCCACTTTTTAAATCGCTTCTGTGACCACATTTTGACAGCGGGAACATAAAGAACACACTGTTGTGTAGAACAAGTCCTCGGGATCCTCGTGGTTTGAAACCGATTTTGACAGGAGTTAGAGTCTTGGATTAAGAAGCAGTTTTTCAACAGGTGCACCGAGGTAGATTTGACCGGGTTTTGCCACAGAATAATAGTATGTCAGTAGTTAGTGCAAGCCTACTGGATAGAGCATTTTGCTTAGCCTGCTAAATTCAAGCTTATTGTTCATTGGTGGATTTCTATTCTGCACACAGGCGGTTCAAATCTGGGCAGTTGGAATCAGATGATGACTTTTAGAATCACCTTTTGTGACTGGATGATTAAACTTACAGCATTTAGCTGTCTGGAGTGAATTCTCCCACATTTCAGTCATTCAGTGATTAAAAGAATATGAACTTTTAATATTCATTAAGATGTTTTTGATTCTAAATTTTCTTTTGTCATTACTCAGGTTTCTCAAATGTACATTTTAAACCTGTTCAGCTACTTTCCAACTTCTTCTGTGTGAACGTCAGCTTTCACCAGTTCTACACTTTTCTATTTAGGTGAAAAGTTATGTATTTTTCAGCTCATTCAACATTTTTAATTTAACATTCAGCAGTTATTTCATTTCAGCTCAAAACATTCAGCTATCAGCATTCACATTGCAGTTTCCTCCGAATATACATTTTCTAGTTAAACATATGTTTTCTCTACAGTTGGAAAATGAGATAAAGAAAATATATGTTAATGGTTTATGAAGTAAAATTTTATTTCAGACTAAAACACCAAATAATGCCCTGAGTCACTTCAACCCAAGGGATACCAGCATGTACTAAAAATGAAGACCATACAAGGGTTAAACAGACTGTCCATGTCTGAAAACCCTCCAATGTGAATTAAAACAATCCTGATAAGAAGAGTGAGGCAATTAGGGTAATTAATTGATGAATTTACTCAGGTCATCTTGGTCTAATATTAAAATTAGTTTGATGATCTGAAACATTTAAGTGCAACAACATTGCAAAAACTAAGAAATCAGGAAGGATGCAAATACTTTTTCATGGTAATGTATAAGTCTGTGAAAGACGGTGAGAATAGTGGGCGAGCATATCCATCATTATTCAGAGCACCAAGATATAAATTATATTGTGTCAGTTAAGTATGGAACAAGACCACACAGTTTTGTAGTTGGAGGTTGTCAGGTACATCCTGCTTTTTACAGACTGGTTCATTATAAAACTCCACCAGTTTATGAAGCATTTCTCATGCTTTCGATTCAAGTGTTGCATCAAACAGAACTTAATTAACAACCAAGCTTTTGAATACAAGTCAGCTTTCCTTTTTTGCTTGTTAACCTGAAAGACCTGACCAGATGATCAGATCTGCCATACCAATGAACTATACCTACATTTTTTAAATTAAGATATTTTAGGTTGTTGCAGATCATTCTTCAGGCATTCCTTTATTTCATTTTATTTTTTAAATTTTCCTTTCCTGCAGCCACTAATTTCATTTACTGCTATAAAAATTAACTTGATAGTTGCTGCAGAGAGCATAATGGATGTGTAATCTATTTTCTTGTTCATAGAAGTTTTGTTGTGTTGCATTACATAAGGGTCTTTGTGTGGTGAGTTGAGGAGTCACAGATGGATGCCACTCATATTCATTAGGAGAAATGTAGCCTTTTGAGAAATATAGCACTTTGAGAGTCGTGAATTTTTACCAGCCAAATAACACTACAATTTCTATTTTACTTGCATTATGTATTGTTGGTTTAGTGCAGTGGTTCTCAAAGTGTGTGGCGCACCCCACTGGTGGGGTGCAGAGTTCTGACAGGTGGGACACAAGTTACCTGGCAAAAAAGTCATGCAGAACTAATGTTTAACATCAGAATCACTTTTACAGCGGAACAAAGATGTTTGTGGCAGTTACGTTAATATTATGCACATCCGCTGCAGTAATGCAGTAATGGATTTTAATTACTCCCAGGAGAAAGTAATTTGTTTTCCTACGGGTTACATTATTTTAACATTTCTCCTTAAAATGACCTGAAAATGCATCATCTCATAATTACCAATTTAATTAATACAAACCTATAGGCTACAGTTTCACACACCAGCACAAACACTTATTCTAATGAGGACACACATGAACTTTCTCTTAGTTTTTAGTTGTGAACAAAAAGCTGAGAACACAAAGCAAAGATATAACCAGTATAAAGAGATTTTAAAGCAACAGTCATAGTGATTGTACTTGAACATGAACAGGTAGAAATGGAGGCTATAACCTGATTGCTTATCACTACTTCTGTTACTTGTTAAAGTTAATGGTCTGGCTGCTGGGCTGGGGTCAATATTCACTCAACTTTAACATCACTCTGGGTTCTTGGCTAGCTTGGCGTTAGCATGCTTTCTGTGCAGAGGCTTGCAATGAGCCGATGCGTTAGCAGCATAATGCAGTTTGCATTTCACCATTGTACTCTTGTCCTTTTATGCAGTAAAAATAAAAGTACCGTATTTCCCGGACTACAAAGCGCACCTGAATATTAGCCGCACAAGCTAAAATCAGGGGAAAATCCTGATTTGTACATACATTAGCCGCACCTGACTAAAAGCCGCAGGTGTTTCAATGTTGACTTATCATATGTAAGAGAATATGCACAAAGGGAATTGTCAGGAAAGAGATGGCTGTTTGGAGACACACCCCTTTTATTAATATTTTGAAAAACAAGTTACGGGTACATATTTGCATAACTTTTTAGGTATATGTACAAGTAGCAGTAATTACAAGTACGAAACATGTACTGTGCTTCATAAATGAGTAACAAATGTAGTACATAACAATAACCTACAGCACACCAGAAAAATAGATTCGGACTACCTTTTAGGCTCAGGTGCAGTGACACGGCTTTAACAAGAAGAAAAGTCAGTCATTCACCACCATCTTTCTCTTCTTCCTGCGCACTAAAACCACCAAAGTCCTCTTCTCCAGTGTCTGATACGAACAGGCTCAGGATGGCTACGTCATCCACTCTCAGCTTCTTTCCTTCGTTGTCACTTTCAAAACCAAACAAATCCTCGTTGTCAGTGTCAGAGTCGAACAGCCTCTGAAGGGCCATGGCGGTGTCCTCCTCTCCATCATGCAGCAGTCCAGCCCTTCGAAATCCGTTGGTGATCATGGATGTTTTCACACTTTTCCACGCTGTCAGATTCCACCGGTGGAGTTGGGCATAAGTTGCTTTTCGCAAGTTTATCACCTCTCATCATCCACGCCTCCCACTGAACGCGTAGCGCTACTTTGAAGTTTGTTTTTCGCGCTACTTGTACGGCACTATGTTGCCTGGCGGATGGACATGTGACCAACATACCACTCTTGAACCCCGATACTGTGTGTCTGATCACATGCCCTTCCGCCAGGCAACGTAGTGCCGTACAACAGCGGAACAAACAAAACAAATCCTCTTACAATATCACAAAAATCATGGACAATCCATAGAAAAGCCGCACCTGACTAAAAGCCGCAGGGTTCACAGCTTGTGCAAAAAGTAGCGGCTTATAGCCCGACAATTACGGTAATGTCCATATCCACTATGCAGACTGGGCCACTATTTTTCTCCTCCCGCACATGAAATGAAATCAGCTGATTCTAGTTCAAAGAAATTGAACTACAGGATGATGCTATTCCTATGGAGCATTAATGGCAAGCAACAAGAAACAGGTTCTTTTTATCATTATTGCATATGGAACTGAAAAATCCTTTTTCTTTTTTTTGTCAAGGGAGTTGGTTTTGGGGCCTGCCTCAAATGGCAGTTCTCCTGGACTGCATTTTCAAGCCACATTGTTAGTGTTTTGGCCCATGTTATTTTTCTGACCCCCAAGGGACTGTACCTGGTTGAAGCTGAGTTGAGGATTCATTAACCAAGTTTGGTAAGAATGGATAACAAAGACAAACATCAACAACATGATGGGGAGATACACTTCAGTTACTCCTATAACTGTAGGTGGGGCCTAGCAGACAACTACTAGCTACAGCTAACCAATGTTAGTACATGTCATAGAGACTGCACTGCTAACTGAAAGCTTTACCGAATGGATAAGTTATGAAAAAACACACTCATCCACCATACATCCATTAGGGGAAAATTAGGGAATAATATAGCTATATAGACGCTTCTTTCGTTGGCTGGTCCTTTTTAGAGGTACAAACTAGTATCTCGAACCAACAACCTTCTGACTAGGAAATGACCTGTTCCATCTCCTGAAAGCCACCCCGTGTTTTTATTTAGACATTTCATCTAGATCCTTCATGGTGCTTTCTTAATGAGGGCTGAAAGCCATGATTTGAGATCTCGATTTATCCACAAGAAATACTTAATGAAACTGGGATGTGTTTTTTGTGTATACCTGCATTCACCCTTTTGGAATATCAGTATTTTTTTTTTTTTTTTCATGTGTGTTGTTTTGGAAGCAGGTTGCTCATATTCTTTATGAGAAATATATTTCTATTTGAACAAAAGCTTACAGACATGCGTAATAATAGAATTTTAAATCTTCATTTCTTCATCAGTAGATCTAAAAGCAATACTGCAGTAATTTTCATTTTTAATTTTTTTATATTTTGTAACTCAGTATAATGTTTATGAGCAGACAATGGGAGCTGTTTCTTTCTGTGGAGAACTCAGTGAATTGCCACTTTTAATGTGACTGGAAATGATTGAAATTGCTCTGATGTTCTTTAATATTTAATTTACCCAATTTACCAACGGTTATCCCCAGTGAAGCCAATTTCCTTTCAGTAAATTTCTCTCTAAGAAATGATTGTCTGTCAGTTGTTATAATCAGTAAAATTTTAAGTCTGTCAGACTGAGTTAGTCAAGGCTATTCTACTATTACACATACCCGTGCATGTAAATGTTTTAAAACACCTAATCAAAGCAATTAAAGAAATATTGAAATTATGTTGAATGAGACCATCTCCACACCAGTCTTGTTGATTGCAATATCCATTGCGTGTTATAAATGTTGTGGAGTGGAACAATTAATTTAAAATTAATAGTATGCATTTATTTATTTATTTATTTATTTGTTTGTTTTTATGATGTGACAACTGTGGAAACACTAACACTGCAAAATCCTGTCACTGACAGCATTGACATTTGGTTAATTAAAAGGTAAAAAGCTTTTTTTTTTTTCCTTTTAGGTCATTAAAATGACATCTAGAAAAAGATACCCATTTCAATACAAATTTAGCAGAAAATATATTTTTACTGAAATATTTATCCCTACATCTTTGTTTCTGTGAATCAGTGTTGTTTACTGCTGTAACTAAGCTGGTCAAAAATGTGGGAGGTCATAAGCTTATTTAGCATATTACATTTAATTATGTCAATTTCCTGTATCTGTCATAGATCAAAACATTACCCAGAATTCAAATGTTGAACGTCATATTGACATGCAAGTTGGGTCATGGTCTAAATTGTGGATCTAGTTTGGACATCGTAAAGATGTCCAGAATTGGTTATGGATTGTTTGATTGATTATTTGATATGGCGATTCTAATTAGTGCAAATATAGGTTATTCAAGGACAAATATAAATTATTGGAAATCCACATTCCTAAACCCCTCACTAAGAACATACATTAAATTAAAAAAAACTTAAGCTGATTCCTATGTTATGCAATAAGTGAGCCCACACTTGATCCAGGACTTGAGTTTTGTCTGCTTTCTTCATTTCATTGAATTAAAGCCAAACTTCAGAATAGTGTGCATCCAACTGTGTTTACTTTTGTATACCAGAGTCTATCAAAGACTTGATGTGTCTGTAAAATTTCATTTGTTTTTTTAAACATGTTTAAACCCTCAAAAAGGTTCATTTGACAAAGTAATGATAAATAGAGCAGATAAAATAAAATGAACTGTTTCTTTACTCTGTGGTTTTATATAATTGCCAGCTTGATATAATGATTGAACTCATAGTAGCTTAAACTATGTAGAAATGGAGGGAAACTGGGATGCAGCCATTTGATTTCTTTAATGGTCAATTCTTGAAATGCTGTGAGGGGAAAAAAACTTTGCTTGCTTGAAGAAATAACTATGACAATGTGAACAAAACAATCAGTGTGTGCTCAACTCCTGCAGCTTCAACTCATTATATAATTTTTAGCGCTCATGCTTGATGATCTAAGCATTTCCATGCCATTGAATCTTTTTGGGAATTGCGAGGTAGGGGGAGGGGGATGTGTACTGATGCAGACACCCTTCACTCCTGCAATGTTTCCTGTTTAGAGATTCAATTCAATTCAATTTTATTTATATAGCGCCAAATCACAACAAATGTCGCCTCAAGGCTTCTATTTCTTGTGGTCTTGTTTTACCTTAGGTCTCAGAGTACATTTGATGTATTTGAATTGTGGTATACTTCCTTTGGTCACAGCCCCCGTCTCCCATTGAGTTGATGTTCCAGCACAAAGAGCTCCACTGTCGAGTCATGCTGTATCTCTCTGGCTTTTAAAAGCCATTTCCTGCAGCTCCATAAATAAGCCATTTTGAAATGAACAGTTTCTTCTTCTCAGTGAAGGCAAAAGTTGCTTTTTTTTGGCTGCTTTCACGGGCTTCTGATGCTCAATAACGCCCAAAGCAATCTTTTGAACTTTACATAGTCTTTTTATGGAGCGACCAAGCAGCATTAATACCATAAGACGGCGGCAGTGGCGTCTTGGCTGTCGGGTGGTGAGCAGACAGTGGAGTGTTTAGTTTTCGTACAGACTCAAAGAGGATGCCAGAGGCTTCTCCACTCTGTTTCTTTGGCCTCTTTTAAAGGAAAATGATTTGTTTGCAGGGGAAGCAGCAGGGTACTATTTTTCTGTCAGAGGCCGATCACTCTCTGAGCTCTGGACCAGTGCATTGAGTTCTATATCCCATGAAAGCCCCATTTGGCCCCATATAGATAATGTTACCCCTTCTTTGCAGAATTGTTTTAATTCAATCACATTGGAGATGTTTTGAGTATGAATGGCCTGTTTAAGGTCAGGCCAAAGCATCTTAATCAGATTTAAGTCTAGTCTAAGTCTTAACTAGGCCACTCCAGAACCTTAATTTTCTTTAGCTTCTTTTTTTTTTTATTTTAATTTCAGGTTGCTGTCTTTCTGAATATCCCAAGTGCATTTTAGATTTGATGCACAAACAATGGCTGGAGGTTTTGTTTTTTGCAGCATTTTGTATGGTAAAAAGCAGAAGTTATATTTCCATCAATTACAGCAAGTCCTCCAGGTCTTGAATCAACAAAGCAGCCAAAGAATGCACAAAATGGTTTTACTGAAAAATGATAAATGTAAATGAAAGCATGCATTTGTTGACGGGAGAGAATAGCTTCGGCCCTTTTGTACGCACTGCGATCTTAGTCTTCTGACCAGATGAGTTAGGTTCTTGTCTAAACATAGTGCTGTTTTTCTCAGCTGCTCATTATAATCATACCTGGGGTCTCTGGGCTGCTGCACAGGATTTAATGTGTGCATACAAACAACAAGCTCGAGTGGGCCACATCTAAGTCGACACCGCATGACACTGCTGTTATTTGTCCTTCCTTCTGTCCTCTGGTGATTTCTCTCACTCTTCCAGCTTTAGTCACCCTCTCGTTTCTCGCTACACCTTTTCCCAAACACTAACTGTGGTAAATTCTTTTAAACTGTCATGTAGCAATAAGAAAACACTGCCATCTTCCGAGTACTTAGAGTTGTTTCTTCTATCTCACGCTGCTAAATATTCAGGTCTTTGGAGACCAAACAAAACTGAGACTCGGCAAGCAAAAATACTCTGTATGCGGTCTCACTGGTTGCCTTCTCCCCAGCGGGAGTTATATGATCTTAATAGCAGTTTTTATTTAAACATAGTGTTTTTCTATGCTCTTAGGAAGTGCTCCTGACCTTGTAGAGTGGTTGAAGTAAATTTAGGTAATAATGGTTACTGCAAAGGTTAAGATATATTTTTTGACATCTTTTAATCAGTAGGTGAAATTAAAATGGCACGTAGGCATTGTACGTGGCCATGTGATAAAAGGAGATTGATATATGGTAGAGGGAGAGTTATTGAAAAAAGGTTTATTTACATCTATCTGACTTCTTTGCTCAAGGTTGCTGGCACATGGTGTGCTGTGGTATCATTTTTGTTTGTTGTGCATGAATGCAGGAACTTAGAGATTCCCACGTGACACAGAGGCAGACAGCAGTGACAGCTGGTAAAGACATCTATTGGTTAAATAAGCTAACTGCACTTGATGAATGCCTGGCAGCACATATGAACCAGCTAATGGACAAGATGCAACCGGAATGGCTAACTGAAAGCCAGACAGTTATGATCCCCAGAAGAAACCATCCCATCCAGCCAGTCCTGGCGTCATAGTGGCTGAAATGAACAGGCACATGATTCAGTACATGAGGGGCCCAGAAAGGAATTGCTAGACACACCAGATACTGGTAGACAGAGCCGTCAATCGAGACTGTAAGACCATACTGACCAATCTGTGCACTGCCTGGATTGATTACAAAAAGGCTTATGACTCAATGCCTCACATGTGGATCCTGGAATGCTTAGGGCTGTACAAGAAATTAATTGGGGATGTGAAAAACAACACTAGAGGCCGATTTCAAGGTAACTGCACAAGTCACCATCAAGTGCAGGATTTAGCAAGGAGCCTGATGCTCACTTTGTTCTGCATAGCCCTGAATTGCTCATTAACAAATATTAGGAAATATTAGCCATGCAGCACTCCAGCCAGGAGTGATCACTAGGATCTACAGCAGGGGTCGGCAACCCTAGGGTTAACTGTTGGCACGACCATAGCTAGACTGGCCATTTGCTCGGAGGGCTGATGATTTTTTTTTTTTTTGTAATGGTATAAACAATGAAAGGTGGTGGATTGGCCAGATGCTGGCCGGTGTGTAAAAATAACTCTGTTGTTTGGTGGGGGCTATGGCGGAGCTTCCACAGATTCAGTAACATTAGCAAATGGTGGAGGCCAGAAGGTGGATGAGGGAGAGGGGAGGCAGGAGGAGGAGAGCCCCGAGGCAGCCGCCGGTCCGAGTGTCAGGTGAACTGAACTTCAGGTAAGAAGTTATGACCTGCAGTCTATCTGGGTCAGATATAAACCAAGTTTAGGTGGAGTTTATTTTCGTTGTTCTGACTTTTTACAGTCAGTTACAATAACTCGTACTGCGTACTAGCTAGCATGACGGAGTTTCTATATAGCTGGGTGGGTGCAATGATGTTACTGATAGTGAACTTTATTTTATTCAAAAGGTTAGTTAGTAGAGTTGCCAACCGTCCCGTAAAAAGACGGAATCGTCCCGTATTCAGAGAAAATATTACATGTTTCGTATCTAGCTGAAAAGGAACAGTTTGTCCCGGACTTCAGCTAGAATGGAAAAAGACACAAAGCTGGAGTTATTCTGTCGTTACGCTGCACAGCTGCCTCTTCTTCTC
Source organism: Neolamprologus multifasciatus (assembly GCF_963576455.1). NCBI lineage: Eukaryota > Metazoa > Chordata > Actinopteri > Cichliformes > Cichlidae > Neolamprologus > Neolamprologus multifasciatus. The sequence continues at coordinate 42,453,204 of NC_140445.1, read as the reverse complement.
TCATTCTCTCCCCCTCCCTCTCCTGTTGCTACTTCAATCGTGAAACTGATCAATGATCAGCTGATCGCCTTTTCTCTCTTGTTTGTTTATCGCCCACTTTGCACCAGAAAGAGGAAACTGCTGGATGTCACGCTAACTAACAGCAGCACGTTTAAGCTTGATCAGCTGTTGTTAGAATTTATTTAATATTAATTTCTAGTATCAGCTGAGGTTTCCTGGAGCCACAGCTGTAAAAGCTGCTGGTCATGATGTCGGTTTGGATATGTGGTGAGAGGGAAACATGAAGATGAAACCAGGAGATGTCCTTACTGAATCATCAGAGCTGAACAGGTGATGGAGAAACAGGTTTACCTTTTAGGTGACATGAATGGGTTGAAGGGAAGTTATGAACTGTTTCTGAGAGACAAATAACACCAGGATCCTTTTTTTATGTAGCTGACAGCTGGTAACTGTGCAGGGGCGGGTCCAGCAAAGTTTTGCCAGGGGCTCAGGTAGGGCATTAACAGGGAGAGGTGGGCAGAGAGAAATACTTTTCTTTCTTAATCTCATTTAAAATGTCTGGCTGTTATTAAATATTTATCTGAAGCTTACAACCAAAGTTTTTATCTGATGTAAAATGTATAGAAATCATACATATACCAACAAGACAATGTACATCACTGTCACAACAGCGTTTGTTTTCATTTAAAGGCTTTATGGCTTTAATACCTGGTGGGCCGGTCTCTAGTCAAAATGCCTGGGACGATTTTTTTAGTTCCAGTCCAGCCCTGGGCACAACACACAGTGAATTAATCTGAGAAGGTGCATTAAAAAATAATTGGCCATGCCAGCGGCGCACATCGCAAATCAGCTCGCATAGACACATTAGTTGTGCTGCTTCTTAATGACGGTATCTTAACTAACAACCCCAACTACCAGATTCAACTTGTAATTGGCTAAAAATCACTTAGCCTACTGGTGAGAGGGACGTTGTTAACTTTCCACATTTTGACACTTCAAATGCTTCAGGAGCTGTCCGCTCAGCACATCATCAGCACCATGGAAATACACAAATACATCCGAGACAGAATTCACAAGGCGTTTTTGGGACTTTCAGGTGTATGGACCAATGTTTTATTTTCTGATCAAACCAGAAAGCTTTAATGAGCAGCTAGATTTGTCTCTCATTAACTGGCTGAGTTAATGCCAACATCAAAGCAGCTGGAATCCATGGATGTGCGTGTTCATGGAGCTTGCATTTTCACCTGCTGGACATCACTACCTGACAAGTTTAACCGTCTTCAGAACATTGCAGACACTCGGAGACTTGTGTCTCTGAGTGGGAGACCAGAGATCACATTAACATGTGTATCCCTGTATTAACAGACATGCCATATTGGCTCAGTTTATTTTTCTTATCATTCTTGTGAGGAGACGATAAATAGCTTTTGTATTTTCTGTTGTACAGTTCATTTGCTGTTATGGAGTCTTTGTTATGGATAAAAACTGTCTTTTTTTATTTCAAAATAGCTGATAACTATTCACTGATAGCTGCCAACATCTGCAAACAAATAAAATTCTGTAACGTTGTTCTATATAGTGTGTAACTGTTTATATAGAGTGTTATTAAATTTATTGCTAATGCAATCATATGGCACATTAACTTCTTAGGAAATTTTAGATGGCACTTGTCATCAGAAAGGTTGCCTACCCCTGATCTACAGCAACGACATCAGAATGTCACTTGGACTGGAGAAGTGTAGCTGGATGGTAATAACGAGAGGGAAGGTAGTCAGAAGTGAGGGAATTGTGCAAAGGCAACATTGCATATACTGAGGATAGCTACAAGCAATGTTCCCTCTAAACTGCGTGCGTGCGCAATCGCGCAATGCTGGCACGGTCTCTGCGCACAGAAAATCTGTGTTGCGCACAAAAAAATCTAACCTGAATTGCAATTAAAATAAATACGTTAACAATTCATTCTGTTTTGCAGTGTGAGTAAGTAAGTGATCGGTGTCTGGCTGCTCCAGCCAATGATGCGATTCACATTCGTATATATGCAGCTAATAGATGACAGGCTATGACAGTATCCTTATGTGCCAACACCGGTGTTTTAACTAGCAAAGCGGCGTGGCTGATGTGGAGTGAAGCCACGTTAATGAAAACATGTACAACCAGTGAGCAGGACAGACAGAACAATTGACGGAAAAAGTGTGGACTTTATATTAGTTTTTAAATTGTGTTGATAGGCCACGTAAAACCAGAGTTATGATAAAAAATATTGCAATGTTTGTTTTTTTTCTGAATACTATCGTTGTTTATATTTACTGCAGGAAGAAACGTTTAAAACTGCATTTTATAAGGAAAGTGCTCGAAAGCACTCTCCGCCTGTGAGCAAAAACAAAACCAAAAAAAACCCCACCCTTTCCTATTGGTGGAAATATTTACCATGTCGACCAATCAAAAGTGATATGGCAACATGGCATTTAGTTGTTTAGGAAGTTTTAGGAGTGTTTTGAGATGTGAGAGATTTACGATGTTTAACGTGTTTGGAGTCTAAAGTTAGTGTGTTGTCTTGTTAGTGTGTAGTGTAGTCAATAGATTTGTTGTGTGTGTCAGAACAATGAGGCGACTGCTGAATGTTACAGGTGTTACAAGAGTGATACATCTCCTGTTGTCAGGCCTGCAGGTATCAGGCTGTTGTTCTCCTTTATCTCATAGTGGACAGAAATTATTTTTTGGAGTGGCACAAATAATTTGTGTGGCATCTTATTTGATGCAGAACAGCTGATTGTTCTGTAAATAGTTTGAAATGTTTATTTTAAAAAATGCATTGGCTGCATTTTTAGGTAAACAGCTGCAAAAAAACCCTTGTTGTTTGCATAATTCAGTTACTTTTTTGAAGAAGTAACTATATAATTAATTGCCCAACATTGAGTTACAGGACTCTCTCCCAGACCACAGACTCATACTCATAATACAACTCAGAGCTTTATAAAAAAAAAAAGAAAGAAAGTTGTGTTTTCAAAATTGGAGTTCAATTTTTTTTTTTTGCTTTTTTGCTGTAGTTTTCATTTTTGAAAACCTTGTGAATGTGATAACTCAAGAAGGAAGTCACCTAGGATTTTCAAATAAGTATCATAGGTGCATCTACTAAAAATCTCAGTGACGTTAAGTTTTCTGAAAATCTTGTGAACACAATAATTTGAGTAAGATGTCACCTAGGTTACCAACCGGAGCATCTACAGGAAGGTTGAGAGGTAGCACTGGCGGCCAGTGTTTTTTATGCTTATAACTGTGAGGTGCAAAATGAGGTTACTGAACTATGCAGGAAATCATACTGTTACATTATTGCTATTCATTTACTTATTTGTTAATTATTTAATAAATGTTTTAAGTTTTCATTTGCTTGGACAATGGAGAAGGGCGACAGGAAGGTGGGGGGAGAGAGTGATGGAGAATGAAAGGAACTCTAACCTTAAGTACAAGTTTCCTACTCCCACCCATTGTCATAATTATCTGTTTAGCCATTCATTTTCGTAGTCTATGGCTTTCATATCTTTCATATTTGTATCATCTTGTTTTTTGTTTTTCTACACTTTCCTACACATTTCCCTAAATGTTTCTTGCTTTTGCTTCCTGTTTGTTTACATCATAGGTCTTAGGGGAATTTTTGCTTATTTGTCATTAGTATTAATTAATTTTTACTAATTTTTTATTTACAGTGTAATGAATTAGGTTTACATTATCTTCATAGCTTTGTGGCTACAGTGCCTGCGGTAGCGGGTGCATTGTCCTGCACATTGCAATGCTTTGCATTTTCAAGTCAAGTCATCTTTATTTATATAGCACATTTAAAAGACATCAAGTGTCGGCCAAAGTGCTGAACAGAGGGATAATATAATAAGGAGAATTAAAATAGAATGAAAACATTAAAGAAAGATTGTAAGGCATCCATATATGTTGTTATCCCAGAAGAAGCCGTTCTCATTCCAATTCTTAAATTCTTAATCAAAGCTTAGAACAACTTCGTAGTGATTAGTTGTCACACTCTCCTGTCTAAGAACAACTGGGCCCAAGCCATAACCAGATCTTTGTGTTGGTGTCAAGGATTCAGGACTTTAATTAGCCTTTGGCCATATGTATGTGTCTAGCTCTCAAAGCATCAGTGAGTCGCTCAGACACTTGATTACTGAAGTGTTTTTTGATAATAAAGGTGGAGACAGATTGCTTTTGGCTACAGGATCATCACAGCTGAGAGGGGGTAAAAACAAAATGACAAACCCCCCAAATCCGATGACCAGTCTCTGAATCACTGTCACCACCACTGACTGTAGGTTTGGTGCAACATTGCCATCTGCTGATAAGTAACTGGTATTAAAAAAATATAGCTGGAGGAACATTTTGCAGCTAAGTAGCTTAATTGACAACGGGTCAATAAACATGTTTGGATATAAACAAGTGTCTTAGAAAGACAGAGAAGTGCTTTTTCAGAAGTAAAAAATGGCCACAGATTTACCAATCTGGAAAAAAATGTGGGAGAATTTCAGGATAGGGCATTATGGTCGTGCTGTGGTTAACACTGATGCCTCAAGGCAATAAGGTCCTCAGTTTGAATCTATTATCTGACCCGCATTATTACATTTGGGATGTATGCAGGATTCTACTATATAAACACTGACATGTGTGCACTTTGTATTCATATTATTAACATTCCTTGTGTACATGGTATTAAAGTTTTGAAGGACGTTGAAGTTTTTCAAAAACAACACAAAGCATCCAGGTGTTGTTACGCTGCTGGGACGACAGCTCTCAGAGTTAGACGAGGCTCTATAACTATTTTCTTCCAGTGATTAATGTTCCACATGTCGGCGTCACTGAAGTCGCACCAAACCATGAGTTGTTACAGATGGTGACTTGCATGGCACCAGTGAGAGAGTGGGAGAATGTTTGTTGTTGCTCAGACTGAAAATAGTTACATCATCTGTTGTTTGTCTTTTGTCTTGCTAAATGTTTTTGTGAAACACTGAAGCCACAATGCATTTACAACAAACTTCACAATTGACTTGGCATTTTTGTGCTGATGTCTTCATCTCTCTTGCAGGTTACTAGTTGAAAACATGTTTTGTTTTGGTGTTTGTTTGTTTTTATAGCATTTCAATACTAAAAAGTTTTGTCTTTTCTGGGGTTTTTTTGGGTTTTTTTTTTGGGGGGGGGGTCCCATCAGCCTGGAGTCTTCCTGAGGATCTACAACCTGCGAGCACTTCCAGGATCCAGTAAAGTGCCTGGTCTTACCAGAAGCCAATTACAGGTAGATCAACTGGCTTTTCATCTGCACGGAGGGACGTCGTATGGCAGAGGGATCGGGATTCTTCCTGATAACAGCCCTGACGTGCAGGAGCTGAAGAGGTACGGTGAGAGATAAGAGAAAAATGTGGTTTGTTCCTCGGCTGCAGCAGAGGGGTGGAGCAGTGGGTTCAGGGTGTGGTGTCAGATGATGACTGACCAAAACAGCTGACCTCCATCATCTTATTGTGACTGTTTGGGTAGTTTGCCGGGACCTGGCGTGAGAGCATTGTGGGGAACGAAGCAGGAAGAGGGAGCTTGCAAGCTGTATGAACTGAAATTGTAAAGCTTTTTTAAACAAACATTTACGTGCATTACAAGTCTGTGTGAGTGGGGTCCTTTTGTCACAGCACCACTGGACAATATAAAGAAAAATGCATTTATCAGTAACACTGTGCTCCCACACTGTTTTACTAGAAACTATACCAGTTGAGTAAGTAAGATCTTTAGACACTTTTTTGAGAAAAAGTGTCTTCTTGAAAAAAACGTTTTAGGGATGCCTACTCCATGGTGTACACAGCTGTCCATAACAGTATTATCGCCACCAAGACTTAATCTTGGTTAAGAATCAACCCTGTATTATGGATGCTCTTGTTTTTGTCTGTAAACTATAATTTTATTGTAGTATTTGATTCATTTTCCTGGTTTTATTTGCTAAGTGTGTAGTATTTTTTTTGTCATCTTTGTTTTTAATTGCATCACTAAATACATTTTTTTTCTTTTTATTTCTGTCTATAGAGTTATTGAAGCTTTCCAAGAAAATGATGAAGAAGCACTCTCTGAACTCAACGACTCAGATCTCTTGGAGGTCTGGAAAACTCCACCAGAGTCTCTTGGTACAAATGAGCTCTAGATTTCGCACCTCCGTACTAACTATGGTCACTGCTGCTCCTACTGATTAAACTTAAATAGATTTCAAACAAGCCTGATTTTACAGGACACTTATATAATCGCTCATGCAGTAATATTATGTGTATAACATTCCAATTTTTATACCTTTGTTAAAAAAGATGGAAGATATCATAGTTTTGTTTTTATTGTGATTGCGAAAAACAAATATTATGCTGTATTTGAACTTCATGTTTTACCTTAACAGACTTCGAAACATTACAGGAAAATAGGAATAATAATTTGCAAAGAAAAGCGTCTGGACTTCTTTAAGTTACTTGAAGACGTTTCACCTCTCATCCGAGAGGCTTCTTCAGTTCTAAGGTCAAATGGTGGAGAGTCCCAGATATAAACCTGGTGGGAGTTTCCCCCCACAGAGGGACAAAAGGACCCCCTGATGATCCTCTAATCGCCTGAGCCAAGGTGTGGAACTGGGTGTGGGTCCCAATCAGCCAGAGTTTCGGGTGAGTTCATTGTGAAACCTGGCCCCACCTTATCATGCGAATTCCTGAGGTCAGATGGCCCAGGGTGTGACTGGGCGTTAAGGCGTCTGGGAAGGGATCTCAAAACTGGATTATAGATGGCAGTGAGTTGGTGTCGTAAACGCACAGCCATGTTTTTGTCTGTAATAGCCTTCACTAAATATGTAGCCTCACCACTACATATTTCAAATACAACGAAGGCTATTACAGACAAAAACATGGCTGTGCCATGGGCTCCCCCATGTCACCTATTGTAGCCAACCTTTACATGGAGGAAGTGGAAAGGAAGGCTCTTGGCTCTTTCAAAGGAAGAGTACCCAGCCACTGGTACAGATATGTAGACGACACCTGGGTCAAAATCAAGACACAAGAAGTGGAATCCTTCACTGCGCACATCAACGCTGTGGATAAAAACATCAAGTTCACCAGGGAAGACACAAAGGACGACTGTTTGCCTTTCCTGGACTGCGCTGTGCACATTGAAGAGAATGGCAACCTCAACATCAAAGTTTACTGGAAGCCCACACACACGGACCAGTACCTCCTGTTTGACTCCCATCACCCTCTGGAACACAAACTTGGAGTAATTAGGACCCTACACCACCGGGCAGAACATGTTCCCTCTAAGCCTGAAGGGAAAAAGAAGGAACACACACATGTAAAGGAAGCACTCAAAACGTGCGGCTATCCTAAATGGGCGTTCATAAAGTCAGCAAAGAGGCACAGAAAAGAAGATCAGACACCAGCGAGGGAGGATAAGAAGGACAGACGCAACAACATTGTCATCCCCTATGTAGCCGGTGTATCAGAGAAACTCAGGAGGGTTTTCTCCAAGCATGACATCCCGGTGTACTTCAGACCCAGCAACACACTCAGACAAAAACTGGTTCACCCGAAAGACAAAACGCCAAAACACAGACTTAACAATGTGGTGTATGCCGTACAGTGCAGCGAGGAATGCCCAGACCTCTACATTGGAGAGACCAAACAGCCACTTCACAAGCGCATGGCACAACACAGAAGAGCCACCTCCACAGGACAAGACTCAGCAGTCCATCTGCATCTTAAGGATAAAGGACACTCTTTCGAGGATGCCAATGTTCACATTTTGGACAGAGAGGACAGATGGTTTGAAAGAGGAGTGAAAGAAGCCATCTATGTCCACTGTGAGCGACCATCTTTGAACAGAGGCGGTGGTTTACGACACCAACTCTCTGCCATCTATAATCCAGTTTTGAGATCCCTTCCCAGACGCCTTAACGCCCACTCACACCCTGGGCCATCTGACCTCAGGAATTCGCATGATAAGGTGGGGCCAGGTTTCACAATGAACTCACCCGAAACTCTGGCTGATTGGGACCCACACCCAGTTCCACACCTTGGCTCAGGCGATTAGAGGATCATCAGGGGGTCCTTTTGTCCCTCTGTGGGGGGACACTCCCACCAGGTTTATATCTGGGACTCTCCACCATTTGACCTTAGAACTGAAGAAGCCTCTCGGATGAGAGGTGAAACGTCTTCAAGTAACTTAAAGAAGTCCAGACGCTTTTCTTTGCAAGCTCCTTTGACTACGATGACCTGGATGACTGAGAACCTTCACAGACAGGAATAATAATTGAATTCATGACTAGGGATGGGTATTGTTTAGGTTTTATCCAATACCGGTGCCAAACCGGTACTTTTGAAATGGTGCCGGTGCTTAAACGGTGCTCAAACCGGTGCTTAAAGAATGGAGAACACAAAATTGGTCCAAAAACCTCTCATGTTCAGCTGTTTTTTTTGTAAAAAGATAACAATGTTAGCCTTTTCTGCAGCTATGGGGCATATATGGTATCACTCTTGGCTGGAAGCAGTGCTTAAACAATGGAAAAAACACAAACTTTGTCCAAAAACAAGAACAAGAAGACAGCCACATGTAACTACGACGGTGTTTGCTAGTACACCTTACATGCATTAATTTAATAACGTGGTTAGCCTACTCAACGTAAATTATACACGAACAACATTAAGCTACTCACGAAGAGAAGAACGGCTGCTGCTGCCATCATCATCCGTCATCATTTCTGCTACACTGGCAGGGCTAGGGGCCAGGACTCTACTCTTCGGGTTTTTGGGGGATGTTGCAAACTCCGGGTCCGATAACAGGCAACCCACCCGCAGTAGATGTGCTCGGTGTGAGGTCTCGCAGCAAGCTATCAAATACGGCGCACAGGTCACCAGGTGTTTCATCGGATTTGAGGTGTTACCTCCTTTGCACAGTATCACAGTATCACCTTAAAGCACTTGTTGCAGGCTGCTAAGTTTGCATCTTTTGCTGTGAAGTACAGCCAGACTTTTGACCGCTTCGCCTTGGGCATTTTTAATCTGTAGCTCTGCTCTAAAAGAGCCTACGTACCTGGACCCGCCTACTATCCTCGGAAACGTAAAATGATTGGCTAGAATTCAAAGTGTATCACAGCTCAGGAAAAAAAATCACCGAAATAAAGCACCGAAATGTGCGCTGCTTTTCGGTCTGGTTACTACCGTTTATGTCAGAACCGGTGCCATCATGGCACCGGATACCGGTACCCATCCCTATTCATGACATAGTAACAGTGGTATAGTTTTTTTTATTTTTATAAAGTACAGTTGGGGCCAAAGAAGTAAAAGAAGTTTAGTTTTAAAACCCAAATTAATTTACTTTTGTCCTTTGAAAGCTTCTGTTTGTGTAATGCTTGTATAGTGTTTGCGTTTTATCTGTACTGAACAGCTAAAGAAATTTATAACTAAAAATGTAGTGTTGAATTTACTTCTATGTAGTTCTTCAGATATTGCTTTACAAACTGTTGTTCAGTACCACGGAGATGTTTAATTCAGGATAGCGAGCTTTCTGTTGTGTGCTAAATTTAAGCCTGTCCAACTTAATGCTTATTTATTTGCCTTCTTGTGTTTCGTTCCGTCTTTGATGCTTCGATTTGTTCTGTGTTGTAGATGGTGAAACAGTGGATTGCAGTACAGGTATGAAATTCAGCACTGCATTGGTAATTGCTAATTGGTTGGATTTGGAAGTGCAGGTAATGTATTATAATGAATATAAAGCAGTAAATTAGGACCAATCCTGTCTAAATAAAAACCCTCAAAGAATGACTCAGTGCATATGATCATTTTTTTTAAAGTAAATCCTTAATTTATTTTAAAAAATTACATCTGTGTATAATTTCTTATGTGGTTTTATATTTATTTACCATTTTAATAATTGTTATCCATTCTATTTACTATTTACTACCAAGTGTTTAATGATGAACATTTTTCCTCTGTGGGTTGGTTTTTGTGTTCAGAGAGAAGCTGTGGCCATGACATGCAGAAGGTGACACTATCTGAAGTTAAGCGGAGTGGCCTGGGTCGAGTTCACCATGTCAGGGCCCAGCTGAAGGCCTATGAACCCCGCAGACTGCATGAGGCGCTCAAGCTTTACTGCAGCAAGTGTAAATCAATGTAGGCACTTATGCTGTGTTCCTGTTGCTTCATGTGGTAATGTGGAGATTTTAGTAACCGCGCTAACGCTTTGACGCCATTCAGCCCCACTCACGGGCGATCCGCGGTAACTCGTTATCAGAGATTTTCCGCGTTAATGCAGTTATGGCGTTCATTCATCATTTTAACAAGATTATCGCTGACAGCAGTAGTAGATTTGATCTCAGATGGTGTTGATATATAAGTTTAAAATGATGATGATCTCAGGCAGGATGTCCCAGATGATGAGCTGCTGGAAAGTATCTTCTCTGAGGCATCAAAGGACTGTGGACCCTGCAGTCCCCCACCATGGGCGCTCTCTGGACAGGTCAGCCTCCCAAGACACGCCCCAGGTCCCTCAAACCGAGCTCTAACTGTTTACCTGCTCACTCAGCTTATGTTTGAGGGCAAAACCAAGGATGTCATCTTGCTCATGGGTAACAATCCGCAATTATTAGAAAGCATAAAAGCTAACAACATATCAAAAGAAATATCAAGACTGTGGTCTAGGAATCCATCCATCATCAAATCCACAAAAACTCCGATATCTTGGTATCTTACAGGTTCAACACTGGAGGAAATGTGCCAGCTCATGGCCAGCTACCAGAACATCATCCCCGTAAGGTCATCAGGAGGTCACCTGTCTCTGCTCGACCTATCTGCACCTTTTCTGTTCAGAGGCAGGAAGAGATACTACGGGTCAGAGATAAATCTCACACACTGATAGAGCGCTGGTAGAGCTAAGCAGGAGCTTGATCAGTCATAACGATCCCATCAATATTGACAACCACTGATTATTATTTATACTTTAAATGTTTTTCAAAATTATATATTAAATGGTTATACACACATGCAATTTAAAGATTGTAATGAAGACAAATAACAAATAAATAAAACACACCCTTTATAATGACTCAAATACAAGCGAGCGTAGTCATTTTAAAGAGTGTGTTCGAATTTTCTTGACCCCGCCCACTTAAATGATGGATATTGAGAGGCTGTCACAGGCTGTTATTTTCTGTCATTTTTTATATTTTTAATTTTTTAAGAGAATTCTTAGGAGTAACTCATTCATAACAAAAATACAGAACAGATGATGCTTTTATTAATCCATTATGTCACCACAAGATGAATTTTCACAGTGAGACAGTATGTTTGGTTTTGTGTGTCTGCTGTTGTTGCCTTGTCATTTTTCTTATTCATAAGAACAGGTTACTGTCCTTAAACAGGCAGTTCAGAAGCTTTTATATAAAAATGTTTTTTGACCTTCAAATTCTGATTCAAACAGTCGTGTTAGTTCTTGAACATGTCGTCATTGTAGTGTGTGTGTGTGTGTGTGTGTGTGTGTGTGTGTGTGTTCCAGCTGTAAGCGGTGTTCCGAGGCTGCAGTGAGGGAGCAGAGTTGGGAAGGAGTTGAGATGATAGATGAGAAAATTATCGCTGAAGGTGAGACAGAGATTGGTTTGAATCATCAGACTGTCGGAGTAAATACTGGCGGTGGAGAAGAGCTGAAAGCAATTAAAACAAACAGATAACACAAAATTGCCAATGCTTCATGTTCATTTTTTCTCCCGACTATCTTGTGTTTTTTTACAACTTTTTCATAACTAAAGCCAAAATCATATTTCAACTTCCAAGTTCCAAGCAGCACAACAAAGAACGAAGCCCAAGTGAATAATGTGGTGACATTAATGTGATTATTGTGGCAAAACAAACTCGTCATTTGTCAAATGCCAGCTAAGACTTCTCAGGCTGCACTTTTTCCTCTGTGGACATTGGCACGTCTTTTCTCTTTACTTCCGTGCCATTTGAGTATCTTTGTGTTTATTGTGTTGGTTAGACCAAACAAGACATTTAAAAATGGCATCTTAGGGAAATTTCTTATGCATTGTTGGTCTCAATAATAATTTTTTAAAAATTGACATTAGGGTGCAGCCCCAACAAAACAAAACAAAACAAAAAACTCACTATTCCTGTGTTTGTGTCTTTTCCCCACTTAAGTTTCCTCACTGAGTTGTAGAAATTCCTGGCTGATCTCTATCCAGGTCAGTTTGAGCTTCTGAAATAAATCAGGCAATGTTTCTGCTTATTTGGCCTGCAGCTCTCGGCATTCAGCCGCTGCAGTTCATCCTGCTAATGAAACTGGAGCTGCAGGATGCCACCGACACACTGGATGTCTTCCTGTGGAGACACGCTGTGAGTTTCACACTCCTGTTTTTTGGTGTCAGATGGGATTAGACAAAGGGAGAACATCTGGATTTATTATATATTTCACTGTTGTCTTGTAAAATTTTGCGCTGTTTGAGTTTTTTGCCCTAAAGAAGTCAGGTCCAATATTCATATATTTTGGTGTTTTGGATGTCAACAAATCAAATTCTGAATTTTTAAAAGCTCTTGTCTAACCAAGAATGTGGGTAAAGTAGAAACATTAGTTTGCTTCTTACAGCAAGATATAAATAAGAGGATAACTGAAGGTAACTTTTGTTTATAATGTCTGTGGGCTTTGTAGATGTGATAAATAAATGCTAATTGTGAGTTTTACTCTCTTTTTTCACCAGGAGTCATTCTTTGGTGTGTCTGCAGAGGATGCTTCAGCCAATCAGGAAGCTCAGAACAGCATCTGCCAAATCATGGACTCTCTCTGTCCACCAGGTGGCAACGTGGGTATGTCTGTCAAACCCATACACAGTACATGAAAAATGGACATAGCTTCTTGGTCAGAAAAGTTCTTAAACCTGCATGTTTTTTTAAAAGGCCAATAGGTCTCAGCTTCCCTGGTCATATTGAAAAAAGGTCTGGCTGTATAGAAATCTCCAGTGCCTCTCAGCTACCTGTGACTTCAGAAAAAAAAACTTCTGTGTTTTTCATATCAGTTGCTTCTTTCGTGCTTTTTGGAAGTCCAGTTTCAAAACAGAAAGATGGAAATTGGAAAACACTCATAAAAATGTGACATGACTCATGTCCATCTTTCATACAGTGTGCATGGTCAAATCATTAGAATAATTCTTCAGTTTTAGTTATGGAAACATAATAACTTTCGATCTAAATTGTGTAATGAACTGGACCAAAACATAGAATTAGACATGACATACTGAAAGCTTCAAAGGCATTAATTTGGCTTTTTAATATGTATAACTTTACAGCTCTGTGGTAGAGATTTGGGGAAACAAAACATTGCACAAAACAGTATGTGATCAATATATATATCTATATATAACAATATACAAAAAAAACTTCCTGCAGCTTTGCAAAACCAGAAGCAGCAGCAGGTTTAATGTCAGCCGCAGGTTTGTGTTGCCCGATGCTTTGTCATGTCTGCCTGTTGGTCCTCAGGTCAGCACCCATGGCTCGACTTATGTTTGATGGCATATCAAGCAGAGGACGACGATGGACAGACTAAGACCTGCTATCAGGTCTGTGACACGATTGTTGTGAAACCCTCATCTGAATGATCTGACACCATCTGCACCACCTGTGGGAAAGATTCAGATGAAATTCTGATCAGAGGATTCTGATTCTGTCTGTTGTTGCTTTATTTCTTTACATTTCTATTTATTGTGTAAATAAAGTTAAAAACTGAATAAAATACCAACTGCATTTTCTTGCCATTTCCTGTGCCGCCTGGGTAAACTTTTGATGACTTTTCAAAATAAAAGGTGAAAATTTTATTTTTTATTACAGTGTATCCAGTAAGTATTCACAGCATTTCACTTGTTCCGTGTTTTGTGACTTTTACACCCTTATTTCAAAAATGGAGTAAATTCATTTTTCAGTTCAACATTTTATACACAATGATGACAGCATGAAAAAGGTTTGCTTGTAATTCTTGCACATTTATTACGTGAGTATTTGCAGCCTTTGCTCAATAGTTTAAGTATTTTTGGCAGCAATTACAAGGTTCAAGTCTTTTTGACTATGGCCAGACTATTTCTGGCCAGTTTCTCCCATAAGGTTGGATAGATTTTCAGATCTCTCCAGAGATTTTAAATCGGGTTCTGAGTCTGTCCAAATCTGAGCCATCCTGAAGTTATTCCTTTGTTATCTTGGGTATGTGCTTAGAGTTGCCCGATTTGAAGATGAACCTTTGCCCCACACTGAAGTCCAGAGTACTCTTATATATTTTAACTGAATGAAGGGGCTTAGATTTTTCATGCAGGGCTAAAGACTGTTCAAATTTGGCCTCAGTCTTTCCTGAAGATTCTTATCCTGAATTCCATGACATCACTCCATAACCTGAACTCTGAGTCCGTTTCCCACTTTTACCAAATGCTTGAAGCTAGGATGTCTAATGTTATGAGATCATGGTTACCACATTAATATTCCTCCCTGCATACTTATTATATCTTGTGGCAACTTTAACTCCACAATTGCTCTGAATGCATCCTTCCAAATCTGAGAATTCTGTTAGCTGGATTGTTAAAATCTTTTTTTACAAAATCTTTGTTCAGGAGATATTTTTCTTTTGCTAATTGCTCTGCACAGCACGCAGGACAAAGACAACACTTTGCACCTGCTTTTTATATCATACAAACAGGAAATGAATGACATACCTAGTATCCATGTATTAGGATGGTTTACTGTATATTTCTTAAATCTACCTGTTATTCGCCAAAAAAGTCATTCAAAAGTCATTTGTCAGTCAAAATGCTATAACTCTCTACATACGGACGTACATACATTCAGAGAGAGGGAGAACCGCAGCACATAAATCTGAAGTAAATGTTTGCCATGAAAAGGTTTCCAAGCAGCAACTGACTGTTAAGTCTATATTTATTGTTGCCATTTTAACAAATGCTAACATGAAATGTATTTGCAGGTTAAGCTTTTAATTTATCTTTGGAATGGTGTATGGCATCACATTCTAGTGTCCTAAAACGCTGAGCAGCAATATTTGCTCTTTATGGATGCAGACTCACTCTCCATTTTATGAAAGCAGATCCTCCAAACACCTTTCAGTATTTATCTGTGGGTTTGCAGCACCGTCTGCTGGTCTACTGAGTATATTCATGATGTGATCTCGTCCCCCAATTAAGCATTAAGTGTGAATGCCCTTAACATTTGCAATCGTGGTTTTAAAAAAAGAAAGTACACTCTTTCATTTGCAAGGTTTAATCTATCAAGACATAATCAAAAATAATATGGTCTTTAGTGTTTCTTAAAATGAAGTAAATACCACTTCAAATGAACAACAAAACATGCCATGCCACTGTGGCATTGTTTATTTAACAAAAACTCTAAGAATACCCTATTATTGTAGGGTAGACGCCCTTTCAGCAGTAATAACTTAAAGTGATACAGAAAACAGTTCCTTTATCAGTGTCTTACACTGTTGTGGAGGTTTGGGAGGGGTGGGGGGGGGGGGGGGTATTTTGTTGTTGTTGTTTATTGCCTCTCCTGTCCGCACCGTAGCAATCCGAATTATTGTTTAAAGCCCAAGAAAAATGCCAAACAGATTTACTTTTCCAAGTGGACCTATTGCTATACTGGCCCACTTGATTGTCATAGTTTTTTTTATCTTTATTTTTTTATTTTAAGTTATTACAATCAGAACGGGGGTGGGAAAGAGAAATAAGAAGAAAAGAGAAGTTGGAAAGAGAGTTAACAGAAAGAGAGGGAAAGAAAAATGGAGAAGAGGGATAGAGAGAGAAAAGACACTGAAAATCTGCTTCACCACCTGCTAAAAAAAACAAGCAAACAAGCAAAACGAAAACACAGTAGGGAAACCACAGTAACAACCAACATAAGCATAAATAACAGTAAATAATAAATACTGAATCTTACTGAGCAGCACATGAGCACGATATGTTTAGAGGCAGCAGCCAACCAAGAGGTGTCTGTGAGTACCTGTTTGTACACCTCTGTGTGTGTGTGTGTGTGTGTGCGTGCATGTGTGTACGTGTGTACGCTGGTATTTATAAGGTTTCTCCACCTAAGTGTCTAATAGTAGGTGTGTGGAGCCATAGCCCTGTCCCCAGGTCATGAAGCAGGCATGGAGGAGATCCGGGCCCCAGACATCCCGAGGCCCCTCAGAGCACGAGAGCCCAACTCTCCTTTACACCAGGCTCAATTCATGTCTGCGTCATGTGCACCTTTAAATCCTGTTTAAGTTTGAATAGTACAGGTCAGTACTAGTACACTATTTAATACTCAAATTTTCCATCTGATGGCACACAAGAGTAAAACAACAACAACACATTTCTTTTAAAGGAAGTTTCAACTTATATGTGTTGTTGTTGTTGTTGTTTTTCATATGCTCCCCTTTTGTGCCTGAAAACCTTTCACATGAACTCTTAAGTACAAAAATATAAATGAAATAAACATGTTTCCAAATTCTGGAGCAACCATAAACATCATTTTTCTGACGATACACATCGGTACCAAAGCACGTTTAGAATATTGGACGGTCTAATGTAGTATCCGGTGGGATTTAATAGCAGGTTAAAGAGACGACAACAACCACCACCCCCGGCCTTAGTCCCCCTCCCTCCTCCTCTTCTTAGACGCTCTGTCACATTGGTCGTGTCTCGCATTCGTCGGTGCTCCACTCCGGTCCCCGGGCGCTCCGGACCTGCCACGCGTGCAGAAACGTACTATGGACCTACTCAGGGATTCTCCATCCCAACACCCAATTCCTGACGCTCAGGATTTACTTATTTAGTTCACAGTTTTCAGCCCAGTTTAAAAACTTTTCCGATCAGATTTTTTTTTTTCACCGGTGATGCCTCCGGACTGGAGACGCACTGGGACGCACCCGAACTTGAAAGGTGCAGCACTCTTAAACGGCCAAAGACTTCGAGGAAGCTCTGTGTACACAAAAATGAAAGAAAGTTGACGGTTTGGCAGATTTGAGTTTAAAAACGATCAAAACACAGAGATGGATCAATCGATCACACGGTTTCATTTTGCGGTTTAGCCAGAGCCATGAGGATGTGTGCAGCCCTGAGTCTCCTGTGTTTGTGGCTGTGCAGCGAGGCCGTCGTTTGTCAACTTCACTGGGACAAAACAAAGACGACGTTTAGTCCTTATAATAAATCCGCCACCGCTGAAAGGAATGTGCACAGCCGGAGATGGCGCACAGTCAGCGGGGAGGACCGTGGGGGGACACGCAGTACGAGTGCAGAAGCCTCATGGCTGATTCCTCTAAATTCCTCGTCGTCTGAGCTGCCAGAGAAAAAGATCACCAGGCGCTCTCTGCGTGAAGGTGGTGCCCAAAGTGGAACTCGGTCATTTTTACCAGAAGTTCTAGTTTTAGGCACGAAAGAAAATGATACAGATGAGCCGAGCAATGAAGTGTCTAAACAAACACTGCATGGACCCAACTGCACGCGCAGGATGAGTGGACGCACGCGAAGGCAAAGGCGGGTTGCCGTCTCTGGCAGGGCGACGCACAGCGAACCGCTACCTGTGGCCATGGCGCAGGAGCTAGAAGCCGACCCCCCCTTCAGACTCAATACAAGTGACTATGAGGATGAGTACTCTCTCCCGGACTTTCCCGACACCACGCGGCTCGTTCCGGTGAACACGCGAACCAGACGCAAGCAGGTAAAGAATCCATTCTACCCGGTAACCGCGGAGTCGTACGGAGCCTACGCTGTACTGATAACCGCCGCCCTCATCTTTACAGTGGGCATCATCGGGAACGTGTCGATCATGTGTATTGTATGTCACAACTACTACATGAGGAGCATCTCCAACTCGTTGCTAGCCAGCCTCGCGCTCTGGGATTTCGTCATCATCTTCTTCTGCTTGCCGCTTGTGGTGTTTCATGAGCTCACCAAGAAATGGCTGCTGGGAGAGTTCTCATGCAGGATTATCCCCTATCTGGAGGTGAGAGGCAGGGTGGTGGGGTAGTGGTGGTTTGGTAGTCCCTCATGGTGCAGCAGATCTAATTGTAGCCGAGTTCATCTTACAGGTAAGACCATCGCGGTCAAGTGAACCTCTAAATTGTTTTGCGCATCTACACAAAGCGCTCTCCTTCGTTCTCCTCCTCAATACACAATAAATTCTCCAATGACTACCTGAGACTGGCTTCAAAAGGGAGTCAGTCCATATATCAGTTTTTATTCCAGGACCAGGTCCAGGACCTTTTCCCCTAATCCCCAAGTTTCATTTTATCTTCTTTTCAATTTTGCTGGTAATGAGCTTTGTCATTCATGATTTCTTGAAATCTTAAATGTGACCTGCATCCACAATATATCTGTACAGAGTTCCTTCTCAGGCAGGTACATAATTCCTGACATGTTAAAAGAACATTATTCTCAACTTCACCACGTGTTCAAAACATTAATCAAAAGTGGCTCTTCATAGTTGACATGAAACGTTCAACACATTTCTCCTCAGGTTCATCTACTCCACATCTGTGCTAAGTTTTATTTCAAAATTAAAGGTCAACTCTGCTCAAATTGAAAAACTTAAAGGAATGTAATAATGACATGTTAAAAATGTACTAAACATCATATATATATGACAGTTGACATGAAATGTTCCTCTTGGAAACCCACACCGTGTGTGTAGAGTTTCATCTTAACCCACTGCATAATTTCAGGAAAAATAAAAAGACATTTCTGGTCAAACCCAACATGCTCAATCGAATATAACACCACATTAAAAAATTACTCTACATATGTGCCACATCTAGTCTCTGCATGTTATGGAGGCCACACGTGAACTCAAGAACAGCTTTAGTGCTGGAGTTTCATTCAAAGACAAAATACCAAATCAAGTGGAGCCAGGAATACACATTCCAGGGAAAACTACAGGTACATAATCAGGGGAACATGTAGCAAGGAGCACACAACTATGGTAGGACAATGACAAAGGACAGCAGAAGACAGAGATAATAAGTACACACTGGATATCAAGAGGAGAGGCAACAGGCTGGACACACAGGTGGAAGCTATAGACATAACAAGGCAGAGGAAGCAAACAACATGAGCCACAGAGAGCAATGGTTACCATAGTAAAATAGGGAAACACAACTACATGGGCAACAAGGCTTAACTTACATGGAGGAGAACAGGAGAACTACACAGAGGAAGATGAGAAGTCACAAGAATAAATGCAGATGAGACTGGGACAGCAAGGAACACAGAATGGAGCAAATTAATACCAACGAGACAGGAGAAGTAAAACTCAATACCAAGTACACAAGACTGTCATTTCCTGCCTGGAAACTGGTTGTAGTTTTGCGGACCCAAATGCTGTAAGCAATAGATGAAGGTTACCAAAGTGAGCCTTTTTAATGAATGTGCGATAGACGGTTCAAAGCAAAAGCCAACACCCAGGAGTCAGAAGGAATAATTACTAAATTGGGAAATGCTATGGAAAACACAACAAGTGGAACAAAGGACAAAGAGAGACTGAGACAATAAATATAAGAGACAATGATTGAGGCAAGTAGAAGTAGGTGGAGAACCACTGCTAAAACTAGAAGACAAAGCACAGATGACAAAAGACTACTAAAGTAAAAATAGAAAGTGACTAAACAGATGGCAGACTCAAACACAGAGACTTGACATAGTGGTTCATGATGGAGGATTCAATACTTTCTGTGATCCTGTGACGTAAATTTTGTCATCAGACAGTTAGTGTGGGGGTGCATGCCTGCCTCTTTTTGTGACCTCATGAGTTGTCCAATACATTAACTATGTGAACATCAGGTCTCCAATAAATGAGTATAATCCAGGCTTAAAACCTGCTTAACAGTAATATCTACTCGGTTGTTGGGGTATGAGGTCCCTGTGTCCGCAACAGAGTATAATCCAGGCTTAAAAAGATATAAACTATACAAAACAATAAATAGGAAGGGGTACACATGGAAATAACCAGAAACTGACACAAAGAACTAAACGGTAAATAGGCTGCACTTTGCTACTCTACCTGAGTACTCAAAGCGCTACAATATGCTTTATCCATCCATTCAAAGGAGCACTTTTTGCTACATATTCTACGAGGATAGTTTAGCATGAGGACTGAAAGGACTACGGATCGAACCGTGGTCTACGATGCTTCATATTGTGGCAAACAAAAACAAACAACATGGATCAAATTGAGAACCAACAGAACGTTAAATAGTGACAAAAATTCAAAGACTATAACAGAAAACCCCAGGTCCAAAACCCTGGGGCAATCAGAACGTTTTCATAACTTCTTCTGTTTCCCTACATATTAATGAATTCATAAGAAAGGTTAGGGACAATAGGCTGTACATAAAAGAGATGAGTTTAGCTGACACTCATCAGCTACAGCTGCCTGTTTCTGGATACCCCTAAAACCAGTATCCAGATGGGTAATAAATGAAATGTACCCATGATACAGAGGGAAAAAAATTCCTTTCAGTCAAACTGTTTTTTATAAAAAAAAAATATTTCTGCTTTAAAGTTAGACCTTTATACCATGACTCTTCAGGGACTGACTCACTTTTAAAAGCATTTATTCTCACAAATGTATTAATTTAATTTTAATTTAATTTTTTTTTATCTGAATATCATATCTTCTACTGACTCTATTACAAAAAACATCATATGTTTGCCTTTGAGACACTGACAGTTGTTCAATTGATGCTTACCTAAATTCCCATAGCAAGTTATCATGTCTGCAGCTTGTGACAACTGAAAGGGTTTTAATGTGACATCTGGAGACAAAAGGTCTTATTTATTGTGTTTAAGCTTCTTAGCAGTGGAAGCTTTTTATCTGAGGCAGTGACCTACATGAGTTTATTGACGTCATCACCTCGCCTTATTGTCACTTAATGTAGCTAGCAAGGTGTGGTATGCGGCTCCACTGCAGAGGAGGGGTGGCGCCAGAGAGGCTGGCAGGGCAGCTGGAGCTGATCAGCCAATCAGGCTGTCCCTTTATCAGGAGGTCCTGCCAAAAGCTAGATAACTGAAAAGCTGAAAAGTGAACAGCCTGATCAAAGTGAACACTGTAAATAAAAACATCACTAGTATTGCAACAGTGGGTGTGACACACCTAAAAACTCTGCCGAATCTGATTTTAGATCTTCAATTGATTTATCCAATTTGGAACAGGCCAACATAAAATTAGTTTTTTCTGAAGACTTTTTTTAAAGTCTAAATTGATTATATCTAATTTTTTTCAACATGACACTTTTGACCCTGATTTTGCATCGTGGGCGTATATCATGGTAGAGAGGCGGAGACTAATGATTGAATGCTCTTGTGTCACGTTTGTTACAAGTTAAAAATGAGAAATTTGGGATACCACTCGCACCAGCCAACAGGTAAGAAACACAGTTTCTGATTATCCATCCTGCCTCTTGCCCTTGATACACGCCCACAATGCAAAGTGGTCAAATAAATGTATAAATTGCTTTTTCCCAAAACTCTGCTGACAGTTCTGTGTTCAGGTTCTGTACCCAGGCTTCCTGTATAAAAGCTGAAAACATTGGAGTATAAAAACAAGTGTTTGGAGGCTTCGTTAGCACCAAGAACTCATAAAAAGTCTGGTTAGCTGAAACTGTTTCAAAACTAATTATCTAATTTGAGTGTAACTAAAAAATGTGACTATGGAATATTGTATTTAGTACAAATGTGAAAATGATGCAAACTGTCCATCTATACATAAAAAATACACACAATTTATGCATACAAAAAATATATATACAATTTTTTAAGACACATTATATCATGGTTAATTCTTTTAGATTTATTTGAATTTAATGCTAACATTGTTAGAGACAAATTCTGGTCTAACTCGGTTGTACTTTTTATTTTTACTTTACTTCACATAATTGTTACAGTTATGAAATTGTACTTTTAACTTTTAACCTGATTCTAGCCTTTCTCCCAGGTGGTTTCTCTTGGGATCACAACCTTCACACTGTGTGCTCTGTGCATTGATCGTTTCCGGGCAGCCACCAACGTGCAGATCTATTATGAGATGATCGAGAACTGGGCATCTACCACTGCAAAGCTGGCGGTCATCTGGGTGGGCGCTTTGCTGCTGGCGTTGCCTGAGCTGCTGATCAGACAGCTGGTCACTGAGGACGACGAGCCACCTGATGTGACACCATGTGAACGTTGTGTAGTTCGCATCTCAACAGACCTCCCGGACACACTCTATGTCTTGGGGCTCACCTACAACAGTGCACGCCTCTGGTGGTACTTTGGCTGCTTTTTCTGCCTGCCAACGCTGTTCACCATCTGCAGCTCACTAGCGACTGCCCGCAAGATCCGCAACGCCGAGTGGGCCTGTGTCCGTGGGGGCAAGAAGCAGCTTCAGCTGGAAAGCCAGATGAACTGTGCCGTGGTAGCTTTGGCCATCCTCTATGGGTTCTGCATCATTCCAGAGAACATCTGCAACATCATTAATGTGTATATGGCGGCCACCATTCCCAGGAGAGCCTTGGACATTCTGCACCTTGTCAGCCAGATGATGCTCTTTTGCAAATCGGCTGTGACGCCCGTTTTGCTGTTTTGTCTATGCCAGCCATTTGCCAGAGCCTTCTTGGACTGCTGTTGCTGCTGCTGCGACGAATGTGGCCCGCCCCACTCCCCCACCACTGCCACTAGCAACGTTGACAATGAGTGCACCACCACCGAGCTTGAGCTGTTGCCATTTAATACCACCCGCAGGGAAGCATCCACCTCTGCCACCTACTCTGCTGTGGGGACAAACTACTGAGGTCAATAATCAACATTGCCATTGTACCAATCCATAGCTATGATTTTGCACGCAAGGGTTCGCCCTGCTTTCCAGCACTCGACGCTTGAGAGGGGAAGTACGATGCGATGATATGATAGATTATTGACAAGTGCTCTCTCCTACAGTGTCCAAGAGTGGAGCTACACCTGAGTGGATAAACACCTTGTCTCCCCAATTTTAAACCCAAACAAACGTTCAATTAAAAGGTTTAGCAAAAACTTGTTTCTAAAATATCTGAGGTAATTCAAAGGACATACAACTATATATAAAATGAACATTTTATATATTAAGTAGTTATTTACAGTTTTGTTCCATTATGAGAGGTGTTACACCAAACGCCCCTGAATTGTCTAAAACAACCCAATGTACGGCAGGGCTGGAATGGCTGCAGTGAAAGGAATGTGTGGATCCTGTGGACACAGACCCTGAGACTGAGCTTCATCTGATGGGATCAGCAGATAGTTTTTTGTCTGTTTGTTTGTTTGTTTACTTGTTTGTTTTTAAAACACCCCAAACTCTTGAACACGCTTATGTTTACTGACTCACCGAATGAACCTGCTCTCTATCTATTAACTGTTAAAAGATTTTCTATATTTGAATGAACAGTATTAGCCACTGGCAAAAACCTCAGCAGTTTTAATGAACTCACTGGTATTTTTACTGAATCTGAGATCAGTTGTAAACTACTTTTTGTCACTGTTTACAAAATCTGAAACAAGACATGGTTGGTACATTTCTGATGTCACGAGAGTTTGTACCATAATTCAATTTGTTTACAGATACTTTTGTAATTCTCCTCCGCACAGTTTAACTTTCAAAGCCAGAGGAGCGAATTTTACCCGTGGTTGTGCAGAAATGTTTTCACGTAAATATGCAGTTGTTTTAGCTCCACCAGCATTTCCAGCATTTCCTCCTGTGGTACAGACTTAGTAACAGTTAGTGCAGTACCTAGATGTTTTAAATATAGTCAGTCACAACTGGGTTTTTTTTTCTCTTTCTGTCAAAAATTATAGTTAATTATAGAAAAGTATATATATATAAAAGTATTTAATTTTTTTTTAAGAAATTTACATTGAAATAGACTTCATGTCTGTTGGCCCTTTGACACGCTGGTGACTTGTCCACAGTATACCCCACTTCTTATCCTCTAGCAGCTGGGATAGGCTGCAGCCCCTCTGCAATTGGCCACTAACCTTTCAAAGAAAGATTTTAAGATTGTATTTATATTATTGTAGGTTTCTACCTTACAATATACAGTGCCTTGAGGCAACCACTGTTGTAATTTGATGCCACATAAATAAAACTCAATTGAATTTGAAGTAAATTTATATAGTAGTCAGTTCCCTTTCTCCAAACGGTCCTTTTAAGAAACTGTAACCAAATTATAATTTACTATAAATAAAGATTTCATTAAAAAGCATTTTCCCTGAAATCCAGGCAACATTCAATTTTTAGTTTTTATTGTTTTGTTTTGGTTTGTTTTATTATTATCATTATTTTCTTTTTTTCTTTTTTCTTTTTTACAAAATGAAATATCACATTAATAAAAGAAAAAAATACATATTTTTGGAGCATGGTTTGAATATGATATTGTCTTTTTTGTGCAGCAAATTTCCACATAGTCACTTCAGTGTGGTCCCAAGTAGGTGTAGGTTTTGATTATCGATTTATCGATTAAAATCGATTCTGGCTTGGATAACGTGATATCGATTCCTTAAAATCCTGAATCGATTTTTTAATATAAATTTATTTTGGCTGAAATGCCAGAATCTCAGGTGAAACCTCACAAGATTTCAACAACCACCAAACAGCTAAAACAGTAAATGAGAGCAGGTACACGGATTCTGCACAAAGACCTAAACACAAAGCGCTGATGATCAGAATCAGTGAGATGTCGCCTTTCTCACCTGCACGGACACGGTCGGGGCTGAGACAGCTCGCTTATTCTGATGTTTCGGCGGGTCCGCGCTTTGCGTTTACGTCCTTTTTGCGCTAGATTCTGAAGCTCTAGGTTTTAGCTCTCTCCAAACTATTTAGCCGAACCAGCAGCAAAAGAAGATCCAAACTAAGCTTAACATAAACATCGTCATGAATTCACTCTGACTTTTGCTGTTTTGCTTCCACCACAATAAAATCACACTTCATGCACAGCTCTCTCTCTCTCTCTCTCTCTCTCTCTCTCTCTCTCTCTCTCTCTGTCTCTCCCTGTCTGTTTTCTGCATTATTCGCTTGCTTATTACGCACAAGTCTACCGTTGTTTACAGCGCTGTCAAACGCTGTTATTTTTCCTTTTACTTACTTCCGAAAACAAAGCCTCATTTCTGCTGTTCAACAGGCTAGTGAACAAAATTAAACTTTTTAAAATTATGCAAAATTGCAAAACGCTCAGCCGTGTCTCTAATCAAACCTCTGTAACTTTGCTCTGCTTCACTTCAGCAGCATCAGGTAATGTTCATAAGTTGATTATGAACATTACGTTTTTGATCTACTGCAGAATATTTTTATAAAATCCCAGGCCAGGAAAATCACCTTCATGTTTTTCTGTGTTTTATCCTCAGCTACTTTGACACAAAGGCATCTGCTGTGATGCTCACACCTTTGATAAAGTCTCAGCTTTCTTTTTATAGATATAAAAAATATGGAAATCTACTGATGCATGATCTGAATTATAATATTTCTGACTCTCTGAGGCAAAATTTCCCCGATTCAAATCGAATCGAATTGAATTGAATCGAATCATGGATCGAATCGATTTGGGACCTTGTGAATCGGAATTGAATCGATTCTAGAAATCAGTGACGATACCCAGCCCTAGTCCTGAGCTGTGATCAAACACAAAGCCCTTTAAAAAAACAGGTAATGTTTCATTAAGAGTACATATAAAAGTACAGTGTTTCTATAAGCCCTCACTTATTACTGAACTGCTCCATTTAAATTTCTGCAGTCTTCAGAAATAATGTTACTGAATAAATGCTTTCTCCACATGGTAACATTTTTCAAACATGATTTTTGTTTCACGGAGTTGAGGTTGGCTGTAGCATACTCCTTTGGATTTGATGTTTCTTTTGATGAGTTAAAAAAAATTATACCAAAATTCACTACTGAGAAATGAATCTCATCTTGCAGATTTCCAGAAACAAGTTCCTAGAATGGTACTTAGCTGCTATGGGCCTGAGTTCAGTCAAGTTATTGGCACATTTAAATGTAGTGATGCCAGGTAGTGATGTGGCTTGGTTAACCGGGCTGCGCAACAAAGATCGAGAGGTGCCAAAATGCAACCAAAGTGTAGTCTGGCTTAATGTGCACCTAACTGACTTAAGATATGACTGTATGAGCACATTGCTCTCTACAGGCATTTTAATGATATATCACTGCAGGAGCTCAGGGATTCGCTGATAGTGCAATGCTGCAAAAGATTGACAAGATTAGACTTTTGTCAAAGTTTAGCTGTTCATAGAGCTTTAACACTTGGAGGACAAGAAAACATTTCTAAATGAAGGATAGAAGTAGAGTGTGAGACGTCATTGCCATACATCCAGAGCACACAGCTACTATTGTTGCTGCAGTTCAAATTGAACTCGTTTACTCAGAATTGCAATCAGTCCAGTTAACAGTTGAACCTCCTTAAAACATGAACAGAAAGCAGACAGAACTGAAAAGTCAAATCAGAAATATAATTTATTATGAAAGTTTTTTTCCCTCAAAAAACTGCTCTGATAGTTTATTTGCTGCATCACATTCAGCACAACCCTCAGCTGTTTTTTCTCTCACCATAATTTAGTCATCATCGTCACCATGCAGCTAACGTGTACAGAGCACGCCATTGTCCATGCTTCGTGTTAGGGAGTTTGTCTCTCAGCTGGGCTGGCACAGTGAATAGTGTTACAGTGCCACAAACTGCACATCTAGCCTCATTTATGCTAAGACAATAAGTTGTTGCTGATGGTCTTTTTGTCCTGAAACAGTGCAGTCAGTAAACAAAAGACTGGAGGCAGTTTCTTCTTCTAGTGAAGTTCTTACTCTTAATTTAATTTTGTTAATACATGTTTCTAATTAATATTTTAATTAAATTAAAGTGCACCCCAAGACTTTTTTTTATACTTTGCCTTTGTCCTTACCAGTTCCCCTTACTAGGCAGTGTAAGTACTGTTGTAAAACTGCACAATGCTTTGAAGGCACTGATTTCAAAGTCACTTTCCTTGTTTGTGCCTATGAAAACAAATCTAAACACATCAGTGAAACTTCAAAAAAGAAAATATGTTCCAACACGTACACTGCTGATTGCAGCACTGAAGATGATGATGAACTTATACAGAGGTGTTTCTTGCAACACGTTCTCACTCCCAAAGCGTAACATTTTACGCTAGGTGACAAATCGTCAACATATTACGTTTTCGGCTACCCACCACGTTCCTAAATGACGACCTCGGAAAAATGAGGAAATATGAGAACCGCATGGACTCAATCTACACATGTTCGCTCTTTTCCTTCAAATCGCTTAGAAACACGCTATTTAACATCATTAAAGTCCTGGTTAACCTCAGGAAAAAGGTTATGGTTAGGGCTAGGGATAAGGTTAGGTTTAGGGCTGGAATACAGGGCTGGAACGTCTATTACCGCGGGAGCGTCATTGCACTGGATTTCAGCCATAACCCGCCGCGTACCATAAGAACGCCGAAGGTCTCCTTTTGCGTTCATCAGGAACGCCGCGGGACGTGACAAAACGTCGGCATGTTACTCCTCGGGAGTGAGAACGGGTTTCTTGACATGGGCTGAAAGATGTTTTCACATTTAGGCCGTATTTACACTGAACATTAACATGCTACTCAAATATCTGATATATTCATCAAAGTGCTCTTTATTGTTAACATAAATGACTTCTTCATTTCAGGAAAAATACCACTCTCTGTGTTGCACTGAAGTAGTAGGTTAAATGTATTAACATGGAGGCAGTGGCACTCCTGTTACTTGTTTTATTTAGGCTGTTTTAGGCTATAAAATCAAAAGTTTTTATGTTTACATAAATAATTCAAATTCAAATTCAAATTCTTTATTTGTCACATACACAGTCATACACAGTACGATATGCAGTGAAATGCTTAGACAACTGCTCGTGACCTAAAGAAAAAAGAAAAGGCTATGAATAAGATAGGAAATAAATATGAAAACAAAAAAGGGTGAATTTAACCAGGAAGGAATAAAATAAAATATAAAAATTAAGTTAAGAATGAGATAACTGTACAACACAAATTAGAATGAAGGGTAAATTTAACTGGGAAAGAATAAGATAAAATATATAAATTAAAGTTGAAAATAAAATAACTGTACAACAAAATACACAGTATAGAAATATATAAGAATGTATGAAGAAATATAAATATATATACATACACACAATAACAGCAGCTGTACAAGTATTAACTGGAAATGAGGAATATAATGTCCAGTGTTGTGCAATCCACATTATATAGTGTCTTGTGCAGTGCAAATATGCTTAAAGTGGTTTAAGTGATGAAGTGAAAACAATGTCCAGAATGTCCAGTGTGTGTGTGTAAGAACTATATGTGTGGGTCAGTACTGTGTGGTGGTGTGATTGAGAGACCGTATCGCCTGCGTATCGCCTGCGGGAAGAAGCTTAGCGTAAGTGCTGTTTCAAGTGTAAATACTGTGTAATGCAGGTTACCTGTAAGTTACAGTAGGCCTCACTACAATCATTAATACTTGTGAGTAATGCTGGACTCACAAAGAAGTCCTACCATTAATTAATATTTCAATCTTAAATATGAACAACCTATCTCTATTAATCAGCTATGTACCACAGGCCTTCAAGCTCACAGTTATTAAACCGTTACTTTAAAAGCCATGACTTGATCCAGATGTCTTAGTTAATTATAGGCTAATCTTCAACTTTGGTTTTATCTCAAAAATTCTTAAAAGAGTAATTGGAAAAACAATTAACAGATCATCTCCAGAGGAATGGCTTATTTGAAGAGTTTCAGTCAGGTTTCAGAGCTCATCACAGCACAGAAACAGCTTTAGTGAAGGTTACAAATGATCTTCTAATGGCCTCTGACAGTGGACTCATCTCTGTGCTTGTCCTGCTAGACCTCAGTGCAGCGTTTGATACTGTTCTCAATAACATTTTATTACAACAATTAGAGCATGCTGTAGGTTAATTATGGTGTTCCACAGGGTTCGGTGCTAGGACCAGTTCTGTTTACATTATACATGCTTCCCTTAGGCAGTATCATCAGAAGACATAGCATACATTTTCACTGCTATGCAGATGAAACCCAACTTTATCTGTCCACGAAGCCAGATAACACACACCAATTAGTTAAACTGCAGGAATGTCTTAAAGACATAAAGACCTGGATGGCCGCTAACTTTCTGCTTATAAATTCAAATAAAACTGAGGTTTTGTACTCGGCGCTGAAAATCTTAGAAATATGGTATCTAACCAGATTCTTACTTTGGATGGCATTACCTTGGCCTCCGGTAATGCTGTGAGGAACCTTGGAGTCATTTGTGAATAGGATATATCCTTCGGTGCACATTTTAAACAATTATGTAGGACTGCTTTCTTCACTTTGTGCAGTATCTCTAAAATTAGAAATGTCCTGTCTCAGAGTGATGCTGAAAAACTAGTTCATGCATTTATTACTTCCAGGCTGAACTGTAATTCATTATTATCAGGACGTCCCAAAAACTCCCTGAAAAGCCTTCAGCTAATCCAAAATGCTGCAGCAAGAGTACTGACAGGGACTAGAAAGAGAGAGCATATTTCTCCTGTTTTGGCTTCCCTTCATTGGCTTCTTGTTAAATCCAGCATAAATTCAAAATCCTGCTCCTCACATACAAGGTCTTAAATAATCAGGCCACATCTTATCTTAATGACCTCGTAGTACCATATCACCCCATTAGAGCACTTCGCTCTCAGACTGCAGGCTTATTAGTTGCTCAAAGAGTATTTAAAAGTAGAATGGGAGGCAGGGCCTACAGATTTTAGGTCCCTCTTCTTTTTTTCAGTTGTTGCCTGTCCCGTTCGGCACTGTAGAAATGAGAATTATTGTCTGAAGGCCAATAAAAATGGCAGATTTTATTTTCCCAAGTGGATCATTGCGGTTTTGTCATACTAGTCCACTTGATTGATCTTTACTATTTATTTATTTATTTAGCTTTTAAGGTATTTCAAGCGGAACAGACAGGACCAGGGTACAGGAAAGAGAAAGTTCAATAAAAGGAAAGGGAAAGATAAACAGAGGAGAAGAGGGAAAGAGAGAAAAGACACTAAAAATCTGCTTTTTTTCCTGCTGGGGAAAAAAGAAAACAAGCAAAAGAGAACAACACAGTAGGAAAATCACAGCAACAACCAAGACAGGGCAATCGTGGCTCAAAGAGTTGGGTGTTTGTCTTGTAACCGGAAGGTTGCCGGTTCGAGCCCCGGCTTGGATAGTCTCGGTCGTTGTGTCCTTGGGCAAGATACTTCACCTACATAATATGGCAGCGTAATATGGCAGCCTCGCTTCTGTCAGTCTGCCCCAGGGCAGCTGTGGCTACAACTGTAGCTTTCCTTCACCAGTGTATGAATGTGTGAGTGAATGAATAGTGGAATTGTAAAGTGCTTTGAGGGCCCTGAAAAGTGCTATATAAATGCAATCCATTATTATTATTATTATTATTATTATTATAATAAGGATGAATAACCTTAAGTAACAAATACTGAACAGTACTGAGTGGCACACAAGACCAACAATGCGGTAACAACAATATGCTTAGAGGCAGCGCCAAGGAAGATAGTGTGTCAGTGAACACCTGTGTGCATGAGCGCGCTTGTGCTCATTCTCAGTTAAACAGTTACAGTTTCACCATGTAGCTATCTCTCTAGGGGCCTCTGACGAGCTCGTGGGCCGCAGTTGGTTGATTACTGTCAGGTGTGTGGAGCCAAGAGTGGGAATCTGAAAAAGCATAGCCCCAGAGAACAGATATAAAGAACAGAGGCAGAGGAAAACAAACTTTGGCAGAAATACAGGGAGAACAGAGGGACCATGACAGAAATATTGTTAAAACAAAAATCACACAAATTTCCTTACTTTTTATGCAAACTTTATTTCATAAGGCTTGAAAAAAGCATTTGAGACTTTGTACTCATTAGTTTACTTTGATAGAATCTGATGGCCATTGGAAAGAAGGTTTAGAGCACTTGCACATTGGCTTAATTTTTCAGACCAAAAATTTATGTCAATCTTATATAAAGTCTGTTGATTAGCTGTATTCCAACATGAGATAATTTTAGATCTATTCTCATATGAACTCAAGCATTGAGGAGTATAGATATTAACCTGATGGTGAAACTAAAAGGAAAATGTGGGGCTCACCAAACTTAGTAAATGTGAACTATTTCATTATGATTCAGTGGTTCATTGTTGGCCCAAACGTTTTTTTATTTTCTTAAAAATCTTTACTTTCATCTCATCATTTCAATTAACAGTGAGTTTGTATTTATAGCATTTGTGTCCTCTGCTAATGGCATAACATTCTTGTTTAATTGTGTTCATAGCAGAATGATCCTGATGAGGCTCTTTTCATGTAAACCACATTCTTCTCTAATCATCAGTTTGCCTTTGATTTGTTCTCTGGCACAAAATGTGCATGTTTAAGGCTTTTGTAAATGAAGCTGGCAGCCCCTGTTGCTGCTTCAGTAACTAGACAGCACCATTCATTCAGAAACAAAGGGGTGATGGGTACACAGGCTTCAGTATTGAACAAGCTGCTCACTGACCTTCTCCCAATTGCTCCCAGGGCTGTTTTCTGGGATAAGAAAGATATCCCCAGAGGGCTGGAACTGCTGCCTCTGACTGGTGGAGAGGAGCCAGGCTTCCAAAGTAACCAAACTACTTATCCAGGATTTTTCAAGGCACAAGAAGTTTGGTGGTCTTAAGCAAAACAGCCATAAAGCTAACTATCATAAAAAACTATGAAAAGACATGGAGTTCCTTAATGCAAGACAGGGCTTGCTGCCAAATTGCCAGGTCCATGTTTTTTTTTTTTTTTTTTTTGTTTTGTCTTGGTTATAGAGCAAACACAATGCAATTAAAATCTCCCTAATCTAGTTGAGATAGCAATGTTCAAATGTATCTAATTATTGGCTCTGCTCTTTGCTTCAATTACACAGGTGATTTTATGTGTAACCATCACCCTGACTTCATGCATACAAGCAACTGAATTTGCTCTAACAGACCTAAATAAATATCAATGGTATTGAAAGTAGCTGTACATAATGTTATATCTGGAGATGGCCATGAGTATTTTTTTTTTCTCTAGTGGTTAAAATTTTATTTGTGAAGAAATTCATGAAGTCGTTACTAGTTAATGTTAAAGGAATGCTTGGCTCAACAGAGCTCTGACTTTTTTAAGGTGTGCATTTGAGAGTTTTACCAGGGAGTCAAGTACTTCCAATGCTTTCTTTTTCACAGGAGCTACAGTATTCAGAGTCGTAGGTAGTGAAGAAGTAAAATTATTAACAAGATGGACATAAAATAAACGTAATAATAATAAAATAAACTTAATTGCAGCACTTTCAGAAAGACATCCACTGTGATGAAGTCTTTTCCCCACTGCTGTTGCCATTATTGTAAATTTAAATGTATTAAGAAATGATCAGATAAAAGAGGGTTTTCAGGAAATACTGTTAAATGTTCAGTTTCTATGCCATATGTTAGAACAAGATCTAGAGTGTGATTAAAGTGGTGGGTGGCATCTACCATGGGAGAGTTAACGGGGGCTATGCTGCCTCTAGCTGAGCTGGCTACAGGGGTGTGGCTATCTTTGGGATTTTCAAGGGTGCGAAGCTGGGTCTCCAATTCAGTGATCCTGGCCTCCAGAGCTGCAAACAGGCTACATTTGTTACAAGTATTGTTATTACTAAAGGAGTCTAAGAGTAACTAAACAAACAAACCAACACAATGATCAGAAATGTGCAGGAGCGGCAGGTGAAGAGGCCATGCTGCTAGCAAGTTGGTTATGAGCTAAGCTAAGCTAGCAAACCCCTAAAGACAAAAAACTATAAGTCTGCTATGAAAATTTTGAATTTCTATGCTATAAAAGACATGTTTCAGGATTTTGCCTCAAACTGATGTTTGTGGAACCCAGAGAGTTTATGAATTGCAGATGTTTTTCACTTGTCAAGAGACATAGGAAAACACAATACAAAAGGTCCTTTTAAATTAAAGTCCAGTTAAAAGTTCCTTTAGTCAAAGTTAATGTGATAACTGGGAAACATCAACAGTGATTGTGAATATGAACATAACAAGCACCTCTGTTAGACAGTGGAAAAAATAGTAGTGCTAAATGCTAAAAATGAACCACCCAATGCTAGCATGCATCTAAGGATTACAGTATGTTAATTCTAAATTGCTCTTAGGTGTGAATGTATGTATCAATGGCTTTCGCTCTCTCTCTCTCTCTGTTGGCCCTGCAACTGCCTGACAACTTGCCCAGGGTGTACCCTACCTCATTCCCTATGGCATGGCTCTTGCCCCACCACGACCCTGAATTGGATAAGTAGAAGAGAATGAATGGATGGATCGATGAATGTTTAGCTGTATTTGTTTTGTACATTAACACTAATAGCCCAGGTTCCACCATGCTCTTATCATAAGAACTTGTTGGTTACACTAATCGTGCTAAAAGGAATATTATTTGGACACTGAAATATGTATGCAGATGGTGTTTTGTTCAACAATCTGCATTCTTGTTTTAGGCTGTGTTATATCTAGTTGTTTCATAATTTCCTCAGGACCACTTGCTGCTTTGAATGACAATACACAAAGAGAGACCATGTTATGCTTTTCGGGGCTTTCTTTTTCCTTTGGAGTATTAAAGCTTTTGCTTCATATGTAAAACATTTGCAAAGTTGCAAAGGCCAAAGAGACTTTCTCCCAGAATCACTCTCACTGCCTGATATGCCTTATTGGCAGGCTTTCTTTTGGTATGTTTTTTCCCATGGAACACATTTGCATAATTCCTTTCTAGCAGCATGTTTGGTACATGCTTCAACAAAGCTGGTTATAGCAGACGCCTGGGAAGAGTTTAGCTAGAGGTGTCACAATAGTGAGATTGTGTGCACTAATCAAGGCAGAATGGGCTTCTGGGATTGAGAAAGAGAGAGAAAAATGGAGACTTTCAGACCGAGAGTGAAAAAAATACCACATAAGACCACAAACGTAGTAAAGATGACATTTTGACATCCAAGTCTATGGAGAATGACTCACTTTGGGAGCCTGCAGGTTGTTGCTTGCTTTAACAAATCAAAAGAGCATTAATCTTGACAGCTAGACTGATTTGTGAAATCAAATACTATCACACAGTCTGTACCACACAGACTGCATAAAAACTACATCAGTTTTTATCACAGCCTCCCTTTTTATTAGGACCTCATACCTTGTGAAAGACAGGTAACTTTTTGGGTCTCAGTCAGGAACAGCCAAAATTTTATGACTTGATAATTGCCTAATCTGACTTAGTGACCACTGCAACAAAATTTGTAATCTTTTAGCAGAACGTTGGCTCCAGTTTTTAACAAAAACATTTCATTTAGCTACAGCTTCAGTGTTATATATTAGGTTCATATTTTTACATGCAAGATACTGCTAAATAGCTTACGATCATCAGGAATAACTGATACCTCTGGTTGTAGCATCCAAATCTAAGGTGGGAACATTAATGTGTGCTTAACCTATCTGAAAGAGAACAGGGTGAAAGAAGATAATTACGAGGAGAAAAGTGGGGGAAATGATCATGGGGCCTTTCTGCCCAATTATCACAATGAAAGAGCCTATTAATTGTGAGTCAGTATCCATAATATATCTGCTCTGACAGAAAACAGAAGCTGGGATCCTTTGGTAAATTGCAATCTGGCTGCTGGAACTGGATTTCTAATTGTGTTCCCCCAAAAGTGCTGGGTGAAAGGGTGGGGTAGGATCAGCATGGGAAGCGAGTGCGTTTCCTCAGTGAAGCATCAGTATGGTCAGCAGAACATTCAGTCACAGCCAGTGACCTAGAAATGCTCTGCAATCCCCAACAAAGCAGAAGAATCAGGACAATAAAGCTCTTATTACCCCCGGACGACAGTTTCCATCTGACAGAACAGATTATACAGGCAGCTGAGCTGAGCCAAGCTGGGCCAGGCTGGGACCAGACTGCCAAAACACAAAGGGTGACGGCTCTACCAGGAAGAGACTGTGGATCAGTTCTTTTTTGACAGTTTATACATGTACAGTGAGGCCTCACGGTGGAAATAGTATCACCAAAGAGTGCCGAAATTATGTTCACCTGTCTTGTTCAACCTTCCCCTCTACACCTAACCCTATGCTGAGGTTTAGTTAACAGTGTTGGATGTATTTGTTTATTTTTTAAAATGACTAAAATAGTCGCAGAATTTGTCTGACTGTGTAAATCACTGCACAAAGCTGCAAAGTAGTTATGTATCCAATCCTTTGATTATGTCTGTGCATGTAATTGTAAGGTCACTTAGCTAGATTTCAGAGGACAGCTGTTACACTGTGATTCAGTATTATGTTTTTGATCATAAATGTCTGTCAGCTGTTAAGGAGCTCTAGTTCAAATGTTAAAGACGCACCTGCAAGATAAGTACACCAGTGCTGAAATACCAGTGAAGAGGAGAACAGGACCCCTGGTTTAGTTCTTTTTTCTTTTTTTTTACTTCTGTCTTTAAATCCAAATCTAGTAAAACTATAAGATGTATTTTATATATAAAGCTAACCAGCAGTGTATAATCTAGCTGCAACATTAAGGTGATATGCAAATCACCGACAATTATCTGGTAATACAATGTTTTGAAAAGTACCAGCCTGCATATGGAGTCTTACTTTTGTTTGCCTGTTTTGTTTGATGACAGTGTTATTTTATGTAATTTCATCTGAATTAGTGTACAGGTCTACACATGACTCTAAGTAATAAAAAAGTAGTGCCTATTGTTTTTCTACAGCAGTTTACTTCTTATCACATTCTAATTAACTGTGTAAGAATCAAAGATTGTAGAGAAAGATCTGCAAAGCAACATTACAAAAACAAAACAAAACAAAGAAGGAAAAAAGCTCAGAATTTCAAATGGCTGCTAAACTTTCAAATCACAGCAGAAGAGAACCCAGACATAAAATATTCATGCAGCCCACAACAGGCAGGCAGATACTGAATTCTTCTGAATGCTGACCGCTCCTGAATATAGATGAGAGGACGTGACCAGAAGCCAAACATGTGTTCTAACATAAAATGTCACTGTGCCCTGGAATTCAGTTATTCACACAACTAAACAATGAGTGAATGTCTCAGTACGGCACTCTGCACATACCACAATACAGCACATTTTTACAGCGGACAATGCATCTTGTTGTCACTTTAATGTTTTGAATCATTGTATTGAGGCAGGTTAGTCTCCACTTATTTCCAGTCTTTATGGTAAGCTAATCTAACCAGCTGTAGCCCTGTGTTTAACATGTGGATGTGAGTGTGGTAATAGTCTTTCACTCTGCATCCCAGTTAAACTTTTCCTGTAAAATATGAGCACTTTTAACTCAAATCTCCCACTATTATAAGTGATCATCTTTTCTAACACTTAGGGTTGAAATACCACAGTAGTAATTCTTGCTGTTTTTTATGGCAGAAACATTTATGCAATTGTAGAATTTTTAGCATGCGTATTCTTGCATGCAACTTTATTTTTCAGTGCAAGAAAAATGCCCTTTCTGGAACTCATTAAAATTCAGTTCAATGTCTTGCTTATTCCAGTTGTTTGTAATGCATATCTTTTTAAAAGGTGCAAAAAAGTGTAACAGTAGGAGTTTGATTTGGAAATAAAATGACGTTCTTTTTTCAGCTAGAAAAGGGGGTTGCTTAAGTTGGTGTCATAGAAAGAGCACCACCCGTGTCTGTTATTAAAACACACCTGCCACTATATTGTTCAAAAATCCTGATGCTAAGCATGTTATATTCACTACTCACTAGTACAGTGACAAAAAATTATGTTAGTTGCAGCTGATAATTGTTATCATAGTTATTTTATTAACCAGCTGGCTTTAAGTACCACAGCAGATAAGAGCCAATGCGAGGGCCAGTAGCAGGGCCTGAGGTTGTTAATTTTAGCATCACAATGTTGCATTTTTTATTGATTAAATTTTGGGAGGCTTTTATTGTGTACAATAAAATAGTTGTGAATTTTGTGCTGGTAAAAACTCCTACTGTGGTGACCTCTTGTGGCACAATAAGAGCCATTATGAAAAATGGCACAGGATATATACCCAGTTCTTTCTGATCTTTGGTGTCAATTATTGGTATATAATTGACAGGTAATCACAAAAACACAGGTTAAGTCCATTTTAACCCTTTTTTAGTTTAGACATATTTTATGAAAGAAGGTTGTTGAAATGAAATAAAAAGTTCCTTTAAACAAACTTATGATTGTCTATCCACCGGAGGCAAAGGTAAACACACATACACAAACACACTCACTTACTCACTCACTCACAAACACCCACACCAAGACACACAAATATAAATGTACATGGAGGATGGAGTGTGTCCTATCAGCAGATGTGTTGATGACTGCGTCGGGAATGACATTGAGCGTAATGTCTATACTGAAAAGCCGGCATGGCTTTTCAGTATAGCACATGCAGTCAAAGTTTTTGTCGAACAAGTTGATGTCATCTTGTGAGAGACCACCGCTCACAGTCAAAGGTCCACCCCGGTGTTGCTGCTTGATCTGGTAGCGACATGAGTGCAGATGAAGGAACACGTCATCATCCCAGTGCTTCCTTATACAGCGACCTTGGCCCTGGCATAGTGCATCACTGCAGAGGTGTGTTGCAGTGGAAACATTCACAATGTACCTGTTCATAACCTGCTCCAAGTGATGTTGTGCATCAAAGCAAGAGTCCTGCAGGGTTGTGGGATTTGATTAAAATGTTATGATTGAAGTCTTGCATGAAAGATACCTAAAAGCAACCAATTTCCTATCAAAAGTACAATCTACCTCTGTGTCTGTGACATTCATGTCCCCCCAAGATATGATGCCAGCAGCGCCCAGAGCAGCAGCTTCTCCAATGGTGTTAACCAGATCAAACTGCAGAAACAGAACAGAAAGAGTCAGAGTAATGTTGACTGATAGTTGAAACTCATTATTCATGTATAAGACTAAAACAAGTCTATTCTCTAAAATACATACTTTGTAGCAATTACCTAATTCCCTGATAACATGTGTTTGTTTGTGTGTTTTTAAATGTCATGTATTGTTACAGGTTTTTATGAAATCATTGTTTAAGACTGAGTGCAGGCACGTGGGTGTAATCCTGAGTATAATGGAAGATTTGATGGGAAATTAAGTAAACAAACCATGTTTATTGTTGTTCCCTTAAAGCTTTAGTTTAATCCAGTGAGTAAATAATACACTTATTAGAGTTAAAACTTTTATAAAAAGAAGGATAACAAAGAATGTAGCTTCAGGACAATTAATACTGGTTTCACTTTTGAAGGCTTTTAAAAATTGAAACATAAGAACAAAAAACAAAAGCAAACAAACAAAAAACAGAATTGTATGTTTCCATGTACTCTGTGCTCTGCTAAAGTAGCTTTCCATGATTCACTGTCTACTTTGACACTATAATGAATAAAGATGAAGAAAACATCTGCCTGAAAAAAAAAAGTTTTTTGAATAGCCTGAAGCCTGAGCTATAGTGCTGGAAGATGTTAGTGAACAAAGTTTACTGTGAATGAGAGCCTTGTACTTAGAAAGTAGTTCATCCCTAAATTATATGTTGGATGGCAGATACCTTTCATTCCATCAAGGATTGGTGAGGCATACAGAGCACAAATTGTTTCTCAAGGTAATATAATACTGTGTGTTGAGCAGTGATGTCTTACTTCTGACACGTAGTCATCAACGCTGTCCTTGTACACAGGTCTTATGTAGGCATAGATAGGGATTGAATAGGTGCTTTGGGGGAGGGTTGATACCCTCATGGCTTCCTGGATGTGATGGCGAACAAACAAACGAGCTTTCCAGGAGTCTTTGAGGACCAACTCCAGGTAGATGGAAGGAAAGAGTGCCGTGGACTCTTTTCAGAGCCACAAAAGATTGTCATTCCTCTGCTTCTCAATATCAGGACACTCTCCAGTGAAGCCCACCATGTCCTGGTTATAGTCACAGTCATAGTTATAACAGTCAGGATACAAGTAGTAACCCCAAAGTCTTTTTGGCCTCAGTTTCTTCCCAATTTGGATGGATTGGACAAAATACCTCTTGGCTGCTCTTTCAAACACAATCTTTGCCCTTTCCTCTGCCTCGTCTTCAGAAAGTGAAGTGTTCTTCTTTTTGACCTTTTCGATTGAAACCTCTCGGTAGATATCTTTGCTTCCCCAGTTTCGAATCCACTGCGGTCTCCACTCTTTAAAGTCAAGCACAGCCAGGTCAGGTCCATCGGTGGGAATAAAGTGCTTGATGTCGTCTGCAGCATCGTCATGGTGGTCCTGCATGTCTATCATTTGCGGAAAACCTTCATCATGCATTTCTCCAGTGTCTTCGTCCATATAGGGAAAGATGTCAAAGCGGTCAATGTAAAATATGGAGATGCTTTGGTTGGTCACCGTTTTCAGGGTGCTGCTGACAAAGCTGAAGTAGGAGAGGTCAAGGGGCATACCAAAGTGGATGTTACACAGTTCAGTTGGAGCATTCCACGTGAACATGAAGTGATGGTCAGGAAGGATGGGGTAGTCTGTCCTTGGTAAGGACCTACAGGAGGATATCAGGGCCATTGCGCTGACAAACAGGAATAAAAAATGCTGTGTTTCATGGATCAGTTTCACTCCATACATTTTGTAACAAGAATGAGATCTGTCATAAAAGGAAACAAACACCAGTTAGGTTCGAGGCCCTTATATTGATATTCATCTTGCTTGGACAGATTTGTGCTGATGCCAGACTTATTGCTCTTTTTCTGTCTTCAAAAGGGGCAAAGTATAAAAGATGGAATTTCATCATTGAATCATTTCTTAATTTTCCCAACATTTTCTTGTTCTTACCACATTCCAACATTTCTTTTGTATGCATGACAACAAGATGGGCTTGCCCCTGCATGTTCACGAAGTGACGACTTCAGTATTTAGCTTCACATGCAAAGACACTAAATTCCTAAATTCCTTTTGCAGGAGCAAAATTTTTTATAAAGCTACAGGGGACAGAACAATATAATAATAACACCATATATCCAAACAAAATTCCATCTTATAAAATCTTCCAAAACAATAACCTTTGGAAGATTTACAAATGTTGCAAATACAGTTACAAACACAATAAAATTGCTAAATCTTCATCAACAAAGTTTTTTTTTCTTCAAATTTTCAATTTTAGTTTTATTGAACTTGATGAACTAATGATATATATTCTTGTTAGTAAATGTAAGAGAAGTTGGGTTAAGTAATGGCAGGGTGCAAGTCTTTAGAGCATCTTATTGATTCAGTGCTCAAGATTATTTTTCACACAAAAATTTCACCAGGATTTAGGTTTTTTTCCCCATGCTTTGCAGACAGCAGTGAAACCTTATGACTTGCTCTTTGTTTTAGCAGAAGATGTGTTGTGTTCTCAATATACTGAAGAAAAAGAGCTGACTAAGCAATTGCTTGGCTTTCCCTTTGGTCTTCCCTTGTTGTATAACAGAAATGTAGCTACTCAGTAGGTACAATATATGTCTCTGATGTTCTCAATTCACTCAGAACAGTTACAAAGTTACAAGAAATATTGATAATAGCAATGTGAAATTTCCACAAAATGTTTCCACTCTGAATTGCCAAAGGCTGCAGGGGGGGGCGACCGTGGCTCAGGGGGTTGGGAAGCGTATCTGTAACCGGAAGGTCGCCGGCTCGATCCCTGGGCTCTCTGTCCTGGTCGTTGTGTCCTTGGGCAAGACACTTTACCCTACCGCCTACTGGTGTTGGCCAGAGGGGCCGATGGCGCAATATGGCAGCCTCGCTTCTGTCAGTCTGCCCCAGGGCAGCTGTGGCTACAACCGTAGCTTGCTTCCACCAGTGTGTGAGTGTGAGAGTGAATGAATAATGGCATTGTAAAGTGCTTTGGGTGCCTTGAAAAGCGCTATATAAATCCAATCCATTATTAT
The DNA here is from genome assembly GCF_963576455.1 of Neolamprologus multifasciatus. Classification (NCBI taxonomy): domain Eukaryota; kingdom Metazoa; phylum Chordata; class Actinopteri; order Cichliformes; family Cichlidae; genus Neolamprologus; species Neolamprologus multifasciatus. Next base: position 42,412,163 of record NC_140445.1, on the reverse strand, counting down.
TATTATATCTTTTTATCCTTAAGAAATGAAATCATCACTTGAAAGTATTTTGTATTTACCTTGGCTACCTTTGTTTAATATAATTAAAATGTTTCTGTTGATCTGAAATATTTAAATGAGTTGATTGCAACAACTAAATAAATGTTAAATGGACTGCTGTTTATATAGAGGTTTTGTATTCTACTTCAAAGTGTGCCAACAACATGCCTTATATACCCATTCATACAAGCACCTTTTCTACATTTAAGTGCTTTCTATTTAACATTCACACACACGGTCATATGGACATGCAATGTATGAATTGCTTGGTTACTTTGTTGCCCCAAGTAACAAATCACAAATAAGTGTGTGTGTGTGTGTGTGTGTGTGTGTGTGTGTGTGTGTGTGTGTGTGTGTGTGTGTGTGTGTGTGTGTGTGTGTGTGTGTGTGTGTGTGTGTGTGTGTACATGTTTAGACATCTTCGTGAGGACAGAAAATTGGCATGCTACTTTATCATACCAGCAGTCACTTATGGTGATGAAATGCCCATCCCTACGAGTTTGAAGGCAATTTTTAGTGTCAGGCTTCCAATTAGGTTATGGTGAGGTTTAGGCTGAGGTTTAGGATTAGGCATTCATTTTTGATGGTTAGGGTTAGGATAAGCGGCTAGTGTGTGTGTGTGTGTGTGTGTGTGTGTGTGTGTGTGTGTGTGTGTGTGTGTGCTCTGCAGTGTCAGAGCAAAGTGCTCTACTTTGGTGAAATGGTATTATGAGGTCTTTAAGATAAGATGAGGCCTGATTATTTAAACACTTTGTATGTGAGGGGAAGGATTTAAAATTTGATTCTGGATTTAACAGGGAGCCAATAAAGAGAAGCCAGTATGAAAGAAATATGCTCTCTCTTGCTAGTACCTGTCAGTGCTCTTTAACCATCTATTCCTCAAATCTACAACTCTCCTAAGACGAAATTAAGCCTTTGGATCAAATGCAGCAAACTCAGGGAGTTTTTAGGACATCCTGATGATAATGAATTACAATAGTCTGTTGCCAGTTAACCTGATTAGTTTTCAAATGTTCATCCAATTGTTTTTTATTGTACAATTTACTTTTCACAAAAAATCTAATTTAAAATGAGTTAATATTTTTTAACATTGTGTATCTTCTCAATTGAAACATTTAATATGTTTTTTGTTTTATTGTGAATAAAATATGGGTTTATGAGATTTGCAAATCCTTAAATTCTGTGTTTATTTACATTTCAAACACTGTTAAAGCATTTTGTGAACTGGGTGTAGTTTTGCAAGGACAATCCCTGTGATTAACATAGTTTTAACAGTTATTTTAAAAAAAACCTTGACCTTACAAAATGTTTCCTAACCCACATAATGATAGTTTTATTTGAGTTCTATTTATTCAACACTACACTCTTTCCGAGTCATATTTAAAGTAGAAAGCATTTCAGAGGTGCTGGCAAACTTTACCCTATAATAAATCCCTACTAAACTCTCAATCAAACTTTAAATATAAACATGTTAATCAGGTAAATGAGATATCATTAATTATGTACTTACTTGTTCTGGGGGTCCAATTTGTTTTGGTCCAAAGTAAGCCCTCAGTGAGTAATTAATACCCGTTAGTCTCCTCTTTAAATAAGCTCTTGCAAGTGCTTGAATTATAGGTGGAACACTTGTGGTAGCTTGTCAGAGCTGAATGATCTGCTGCCTTGAGGTGTTCCCTCCTTTTTGGGCTATCTTGATGTGTTCCAGGTTCCCTCCTTACTGCCTGGAGGAAGATAGCTGAGGAACCTCTGGGTTGAGGACAATCTGTCCTACCACTCGCAGACAAAGTCTCTGTCCAGACACGCAAAGAATGTGAGTGTTTGAACTTGGTCATTTGTTTGTGGAAATGTAATAAGAAGGAAATCCACCTTTAGGTTAGTTATCAAAGTGATAAAATGCATGAAGGACCAGGTGGCTGGTTTCACTAAAGATCTTTACTCATAACAACAGATTTTTAAATGTTGTTTTTACATTTAAAAAAAAGGAAGGGTGTATTTTAAATTGTGCCAAGTAATTAAATTCTGTAAACTGTTTCTACAAATTACTAACTTTGATTAACACTAGACATTTTATACAGACCCATAATGTTTCTGTTTCAATGTTTCTTACGCATACTCCATGTATATAGTTTCACTCACATATATGTATATATATGCTTTTTATTTTATTTTATTTATTTATTTGTTTTCCCCTTGTTGTATATTGTTTTCTCTTCTTACCTTTGCACCTTTGTGGTCCACCTACCCAATTTCGTTGTGCAAGAAACTGCACAATGACAATAAAAAACTCCAAGTCTAAGTCTCATTTTAAGGAAATCTCTTGTTTGGTTAAGATTTGAAACTCAATAAGTCTACAGTACAAATAGTCTAACCTTTGTGGAACTATATACGGATGGGAATCAAGAACCAGTGCCCAGTAGTTCAGAGAGCACGATGCCATAGTCAGTGTTGGGGAGTAACGGAATACATGTACCGCCGTTACGTATTTAAAATACAAAATATGAGTAACTGTATTCCGTTACAGTTACCGTTTAAAAAGGTGGTATTTAGAATACAGTTACTTTGTTGAAATAAATGGATTACACGGCGGTACTTCCCTGTTTCATATTGTGGCGGGTCAGGACTGTTTGGGTTTTGTTTGACAGCTACGTTCTGTTGTTGCAGGCGGTTGCCATGGTTACATGGTGACGCTCTCTCTCTGCGTGTTTCCTGGGTGAGAGAGGCCTTTTTGTTGTTGTTGTGCTAAGCTAATAGAGATTGACAGACCACGTGACTTTCGCGCATTGCATGCCGGTAACTCGTGGCAAAACAATCCAAGTACCGCATCAAATGCAAGCATTTGCAGCACCGCAAAACGTTCATTCTCCGGTTCCAATACCTTCTTGCTTTTTCTTTGCCCCCCAAAAAAGTTATGTACAAAACGAAGGAGAACAATGCCGGTCCGTACAAAGACAGACTTGATGAAAAGGCAAAGAAAAGATACGAGGAAAAAATCAAAGGAGTGAAAGGGTTAGACCCGTGCGAGCACACAGAGTGGACAAAATACATTAGCGTGCTGCCCAACTTTCACCACGCTCATATTTATAATTATATGGTTCTTGGAGTGAGTGCATACACTCATGAAGTTCAGTAACTTCAGGTCACTGCAACAAGCCCAGGAACAGTTTAACGACGGATGGGTACAGGACCATGAAATGCACCATGTAGAACGAAAGACCATCTTACGTATCATAAGTTTAGCAGTCTCACAAATCGTCTTCATAAATACACATTCGTTAACCGTTTATTAATAGGACCTTTGAGCTCAACGGTAATTAATTAGTAGTGGAAATAATTTCTGGTTCGCATTACAGAAACGTAGCAGTGACAATAATATTGTATGCTGTAATCGTACTGGGCAATTAGTGATAGCATAGCGCCACAATTTCTGTTCAGCGCCAGACTTGCTTGTAACCTATATCACCAATTATGTTATGAAAAATGACGTATTAACTACTACAAAACACTGACTTTTGTGGAAATGCTTGGAGCAGACTAACCTGTGAGCTGGAGAGTTCTGGGACGTTATATTTGGTCTTTGAATGGCTGCAATCCAGGCCATCCTTCGCCTCTTTTTACTTCAGAAACATGGCTCGAATAATTTCTCTTCAACGACGTAATCCGATAAAAAAACGATCTCTTTACCCGTCGGCTTCCCGTGGCTGTCATGCGACCGGCTATTGCAGTTAATAATACAACAGCTTCTTGACAGTCTTTTGTGTTTCTTTTTATCGCTGTGTAACTGATTTCAATTGAAAGCCTGCGTGCGCTAGTACCTCTTGCCACGAGTTCCCAGAATTCTTTGCGGTTTTACCCTTGAATGACGTCACATTTTCAATCTCTATAGGCAGGTCCAGGTGGCAGCGTTACGGTTGCCATGGTTACAGGGTGACGCTCTCTCTCTGCGTGTTTCCTGGGTGAGAGAGCACCTGTTGTTGTTGTGCTAAGCTAATAGGCAGAATGCTACAGGTATAGCTCTAAAGAATGTAGCATTATAGGCAGTGTAGTCCGTGCTGCAGGGAGAATGGACTGCCATACACGTTATGTGTCTGTGAGCGAGGGAGGGAGAAAAAGGAAAAGTACGAGCTGTCATCGAGCACAAACGGGAGCTGGAAGCATGTAAATATAATAATAACCACTGCAGCCAAGAAGAGAGCCTGAGGAGCCCAGTTGTAAGTAAGCTATTAAGCTATTAAAGCTAGTTTTCGGCTACGAGCCCGACACAGAACCCACCGTATTAGTCAGAGGTCCCTTTACTACGGTTCGGAGCCGCGGACCTTCAGTAACAGTAATAAATCACAGCAATAGTACATTCATGTTGTTGTAAACAGCATGATAATATATTAAGTAATCCAAAGTATTCAGAATACGTTACTCTCATTGAGTAACGTAACGGAATACGTTACAGAATACATTTTGGGGCATGTATTCTGTATTCTGTAATGGAATACATTTTAAAAGTAACCTTTCCAACACTGGCCATAGTGCAAACTGGATCCAGGACAGAAAGCAGCACACAGACAGCATGCTAACATTAAGCTAGCAAAGAATCCAGAGTAAAGTTAAATCTGATCAAATGCTGATCTCACCCCTGCAGCCAGACCCTGAACTTCAACAGGTAAAAAAATGATGATCCTCCGTTTCTACCTGTTCAGGTTTCTAAAATAGAAACACTGTGTTACAAAGACTGGTTTTCCTTTGCTTTGTGCCCATACTTAGCTAATAAGAGGAAGATAATATGTATGTCCTCATTAGGATAGGGATTTGTGCTGGTGTGTGGGACTGTAACTGATAGGTTTATATTCTTAAATGATAATTGTGAGACAACATATTTAAGTTCATTTTACATAGAAACAGTGATGTAATGTACTGCATTACTGTAAGAAAAATATCCTGTATAGTATGTGTAATACGTTACTCTTTTGAGTACCAAAAAAATGACCCCAACAGTGATCTCAACAAAGAGGGGAAATACCTCCAACATGCAAAAGCATTTGACCACATAGCAGGCAGTCAGTCTGCAAAATAGTAATATTGTAATTCTGTTTAGCAATCATGATTACAACAGTGAGAATTGAATCGATAATGGAATCAGAATGGCTAAACTCTTATCAATTCCCAGCCCTAGTTCTTTAGTTGTGGAAAAAATCTTCAATTTTTGAAACAATGTAATGTTTATTTTTATAATTTTGAGTTATAGTGTTCTGTTGTGTATTTTTCTATCTGTGTATGCTTTTACTGCATTACGTGTTTGGGATCATTGCCATGCTGTAAAAGGAAACTGTTGTCAGGCAGGACGGACTCAGGCGCAGACTGAGGAATACAGTTACACAGTTCTTTATTAAGCAACACCAGGTGCTCTATATACAAGTGGGGGGAAGGTGGGGGTTTCCAGGGATCCACTGGGTTAGTGGAAACGGGATCGCCACACTCACTCAGCTCCTCTCGCTGCTCGCGGGGAATTCCTTCCTCACACTCAGGGGATCCAAGGTTCATGATTCGGGACAAGTCCGGGAAATCTATTTACAAAAATGAACGTTAATTCCAAAGCTAGCACTAGGAGAACCAGAAGTTTGCAGAGCCGAGCTTTCACTAACATGAGTTACTCAATATTCCAGCGATGAGTAGCTCAGCGCTCCTGCCTTATGAAGAGGCCAGCAAACAAAGTGATGAATCACTCAAAATCTCAGTAACCTAAAAATCGAACTGGATCTTGTTGATTTGTTGCAAAAGGAATCGGGAAGTAAAAGTTATCAGGCCTTATTTCAGTTTTTAAAAGTGGGGAACCTGTTTGGAAGGATTTGAGGAAATATTTTTTTTATTTTTTATTTTTTATTTATTTATTTATTTATTTATTTATTTATTTATTTATTCATTTATTTATTTATTTATTTGAGCGTCATTCCAGACCATACTCCATACCAGTTGGTGGCGGTAATGCACCTTTCAATTGTTTGCCAACCGCCAATACAAATGTAAGAAAGAAGAAGAAGAAGTGATGAATCACAGGTGGGTGATTAACTGCAGGTGTGTGGGTGAAGGTGAGAGCCCAACATGAGCTCTGCCCAGGCAGGGCGATAGTACCGCGCATGAGAAAGCAAAAGCCAAACCAAAATATTTGTAGCCGCAGGGCTGACCGGGCAGGCGCAGGGACTATGGAAGCTGTTTCAAATCGCAGTCTTTCCAAAATCTGACTTTACTTTTCTGGATTAAGTATAGTCCAACATCATTAATCCAACATCACTAGCTGAAATGCAGCCTCAAAGCACAACAGAGCCTCCTGTGTGTTTTACAAATGGCTGCAGACACTCACTGTTTAACCTCTCTTTCGACCTCCTACTTACTTATTGACAATAATGTTTAGCAAACATTACAAATTTGGTTGTCGTCTAATTTGGCATTCTTCTGCCTTTTATTCCCATTTCCCTTTGTTAAGAATGGCCTCCTGATAACCACCCATGAACTGTGACATTTCTGATGAAGCTTTAACTATGGATGGATCAACTGAAGAGCCAGAAGCATCTCACAAATTCTTGCTGGATTTTCCTTTTTTCTTAAGGACATGACTTTTAAAAGTCAAGTCATCTAAATTTAGATCCTGTCCATCTGTTGTACATTTTTCATACATTAAAATGGGAATAAATTAAAATAAATTAAAATAAAATGTTTTTACAACATATAATGTGGCTACATATAAATTTTAAAAGGAGTTCTTAGCTAAGTTATAATTCTCATATTTCTTTATTTCTTATATTTTGTTTTGTTTTTTTTATTTTTCTTGTATTTTGTACACCACTGTTGCTTCCTTTAAAATGGCCAGGCACAAGGACTAGACTGAAAATCACTGAATAAGGAGTCAGTGTCCAAGGAAAACCTTTAAAGACCTTCAGAAAGCCTGGAGAACTTTAAACACTTTTTAAGGAGTATGGAAAAAATAACATATTTGGTCAGTCATGGGAAAGTTAGGATTATGGTGCAAATTTATGTGTTGCAAATCATTTTTGTAGATTGTCACCATTAGTTGTTTTTTTCATAATGTGGCTTAGAAAATGTTACTTTTGATGCCGTTAATAAACCTGGTAAAGTAGCTATATACTTAAAAAGATCTATCAAACACAAAACACACTCATTCTCTTTGTGACACTCGTGTTTATTTCATTCATCAAATCATTCTGATTTACAAGCACATGAATAAGATGCTATAGAAGAATGATGTCACTGTTCTGAGGACATGAATGTATATTTGCATGTATTTGTATTGTTGTTGCTCTGCTCATGTCATTTATTAAGGAAACGTCTCCATTTTTTTTGCATTATTTATTATTATTTGTTGATTCATACACTCAGCAGCCACTTCATTAGGTACATCTGTTGAACCACCCCATACTGTTAATGTGTCATCAGCCAATTAGGCCAGCAACTGAATTTAGGTGTGTAGCCATGGTCAAGATGACCTGCTAAAGTTCAAACAAAGCATCAGAAGAGGCACTTTTTCTATTCTAACTGATCACTCAAAGCAATTTTCACTCCAGGCCTCATTCACCCAATTATACACTGATGGATGAATCTGGGCCAGATTCAAAGTTCAAACCTATATGACTGGCCTATTTAAATTCATAAAAAATGACTGACAGTTGTGCTCAGATGTTTACAACACAGGTAATGTTTACAAATGTCTTTCCAAATAGTGTCTTTGTAATGTAACAGACAGAAGCTTCATCTACTCAACTTTAGATTAAGGTATATTTTTCAAAATTCAGTTTAGTTGAGCTGAGTTTAGTTTAATTAAGGCACATTTACTTTTAAATAGTTAAAACTGAAGTTTAAAGTATAGCTTGTCTTAACAATTATTATTATTATTGTTGATGTTGTTGTTATTAGTATTAATAGCACTATGTTTTGAGGGAATCATTTACTTACATTCCTTTCTGTTTTTGGAAAATAGATGAATGATAGATAATCACATGAAAGAATTCTACTTTCCTCACACATTAAATCCAAATGAGTTTCATGGTGGTTGGGTGTACTAGTTTGGGAGAACAATTCCGCCCTGCGTAGCACTGACAGGTAAAGTTTTCAGCCCAGGCACTGAGGTCAGCAGCAGAAGGGAGGCCAATAGCCACATACTTCCTATCAGCTCGTATGATGTGGAAATGGGTGGGGTTTAGGTGCAGGTAGTGGCGAGAGTTGTTGCTCTTCCGGACACAGCGGCCCTTCCCCTGACACAAGACTTCGCTGCAGAGCTTGGCGGCTGCAGTCACATTAGCAATGTAAGGGTTCAATGTGGATCTCAGGTACTTGGACAGAGCATCACAGGACGCCTGCAAAGACAGGATGGAGTTTATATGAGAGGTTCAGGTGTTCAAAAAGTATGTACAAAAAAAATCTTAGAACTTCAAGATGAATGTCAGCAAAAATATTTTATTGGGGTAATTAAAGTCCAAATAAAACATATTGCTTAATGAATGTTTGTGTCCAAAGGAGGAACATCAACTGGACTGAGAACATGGATAGTGGCAGTAAGACCATCTAAATGGTCTGTTTTATTCTTAATTAGAATTTCCATTCAGCTGTGCCACTTTAAATTGGTTGTAAGACAATAAGATATTGTGATTGTGTGAACATCAAATGACGAGAAAAAGATATACCAAATCAAAAAGCAGCTGCAGCAAATGAAGCTGCAATACCTCTTTCACATGTCTGGTAAACACAGATAAACAGTCACAACCGTTAGTTCCTCTTAAGAGAGGAAACAAAGGCATGTTAATTATTTGTTGATGCAAGGCTGGCCAGTTGTGTTCCTGTTTTCAGACCTGTGAAGAGTTACTAATATAGAGTTTTTATGGCTAAAGACAAATGCAGAAACTTCGGGTGGCTCGTGTGATACTTGAAGTCTTTTCTCTTCTCACGAAACAAACAAACACTGGATTTGCAATGTTGAGAAGGAATCACATTGCTCAGCTGGTAGATTTTTAATGCTGACGTGTCAATATAGTGTCGAGTTAGAATATCCTTTAATGACAGGAGATCTGATCAAAACATCCAGTAAATATCAGTAAGCTGTGAATTACCTTGTTGTTGTAGTCTCTGGAACCTCCCCATATTATGACCCCAGAAGCTCCAAGTGCTGCAGACTCTCCAATCGTGCTGATTAGATCTCTCTGAAAGAGCAAGAACGAAACTTTTTTTTTTAAATAAAAAGGCTCAAAGTAATTTAATGCCCTATCGAGGCCCCCAAAACACCCCACAGCTTCTCTCTCGTTCAGATCTTTTAGAATCCAGTATAGAAAACCTATAGATAAACCTTGGTAGAGTTGATATAAGGTACTACAAACTGTTCAAAGTGAATGAACTCCAAACCTTTATCACATTAGAGTTCTAAATTGAGTCCTTCATTCTCCTTTGAGAGCAGTATTAATTTATGTTTTTATGTCGTTTCTAAAAAATAATTCTTCATTTGTTGAGTTGTTTTTCTGCTGTGTTCTTGTGAATGCTTTTTGCTCTTACGTGAGAAATTTAATAACTATTTAGGTTCAATAAACAGCCCTCATGTGATGGGCTGTTTATTGTAATCATAAAGATGAAGTGAATAATGTGCATAAATGTGATTTTAACACAAACACTCACCCTGGTTTGAAACTTTTTGGTCTGATCCCGGTACAGTGGCCTGCAATAGACATAGACTGGCATAATGTAAGGACGTTTAGGCAATGCTGCCACCCTCAGAGCCTCAAGAACACGGTTACGAACAAAGAGCGCAGCCCGGGGAGAGTTCCTCAGATTCTGGTGAAGGTAGACTGATGGGAAGAGAGCTGTGCTGCGTTCCCACAACCAAAGCATCTGGTTGTTCTGCTTGTGGGAGCACTCTCCCGTGTAGCCAAGCTTGTTCCATCCATAGTTGTAGCAATCAGGAAACAGGTAGAAGCCCCATCGGCGGTTTGGACGCTCACCAGTACCAAGGCTAATGGTTTTTTCCATGAAGTGACGTCCAGCCCGCTGGAACTGTTTCTTTGCCAGTTTAAGAACTTGCTTTAATGATAAAAACGGGAGCATCTGCAGGGTACGACTGATGGATAATTTCTGATAAATGCGTTTTGAACCCCAGTTCTGGTCCCACAGGGGGCGCCAGGATTCCCAGTCAATGACAGCCAGCCCAGGAGAAGAATCCTGGGAGATGTAGTGATCTATTTGTTTTTGGGCTCTGGCCAGGTGCTCTGTCAGGTTGCCATTTTGGGGGACCCCACCGCTGTAGAGCTTATGCTTGACAGAATCAGCTCTAGGGTAAAGGCCAAGGCGGTCCTCATAGAAGATGGTGAGAAACTGGCCTGGCACAGCTGCGGGTGTCGTCACTGACTGGAAGGCTGCAGTGTCCAACGGGATGTGAAGACGTTTACAGTGCTCGACTGGCGCGTTCCATATAGCCACAAAGGGATGGTTATTGATGAGCGGTGGCTCAGTTGGAGGTAGGGCAAGGGCTAAGGTGATAGATCCAATTACACAGAAGCCAACAGAGGAGAAGAAGGATGGGGCCATGGTAATAGGTCTGGACAAGCAGGGCAGACAGTGGATAAAAGTCAGCAAACATCAACATAAATCATAGCTATTTTTGACAAACTCTGTTTTCTCTTTAAAATAACCAAACTCCGTCTTCTTAAGATGGGCTAAAAGGGGGCACTTTTGATCACATTTGAAGTTATTTGAAATATGACTCTCGGTGAAAGATGACTTTTCATAATTTTTACATCTCAAACAATTAATGGAGAAAACAGGTATTAGATGCTCTATTAGATCATCAGTGGATACAAAATAGTTCTGAAAGAGCTCCACTTGAAGCTGCAAAAGTTAAATACTACTTTTATAATATGAATATAACAGGACACAAAGCTGTTTCTGCAGTTAGAATGTAAGATACTTCCTCCATTATTATTTTATGTGTGTGTGAAAGAGAAAGAGGAAGATAAATATGACATAGCTCTACGTGCATGCTCTGTGCTCAGAGCTTAAAATGTCAGCAGTGGCCCCAATTTATGTAAATGATCATTATCAGCAAAACAGGTAACATTAGACAATTTTAGGTGCTAGAACATACACATAACTGCTTGGAATGATGAACCAAATCTCCAAGTTCACCCAGTGGCTGAACAATCTGCTCTATTCACCTAGAGTAGTCTAAGGACACTCCCTGAGTGTTCAGAGTTCAAGTTCACTTGCCTAATGATCATATGTAGGGGAAAATTTATGAAAACAGACTAATTGTAGTCCCTAACAATTTTATATGTTCATGCCATAAACTTTTATTTCATTATATATTTAAAAAATATTCATATTTATGACAAATTTTAAACAGCATATCATTTTAAAAATGATATTGTGTAGGAGAACTGAACATGTTATCAAGTCATGACTCGAAATGCCATTAATACACATTCTAAAAAATATTTTAAAAATATGGTTTATTTAATTTTAGTGTGACTTACTGATCTCTAACCAGGAACAACAACAAAATAGATTTGGCCTTTGCAGTTCTTCTTTTTCCTCTTGATCAATAACCATTTATACTGACAAAATTAACTTTTTGTTTGTGAACGATACTATTTGTAACCAGCAAAATAGTCATTTACAATGGATTTGGAATGATAAAAGTGCTAAATAATGATATAAAATAAAGATATTTCTAAAACCTTCCTTCATATTTGGTGTTCAGATAGAGCCCTTGTGAATGTGAATACATATGTTAACTACATTCTGTTTTTGATGTCCTTTTTGCTCATCCTGGTAAATCAATATAAAATTAAAAATGACTTAAGGATTTCGCAGCATATCTGTAAACAAATTGTCCATATTTTAAAAAGATCAAATCTTTTTAATAATATCCTTTATCTTACTAGGTTATCTCACTCTTCTTTTCAAATCAGTCAACATTTTTTGGATATAATGTAGTGTTTTAGCTCCTACCTGTTGCTGTCTTCAGTGGCTTGTCATAATACTTCAGTGTTTCTCAAGTAATTTTTTTGCTGTTTCATATGTCAGAGGAAACAGTTTCTTCTCTCTGGTAGATCCTTATCTAATTAAAATACTAACTGGTGAGTGGGTTAGAATAAATGATGCAAAGAATTTGGAAACAGTTTTGGACAAATACAATCAACAGTAAGATAATTTAGTGAAAAAGGGTTTTTAAAAGTTGCATATTTGCAAGATGAAAGTAAAACTCAGAGTGCATGAAAAACAGAATGGTAACGAAAGTTAAAAAATAAACAACAAAAGTTAAAACAACAACAACAGCCTGGTTCATGTATAATATTTCTGGTTTGTACTAATTTATCACAAAAATGACACAATGATGGCAACATGTTTTTCATGCTTTAGCTTTGTGTCAATTTCATTTGTAAATCAGGAGATTGTAGTGCATATAGTATTTTAGTTACTTAAGGTCTTCAGTATGTCTTCAACATAAATTAATCTTGTTTTAACAGAAAAGGTTATTTAAAGTCAAAACTTTTCTGCATAAAAACATATTTGCATACTTATTATTACTTATTACTAAATATTCCTAAACATTTTCTTTGTTCTTTAGAGTTTGTCTCTTATTCTTGCCAGGGCAGTCATCTCACACCAGTGACTCATCATTATCATAGTTCAGCCTTCTGTTCCTTTTTCTCACTAACTGGGTCTGAGGTTTAATGACTGTAGAAAAGGTAGTCAACGTTTTTCAAGACACAATTTTTTCATTGTTTGAAAACCTAATATAAAGACAAAGATAAATAATGTCAACTGAATGTGAATCTGCCCCATTAGATTCATATCCAATCTGATCTGGATCAGCAGATGATCCAGTTGGCTGCAACTCAACTCACTAAGCGGAAGATGTTTCTTTGTTACTTCCCCTGAACTCATCACTTTATGTAATAATGGCAGGAAAAGGAAGAAACACACTGTAGCTTTGGAAAGTGTTTATTAGCAGTGCATTTACAATCAGGTAACATTTTTCATGTGTTGCATACTCCTTGTTACATATGTAGTTTACAATCTTAAGATTTAATAAAGAATACAGTGACTACAGGAAATTTACAATTGCTACACAAAGTCTGAAGTAAAAGCCTAAAAACATTAACCTAAAGGCAGGCTTGAGCCGTCCATGTGACGTGCTTCATTGTTACTTAATGTTAAATACTAAAATTTATTGGTTACCCCTTCTACCCCTGTTTTCTTCTGTCTCTTTGACTACATAAGCAACATAGGCTGCCTTTTCATCAGCTATTTAAACTGCAACAAACTGCCAACTTCTCCAAAGGTAATGTTTCCGGTTAGTGTCATTACAAATACTCAATACTGTTTGTTCAATCTGAATGTAAAGCAAACTTTAGGGGATTGATTTTATTTAGAAAAAGTAACAACACTGAATGTTATTATCTAATGACTTTAAACTGTTTTTGTTAGGAACAAGGTTACCGAATTAGAAGATTTTCTTACATTGTGTTATGATTGGTAAAATCAATAAATTCCTAATACATTAATGAAAGTTAGACCATCCACAGTTTTATTACTGAACAAACAGTATTTGCTGATGGAGGCTGGTTCTAAAACGACAAATGGTGAATAGATATGACAACTTTGTTTTGTCAACTTTGGCATCGTAGTTATAAGTATGCTTTATACTTGGAATTATCCAGAGAAAAGCACATTGGGACACACTGAGAGACAGAGACTGAATAAAGAGTTTTACGAGAACCTGAGGTATCAAAAAACTGGTAAACTTTGGTAAAAAGGTGAAATTAAAGGACCTCAGTTTCCAGAGGCTGTGTCTGTCAGATATAGTTTGTGCCATCTCCTGCATCCAGTTGAGTGCTTCCTTGCACTTTCAGTTGTACATTCAGAGACAGTAGCTGTTTACCAGTCACACTGAGATGAAGTAGAATCAAATACAAAATCCAGAGATCAATAATATAAAAAAGTCTTTCTGTTCTTTAGGGTAACAAACCCAACAGAATGTATTCTGAAGTTAAAAGCAGCTATATGCTGCATCCTAACAGGCTCCAAAACGGTTTGTGACATTTCCTGGAAAGACTACAAGTAATAAGTAACAATACAAAAATATAAATTTGTACATTTACCGCAAAGTATAGTAACAGTTCATTCAAGGTATTGGAAATAAAGGATGTCTTTAAAAATGCATCAAGTCTTTGTAATTGTGCTCCTATATATGGATGTGCAGTATTGTATTTTAAGCAGCCTTTGGTTTTTGTGGACAAAGCAAAACGGAGGATCATCATGCGACAAGCCAGCTCTGCCTTTTTTCATGAACCATAAGGCATTTCACATGATTTCTCTGCAATATGAGTTACAGTGAATAAATTCAAGCATGTATATTGGCTGTGCAATTCCATTTTTTCTTCTGTTTCAATGGGTACACTGCTGATTTAGGCCACAAATAATGTCTGACAGGCAATCATTTTCTGATTGGGTAAAGTGTTTTCATGAGACATGTTTTCTGCATGTATTGTATTTCAGGTGGTATTTTGCAACTGTTTATAGCACATTTATCAAACAGCATCAGCGAGACGTCCTATTACTGCAATTAGCTTTATGGTGCATAAAGTCAAGTTTATGTCAGTATCCTTGGATAAAATAAAAAATTAATTTTGAATTTGAACATTATATTTACTGCAGCGTTGACATGTCACATCTACCCGCAGCTAAATTGAAACTAACTTTCTCTTTTGAAGCCATCTTCAAACATATATCTTTACTAATAATAAATTCAACAGGAGCAACAAAGTTAAGTGATGGTTGACGCAAGTTGGCGGTGCTGCACTCTCTCCTGCCTCCTGCTGTTCATCCTGTTCATCCTCCCACTCTGTCCTCTTCTTGTCGTGATCTTCGTACTCCTCCTCTTCCTCCCATGGCCCTTTATCTTCTCTTACTTTGTTGATGCTGTCGCAGTTCTCACCGTTGTGGCCCTCATAGCAGTGGCAGCGAAACCTCTCCATTAGTAGCTGCTGTTCATGCGGTGAATGCCAGCCATTCACAGTAAAGTCCCCATCCTCAGAGGGAAGGATACGGTAACTGTCAGCACTCAGGTGGAGGTAATGCTGGGCGTGGGGGTCCCGGCGGATGCAGCGGCCATTACTCTGGCACAGGAATTCACTGCAGATTTCTGCTGCCCGTGTCACATTGGTGATGTACAGACCCAAACGGTGGCTTAGGAAGGACTTGACGTGGGTGCAGTTATGCTGTGGAAACAAGGTGAAATTCGTAATAGCTTATATGATACTACAGCCAAAATTTTGAGTTTAGTGGCTTCACATCAAGTTCTGCTTTAAACCCAATGATGAACCAGACTCACTATAACAAAGATACGCCAGTGCCTAAATATAACCTTAAAATGAAAATGTATAGGTTGGAATGGAGTGGCATCCTCACAGATTCTGATTCCTCATGGATGATGAAAGAAACTTTCAATTTCAGCAGAGGTTGAAATAATTATTTCCCCCTCTGTAAAGCAACTTGAAGAGACTGTTATTGTCAACTGGCTGGAACAATATAAATAAAACAGAACTAAAATGAACTGAATTCCTAAAGATGTGTTAGGAGTTCAGCTTTATGTATAACATCTCTGCACGTTAAAAATATTAATCACAAACGTCAGAAGAGCATATGCATGCACAGTCTCCTCTTGTGATTTTGTTAGACGTTCATAAATAAATCTCCATATGCACCAGCATATATGATGAATACATACTATAAATAATTTTACTTTGTTAATGTAGGGCAAAGACCACCTACCCTGGATGAGGTCAAATTTAAATCTCCCCAGATGACAAATCCTGCAGCTCCCAGTGCAGCACTCTCCCCTATGGTGTGGATCAAATCGTCCTACAGGAAAAATACAGGTAAACCCTCACATCACATCACACATGTCTGTCACCATCACTAACACGCCACCATTTAAGGCAGGGATCTCAAATTATTGATGGCTAAGTGATGATGAAGTAGCTGAAGAAAAGGAAAAAAATAAAAGAACAATAAAATAACACAAAGGTCAACATATTTGAACATTGAATTTTTAATACTGCGTGGACCACACTGCATTCATCAGTGTTACAGTGAGAAATTGGTTATGTTGTGCAAAGCTCCACAGGATCATACTTCAAAGAAATTCTTTAAATATCCTTCTTCTTTTCAAAGACATTAGCTGTTAACCTGCCGAATCAACAGATCATCCTCAAACATTTGGTTTTCCCTGAACCTCCACTAGATGGCAGTAGGGAGCAGACTCAGAGTATAGCCTGACTGTTTAAGCACATCGTTACTGAAAATGATGTTTACTGCATACAAAAATTAATAATTAAATGATTTAAGATGCTTGCAAGCCAGACACTTTATTTGTTTCCAGATTTCAGGCTCAAGCCCTCTACCGAGGCCTACAACTTTATCCAACCAACAGAGGGCTGATCTCCCTGCTTTACAATAAAATGTTAAACTTGACACATACCTCAAAATGTTATGGGAAGAAGACTTAGACTTAGGCCTCTATACTCACAACTTGACATCATTATGTGCCCGCCACTGTTAATCCAGTTCAAAGTGGTCCATGGAGCCCACTTCTCAATATCCAGATTATCTTCTATCTATCCTGAAATCACTCCATATTGTGATAGATGACAAACTGCTGAAGCCTCCCTGATCCATGTCTGTGGCTCTATATTTTTCTACCACTAGTAAAATCCTGCTTTTTTTCTAGTCAAACGTTTTAGAGACCAGTTTGGAACAGGACTGCACAGGTGCCAGTACTGTTATATATACAGTATGAGGAGCCTTAAGTCAATGTGGAGGCTGAAACATATTTTCCTTTGCGGCTACCGCTGCTGTACTTTTTATCCCTTCCAACCTTTATCCTCTGACTTATTCTGACTTAACTAAGGTTTTGCTTATGTGTACCAACCACCTTTTGCCTACATCCTAAACTGCAGTTCAAATAGGAAAGAATATGTTCTACTTAGAGGTTTCAATTCACATTTATTCATAAGACTGAAAATCAGAAAATTCAGACATTGCCTAAAGTTCTTGTTGTATGGTTTTGGAATTTTAAAAACCAAAAAGGCTATTACATTTTAAATTATCTTTTGAAAATGCATGTTGTATTTAATTAATCCACAAATTTTTTGAATGGATTTTTTGATCAGAAGGAAGGAAACAGCACAATTATCTTTTATTGTCTAAGGAATACAGTGGTTTTGATGTCATACATTTAAGATATAAAGTGTGAGTGGCCAAGAAAAGGAAGGTACTGAATTCAAATTCTGATGTTATGTCATACTCCGCTGAGCTTATTGAATTTGAGCATGAACCTCCTTTAATTTCTCAGGAATTTTGCAAACGTTTGTGATGAAACTTAGCACACATATTGTGTGGGTATCCAAAAAGAAGAACTCATTGAGTATCATCATGTTTAACTGACTTTGTTCAGAATTGAACCAGCACTTAAACATGGTTCGGGCATCTGACAAGGATGCCCCCTGGGTGCTTCTTGGGTGAGGTGTTCTGGGCATGTCCCACTGGGAGGAGGCCCCGGGGCAGACCCAGGACACGCTGGAGAGATCATATCTCTCGGCTGGCCTGGGAACGCCTTGGTGTTCCCCCGGATAAGCTGGAGGAGGTGGCTGGGGAGAGGGAGGTCTGGGCTTCTCTGCTTGGGCTGCTGCCCCCGCAACCCGGGCCCGGATAAGTGGAAGAAAATGGATGGATGGATGGATGTTCAGAATTGTCATTTATGTTTAAAATAATTTTACAGTCCAATAAATCTGGCAAGATTTGAATGACTCTCCCATAGAAGTTAATCATGAATGAGGAATTGCATTACCAGTAAAATTCAGAAGACGAATGAAAGAACAACAACAAAAAAATGCTATTGGTTCTATTTTCTCTTAATTTGCTCAAGATAACATGAAGCAGGGCCGACCTACCACCCCTAAGCTGCCACAGGGTGAGAGATGGGATTCATCCCGGACAGGTCGCCAGTTTGCAACAAGACTAATGTAGAGACACAGACAACAATTAATTAGGCTATCAACCTAACCCCACTAACTGCATGTCTTTAAACTGTGGCAGGAAGCTGGAGTACCCAGAGAGAACCCACACAAGTATGGGTAGAACATGCAAGCTCACACAGAAAGGCTCTAGCCAGAAGGACTAAAACCCAGAACCTTCTTCCTGTGAAACAACAGTGCTAACCACTGTGCTGTTGTGTTATGGTATGTCATAGTGCTTTAAATAACAATTTAAAAATCAATTAAAAAAAAATGTAAATGAAATATTTGAAAAAAAAAAAAATTGTAGGTTGGGTTTGTTTTCTTTTTGTTTTGTTTTTAGGTCTGCTTCAAAATTCAGATAAAACTGAGGCTATTGTACTCAGCCCTGAAAATCTTTGTGTCTATGTATGGCATGGTACGGATGGCATTACCTTCTCCATGGTTTTTGACCGTGATATCTCCTTCAATGCACATAAAACTACTCTATAATTAGAAACATGTCTCATTGTGATGCTGAAAAACGAATTCTTGCATTTATTACTTATAGGCTGGACTACCGCAGTTGATTATTATCATATTTTCCTAAATGCTCTCTGAAAAGCCTTCAGTTGATCTAGAAAACTGCATTAAGAGTAGTGGCAGCAACTATTTGAAAGAGCATATTTCACCACATACTACTATATCTGTCCAATGGAGCATGTTGCTCTAGCCATACTTGTGGTTCTTAGGGTAGATCCTTCAGCTTCCAGGCCTTTCTTCTGTGCTGTGTAAATAAAACTGAACTGAATTGACTTGAATTGGATCAGGTAACCCTGAACCTTCCCTTAATTATGCTGCAAAAGGCATAGGCTGCGGGTGATGAGGTGGTCATTTCGCCCTCTCTGTGTTTATACACGTCTCTTTACTTAATTATTAGTTACTATAATCTCTGTATCTCTTCCACAGTGTGTCTTTTGTCTCACTTCCCCTCACCTCAACTGAAGGTTTCATTTTGATAAAAGGGATTTTTCCTTCCCACTGTCGGCAAGAGCTTGCTCATGGGGGTCATCTGATTATTGGGGTATTATCTTACACTGTAAAGGAACCATTGTTGTGATTTTGTGCCATAAAAATAAAATTGAATTAAAAGTATCCCTGTGAAAGGAAAATGAACTACTTTGTTGCGTAATGGAAATTTTATCCAGAACACACAGTAGAAAAAAATATGTAATATTTTGGTAAACTTTGTTCTTACTGTAGTGAGAAAATTGAGGGCCTCATCTCGGTAGCCCAGCCTCAGGTACACATAGGTGGGAAGGTCATACTCCTTTGAGGTCAGTGAGGCGACTCGGAGCGACTCTCTGATCCTGTGCTGGGTGAAGTGCAAGGTTGCTGATGCTGTTGCTGTGATGCTTCCTGATTGTGACAGAGGGATAGAGGGCCATGCTGCTGTTCCATAGCCACACCAGCTCATCATTCCTCAGCCTCTCCAGCAGGGGGCAGAAGCCTGTATAGTTCTGATCATGCAGGTTGTAATTGTGGCAATCAGGGTAGAGGTAAAAACCCCAGAGGGCACTGGGCCGGAGATGTCTCCCCAGCTGGATGGTTTTTAGCATAAACATCTTGGCACTTTTCTCAAACCTCCGCCGTGCCAGTTCCTCCACTTGTGCTGCAGTCACGTTGATGTATGCTTTCTTGGTTAGCTCCTTTGATTTGCGTCTATAGATGTCCTTTTTGTGCCAATTGCGACTCCACTGAGGTCGCCAGAACTCCCAGTCGATAACAGCCAGGCCACGAAAGTCCTCTGCAGGTATGAAGTAGTTGATGTCCTGGTAGGCTTTGAACAGGTGTCGGTCCAGGCTGCAGTTTTGAGGTAGGCCACCAAAGACGGCTTTGCCATGTGGGGTGTAGTGAGGGTAGTAGCCCAGCCGGTTGGCATAGAAAATTGTGACGTTCTGGCCTGTCCAATCAGCACGTGGGCTTCCCTGGATGTGGAATAGGTGGTTAATGTTGGTGGTTATGTTGTACCTAAAGGTGCACAAGTCCAGTGGAGCATTCCAGGCAGCAATGAAAGGTTTTCGGCCAATCAGAGGCAGTTTGGCAGGTTTCTGACCAAAAGCTGAATGAAATAGCAAAATCAGCCAGGAGCAGGTGAGCGCAACAGGTACAGCATGGTGGGAGGAGGATTCCCCAAGTACTGGCACAACAGGCATTCTGGGATTCAGAAGGTACAGCTGTCAGTCATCCTGACAAAGGGAAAAGTGACAGGGAAAAAGAAAAACAAATGAAAAACAAAACTCAGACATTTTTTTCATCTGTAAGACTTTTTTTTTCAAATTATTATTTATCTATTGTTTCACTTTTGTAACCTGCATGAAAATTGTTGTATCATCTGTCTAATGAAAGTTACAATAGCAAAATAGTAAAGGTAAGGATGGCTACAAAACAAAGCAACACAGAGCAGGATAGTAAGATTTTCTCTGGGGATTTTTCATATATTTCACGTGGCACCACTTTGGGTCCTGACCTCAGAGTTAAGAGACTCTGTTTTCACATATAATGCAGCATTTCACAAAACTGACAGAGACTTTTTTTTTTATGTATAAAATGTTGCAGTACATCTGGTAAGCTCTCCTAAATTTCATTTGCCCTGACTGTTTTTTTATTGTTTGGCAATTTTATTGAAGTCACATTTGATGAGCTCAACAGTTCTTCTGAATTAACAATGGTCTGGTTTAACTGTTTATTTCATCTTTCAACACAATAGAGGATCGTCAAAGCTTCAACATCTGACTTTATGAGTGTGTGTGTACATGGAAATTTGCCATGTTCAAGTCTTGAAAATATGTTGCATTTACTCAGTTTTGACATTCTACATTACTTACTCTTGGCCTTTTACTCTTTCCAAAATACATAAATGATTAAAAGGATTTCCATGGTATGAGTCAGAGGTCACATAGACTAAGTCAGTTGACACCTAGGTACGTGGACTTCTGCTAGACAGAGCACGACTTTTCTGTGCACATGTATTCTCCCCTTACCATAACTGAAGCCTCAAGCCGTAATGACAGGTCTTCCTTCCAAATGTCTCGGCAAGTTTCAGTGTTTGCTGCATCCCAACTTTTTCAAGCAAACATCCAGTCACAGAGCAGAGACAACTATCAGATGTCTGAAATCTGGATGTTCAAAAGAATTTCACTTGAATTTCTTTATTAACGAAAATGCAATTTATTTATATGCTGTTTATTTATTGATTACCCTTTTAGTCATCTAGTGTGTGAGCAGCTTACTGGCTGAATATTTAGTACTAAGTACTAATGGCAGACAAGAGGTGATCTTATTTGCTGAATATGGTTTGAATTTTGAACTAGTTATAATTGTAAAATATTTTATGCTAAAAAATATTTGAAAAGCATTCTGGCTAGAACAGGGGTATCAAAAATCACACGTGGGGGCCAACATCGGCCTGGCAAAGGCTCCAATCTGGCCCTTTGGATAGCTTTTGAAAATGTGGAGGAGGGCATATCTTTTGGACTTTTAACTGTTTTTTCATAAAATTTACTGTTTGTCCTGCTGATAAAGACCCTCCCCACAGCCATTCATACTGCAGCAATAAAGTCTAATCAAAGTGGGTTGTATGTGGCCCCCCAATATATGATAACCTTGATAGCCCCAGTCTAGAAGTTTGGATGTTAAATTGTTTACTTTTTCACATAACATTTTGCTTTACAGAATGATATGTGATAAAATAATGGTATGTACATATGACATACGTTTGTTACAGATACTGTTTTGTGACCAGTTTTGTGAATGCCTGTTGTTAAAGCTCAAGGTGAGCATTTCGCATCACCAGCTTATTTACACCATGGCAGCAGTGGTAACTGAGAAGCTTGGCTATAAGGTTAACAGCCACAAGGAGCAGTACCCTCCATGGAGGAGGCTAGAAACCACGCTCAAGGTAGCAAGGTGCGAAGTTATCTAACTAAGTTATCTAAAGGGATGGCTAAAATGTACAAGCAAGTTGCCCATAGTTGAGGTCTTAAAAACTGCCAAGGAAAGACTCACAGCCTTGGCCAGCCACCTGAAGAGGCATACCAGAGAGACAGAAGCCAGGAAAATAAACAAACTGTACTTCATTGAGCCATCCAAGGTGTACTCTCAGTGGCAGAGGAACAATATAACAACCAAGGCTGGAGAAGGAACAGTACTGGATGGGCATCTGGGAGAAGGAGTAATAGAGAGTTTGCATCCTTTCCAAAGTTTCATGTGTTCCTTCCTATGCTGAAAATACAACCTGAGGTTGTAACGAGTCATTTGTAATTAATGTAAATCTTCTATTTTATCTTCTCACTGGTGTTCTTGAGATATAATGATACAGCTTTTTACTTATATAGCACCAAATCACAACAATTAGCTTAAGGTGCTTTATATTGTAAGGTAAAGACACTACCATATTAAGAAAAAACAGAGACAACTCTGACATCATGTGATCCCTTATGAGCAGTGGAAAGGGAAGAACAGTGGAAATGAAAAAACTCCCTTTTAACAGGAAGAAACCTCTGGCAGGACCAGGCTCAGGGAGGGGTGGCTATCTGCCATGACCACCTTATGCTGGTTAATGCACATCAAGACATAGCAGATTTCTTTTCTGGAACCCCTGTCTGTGGATACCATCAAAGATTAGGTCATTGGTTTATGCAGCTCTATAAACATGCATGTTTTAATTCTTATCCATTGTGTAGATCATGACGTGAACAATGGCTACATGCAATTGTTTTCTGCTTTTGTTCAAATGATGACAACCTGCATGATACAACATGCTAATATTAAACCACATCCACTTCAATTTAGATCTTTTTGTGAAATGCCTTCCTAAAACAACTCATATTACCTTTTTTTTTTAGTAAAAGTTGTCATGTTAGTCATGTTTAAAAGAGAAAGCTGAAGTTGATTCTTTAGAAAACAGTGAGATAAGAGTCCAAAGATCCTTTGCTTTGCTTTTTGTTTTCCAGGAAAACAGTTTACACATCCTAACTATTGTCACTGTTCATAGACTGTATTTGGAAAAGATGGGCATCGCCACTGTCTTCTGTCAGATTTTGACAAAATTTTGACCATTTTACTTTTTTTGCAGCCGCCGTGTTTTTTGTGGTGGGGTTTCTTTTGTTTGTATTGTTTCAGTCTAAGTCCACTATTGATGGTAAGCTGAACTAAGCTTTCATATTCTCCACTAAGTGGTCCTTATCACGATAAATGATGAAAGGAGAAGCCACCGATTAAACATGCTGGAATTTATATTCAAAGTCTGGCTTTATGTCAAAATAAATTATTTATCCAGAGTAGCTCTGAACCACAACCCGGTCTGGCATTGATTAAGATAAGAGTTTGTTTGTGTCTGTGGTTCTTGTGGACTGGCTCCACTCATTCAACAAATATTGTACAAGAAAGTATAAGAATTTCTAATTTTCAGTGATTGTAGGAAAATTTGGGTGAATATGACCTACAGTTGCCAGTGTCTGAAATTTAGGGTTTATGGGAGGAATGTTGACATAAAATTGTATAATTTGCAGTAACTTACTCTTTTGTAAGTTCATATACAGTTTTGGAGGAATAGCAATTATTATTTTTGGTGAGTCATCTAGGTTTTGCTGTACAACCTCCACAACTCTTGTGACCTCAAAGAAGCAAATTTCACACCAGGTACTTCTCTGTAGTGGACCTCAGAAGTAAATGCTACTCCCTGTGTGAGGCGTTTTTAAAAGAGGACAATGTTCTGAAAACAGAAATGTGAGGAGAGGGAGACTCATTTCCTGCTTTTGATGCTTGGGAACTGAGCCAAGTTCCCTGTGGGCAGGGCAGAGCAAAGAGTCAAAATAAAAGATATTCTGACATACACCGTCTGTCACATAAATATGTCTCAGCGCCAACTAAACATCGCCAAGTCACATTACTGTTCTTTCAGTCAGATTCAGAAAGCTTTTAACATTGCAGGCTTCATATTCGTTGGTTATGTCTGATTAAGAAGCAGACCTGATTTTAAATCCAACTTCCAAACTAATAAAATGGTCTCAATAAAACAGTTGAATAAAGAAAAAAACAAACATCCTTACTAAATTAATCTACATGTGTATGTAGAAGTAGAATGGGACGCAGATCCTTCAGCTTTCAGGCCCCTCTGCTGTGGGAGCAGTTCCCAGTTGGACTTGAGAGACAGACACACTCTCTACTTTTAGGATTATGCTTTAAACTTTCCTTTTTTGACAATGCATATAGTTAGGGCTGGATTAGCTGACTCTGAATTCTCCATTAGTTATGTTGCAATAACCCATAGGCCACTTGGGTTAGGATTGGGCACAGGGTTTTCTCCCCTCGCTGCTTACCACTGGCAGCAGATAGCCACCTTTCCCTCAACCCAGTTCTGACAGAAAACTGAGAGAGCTTTTCTTTTGCACTGTCACCAAGTGCTTTTTCATAGGGGGTCATCTGATTGCTGGGGTTAACCTTACAATATATAAAACCTTGAAGCAACGGTTGTTGTGATTTCGCACTATTTGAACTATTTGAACGAATGGAATTTAGTTCACTTAATGGATAAAAGGTCTAGGATGTCAACTGGTTTTAGGTGTAATCAAACAAACCTTTAGGACAAAAGGGTTCAAAGAATACAAATGAAATGACCAAAAAATGAACGGCATTAACAATTCTGATCAACCATTTATAGAATCTGACAAGTCCTTCCAACCCAGAACAAGCCTGATGCACAAGACTCAGGCTCATGACGGGAATCGTCTTCTTAAAAGCTATTGAAATATTTGCTACAGTAGCATCTTGCAGTTTATCATCTTTATGCAGTGTTACATTCGTACTGTGTACAAATGTGAGAGTTGTGTAACAGGTAACAACGAGCTTTGTTTTAAGTTTACCCAACTGATTTTGTATTGTATTTTCTCAAACTGAAAGTGGCCTTGCAGCTCGTCTCTGCTATCATCTCTATGAGCACTCAGTAACATGACTCTGCCTCAGAATTTTCCACGAGGCACAAAAAAGCTGGTCCAACCATGTTAACCAGAGGAGCGAAAGAAGCCTTTTAACACATGTTATTGCTGAGCAAATGTGGTCCTGATTCCAGAAAACAAAAGCTGGAAAACAGGAACTACCAAAGTTGAAATCTTTCCACTTTGCAGAGCCCAGAAATCGTTCTGCCGAGACGAAAACGACTGGTGATTTGGAGTTTGGGGCTGGTTTGTCAGATGGAGAAAACACGTGTATTTTTCTGTTGGCGGATGTTTTTCGTGAGATTGTACATGTATGTTTAACTACATAAGCTGATTAAACCTGCAAATCTCATAGCTCAGTGAAAATATTAATGTGGCTCAACCTACAGTGGAAAAAGTGATGAAAGTTTAGCCACAGAAGCCATGAGACTTGGTGAAATTAAAATATGATTAGTCGGAACTAGGTTAGACTGGATATATCACATCACATCTAATCATATATCATATATCACATCTAACATGAATTAGATGCTCTAGATTTTTAGAGCAGATATAAATCGATTAGGCTGCACAATGACATACAATCAGGATGGTATCTAGCTACCGTCCCATCAGGTGTCACCTGGGCCCTGTACTATTAAACCAGCTCAGCATGCCCAGGGTTTCTTTCTGTTATCTGGATTCACTTACTATGACAACAGCAATCAGGCAAGTGTTCACACAAATGTGATTATCACCTTAAGTGAAACCAGTTTCCCTTGTGTGGTAACATGAAATGTATGGCAAATGCGCGACCAGTCATATTTATGGTTAAGCGCTGCAGAGTGGAAATATTTGAAGAGGTTAACATAATACTAACTCAAAGCAAGCGCAGCAGTGTAAATGTATTTGACAGGAAAATCACTGCACAACAATTTCTGTTAAAAGCTGCAAGAATGTATCAAATCAAAGCACTTTAGGTGCTTTGATCAATAAGACTGGAACAGAACTGCTGTGTAAAAAACATTTAGCCTGTTTGAGACCAGGAAAGGAAGCAGACAAAAATGCCAACTGTGTAAGCTTCCAGACCTATCAATATCACAATTATATGATTATATTATGAGAGAATTTGAATGGATTATAATCAAATATTCAGTAAATTAATGTTTAAAAGACAATTTTAGTTTTCATTCTTTCAGTGTCAGAAAGAATAACTATAAAAACAGGAGTTGATAGCAGGTTTAATCTATGCTCAAATTTGAAATAAGGTCAGCAATTACAGTATAGGTGTACGGTATAGGTGAGTATCCAGCTGCTTTTAGTAACAACCCTTGAAAACTGTGCTCTCTCTTGTTGTCAGGTATTCTTGCTGTGACACTTTATGAGTCAAATCATCCTTAAAATGGGATTTTGTTACTGCATCTGTTACAGCTGATGCACAGCTTGTGCCTGTTGGGTAAAAACTCCACTCAGATGCTTAAGAAATTTGCTGCCGTGCATCTGATTTCTCAATGGGAAAAACTCCTCACTTTGAGGGTTATTTTTTAACATTGAGCCAACATTCCTTGAATGATTGGGCACTCCTATCCTCCTCCTCCCCTTCCTGCATCACCCAGAGCATTCACCAAGGGTGGCTGCTTCCCTCAGGGTTTAAAAATACTTTTATCTTCCTCTTTGTGCAGCAAAACAAAAGGTCCCAGAAAGCCATGATCCTTCAGCCTGATAAAATAAAAGTTTTTAACAGTTATCTGGTGAAAACATGCTAAGGGTGTAAGAGCTCACCTATAGATGCTCGGGTCTCTTCTTCAGGGTTCAAAGCAGGAGTCATGGTGGCTGTCTGTGCTGCATGCTTGCATTCATTCCTTCTTGCAGTCTGAAATACAAGCCAGCCATCTGCACTTATATACAGCACAGAGAGGAGACGAGAGGGAGGAGAAAGTGTGACTACCACAACACAGTGATTAGAGAGCAGAGAGGGAAGGAGGGAGGAGGGAAGAGAGGCACAGAAACAAAGGAGAGAGAGTGAGGGTTTAAATTTGTTAGCTTGTAGAGCTCATCAGATGTCTGATCCTCCCTGGAAAAAAAAAAAGTCCATTCATCCACTTCAGTCAGTCTAGAACACACGTAAACAAAAATGTCATCAACTGTCTGTGAGAAAGTCTGACCAGATCAAATCTCACTTTTTTGCATATGAACTTTACATTCAATTAAAATAAGTTGTCCCTTGCATTTTTTACTCGAATATATTAGTCATACACACTGGTCTATATGTAGTATTAACATCATATAAAGATGGATACAGCTTCTGGGTGTGAAAAATGAAACCACGTTGGCACTGTCTTAAACCTACATTATTTTTAATGGCATTTTTGTTATATTGTACAACAGTGTGCCGCCTACTTCATGTGTCAGAGTAATGGCCTTTGTTGAACTAAAGGCTCCTTCTTGCCCTGCTGGAGCTAGAACACCAGAATCATGTTTCTCCTAAATGGACTTCACCAAAAACAGATGCCTTGTTATAAATGAGCTGAGACTAATATGGTTCATGTACCAGAAGGTTGCTGAATCAATCCAAGCTCCTCCTGTACATGTGTATGTATCCTCAGGCTGTGTGTGTGTGTATGTGTGCGCCAAAAACAAATAATCAGTTACACTGGTGCCACCAGGCCCTCTGACCACCACCAGTAGGCAACAGGTGAAGTGTCTTGCCCAAGGACACAACTACCGAGACTGTCCAAGCCGGGGCTCAAACCAGCAACCTTCCGATTACAAGGCGAACTCCCAACTCTTGAGCCACAATCGCCCCATAAAGATGTCTTTTGACATATTTTTTATCACCTAGGAACAATTTGTATTAGAGTGTTGATTTTTTTTTCTTGACTTGCTCACCAAAGTAAAAGAAAATGTAGGCCCGTGTTTAGAAACAGTACCTATGTTTTAAAATTAAGTGACTTCTAGCAGTTGTGCACGAAAGGGTGTAAGAATAATGTGTTAATTTTTCTCTGGCAAATTCTGAAGAAATATGTAAATATGGACTTTTTTTAGAGCTCTGCTTTAGTAAATCTGAGACAGTATAAAGTAAGTTTATACAGTAATTCATTTGTGTACTTTTTCCTTTATAACCCTGGCTGTACTAATAACAATCAGTGTCTTTCTTTGATACAGAGGAAATCTTATAGGCCTCTGTCTGTCACTGTATATTGAGGGAGCAATCGTTATGGAATAGAACCTGCTAGAGTCTCTGCTCATTTTGAAGGTGTCTTTATTATTAATTTATGTAGTGGCAGTTCAGTTCAATTTCAATTTAGTTTTAATTGTTAACCACCAATCCACAACAGTAGTACAGAATAAAAACAATATTAGAGAGAAATTCAAAGAATCTCAAGCAAGCATGAGGCAACAGTGCAAAGGGAACAACTCCCTTTTAATAGGACGAATCCTTCAGCAGAGTAAGGGAGGGGCAGCCATCTGCCACAACCGGTTGGAAGTAAGAGGAAAGAGAGGAGAGCCAAAAAGAGACAGGATAAAAGAAAAGCTATAGGTGAGAGTGCCAGAGTTTAGAGAGGCAGAGTTTATTAATTACTAATGATTAAATACAGTGGTGGTGTATACACAGAAAGAAAGTGGACAGAGATGAGTGAAAATAAAATAAAATAATTTCATCTTGTGAAGTCCCCCAGAAGCCTAAGCCTATTGTAGCATAACAAAGGGAGGATTCAGGGTCACCTGATCCAGCTCTCACTATAAGCTTTATCAGAATATAAAGTTTTAAGCCTAATCTTGAAAGTGGAGAATGTCTACCTCCAAATCTAAACTGGGAGAGAGGCCTGATAGCTGAAGGCGCTGCCTCTCATTGTACCTATAAAAGTGCTAGGAACCAAAACTAAGCCTGTGGGTTAACAGCAAAGTGCTCTTGTAGGATAATAATTTACTATGAGATATTTAAGATGTGATGGGGCCTGATTGTTCAAGATTTTGTTAATTTTAATTCTGAATTTAACAGAGAGGCAGTGAAGAGAAGCCAGGATAAGAGAAATGTGGTCTCTCGCTTTCTATTCTCAATTAGTGCATTCTGAAACAACTGAAGGCTTTTCAGGGAGCTTTTGGAGCAACCTGATAACAATGAATAAGTTGTGTGTAAACTAGCTTTTGAGCAACACAGGATTTGTACAATTTATTGTACAAATTAAGTTACTAGTACGCCCAATTATATGCAGAACAGGAAGCATTACAGCAAAGCATTATGTGAAACAAAGACTACAAAATGAGGCTTGAGTGGTCTATCTCACCGTATCCATGGGAAAATTATACTTTCTGTTTAAACCACCACAGACCAGTCAGAGGGCCACTGCTGGCCCCTGTCTACTGGCAAAAGTGTCAACAATGGGCATGCAAGCATGGCGCAATGGAAGAAGGTGGCCTGGTCTGAATCACATTTCCACTGCATGTAGATGACAATGCTGAGAAACTTCAGATCCTACCATCCATGCAGATTTTTCTTTGAGATTTACCACCTACCTAAGCACTGCTCCAGACCATGTACACCCTTTTATGAAAATGGTATTGCCCAATGGCTGCGGCCTCTTTCTGCAGTATAAAGCCCCACAAAGTAAAGTTCAGGAAGGTTAAGGAATTGTTTGAAAAGCACAACAAGTTTGAGGCATTGGCTTGGCATCCAAATTCCCCTCATCTCAATGCAATTGAGTATCTGTGGGATGCGCTGGACAAACAAGATTGATCCATTGAGTCTCCACCTTGCAATGTATAGGACTTAAAGGATCTGTTACTATCATCTTGGTGCCAGAAACAACAGCACACCTTCATATTTTTCATTATTTTATTATTATTATTATATTTATTCTATACTAAAACATTAATAATAGGCGGTATAGCACAAAAAGCTTCAAAGGATGCATCCTCAATAATAAATGGGATCTATGGTTTATTACTGTATGTGAGTGCATTAGTTTTAGTTAATACTAATTACCTAGTAGTAGTTAAGTTTCAGTCATAAATTCTTACTAGATGTCAGTGTTACTTAACTATTGCTAACATTGCTACAATGTAAAATTACACTTCTAGACCAGTGTTTTTAAAAGATCCAGGGAAATTTCTATAACACTTACATCCTGGTGTTAAACCAATCCTATAACTCTGAGCTTTTAAAATTCTTCAACTAAAAGCTCAGAGTTTACAGTACATCTCAAAATAAATGTACAAGCATTTCAGCTTCTAATGTACACTGTGGTGCACCATTAGTTTTTTTCCCTGTGTAGAACATTCAAATGGGTCATCTCATACAGGACATGCCAGTCTGCTAGTTTAATAAGTATAACCACATAAACTTGACAGCCCTGAAGAAAATCAGCTCAGTCAAACAGAGAACATGAAATCTCAGAGAGCTCAAAAGTCATTATTTTCTTCTTTCCCCAAAGTAAAATGCAGCTGTTAAAAGCAGTATCACCTTGTCTCCACATTCGTTAATTTGTATTCTCCATCCTCTGCACAGCAGAGTGTCACTGTGCTAATTAAATGATATTGTATATATGGACCTGGCACTTTAGCCAGGGCTGAAATTCCAGTGGTTAACCACACATACAGTGGGGCAAAAAAGTATTTAGTCAGCCACCGATTGTGCAAGTTCCCCCACTTAAAATGATGACAGAGGTCAGTAATTTGCACCAGAGGTACACTTCAACTGTGAGAGACAGAATGTGAAAAAAAAATCCATGAATTCACATGGTAGGATTTGTAAAGAATTTATTCGTAAATCAGGGTGGAAAATAAGTATTTGGTCACCTCAAACAAGGAAAATCCCTGGCTCTCACAGACCTGTAACGTCTTCTGTAAGAAGCTTTTCTGTCCCCCACTCGTTACCTGTATGAATGGCACCTGTTTGACCTCATCATCTGTATAAAAGACACCTGTCCACAGCCTCAACCAGTCAGACTCCAAACTCCGCCATGGCCAAGACCAAAGAGCTTTCGAAGGACACCAGGAAAAGAATTGTAGACCTGCACCAGACTGGGAAGAGTGAATCTACAATAGGCAAGCAGCTTGGTGTGAAAAAATCAACTGTGGGAGCAATCATCAGAAAATGGAAGACATACAAGACCACTGATAATCTCCCTCGATCTGGGGCTCCACGCAAGATCTCATCCCGTGGGGTCAAAATGATCATGAGAACGGTGAGCAAAGATCCCAGAACCACACGGGGGGACCTGGTGAATGACCTGCAGAGAGCTGGGACCAAAGTAACAAAGGTCACCATCAGTAACACACTACAACGGCAGGGAATCAAATCCCGCAGTGCCAGACGTGTTCCGCTGCTGAAGCCAGTGCATGTCCAGGCCCGTCTGAAGTTTGCCAGAGAGCACATGGATGATACAGCAGAGGATTGGGAGAATGTCTTGTGGTCAGATGAAACCAAAGTAGAACATTTTGGTATAAACTCAACTCGTCGTGTTTGGAGGAAGAAGAATACTGAGTTGCATCCCAAGAACACCATACCTACTGTGAAGCATGGGGGTGGAAACATCATGCTATGGGGCTGTTTTTCTGCCAAGGGGACAGGACGACTGATCCGTGTTAAGGACAGAATGAATGGGGCCAAGTATCGTGAGATTTTGAGCCAAAACCTCCTTCCATCAGTGAGAACTTTGAAGATGAAACGAGGCTGGGTCTTCCAACATGACAATGATCCAAAACACACCGCCCGGGCAACAAAGGAGTGGCTCCGTAAGAAACATTTGAAAGTCCTGGAGTGGCCTAGCCAGTCTCCAGACCTCAACCCCATAGAAAATCTGTGGCGGGAGTTGAAAGTCCGTGTTGCTCGGCGACAGCCCCAAAACATCACTGCTCTTGAGAAGATCTGCATGGAGGAATGGGCCAAAATACCAGCTACTGTGTGTGCAAACCAGGTAAAGACCTATAGTAAACGTTTGACCTCTGTTATTGCCAACAAAGGTTATGTTACAAAGTATTGAGTTGTATTTTTGTTATTGACCAAATACTTACTTTCCACCCTGATTTACGAATAAATTCTTTACAAATCCTACCATGTGAATTCATGGATTTTTTTTTCACATTCTGTCTCTCACAGTTGAAGTGTACCTCTGGTGCAAATTACTGACCTCTGTCATCATTTTAAGTGGGGGAACTTGCACAATCGGTGGCTGACTAAATACTTTTTTGCCCCACTGTATTTACAACAAGGAGACAAAAGTCACAGGGAGCCCAATTCTTGCAAGCCCCTATGTTTAATATGGACATGGCTTTTCCCTTTTAATGTTTTTTTCAGACTACAGGGTAAACCATCCAACTAAACAGCATTTACATGAAAAAAATACAGCTACTTTGTATTCGTGGAGAGACATGTCATTATGGAGGAAACCATTCTTTTACTGAAAACTGAAACGTTTGTTTTGTTTATTCACTATCAGCTTCAGAGCATGTTTCTGATTAAGCTTCTTTTTTCTTTTATACAAACTTAGCAAAAACTTAGCCTGGTTTTCACTTAAATTTCAAGTAACTGTGAGTACGATACTCCACTTGTTATCTTTGATAGAGTGATGTGAAAAACAGGTCTCACTGGCCTGAAAATATGTATGGGCTCTTATTGTTTTTAGGCAGGTTGATGATTTACAGTATATGACATGAACTGGTGGTATGTGAAAACTGGACCCAAAAGCAGACTTATTGCACAAGTAGAAACATTTACAAGATTTATTTACAACAAACCTGTCAGAGCTTCGCTGTGTGGAGGTGAGGAAGAGCGCACCCAAACGCGAGACTCACAGGTTGGTGAAGGCTGGAGTTAATTGTGAAGAATGGATGAACAGAACATAAGGTGGCTGAACTGACTGAACGAATGAACGACCGACTGACTGACTGAATGGATAGACACACATGTGGGAGAGACAACGGCAATGACAAGACCATGAGCTGGAGAGAACTGATGACTTAAATACACGGACTAATAAGGACGATAATGAGAGACCGATGAGTACACAGCTGAACATAATCTGACTAATGACACATGGAAGTAACTGGAACAGCAAAACGGGAAATGAGAACGAGTGACAAAATAAATTGAACATGAACAAACTGAAAATGATGGGTCAACGACACAGGAACCCTGACAAAACCAAAACTAAGTGGTCAAACATGACTTGGGCTGCAACTTTCAAAGAGGAC
The DNA here is from genome assembly GCF_963576455.1 of Neolamprologus multifasciatus. NCBI lineage: Eukaryota > Metazoa > Chordata > Actinopteri > Cichliformes > Cichlidae > Neolamprologus > Neolamprologus multifasciatus. The sequence continues at coordinate 42,378,910 of NC_140445.1, read as the reverse complement.
CTAGAGTTGAAAAAAGGCAGTCGCCAGAGAAGGTTTGCATAAGAGTGGAACACACGTAATGGGGAGCTCTGATCACACGATGGCGTGATGAACTCTGACTGAAATGAAGCAGGCTATGACTGTGCAGGGCTTGCACGAGGCTCTGGTAGTTGCTGCCCCTTGAGCTCATGTAGAGGGGAACCCGCTGCCTTGGTCCCTGTAGCAGGTGGTGGTGTGGAGACCGCAGATGGCTGGGCAGGCTTGGCTGAGGCAGGAGGCGGGACTCGCTGAGGCCAGTCTTGTATCTAACAGACCGATGCCTTCTGCCCTCCAGCTCGGCTTGACTGGGCCAGAGTCTATATATGTATATTTGTAAAAATACATATACAGATATAGAACATGCAACATATAGAACATGCAACAGAGTGGAAAGATAGTCTCTCACTCAGAGAACCACGGTTACAAAGTAACCATGCACATGGTTACAAAGTAACCATGTGCATGGTTGCACATCTTGCACATCAAGAAACACAAAAATCTTGTGTTTCTTGATATCAGAACTTGTGCATTATGAGTGTTCAGATGTGAGTCACCAACTATTGGTGGTTCAGATGTTTTTTTACTCTTACAGTAATCTCTGATTCTTGCCTCCTTTGGATTGTTTCTCTCGGCTTGTCCTATACATTTTTCTGTATTTGCTTCTGAACACATCTTTCTTCTCTGTCTTTTTAAATCCAACATACAAACACTTACAGTGTTGCAGTGACGCCTGCAAGAGATTTTGAAAGACAATGGGAATGTGCCATCAGTTTAGACTGGGTCTTAATTATATGCTTCGCATTGTTGTGTAAGAGGGAGAACTTGGGGGGGGGGGGGTGAACAGAAATTCAAGTAACACTGTTTGGTGAAGTTTTTTCACTGTTTGTGTATTTTCTGATGCTCTATAGAAACATCTTTACAACAGTTCCTTTAAACAAAACTGTGTTTACTTAAGCAAAATAAACAGTTTTCAGGGTAAGCTAGCTTCAAACTAAGTATCCCTAAATAATTGAAGACTGTTTCACATTAGAACAGAGGAGCCAGAGAGTTGGAAAAAGTATGAAGTCAGTTAAGCTCAAGTCTGACAAAACAATGCAGCACACACTGGTTTGGAACATAAACTATATAATAGATAGACTTTGCCACTATGACATCATACTAGGGTTTCTGTACTCCACACACTGAAACATCATGCTAATTTTTTGTTACCATATTTTTTGTGTGTTTGTTCTGTGTTTTTTTTTTTTGTTTTGTTTTTTTGGGGTTTTTTACCCAGAAGTAACTGTCAGGATCTGGGCAACACAAGGAGGCCAGAGTGAGTTAAAAATCTTCACTAACAAATCCTAAACAGGGGGAGCACTAGGAACATGGGAAAGACCTGAGGGAAGCTGAACTGACATTCCAGCAAAGGACAAGGGTAGACTGGGATAAAGTCCAAGAAAAACAACTCATACATTTAAGAGTTATTAGTTCGGGCTTTAAAATCCAGAAGTCTGGTTCAAAATCAAAAATGTACTCACTTATCAAGATATAGTATTGCAACATTTTTACACTTTCAAAAAAGTGTATTCACTTTGAGAAAGAAGAGCTTTTAATAAAGTACAATTCAAGCCTTTGGACAAAGTCAGGGAAATTGAAAGACATACAAATACTACCTCAGTCTGTGTGTGTGTGTGTGTGTGTGTGTGTGTGTGTGTGTGTGTGTGTGTGTGTGTGTGTGTGTGTGTGTGTGTGTGGTTTTGTGTGTGTGGGCGTGTGTGTGTGTGCTGAGGGGCATTTTTTTTAACTCCTCAGGCAGTGTGATCCCGACAGCACATTCGTTTCCACTACCTCTGCAGATGAAAGGCACATACCATGAACCCAAACTACCCTTTCTTCACCTCCTCATCCCCCTCACTCACTCACTCACCCATGTGCGGAAACCCCAGCGTCGGCTGGCTGTCGTGGTCATAGGCTCCTCGTGGGCATATGGACTTCATTACAGAAATGGCTATGCTCAGACAGCATGGATCCTACTGCTGCTTTAATGACCTCAGTTGTAATGAGGCTTTGAGAATGAGAAGGAATACTTGGCTAAAAATGGTGCCTGGAATCAATACTTACCACATGATACGTTGAGTTTCAGGATAAACAAAGTTGATTTTCTTCAGAAAAATTTGCCAGGCATTTACTTCTCCACTACTACGATAATTTAGTTTTGATAGACCAGGGATTGAAAAAGCATACTTGTGCTTATTGGAGAAAAAGGCCATCAGTCCTTCAATATTTGGGGAGTTTCAACTTTTAGAGCCAATTCAAATAATTTCCATTTTGTCATTGTAACGTTTAGATAAATGTTTGCAGTCATGTATTTGTTAATTCAGTTAAACACAGTACTAGAAAGACAGTAAAACATTGTTAACTGACTCTCAAGAAAAAAATAGCTGTTTTATCTGTGAAGCTATAGTAACAAACATTTTCCAGAAACCTCTGTGCTGTGATTTGCTATATAAACAGACTGAAACCTATCAAATATGTCATTTTTTAAAGAAAGCACTGATATACCTATAGCCTTTCTGATTCTTTATTTAACAAGGAAGGTTTGATATTGGTTTTTAATTACTCTGTATCTTAGTGTACGAGTTTCTTTAATAGAGTTTTATCTACAGTAGTGTGGAAACTCAGGCAACACGGAATAGGCATGACACATAGGATTCTCTGGATACACCAGAGGCTGAGGCTCCTCAGCAGAGACTCCAGCTGATGACGAAGCCTGGGGCTCCTCAGCAGAGCACCCAACCAGTTTTACTAGAGACAACAACATCAGCTGCTCCACCTCAGGATTAACCAGAAACCAACCAGAGTTAACTGGACCAAAGTTTACTGGGGATTCCAGCTGAGGTACAGTCTCTGCAGTCTAGTCTTTATTGCTTTTATGTTGGACCTGGAATCAAAAAGTTGTGTGAATCATTTGGAAGTTTGTGAATGCTATAACTGTAATCATCCATTGGATGTCACTGGTAGGCTCTGTCTTTGAGGCTTTGAAGCTTCAAATCTTTTGTTGATACAACCAGGAAGAAGAAATACAAAATACAAAACTAAAGAAAATCGAGACATCCCAAACATCAAAATGTGCAGTTACATTGTATTATGTATTATGGACATCAGAAAAGCTGATTTTAGGGAAAGCCTTTGCAAATCAGCATCCTTGAGAGTTCAAAGTGAGGATGCTGAAGGGTGCGAAGCCTAAATCAAAGTCCCATGAGGGAAATGAGGATCCAGACCTACAAGCTGTCGGCCTCTAGGCACCTTTTAGAAACTGGGAGATCAGACACGATTCATTCCGACTGAGTGCTGAGCGTACAACACAAACTGCCTTAATAGATGCCAGCTTACCTCGTTGCACTTGTCCAGCTTGGACTGTAGAAACTGCAAGACGGTTTCCACTGTGGCTCCATGGGGTCTATCAGGCAGTTTAATTCCAGGGGCAGGGGGGCCTTGTTTCCAAGACAGCATTTTAATTTTCTCACAGTTATCTTTCAGTAACCATGCCATGTGTGTCAAGGAATCTGCAAAACACATCTTGCATAACAATGTGGCAACAAGTGACAGAATGATAGTGTTTACCCTTTCGGACAGGCCTTAATCTGTTCTGTCTCTCAGCCTGATGTCATCAAAGTGGATGAATAATCTTTGGATTACAAGTTTCTCTCATCTTAACCTTTAAACTGTGAAATGATCAACAAATGTGTTTGATATTGCATGCTCTTTTTTTTCAATCTCATCATACTGTGATGATGTGTATGACACTTATTTACTTATTTTCACTGAAACAGCAGCCCATCTCTAGTGTAGCAGTATCACAAACTCTCCATTCTACATTCAGACCTTTGTTCCTGTGAATTGTAGAAGTACCAGCAGTTGTATTATTCACTTCTTTTAAATGTATTTCAGTAGAAAGGACAAAATTATGTGTTTTCCACAGGGTTTATTATTATCTTTGCTTCTAAGCCAGAAATGGATACAGTTTAGATCCTTTTTTTTGTCTTCATTTCAGTGAGTTTGTAAGGTGAGACCATCTAGATCATCAATTGCTGCTGTTTGGACCTTGTTAACTGTTTGTGTACAAAGAATGTAAATGTTTAGCTGCATTGACTCCCCGCCTGTAATCAGCAACTGTAGATACCACTAGTGGAGTGGCAGTAGAAAGATAATAACCAGCGTCTTGTCTGGGTCTCCGTGTCTGTGAGTTTCCTGTTTTATTCTGAAGGTCTCTGTTTCATGTGAGTGTGTTCGGTTTATGTTTGCCCTGTCTCGTCATCTCTGATTTCTCCCAGGTGTGTTCCCCTCCTGTCTCTCATCCCTTGATTATTGCTGTGTGTATTCAAGCCCTGTGTGTTCTCTTACCTGTTGCCAGTTTGTCTGCATTATTTCCCTGCATCACCCTATCTTGGTTCCCTGTGTCTCCATTTCAGGTCTGCTTGTGTCAGTTTTTCCCAGTTTAGTTAATCTTAGGTTCAGCACTTGCCACCTCCTTTGCTGTTTGTTCTATCTCCGTCACAATAAAACTCACTCTCATCAAAGTCAGTGCTTGCATCTTGGGTCCTACTTCCAACCTCCACTCGTCTGCCACTGCGGACGTGACAGTTACACACTGATTTTTCTGATTCTGGTCTTTTCATTGATTTGCTGATATTGAAAAAAAAAACCTTTAGATGAATATCAGCCAGCATTAAGGCCCTTCAGAGGTTCAGACCAGTAAGCTGGAGATGATTTGTTAAACAACAAAAAAGGTCACTGACAGGAAACTCATGTTTAGTCTCTGCCAGGTTTACTTGCAGACACGCTGAACATCCACCATGAGAGCTGACACTGAACTACAGCTGATTATGGTTATTAGTTCAAGTGCAGGAGCTAACTAAAGTCTGAGGTTTTTAAAATTACTGGTCTTTGGTGTCTGTGTACTTAACACATATTGAATGATGAACCCTAGAAGTTTATTTTCTAAAGCAGAGGTAGGATGCAAAATGTCTCTTTAACTTCTTGGTCTCATTGAAAAAGTTGAAGGAAACAAACAGCAAAACACTGTCTTTGTTATTTTTTTAAACCAGTTGTGCTGATGATGTAATTTTTGTTTGTTCTAACAGGTTTGTGTTAAGAAAGTGAGGAAGATTATAACGTTAGAAATATTAGAAAACAAAGAGCTTGTGATATGCAGATGGGGAGGGTCTTTACACGCTTGGCTGTCAGTCATCTTAATCCATTAACAACACTGACAGAAGCTTGCTGCGAGAATAATTTAGCGGTGTCAGCTTCAGCTAATTAGATTTTATTATATTTTAAAAACAAATCAGACTCAATTTGACTGATCTTTCTTTTTGAGATACACTTCCAAACAGCTTTCCTGCACTTATGCTATTCATCGATCATTTACTGGAAGTATCATGATGATGGCAGAGCGCTGGGTTGTCTGAAGTGTCACTGTGGACTCATAATTTGCACAGATAGCTCATCATTGCTGTTGAAGTAGGTCTCAACTATGACCAAATTAAGAGAAATCATGCAACGCTAACTCCAATCCCCTACTACTACTTACCCGCTTGCATGTTTACTAATTACTGTGTTAATTCACACTAGACCACTTCCTCTCGTCCTACCATCCTCTGCTCCTCTAGCCTTTATGATCACCTGGACCCCATCAACATCTTACTTTAATAAAAGTGAATTTCCTGTTTTGTGTAATATTTTTCTGATGCAGTCTCACAAACTCAAAAGTGCCTGATGTTTTTGGGCATGCTTAAAATTATCACCACAACTTTAATATTGGGTGAATTCAATTTAAAGGACAAGTGTCATCTCTGGAAAGAAACTGCGGTCAGTTTGCATGTGTTTGTGAATTTTCACCTGTTCCGTTACGGCTGAATGACTGCTGATTTCAAATTTATTTCAAAAACCTTAATTCGATGTCAAAAGTACAGTATGTAACATGTAGAATGGTGTCCTTTTTTAGAGACCATCAGAAATTTGTGGTCTTCTGGAACTTGTATTCTCTCATTTGTTCCCTTAATATTTAAAGCTACATACATTCACACTCATTTGCTGCCAATAGTTTTGTAGTCATGGGTGGTTTATTCTCATTTTTGCACCTTTTTCTGTTTTTTTTTTTTCACATGTGATTTCTGTTGCTGAACTGATCCTGCCTGCTGGCTCTCCTCATCTCATCATTCCCATTTGCCCCCTTCTGAATGCATTATGTTTAGTAAAGATAAGCTATTTATTAGTGTTCTGAATCATATATCAAGTGAAGGTCTAACACATTGAAAACTTCACGTATATCACTCATTAAAATGATAGTGAGAACAGATAATTGATTTTAGGCAGAACTAATTCTAGTAAACTCTCTATTGCTTGGTTTAAGTAACTACACTCAAACATTGTGAATTTTTTATGAATAGATAAACCATCACAAATACATTTCAAAACTCCATAGAACCCAAAACACAATGGTGGTTTAGAGCTACCAATTGTTTTCACTACTTTTTAGCTAAAGAGTGTTTGTTGTTTCAAAATGGAGAAAATGAAGCCTGATACGTAACCCTTGGGTGAACCTATATGTGTGTATGCTCTGCTTTTCATTGGCTTCAGTAATGAGCATTATAACTGCAGCCTTAACTTAAACACGTCCTTGACAGCCTGTGGAAATTTTTGATAAATAAGATAAATAAGTAAAAATAAATAATAATAAGTCTTCACTTATCCCGTGAGGCTCCCATTTGGAACAATCTAGATATTTGTCCAAAAATTAGAACCTACTGACTTTTGCATCATGGCATGTAAAGGAGATAAAAAGAATCTAGAACATATAATTCAAGAGAGAAACTTTAATTAGTTGCGAGAACTTGTATCAAAATATGGAGTTAGTGACAATAAAGTTCCTGAATACCAGCAACTTAAATTCATCATACAGAAAAAGTTTAAGCCCAATCCACTGAACATAGAAAAGCCTATATGGATTACAGAATTTTTATATTTCTCTACTCCCAGATTGTTGTCATTTTCCCTTCAAATGGAAAGTAAGAGCACCTTGAGGCAACATTTTTGTGGTTTGGGATTATATAAATCAAACTGAATTGAAATGAATGCTGGTCAGCAGCCAACAGTCAGGTAAAACTAAAAACAAAGACCAAAAAACAAAACTCAAAACTATTGTTTAGTGGGAACATTATGGGAATCTAAATTTGCAATTTGTGACATAAATAAAACCGCAATGTACATTTTTCCTGAATTGAACTTTAACACAGATGCAAACATTGTTGCCTGGATCAGACCACGATCAGACTGAGCTTTGCATTTATAGGCCAAATCTGAGAATTTCTCATTTTTTCAATACAAACAGTTTTCTTCAACTAGGGGACATTGGCATGAACTGTGGCTGATCACACTTGTGGTCTGACAAAGACTTTACAGCAACTCTCTGGTCCTAAATCTTTGTGTCTACAATATGAGAGACTTGATAATCAAACAAAGTCCCAGGAATATGATGACACATAGACAGAAGAAATGGAGTGACAGGAGGAGCAGGATGTCTCCCAGCAGATTGATCCCCTGAGGGCGAAGTACCGGCACAGTGGGTTGGAGTGGGGGAGGAAGAGGAAGAGGTGGCATAGTCTGAGGTACCTCACAGTAAACACCTGTCCAGCCCTGGTAGCACTGGCAGGTAAACTTTTGCTTCATGTCCAGGATGTCGTGGTTGTTTAGGTGGCCATTGATGTGAAAGCGAGGGCCGCTGGGAGCTGAGTTGTGGTGGATGTGGAAGAAGCGTGGGTTCAGGTGTAGGTAAGTGTCTGAGTCCAGGCTCTTACGGATGCATCTACCGTTCTTCTTGCACAATGCTTTGCTACACAGCTTAGCTGCTGATGTGACATTAATGACGTAATGTCCCAGAGGACCATTGATGTACTTCTTCACCGTTAGGCAGTTTCTCTAGGGGAGGAAGGAGAAATTCTAAGTCAAATGTATAAGACGTTTATTAGAATAATATATTGTTTTTAATTTTCAACAGCATTGTGAACACCATTAGCTTTTTTATTCCCTACTTTAAAGACATTTTCTTGTGCTGAACTGTCATAAAATATAAAGGTTGAGGACTAGAAAAGCACTAATAAATTATGCCCTCCAATGACTAATATACTGCTTTATACTGTTTGGAGGTGATCCAATGAAAACTAAAGCATTTGATTAATTTGAATAACCCTGACCTTTGACCTATGACCTTGAAGCATTACATAGTAAAATGGAGTACTTTATTATGTTTACCACTGTAATTTATAGACAAACATGCAGCCAGAAACAGAGTGAAACCAAAAGAAGCTCATTTCAAATCACTTCCCCTCTGTCTTATGAAAACGGTAGTATTATGGGGCTCACCTCTAAATGCGCATGAGGACAGAGTGAAGAGTTTTAGGACAGAGCCAAAGTTTTGGCAGTGCAATAGGAGCATTGAGCCATCTGTGCAAAGTGCTGATTAGTCACTCATTCTGATAACGTGACTGGTTAAAATATTCTCCTCCTGAAAGTGAGACTCTTGCAAATACATATACCATAAGGCCAGCCACAAAATGACTCTTCATAACTTTCAGTCACAAAACTGACACTGAGCCTCATTATGTTAACATCTAAAGACGTCTTTTGGCTACTGCAGACATTAGTAAATCTGGGCCCAAATGGGCCTTCTTTAAAATACCAGCCTTTATTATGAAGGGATATTTTCACAGGGTGTTTTGTTTATAAGACCTCCATAAAAGGGTTAGAACACACTCTGGCATGTTTGGCAGTCCATCTTCTTGTTTCAATATAGCTAACATCAAGGCATCACATTGGAGACTAGTGTAAGGTCCTTGTTTCTGTGTTTTCAGACAGTAAAGGAACTGCACAGAAATTAGTGGGATTTTTTTCTGTGTTTTTTGCATGTACCACAGTGATTTTGAGTGGTGGTGGGCACTGCAGACTTTTCTTATGTCCCCCCCCCCCCCCCCCCCCCCTTTGGGTTGCAGTGTAAATTGTCATGCATTTGAGCTTTGAGCTTTGACATGTGGTGTTTGCTTTTTAAATATATTCCTTGCAGTGCTTCTTGTGTCTTTTATATGTTAGGCCACTGTAGTGCAGCACAATTAGTTTTATTTTAGCATTTAACTTATTTTAGAAGGAAGTTATTTTTTATTGTTTTATTTGGTGCTGCTTTTGCACATCAAGACTTTAGCTCATTTTGAAAATGGTGGCAGCAAAATGTCTCAAAGGTTGGGACAGAGACATGTTTACCACTGTGTGGTATCTCTCCTTTAAATAAAATCTGTGATTTTTGGGGATCTCTAGAGACCAGTTGCTGGTTATGTTCACACATGGCTTCTTCTTTGCATTATAGAGCTTTAACCTACATTTTTGAATGGCATCCTCATTACCATCATTAATCCCAGCCAATCCACCTTAACTCTTCTATCCCCCTGCTGACGGTGGCCTCTAGAGGGTTTTCATAAAGTCGTCCTTCTGATGGTCGCCTTCATTACCATTGTCAGCCTTCAGTAATGGACACACAGGGCCTTTGTTGGCACCATCAGTCCAGCCAAGCCTCCTGAACTCCATCTCTGGCACTGCTCCCCTGGTCAGCCTCCTGAAGTGGCCTGTCTTCTCCCCTGACCTCTTGGCCCGGCCACCGAACTTTGTCTCCTCTGCTCACCTCCTGACTGATCCAGTGGCCGATGAACTATTTCATCCTTGCCGTGGGCCAAACAGTCAGCCCCCTGAATTGCTTCATCCCTGCCCCAGGCCACCTCCCAGCCCCCAGAACTACCTGATGGCAGCCATCAAATTCAAAATGAGCAAATATTTTTCTTATGATAATTTTTTCTTTTTCTTTTATTTACATTTTACACAGCTCCTCAAAATTTTTTAAATCTGTGTTTCTATTTTTGTCTGTATGTCTAGCAGTTACCTGTGATTGAGCATACTCTGAGGATCCCCAAAGGACGACACCTGATGCTCCCAAGGCAGCGCTTTCCCCAATAGTATGAATCAGGTCACTCTTAAAGAAAAGGACAGGTGTATATTTTGCCAATAAGCACTGTTAACACTTCAATTTATGATGCCTTTAAAGAGATCCAGGAATTCTTTATATCCACCATTGCACAATCTATTAATTTTCTCTTGTCTACAACCATCTTTGTGGTAAATACTAGGATATGTTAACGTCAAAAGAGCAAAGCAAAGCAGGGATAATTGTGAAGTGGATCATAAGGAAAAATGGTCCCCCAAACATTGCAAAATGTTGCAGTATGTTGTATACAGCTTCATTATTAGGCCAATAGACACTTTTTTGCTTTTTAAATGTGTCCAGTTGGCACACACACCATGAAGGTGTAATTAAAGAGCTTAGGGCCTACCTCTGACAGAACTACAAAGGTGTAGGCATAGAATGGTCGGGAGTAGACAAACACAGGCAATGTGAAATCCGCACGTGCAATGGATGCAATCCTCATAGCTTCCTTGACTCGATAATGGACAAACTTGACTGTGTTAGAAGAGGACTTTAGCTCATAGTCAAGGTAGATGGATGGATAGAGGGCTGTGCTCTCCTTCCAGAGCCATATCAGATGGTCATTGCGAACATGTTCAACATTTGGACATTCCCCAGTGTAATGTTGTGGATGTTGTTTGTAGCCATAGTTGTAGCAGTCTGGAAACAGATAAAACCCCCACAGCCCACCTGGTCTGCGACCTTGAGCCAATGCCAAGGTCAGATTCATGAAAGCTTGTCCAGCTCTCTCAAAGCCTTCCTTCGCTTCCTTTTCAACTTTGCTCTCTGGCCAATTTGGGTGAAGTTTTCGGATCTGTTCCCTGGATCTTTTGCGGTAGATGTCTTTAGAGCCCCAGTTTCTGACCCACTGAGGCCTCCAGTTCTCCCAGTCAATGACCCCTAAGCCTCGGAAATCTTTGTGGGGGATCAACTTGTCAATGTCAGCCCGGGCTTTTCCAAGATGTTTGGAGATGCTTTGGTTCTGCGGCAGGCCACCATTTATTGGGATCCCAGAGTTCGAGTAGTATGGGTAGTATCCCAGACGGCTGTGGTAGAAAATGGTGACATTTGGTCCACTTAGAGTTTCATTGAGGTTTGCTACAATATCAAAAATGCTAAGGTCCAAGTCCACCTTGAATCGAAACCGACATGACTCAGTGGGAGCATTCCAGACTACAACGAAAGGCTTATGAGGTATCAGAGGTGGTTGGGTTGGTTTGGTCTGGTCACCATCAACTATGCAAACCCATAAGACCAGCAGCAGGAGATGGAGTGCCATTAGCACCATGGCCCTTGATTCCTCAAATAACAATTAGTAGTCCTGCACAGAGAGAGAGAGAGAGCAGATATTACATTTTCAGAGGGAAAATAAATGCATTATGAGCTTCAATGAGCAGGAACATTCATGAAGCACATAAGTGATGAGCACTGAAGTGAATGCTCTAAATTCCCCAATAATGCAAGAAACAAAGCTACCTTGTTCTGCAAAGAGCAATGGAGTGAATATTGGTGCAAATCACGAGAGAGAGAGGGGCTGGTAAAACCACACACTTTTTATACATTACAACCACCAATATGAGATTGTTTGAGAAAAGTCTGTGGTGAATTAGCAAAGTGTCCCTTAAAAAATTGCAGAAAGAAATCAGAAAAGCCACAGTAATATTTTGTCATGAATTTAAAACATAGTTAAATTTAGTACAAAGTTGTTAGTGCTTCTGGAGGTAGTGAACAACTTCTAAATGTGGATATCATCTTTTCATAAATTAACTTAAATACCTAAAAACTTAACTGTTATTTACTACTGCATGGCTCAAACACACTAACCACAAAATGCAGACATACCTGTGAGTCATGGTGCAGAGGACAGTCGCATATTCTAAAGGTAAAACTAGCAACAAGCTTGATTTATAGTCACTCCAATGGCTGTATGCATGCCAACTGTGACATCACCATTTATGCTGGTATTGGAAGGCAATTTGTTGCATGCTTCTTGTGAATGAAAGAGATTGCCACTGAGTAAATTAATGATGAAATAAATTAAAGTACTTACAAGAAGAAATATGTTCAGTTGATGTGCCTCATTATTCATTCACTCTTCTATAGGATTATGGTCATTTAAAAACAACTTTTTAAAGTATTTTTTTAAAATTTTTTATATTTAAAAAAGAATTGTATTAGAAATTTCATTATAAAGACCTCAAAGTACACTTTGCAAGTCCTCCTTTTTGCATTAAGTAGTTCAACCCATTGTGGTCTCTGCTAACACAATGATGGTCATCAACCCAGCAACTCTCCTCACCCATCGTATCATAGATTTGCTACATGAAGGAAAATGAAGCACAATCCAAACGGTTTAACAATAAATATGATCAACAAACTCAAAACACAACATGCATATTATTTTTAGTTAACATTTAGAAGTTTTGATACTGCAAATGCTTACATTGATGCTTTCCCACTAGCCAACCAAATTAAATATTTATACATGTTGATGGTAAAACGCATAGACTTCAGTCAAAGCATAAGAATGTTTAACAGAAATGATTGCAGTGAAATTAAACATTTAAATAGTGCTTATTTAAACTGCAAAATGATAAAAGTGAATCAAAACTAGTTTTCATGAACTCAAAAATGTAACAGGAACTCATATTTAACTTAACAGTTTAAAAACTATATAATGCCTTTAAGTAAATATCGTACAAATATGACAAAGCTTGAAAATAGGTTGTCTGATATTTGCCTTTTCATAATCTTTTCAGTAGTGTCAGAATGAGACACTTACTTACTAAATTCTACAAAGTATGTTTGCTTTAAATCTACAGTAGAAACCCCATTGTATATATAGTCATGCACACATGCAGTAGGACAGGCAAACTCTTGTTTAGCCTTTTTCAAACTAAGACTGTTATTTTCTTCGATCACTGTTCTCTACAGCTTTTTATGTTACACCATCATCCACTAATTGCTCTTGGAACCCCTCACAAGCAAGTAATCATATTTCAGTTTTTCCAGAGTTAGGGGAAAGACATTGTGGCCAGTCTCTTAGGAAACATGGGTACTGAGGTTGTCTCCAAGAACGCATGGAAAATCTCCCATCATTCTTTTTTCAGGACCGTAACCAGAGCAAGGGAGCAGGAAACCACTGGTGGGCTGAGGCTTCTCTGATCATTTCTGCTTTACATTAATCTAAGAACGCCCTGGATTGTTCACAAATGATTTTAATGGCACAAGAAGTGTATGATTTCAGTAGTTTTGGATCAGTAAGTTGAGAACTGCAGAAGAATGTGGTAGAGAAGAAGGCAGTTACAGTCACAAATAAGTTGTTGAAAGATTATCAGAAAGTTTCCTCCCACTCAGATTAAAATGCATTTCTTTAGGCAGTGTGTTTTGCACCAGCTTCAATATCCTGCAGACTGAATGTTTTTTTCTGGTGATGCTGATCCAAGACAAGCAGAGTGTGGTGAAGGCGCTCAGGCTGGTCTCCAAACCACTGAAAGCAGGAACCCCTGGAAACATGGTGAATTCAGACCACAAGAAAGACCCCCCAAATACAAGATCTGAGTATAAACATCCACATGAGATTCAATTTTATGTTTCATCACAGATGAATGCAATGGAACTGTGAGTGAGAAGCAACCGAATTCATCTGATCCAGACTGGAACAAGGAGTTGTTGTTGTCATGTGTCATGATTAACAGTTGGTTGATCCACCCCTTTGATCTAGATCAAAATATCTAAACAGCTATAAACTAACTATAACTCCTGGATATTTGGTATTAAATTTTGGTCAAAACTTGATTAGGCACAAAATGGATCCAAGTTTACTTTGTATATTTTTTTCATTTTTAGGGAAACAAACTGCTTTGAAACGTGATTTAGTCGCTGGTTATCACTTAGGTGATCTCTCATTTCATCCAGTTTCATCAACAGGTTGTTCACTTCATTATTTGTCTTTGTTATCAACTAATCACGTTCCCACTGGCCTCATCTCAGAACTCATTCTGGGTTTATAGCTTTAAATATTAACACATTCAGCTCTTTTTTCTCTTTTTTTTCTTTTGCCTGTCCCGTTTGGTTCTTTTGCCACCAGAATTATTGTCTAAAGGTGAAGAAAGATGCCCAACGGATTTACTTTACCAAATTGACCATCCCAGCCTTGCCGTAATGGTCTATTTGATTCACCTTTTATTATTTATTTTATTTATTTTTTATTTTCACTTGCTAGATACGGGACAGACTTGAATGAGGAAAAGAAAAGGGAGAAAGGGAGAGGGGGAAAAAACAGCGGAGAAGAGGGACGGGGATAAAGGGCAAAAAAACAAAAACCAACTAAATAAACATAACATATTCAACTCTAATAATGACCTCACTAAAGGTCTTTTTTTAAAATACATTAGCATTATTATCCTTAATGTGTTTTAATACACCCACCGATATTGGTTTTCAAAGCATTTGAAGGTTGAAAGGTTTAAATCATAATGTTGAGCATATCTGCATTCTGAAGTTAGCCCTGTGCTTTGATAGTAGAAGTAAAGTAAATAAAGTGTATTTATATAGCAACGTCTCACAGACAGATGTGACAACGTGCTTCACACGAGAAGTAACGAAACACAACACAATCATAAATGCATCATAAAAGCCCTGGTCTAATTAAAAGCTTTTTGAAATAAAAATGTCTTTAGCTGCTTTTTGAAGGTCTATGAATTAATGACCTCAGTGTACAAAAAGAGGTGTATATATATATATATATATATATATATATGAATCAAATCAGCAATATAGTGAGGGGCCTGTCCATGTAAAATTTTAAAATGAAATCTAGATCTGATTGGTAGCCAGTGTAGCAACTTTAAAGCAGAAGTTATATGAGTTCCTCTGTTTGAGCGAGTCAGTAGTCTCGCTACAGAGTTTTGGAGAAAAATTAAATTAAATTAAAAAGCAGATTCTTACTATCCGTTTTAAGTTTTGCTCCCAGGAAAAGCTTAATCACAAATAACAACTAAATTACTGAGGCTACGCTTCTGCAAGAGACCTAAATCACCCGGTTGCTGTTTAATGTCAGGCATTGAACTGTCCGGTGCAATAATCAAGGTTTCAGTTTTGTCTGGCTTTAGCTGTAAATAGGTGTTGTTTAACCATTGCTTAATGTTTTTTAAGCAGTCAATCAAAGCGGAGAGTTGGTGAACTTCAGAAGCAGTATGGCTGAATATCATCAGCCAAAAGATGATAAGAAACATCAAGAAACTGCTGTATTATCTGGCCTAAAGGAAGAATGTATGTTAAAAACACAATAACTCCCAGCACCGAGCCTGTAGGAACTCCAGATAGCACCATTCAGACATAATCTGATTTGCAGACACACTAAAACTCCTATCAAAATAGACCAAGAGTGAGAAGGGGGGGCCTCACTAGCAGAACAAGAAGGGGGCTTTGGGGAAATTTAGGCATTGATCTTTAATCTTATCAACTAAAAATTGAAGAAAAGACACACCAATACTGCACTGGGGAACGCAGTAAGCACAAAAAGCGAAACACCATATCGATGCATGTAGTGTTTGACCCATCACTACCTGAAATGTTAGCAAGCAAGCAAAAGTGCTTTTCTGATAATGCAGATAATGCATTGCTGTGACAAAAAAATCATGTGACTAATGACAATGTCATGTGGAGGAGAGAATCATATCTTGTCTTAGGTGTTGTTTGTGTGTTTACATTTTTGGCTCATTATCATCCACTGTACTACAAAGCAGAATAAGAGCCACTTTAAGAAAAAAAATTAATTTGGGTCATTTTGAAAATAAAGTTGAAATTTCAAGATTTAAGTCAAAATACTATTGTTGTGTCCTGTAATGTTAGATATCAAACTGCACCACTAGAGACTGGTGCCGTAAAAAAGAAGAAAATGTTGTCCAGCAATAGTCACGATTGCAAACTGATAAACATACATGTAATTTCCTGCTGCATTCAGTTATGTAAGTTTATGTGCTTTGTTCATTAAAAGGCACTTGTTCCTTGCTGAGGACTTGTTTTATTATCAGCCCCCAATACAACCACTTTGAGAATAAAATAACTATATAATAAATAATGGAGCCCTGAAATAGAGAAACCTGATCTAAAAGTGATACATGTCACTGAATAAAATACACACTAATGAACTTACTTTAAAACACATTTTAGTATACTTCAGTGCTAAATCATATACCTGTTACTTCACTGGGAAATATATCCTATAATAAACAACAAAAGGCAAATGCTTAGCCTGCAGAACAATGATATTAAAGAGAGTGAGGCTAAGCAAATTTTGTCCAAATGGAGTGTACTTGCAATAAACAGTTTCTTTCTTGTGAATATTTTAAATAAGTAGTTGCAAAAATGTTTCTTCCATCTCTGTTGTCATTCTGTGTGATGTTAGCATTGCTGGAAGCTTGAGGCAAAATCATATGTTCAGTAATATCTTAGCCTAATATTGTCAATCTGGCAAATTGTCAAATGCGTTGCCCAAAACTTGTGACAACCCAGTACCTACATATGATATAGACATTTTTAACTGTTATTGAATGATGAGCCTTTTTGTCTTTTCACACAGGGACAACTGCAAAGGACAGTAGCTCACTGCCAGACAGCACTAGATAAAACAGTCACAACTTCTCACAGTCTCAGTTAAGGGCAACTAACGATTTTCCACTGTTTTGCTTTTTCATGGCCACTAACTACCAAGCAAAACTTCACACTATTAGCAACTATAGAAATACTGATTCCTTGTCTAGTATCTGCTATTTATCGTTTGATGAGGTAAAACAGTTTAAAGAACCTATAATAGCAATTTTCTTGAACAGATTACATACCTTCCCCTTCTTTATTGAATGTGCTTCAAATTAAGACCTGTTGGTGGATGACTGCCTCCTCTCTTGGTGTTGTAAAACTCAGAAAATCTCCATCTGATAAGCTGTGAATGATCTCTTTGTCTCTGCACCCAATTCTTTTGGGTCCCTGGGGTGATATCAGGGCAGAAATGCCCGAGTATTGTTTTGTTGTCCCCTCCTCCAACGTTACTCAATACTCACAAAGCCATCTTCATAAAGAAAGTCTTTAATAAATGCAACATATTACCAACAGTTAGGATTAATTCATGGAGGGGTTTTGTTTTGAGAATCTCCTTAAATGACCAGATTTTAGATTTTAAGAAACTTTCACTTGTCACGGTCAGTGGGTCCTCAAAGTGTGATCTGCCATTTTGTTTTGCACTGTTGTTGCTCCCTATCCTCCACTTCCTCCTTTCCCAGTTTGTGTGTGTGTGTGTGTGTGTGTGTGTGTGTGTGTGTGTGTGTGTGTGTGTGTGTGTGTGTGTGTGTGTGTGTGTGTGTGTGTGTGTGTACCAGGTTTGGTGCATTGTGTGGACATGGCCTGTTTCCCAGTGTGCCTTAGTTTTCTTGATGGCGCTACTGCGAGGAAGAACCTTAAAATGGGGACCCAAACATCCATGTCTCATGAATAATTCTTAAACAAATTCTGGAATGTGTTTGATAAAGGCTCTAACCCATACTCAGCGACTCACAGGTTATTTTCTTTAAAGCAATGTAAGAGGAGTGTTGAGGATTATTCACTCAACTTTTGGATTCTGGCTGAAGAGACAGGTTGGGAGGAAAAGGGCCTCTGGGGTGTTTTTCTGTACTTTTTAAATAATGAACTAAAGAGAGAATTAGCAGCTAAAGAATTACCTGCTTCCCTTGATGCTCTAATTTCCATGTTTGTACACATAGGTGGCCATATGCACCGCCCTAAGGGAGTCCAGCTCTGTTCCCATAACATTACTGGCCTTTGCAGATCAGTTTATTAGTGAGGATAAAACAGGAGTAACACATTTCCTTCTCTGTGTACCAGTTAAAAGTCTTGCAGCAGCATTTTGGACCAGCAGAAGATGTGACAAGGATGACTGGCTAATACCAAGGTATAACAAGTTACAGTAGTCCAGCCGAGTTGTAATAAAAGGATGGATTACTGTTCTGAGATCATTTTTTGACAAGATGGGTTACATTTTGGCCAGTTACCTATGCTGAAAATCCTGGATTTCACTACTGCTCTCACTTGACTGTCAAACCAAAAATCACTATCCATTTTAAAACCCCAATGTTGACAGTGGCCTTTCCATACTGTGCTAGAGGGCCAGTGTCCACATGAAAATAACCCACCAGTGACACCTGGCCAAATAGACAGAACCTCTGTCTTATTTTCATTAAGTCAACCAAGTTTTCACTTCCTCAAAGACAGTCATTTAGCACTTGAATGGAGTAGTAAGTTTTCTCTTTTAGAGGCATAGAAACCTGCATCTCATTTGCATATAAATAGAAAGCAGTTTTGTGCCTCCTAAAAATAGGAGGCCAAGGGGCAAGCGATATAGGGGGGAAAGCAGAGGTCCAAGTATTGATCCCTGTGGTACGCCACACAAGACTAGAGCTGAGGAGGATCTGAAATCCAAGAAGACTGACACAAAAAGTTTTCTTAGCCAGGTAAGACCTAACCCGCTGCAGAGCAGTACTACAAATGCCTACACAGTGTTCCAAGTGAGTGAGATAGTAAAATATTGTGATGCACCATGTCAAAGGCAGCTGTTAAGTCCCTGAGAACAAAGACCACATGATCTCCTACATCTGTAGCCAGGAGGATGTCATTAACAACCCCAAGTACACGATTCTGTGTTATGCAGAGATTTACATCCATCTTTTTCCGGTTATCTGGGGCCGGGTGGTCGGGGCAGCAGCCTAAGCAGAGAAGCCCAGACCTTCCTCTCACCAGCCATCAATCTCCATCCTCCAGCTTGTACGGGGGAACACCAAGGGGTCCCCAGGCCTTGAGACATAACCACTCCAGCGAGTCCTGGGCCTGCCCTAGGTCTGCCCTGGGGCCTACCATCATTTGAGACATACCTGGAACACCTCACTCAGGTGCCCAGGACGCATCCTGTAAGGTGCCCGAAATGCCTCAACAGGTTGCTTTTGATGTGGAGGAGCAGCGGCTCTACTCTGAGCCCCTCCCAGATGGACGAGCTCCTCGCCCGATCTCTAAGGGAGAGGCCAGCCACCCTTCAGAGGAAGCTTATTTCTGCAGCTTGTATCCGCTATCTCGTTCTTTCGGTCCCTACCCACAGCTCGTGATCATAGGTGATAGTTGGGGGATGATCGACCAATAAATTGAGAGCGTTGCTTTTACACTCAGCTCTCTCTTAATCACGACGGACCAGTTCAGCGTCCGCATCACTGTGGCTGCAGCACCAATCTATCTGTCAATCTCCTGCGCCCTTCTCCCATCACTCTTGAACAAGAAGTGATGGTTTTAGATGTGTCCTTGATCCAACACAGCTGATTTAAATGGCTAAATTACCTCCTCAACATGTCTTGAAGTTCTCCAGAGGCTTGGTAATGAACTCATCATGTGATTCAGGTGTGTTGACCCAGGGTGATATCTAAAACCTGCAGGACACCGGAATTGCCCACCTCTGCTCTACAATGTTTGCTTCTTTTTCCACCATCAACCAAGGAAGAGAAAAGCATGAGAAGACCACCATCTAGTGGACATTAGGGTACTTTAGCAATATCTTTTTTTTTTTTTCTTTTTTTTTTTTTTTTTTTTGCCTGTCCTGTTTGGCTCTTTTGCCATCAGAATTATTGTCTAAAGGCGAAGAAAGATGCCCAACGGATTTTCTTTACCAAATTGACCATCCCAGCTTTGCCGTAATGGTCCATTTGATTCACCTTTTATTCTTTATTTTATTTTCACTTGCTGAATACGGGACAGACTTGACTGGGGGAAAGAAAAGGGAGAAAGAAAGAGGGAAAGAAAAACAGTTGAGAAGAGGGACGGGGGAGAAGGGCAAAAAACAAAAACCAACAGAATAAGCAGAAAAAAAAAAAATACATATATCGATCACCTGGATCACCTGTTGAGAAAGAAAAAAGAAAACAAGCAGAAGAAAACGAGAGTAATGCAATAAACAACATCACAATGATATATGGGAATATGACAGTAAATACTAAATATTAAACATTATTGTGCAGCACGTAAGATCGACAGCACAGTGTGCATTGAGGTAGGAGCCAAAAAGGGTGTAGTTTGTGTGTGTGATCACCCGTGTGTACACCTGTGAGCATGGACGCGCTTGTTTTCTTAAAAGGTTCCCTCATGTAATGATCTGCTAGAGGGTGTGGGGGGCCACTGCCCCGTCCTCCAGGGCATGAAGCAGGTATGGAGGAGATCAAAACTCCAGACATCCAGAGGCCCTCAGAACACAAGAGACCAAGGAAGACCAACAGAGGGGCAGCCGTGCCACTGTCCCAGAAAGAGCTGAGGAGAGTCCCAGATGAGGGGTCACCCAGCAGCCACGGAGCAGAAGCCAGGGGGGGTTGCAGTGACGTGCCCGTGAGCTCCGCCGGCAGCCAGCTGTGCCTGAGTGACCGAGCCCCAGGCCGAGAGGCCGGGGGCACCCCACCTCCAAAGTGGCCCAAGCGAGCCCCAGGCTCCAGGCCCCAATAAGCAGCCGCCAAGGAGTGAGCCGGTGTGTACCCGGACGCCCACCCCCGGACACAAAGAACCACCAACGCACCGATGTCTGAGGGAGTCCGCCCCCGGCAGGGGAAGTGGTGGGGGGAGATAGGCCTCCAAACCTTGGAGGGCCTGAGCTGTCCTCAGAGAGGTGGCGTCTGATACCCAACCTGACATATGGACACAGACATACAGGCACACACAGATACAAACATCCATTCCCACCCTCATGCTCTCATATGCACTTACTCCACACTCAACCAACGTGGAGACAGACATAAAGATATAAAGCTGACCGCCCCGACTCCGCAGCAGCAGGGAGGCCCCACATTCCGGACCCCAGTCGGACGGCCAACTCCTCCTCCTAGCCCCCCTGCTCCAGCCGACCGCAGAGAACGAGGGCGAGAGAAGACTCCTAACCTCCCTCCACCCGCTCATTGTAGTGTTGATGTATGTGTGTTCTAAGGTGCATTTAAAACCCAGGAGGGCATGGAGCTACCTGCCAGAGAGCAGCAGGTAAGCGCATAGTCCCTCCTGCTAGCCCTCAATGTCTACGTGTATTTAAAATTGAGAGGTGGGCAACGACGCCAGGGGTGAGGTGTACACCCTGATGGTAATTGGGATTCCGTGTAGCGTGCCCACCCCCAAGATCCTATATGTATGTGTAATGAGAGTGTGAGTAATGTGAATGTCTAAGTTGCGGGATAAAATTGAGGCAGAGGCAGCCAGAAGGGGACAGAGGGGGGGGGGGTTACCTCCTCTGCACCCTGGTGACACACCCCTACTCCAAGGCCCTGCATGTGTGGGTGGTTGTGGTGGAGCGGGAAGAGGGAGGCAGCTGGAGATGGGGAGGGAAGGAAGGGAGGGGCAAGTGACCCCTCCCTGGGGCCAGCTCCCCCGCTGACCCCAGTAGGCACCCCCATACTCCGCGACCTGCCAGGGAAGGGGGGCCCAGGCCCATCCGAACCGGGGCCCAGTGCAGCGGCGCCGCCCGGCCCCACAGAGCCCGGGGCAGTCCACCCAACCCCACCACAGAGAAAACTGCACCCACCCCATCATCCACTCATCTTCCAGACTACATAAGACAATAGACGGCCAGGCTGAGATCTTCCTCCACCTCTCCTGTATCTCCCCCTCTTGCAGAGAGAGTTCCTGAGAGAGGAAAGCTCCTGCAAGATGTGACAACCCCCCCCCCCCCCCCCCCCCCCCCCACCAGTTGAAGAGCCCCCCAGGTGGCTCGGCGCACCGGCGGCACCCTGCGCCAGTGGTGGGCCCCCATATACCCACCGGCCCACAACCCCGGCAACACACCAACCAGGACCCAGGCCCCCGAGGCCCGGCCAGGGCCCCAGGCCAGAGCCGGAGCGCCCCCAGAACCTCACGCCCGTCCCGGATCCACCCAGGGGCAGCCAGGCTACCAGGTCAGTAACCCCCGTCCGTCAGCACAGACCCTCCCCTAGCCCCGCTGCACGTAGCCACGAGGAAACCGTCACCTAAGAGCCAACAGAGCCCCTAATTGGCCATGACCGCTACCCCGGGTTGAGCCCCCCAAGGAAGGACTTTAGCAATATCATATAGGCGGCAGTGAAATAAAAAGAAAAAAACAACAAAAAAAATCCCAGCTATTTAATAATAAAATTGTAAGTACAACAATATGATTACCGAAATGTACTGAACGTGCTTTTCGATAGCTTTGCAATAAAATGTTTAGGTGAATTATTATAAATTCATATGATATGATATTGATAGTATTACACGAATCCTAATAGTGTAAATACAAAACAAACAATGAAAAAAAGTATATAAATTTCATCTTGGTTTTGCATCATCCCTTGTGCTAGAAATCTCTTCTGCCTCCATTTAGCAAGAACAACTTTCCACCCCCAACCTTCTTCACCATCTGTTGAAACTAAGATAAACTAATCAGCTTTTTAAATAACATTTTAAGCAAACAAGACTTTTTTACAGGATAAAATCCTTGGTCCCAAAAATGACTACCAAAGTTTTCAATTACTGAGATCCTGCTTCATGAGAACATCGTAGATTGTCGGTGCTGCTTCTTTGAAACTTGTGACCTTTGCTCAGTGTTTTATACTGCAGAATGTAGGAGCAGCTGGTCTCCAGATTAGTGTTGGTGTTAATGCCACTGATGTACTTGCTGCATGAAGACAGGTCCTGCATGAGACTGTCTGTCCATTTGTCACCTCAGCATTCACAAACTTCAACATTTTATTTGTTTACCATTAAAATATAATTTAGGTTAATTTGATTGTCACAGCAGAGCATTAACATTGTACTTCTCGATATCAACACGTCTTATACAATGAACAGCCAACACATTATGCTTCTGGACTGGTCTTCTACAAAACCTTAAAAGGCACCTTGTTGTGTCTGGCACTAATATGTTAGCAGATCAAGTTTAGAAACTTGAGCGTATAAGATGTCACCTATCATTGTAGGCTCTGTTGGTAGTTGTTCACCACTACTGACTGGAATAATAAGGACTGTGGATATGTGCCATTCTGGGCATTTTGCAGAACACCAGAAGAGTAGAAACAGTAGAAAAGTAGAAAAATGGTTAGTGGTCAGGTCACGGAATCAGGTTTAAGTACTTAATTAGACAACTATAAAGATGTGACCTGTAAAAATAATGTCATAGGGAATTATCATAGAGAATTGAGACTTTTATTTTGGTCTCCCAAAATCTATTTCTCAATGTCTGCAGTGCTTATGGTGGTTAGAAAGTTCCTGGTTAAGAAAGCAGTAAATCAAGTCTATTTTACTATGTTTAAACACAGGTTTACACATAGTAGGCTACATACTGCACACACTATAATATGTACAAGATAAAGTAGAATATGTATAATATAAAAATAAATTTTATATCTGGATTAGCACAAGAATATAATGTTATTTTACAATCCAGTCGGTTTAATTTCAGGCAAATAATAATGATAAAGCTAATAGTTTCCTTACAGAGAATTTTCCACGCTCTACATCTACTGGCATCCCCCTGCCCCCCACCCTTCTCCCTCTACAGAGCTGCATTTCTGCTGCCGCATGGGATGAACCGTTTTTGTTTTCAGCGACATTTTATTCTTACCACGGAAAAAATATATATAATTCAACAGTTTTACAGTGTTTAATGTGTCACATCTTTCGGCTTTTCTGCCCATGTTATCTGTATTATAGCGGATATGGGCAGATTTTGTTGAAAGCAACACCCCTCTGCTGTATCCTTAAAGTGGTTTGCTCCCTCCTGCTGCCATGTTGGATGTACGCATTACTGCTGCAGTCGCTGGAGTTTCCGAATGAAAGTTGAGCGTTTATCTGTCTACGTACACTTAACGAGTCACTGGTTTCACATTCAACACCAAACTGAGAATACAAGGGTTTTTCCTAAGCAGGAGCAAGACTGGAAAAGAGATCGCAACCACATCCTCCTCCGCCCTCCTGCTCGGAGTCGAACTGAGCGGAGATGATCCGGTTGCAGGCCACAGCAACCGGAGCCCGCATGGATTTTCTGTAAATACAGCCGTTTGTAGTGCCCGTTCCAGGGATAACTGCATTGTTTCGGGGTCGACTACAAGATTCTGGTGCCATGAACAGCCACCCGCCGCCCCGCAGGGCGGTTAACGTCGGCTCCCTGCTCCTTACCCCGCAGGAGAACGAGTGCCTGTTCTGCTACTTAGGCAGGAAATGCGCCGTAAGTTCCTGCGTTTGTTTACCACCTGCAACTTAAAAGTAGGTGCAGGTGTATTCACATCACATTGTATAGGAAATGCATGTGCTTCTCAGTCCAGCTAGAATAGCCAAAAATTAGATGAATATTGAGTAACTCAACTATTCATAAATAAAACATAAAGATAAATATGGGGGGAATGGCCAGCGATAAATAGAACTTTTAATACAATACTTAATACTTTAGTTGGGCAATTCCTGATAACCTTAATGAGTCAATACTTTAGATGCTAAGCCAATACCTGGAAGAAAAAACATTTAGGCATGCAGGTGTGCATGCATATCAAGGGGGGGAAATCGATAGAATCAATGCAAGTAAATGGACTTTTAGCTCATTGTTTTGGTTTCTGAGACTGTGTTTTTACAGTTTTCTTTCTTAGTGTCAGCATTGTTTATGCTCGCTCCTGGTAAATAAGCACAGGTACAAAGCTGAGCTTGGCTTTCTTTAAAGATGAACACAGCAAATTTGTGCTTTTATGTCCTTATCAGCTGGATGCAAATGATAGCCACAATAACAAAATAACAACACAGAGTTCTTCTCGCAGGTTATAAAAGCAGCTTCTTAAATTTGCTGTTAAATTTATTTAAATTGAAGCTCCAGTAATTACTGTTATTCTGCTACTAAAGGCAAAACCATTAGGAAGCACTTGACTCACTAGTACAACTCTCAAACACGCACTTTAAAGCATATAACCTGGAGAGTAAACAGTGTCACACTAATTTAGAAAATCTTAATTTAGCCTGAAAAAGAGTTTGTTGCTCTACTTTAAAAAAAAAAAAAAAGCCCTTATAACGCTGGGACATCTTACTATCCATCAGTGATTGAAGAACAAAAGGACAACCCAGGGTTTCTTTTTAGCGCTGTAGTCAGGATAAGAGTCGGAACACTGAACCAAGTATTCCTGTAATCTTAAACTGTCTATATTCTTCACTAGGGATGGGTATCGTTTAGGTTTTACCTGATACCGGTGCCAAACCGGTACTTTTGAAACGGTGCCGGTGCTTAAACGGTGCTCGAACCGGTGCTTAAAGAATGGAGAACACAAAATTGGTCCAAAAACCTCTCATGTTCAGCTGTTTTTTTTGTAAAAAGATAACAATGTTAGCCTTTTCTGCAGCTATAGGGCATATATGGTATCACTCTTGGCTGGAAGCAGTGCTTTAACAATGGAAAAAACAAAAACTTTATCCAAAAACCTCTCATGTTTAACTGTTTCCCACTTTTTATTTGGTCATTTTTGCCTTTTTGGCCAGGGTGAAGGGAGTATCTGCCATCAAACAAGAAGACAGCCGCATGTAGCTATGATGGTGTTTGCTAGTTCACCTTAGATACATTAATGTAATAACGTGGTTAGCCTACTCAACGTAAATTATACACGAACAACATTAAGCTACTCACGCAGAGAAGAACGGCTGCTGCTGCCATCATCATCCTCATCATTTCTGCTACACTGGCAGGGCTAGGGGCCAGGACTCTACTCTTCAGCTTTTTGGGGGATGTTGCTAACTCTTCGTCCGATAACAGGCACCACACCTGCAGTAGATGCGCTCGGTGTGAGGTCTCGCAGCAAGCTATCAAATACGGCGCATTTTTCGGCTTTTAAAAAAAACGCTATGCGTCGCCAGGTGTTTCATCGGATTTCAGGTGTTACCTCCTTTCCACAGTATCACCTTAAAGCACTTGTTGCAGGCTGCTGAGTTTGCATCTTTTGCTGTGAAGTACAGCAAGACTTTTAACCGCTTCGCCTTGGGCATTTTTAATCTGTAGCTCTGCTCTAAAAGAACGTACGTACCTGGACCCGCCTACTATCCCCGGAAACGTAAAATGATTGGCTAGAATTCAAAGTGTATCACATCTCAGGAAAAAAAAGCACCGAAATAAAGCACCGAAATGTGCGCTGCTTTTCGGTCTGGTTACTACCGTTTATGTCAGAACCGGTGCCATCATGGCACCGGATACCGGTACCCATCCCTATTCTTCACAAATAAAAATTTAACCATTGGAGAAAACACAAAAACACTCAGAGAGCACAAGGGATAGCTCTTGTGTTTTCTAAAACTTTTTTAAATTACAGCACGCTGACGTCAGCCTTTTTTTCTTTTCTTTTTTTTAAAATTACGATATGATGATGTCTCCCCAGCAACATTATGATATCATAGGGTAATAGGTGATATTTAGTCCGACTCTTTCTCTCCAATTGATTTTTCTCTCTGGTTTCTTTCTTTGAAAATAAGTAGATTGACAGTCTGTCAGCATTACCTGTACATGGTGTTAATGTGCTGTGTTCAAGGCTGGGCTGTTCAACAATAATTAAAAAAGCAGAGAAGCCTGTTGGGTTATGTACAACAGGCCTTTAAGGTGGCTGGAATTAAACAATTACTTGACCGAACTGTCTTAGCTTAGGCCGATGTCCAACCTTTATTTTATCTCAGGATTTCTTGAAAAAGTAGATGTAAAACAGATAACTGATAATTTACAGAGGAGAGGTTTAATTTAAAATTTCCAGTCAGGTTTCAAAATTCATCTAACTACACTAACAGGATTAGTGAAGGTTACTTATGGTCTTCTTGTGGACTCATCTCTGTTCTTGTCCTGCTAGACCTCGTTCGATACCATTGAACATATTGTATTATTACAGAGATTAGAACATGCTGTGAGTATTATTGTGCTGCATTGGTTTGAATCATAATTATCTGACAGAGTCCAATTTGTTCATGTAATTGGAGCGTCTTCTTCACACACAGGTTAATTATTGAGTTCCATAGGGTTCTGTGCTAGAACCACTTTTATGTACATTGTACAGGCTTCCTTTAGGCAGTACCATTTGAAGGCATAGCATAGATTTTCATTCATTTAGTTAAACTGCAGGACTGTCTTAAAGACATTAAGACCTGTGTCGATCTGTAGGACCAGCTCCCCTCCGTCAAATTAATCCTAATCTCTGATCCCATGGATCTTACCCAGTAGGCAGTACAGAGCTTATGTGGAGCTGATGGGTGAGGGGACTTGCCCAATTCTAACTGCCTCAAAAGCTCTCCGGGTGTCTACCCTGCCTCCTCTCATGCAAAAAAACGGGAGTCTGAGTACCCTTGCAGGCCTGGCATCCAGTAGCCACACCTGTTAATGGCAGCTCCCCTCCGGATAGGTTCTCTTGGAAAATCATTGGTTTCATTTAGTGACTTGGAAAAACTAAGTCCCAGGGGTCTGTTACTTTTGTAAGGCTGAAGTGGCCTCTAAGAGCTATTTATATTAAAGCAGATTAATACTCGGGTTTTTACCTGTACTGTTTAACAAAGGCCTAAAAAGGTAATGTCCATAATGTAGACTTTTGTGATGCAGGATATTTTATTAAAGTAATTTAGAATCAGTAAAACAAAAGCAGAATCAAATAATACTAATAAAAACAAAATCAAATCACTTGAATTATACCTATCTAATTAACCTACTCTGAGATAATGCTGACCTTGTTCTGATCTTTGTGAGGAAAAAGGTTAAGAGAATAAGTGTGCCTTGGCCATCCTTATCTCTTGTGTGTAGGTAGGGCTGCCACAAACGATTATTTTGATAGTCGACTAGTCACCGATTATTTTTGCGATTAGTCGACTAATCAGATCATGCATCCATTGGACGTACAGCTTATTGCACCAGCATGCATCTGCTCTTATATAACTATTATTAGCTTACAGATTTAAGTGTTTAAGGTATGTGCTAACTAAAAATAAAGACAAGATGATAGTTTATTAAATTTTAATGAAATTTGCAGATTGTTTCGGTTTAATAAACTCCTTGCTATCTAAAATATAACGGGACACTGGAGTATATTCTCGAGCATCTCACACTTCTGATAATCAGTTGTCTGCTTGAAGTTTATTCAGCTGTGTAAAAACTATAACTTTAATCTCAGCCAAACCGATTTACTCAGGAACAAATAAAATACTGAAAAAAGCCAAACAATAACATTTTTAAGTTATCTAAGTGACTTATATATGTTTAACCTGATTAGTGAAAGACGGCGGTGGGTTTGAAAACGATTTGCTGGGAGTCCGGTGTTCTCACGGGCTCTAGTGAGCCTTGACCCCCGGCTAGCTATCGAGCTAGTGGGTAACAGACGTCTCCGAAAACGTCGGAGCGCTTTTGTAAACATGTGGTGTCTTGATAAACTGAGCAGATATTTGAGGTTTACACAGTTACATTCTCACCTGAAAATATGTTAAACGCTTATTTTGTGACCCAGAAAGAATAATAAGAGTAATATTAAAACGAACTAGCTGCCGCCATTGTTGTAAACTGATCTGGGCCGCGCTATGAATTCTGGGACACAGCTTCTTCTTCTTCGGGGTTTAACAGCAGCTGGCATCCTTGTACATGCAGTGCTGCCATCTTCTGTTTCAGTCCGTTATTACACTCTTAAATCCTACTACTAATTCCTGCGTCTTTTGTGATCTTACAAAGCTTCAAACGACGCGTCGACTATTAAATCAGTCGTCGACGATTTTGATAGTCGACGTAATCGTGACTAGTCGACTAATCGTGGCAGCCCTATGTGTAGGTATAACCCAATAGAAGCGAAGCAAAATCCACTAGGAAATAATGGAAATCCAAATCCTTTTGAATTTATTCTCCAACATGATAAAATGAGCAGATAAAAGGCCTAAAATACAGATAAAGATGATTTACTATTAGCAAAAACACATAAAGGTTAACTCTGTTATCCATCTAGAGCAGCAGCCTAAGCAGAGAGGCCCAGACCTCCCTCTGCCCGGCCATCTCCTCTAGCTTTTCCGGGGGAACACCAATACGTTCCCAGGCCAGTCGAGAGATATAAACTCTCCAGCATGTCGTGGGTCTGCCCCGGAGCCTCCTCCCGGTGGGACATGCCCCTCATCCAGGACTCACCCAGGAGGCATCCTTGTCAGATGCCCAAATCACCTTAACTTGCTCCTTTCAGTGTGGAGGATCAGTGGCTCTATTCTGAGCCTGTCCCCGATGGCCGAACTTCTAACCCTATCTTTAAAGGAGAGACCAGCCACCCTTCAGAGAAAGCTCATTTCTGCCGCTTGTATCCGCGATCTCGTTCTTTCGGTCACTACTCACAGCTTGTGACCATAGGTGAGGATAGGAACATAGATCGACAAGTAAATTGAGAGCTTTGCCTTTACACTCAGCTCTCTATTCACCACAACAGGCCGGTACAGCATCCCCATCATTGCAGCTACAGCACCAATCCATCTGTTGATCTTCCGCTCCCTTCTCCCTTCACTTGTGAACAAGACCCTGAGATATTTAAACTCCTCCACTTGGGACATCAATTCGTCTCTGACCCACAGTGGGTACTCCACCCTTTTCCGTGAATTGCTACCTTATCATTCTGGAGGGGTTTGTGTTTGTGTCCCAGGGATCCCAGGGGCTATGTTCTCAGGAGGCTTTTGCCTCCTGTACAGTCTCCCATGGCAAATTGGTCCTGGGTGAAGGACCAGACATAGCGATAATAATCAAAGGAACAGTTCACCCTGACTGGGATAGGGTTACTGGGGCCCCACCGTTGAGCTGGGCCCATAGAGGGTGCCAAAGGGCGAGTGTCTGGTGGCCAGGCCTCAGTCCATGGGGCCTGTCTGGACACAATCTGAAAATCCCCTGCTACCAAGACTAACAGTCTGTATCATTTTAAACATAAAAGGTTGAATGTTAAGACCTTTTTCCCTTTCTCAGATGTGATTAGAGGTAAGCCGGGGTGACTTCAAGCTCTCTCTGGCCCACTTATCTTGCCAACTGGATGATCATTTTCCCACTTCTAAGTTCAGATAAAACTGAGGTTATTGTCCTTAAATAGCAAAATAAATATTACAAACATGGCATCTAACCAGATACTCACTCTAGATGCCATTACCTTGGCTGCTAGTAACACTGAGTAACACTGTGCAAATTAAACAAAAATATGTGGAACTGCTTTCTTGCATCTGTGTAATATCTCTAAACATCGTATCTCAGAGTGATGCTGAAAAACTAGTTGATGCATTTTATACTTCTAGGCTGGGCTATTGAAATTCATTATTATCAGAATGTCCCCCCCAAAAAACTCTGAAAAGCCTTCATTTGATCTGAAATGCTTCAGCAAGAATACTGACAGATTAGAAAAGAGAGAGCATATTTCTCCCAAACTGGCTTCTCTTCACTGGCTTCCTGTTAAATCCAGAATCTAATTAAAATCCATCTTATCGCATAAAAGGTCTTAAATAATCAGGCCCCATTTTATCTTAAAAGATCTCATAGTACCATAACACCATAAGCGAGCTCTTTGCTCTTGGACTGCAGGCTGAACTTGTGGTTCCTAGGAAATTGCAAGCAGAATGGGAGCCAGAGCCTTCAGCTATCAAGCCCCTCTTCTGCTTCCAATTTGGATCACAACAATAGATAAACCTTCCTTTTTGATAAAGCAAGTAGGACTGGACCTGAATCCTTCCTTAGTTTTGTTGGAATAGGCCTAGTCTACTGGGGACTTCCCATGATGCACAGAGTATTTCTTATTCACTCACCTTTTTTCACTTGCTGTGTTTAGACGCCAGGCATTCAATCATGAGTTATTAATAATCTCTGGTTCTTTTTCGCGCTCTTTTTTTTTTTTTTTTTCTCTTCCCTTCAACCCCAACTGGCTGCAGCAGATGGCCGCCCCTCCCTGAACCTGGTTCTGCCAGAGATTTCTTCTTGCTAAAAGGGAGTTTTACCTTCCCACTGTTGCCAAGTGCTTGCTTGTGGGGGCCATCTGAGTATTGTAGTTTTTTCTGTATTATTATAGGGTGTTTGCCTTGCAATATAAAGTGCCTTGAGGTGACTGTAATTTGGTACTATATAAATAAAACTTGAATTGCATTGAAAACTGCTACATAATACTAACTGCTCAAATCAGTTACGTCTTCAGTGATTAATGCATGTACACATTTTTAGCACTAACTCATGGTAGTAGGCACTATCAGGAGTTTAACAGGAAGCAGTCAGGCTGCTAATGATATAAAAATGACTGAGATATTGATTTTTGTGTTCATTGTTAACAGATGCTAAGATCTTAGCTCGCAGAGGCTGCAGTGTCACCACTGTCTGTGTTCATTGCTGCATTCTTCCTTCTGTAAGAATTGAGATGCTTTTAATTTAAGGTTTTAAGGAACAAATTTTGATCTTTTCTGGGGGATGCTGATTGGTGATTTCCTGCTGAAAAGTGTTTGCATCTGTTCCTCTGACCTACACCTATAAATTACAGAGGGAAAGGACGCAGTGACATTTCCTCTTAACTTCCTCAGCAGCCGGAGTTACTTCCACTGCAGAGGAATCATGGCGGTGCATCAAACACTGTGCAACCTCTGCAGAAACCACAAACTGGAGCTGTTTGAAACCTGTGCAGTGCTGACTACTGCAGCTGGACTCCTCTTGTTGTTGTTAAAACACTGTGGAAAAGTGTAAGACAATGAGGCGGTGTCAGTACTTTTAAGTTTTACCCCCCTGAAGTTGGGAATCGGTGTATAAAAAGAGTTACAAGTCCTTCACTTTTCACCTAATGTAAATGTAAAGTCAGCAATTTAACATCAGAGTTCTTTTGTTTGTGACTACATCAATACAGCTGAGTCACAACCCACGAATCAGTGTAGGGCCTTTGATATCCTGCCATCAAATCAGACTTGGATATATTCATTTGATTCTGCACATTTGTGACTCCCTGTTAAGGTAGAATGCATTTGACATATATAATCTGATTTCCAAAGGTCTCAGTATTTGCCTAATAACCAACTCTATTTCTCCTCCCAGCTGTAATTGTGGCTGTTTGAAGGTTTTGCATAGTGTACGTTTCCTCCTCCATTTGTCACACATGGAGTTTACAGGTATATACTAAAGAACATTGTGTGTCTGTAAAATCTTAAAGAAAAAATGGAGGGAGATGAAGTGGTTACATTATCAGCAACTTAACCTTCTTTTCTGTAGTTGTCTTTGTTCTTTCTGTAAATCTCACAGGTGATGATATTAACCATCATATCTGTGCTTCAGACTCTGTGTTCAGCAGTGGTCCAGGTGTATGGTGCTGAGAGGAGCTGTAACTGGGTGAAGAGGTGCTGTGGAGTGGCCTGCCTTGTCAAGGACAACCCTCAGAGATCCTACTTCATCAGAGTCTTTGACATCAAGGTGAGTGACACCAAACGGAAACAATCCAAAAGCTTTAAACACCGCAGAATAGTTGAAAGATGCATCTTAAATGATTATTTTTACATTTTTGGAAGTTTTTTTTCTTCTTTTTTCCTCTTTGCTTTCTGGCAGAAGAAAAACTGAAATATGAAACTGCTGCCAGTTAGCTTAGCAGTGGTTACAGCACTGGAAACAGGCAATCTGTGCATTTAATAGAATCTGCCTCTAATGTTCACAAACAGTCATATTTTGTTTGTAAAAGAAATAAGAACACGGATTTAAAGGGGGTTACTTAGATTCCCAAAAAGTTGATTCTGTTCATCTGGACGTAGCGTTTTCAGTGGGAGAAATGTTTCGTCACTCATCCAGGTGACTTCTTCAGTCTCAGCTGACTGCAGGTTTTCCCAACCTTATAAACAGTACATTTGCACAATAACTGAAACTAGCACCACTGGCAAACAATGGGCTGTGAGGTCAGTTTCTTGATCATTAATATGCAAATTGTCATGACCACTGATCAACAACAACAAAAACAGCAATAACACTGTTTGCCAGTGGTGCTAGTTTCAGTTATTGTGCAAATGTACTGTTTATAAGGTTGGGAAAACCTGCAGTCAGCTGTCAGCTGTCACTCATCCAGGTGAAGTCACCTGGATGAATGATATAAAAATGACTGAGATATTGATTTTTGTGAAGTCATCCAGGTGACTTCACCTGGATGAGTGACGAAACATTTCTCCCACTGAAAACGCTACGTCCAGATGAACAGAATCAACTTTTTGGCATTTCCTCTCCTGGATGATTGAGCATGCATCAAGACATTATTTTTTATATTATTTTAATATTGCTTGAAACAAAATTGTTTTGTTTTTTTTCTCAGTGCTTCTGTGGAGGGTTGTGGCCAGACTTTTCACATTTACTCTGTGTGTTCACTGACTTAATTAGAACAGCACTTTAAGTATGATGTACATTCAGTTGTACGTCTCAAATGGATCAAAATGAATTATCAGATGTGTGGTTACTGCCTGAGGCGGATACAGGCTCTCAAAGTAATATCAGTGTGGACTTAAGCTGTATATATCCATGTATATATTTATTTTCTCTTTCTAATGGGAAAAAAACTGCTCACTTATCAGAATCAAGGAATGCAGAATTATGACAAGAAGAACAGTCATCATTATTTTGGTCAGGTTTTATTTCAGAAGTATAAGATTTCATTAAACTAACAAACAATCTGTTGATTGAACCAGATGTGACAGGAGAGAGGAGGGTCTGACTGTGGAGTGCCCTGTTACAATCCCTGTTACATTCATGTTTAGCCATGAATGTAACAGGGATAATCTGCCTTTCTGAAACACTGTATGACCAGTCGGTACTATTCAGTATGACCCAAAATAAGTGACTGATAAACTCATTAAACTCATTATCTTTACTCATTAACTCAGCGGAAAGTATTTTTCAGAGTGTATTTGCAGAATAGATAGAATTCGGGTTTAAGCTATTTTGTTTCACTTATCAGATCTGTAAACTATGTTTATTTTTTATACTGTTTGTGGACCAGACGAGTAGGTATTGATCACCGAGGATGGTCTGTGGGTGCAGGTGACGGCAGACTTGCATCTCAGGTGACCTGTATTATAACTATAGGGAGTGCGAGGGCAGGGCCAATAATAAACCCAGCACCTGCAGAAAAGGCACCTTGAAGCAAATGTTGTTGTGATTTGGCACCATATAAATAAAATTGATTTGAAAAACCTTTTTGTAACTTACTTTCTCTAGTCAGTACTCGTTGACCAAAAGTACTCTTCCGTCATCTTGGCTGGAGCTGAAGTAAACATACTGATATGAAAAAAGGCATTGTGTTTAATTTATTACACAACAAAAAATAAAAATTATAAGTAATTGTTTTATCACATTTAAATTGTTTGATTGTGTTCAAAGCCAATTTTTTAAATTGAATTCATAGTTAACGGCCCAGCCCTACTTATAGATAGAAAATGATTTTTTTTTTCTTTTCATTTAACTAAGTGGAGGTGAGCTCCTTATGGAAGTGTGTTCAAGGATACCAAAAATGCATCATTGTCTTCCAGAGGAAGACATTTAATTTCTTGAACAAGCAGCCAGCTCCTAAATCTCTCTTTGGGTTGTTGGGAGTATGAATTTAAATTGTAGAGGATTAGAAGTCAGATTTTTTTTCTGAACTTGGAGATTTTTTTTTTCTTTCAATTTCATTTTTCTGTAATTTTTTTTTCTGTAGGAAGGGAAAATGATGTTCGAACAGGAACTCTACCACAACTTCTTCATCAGCAACTCCAGACCCTACTTCATTACATTTGCAGGAGATGTAAGTGTTTAATGTTTTCTTTTGACTACTTCAAGACTTGAATGTCTACAGCAGATGTCTTCCTGTTTTTAGAGTCTATTCTCACCAAGAATTTTATCAGCATAAAATAAGGCTGTGTGGTTCTTTCATATTTCCAAATATCAGTTGTCAGGCTTGTCTTTATCCACCTACAGTGTATTGCGATTTAATGTTGCACAGTTTTTCTGTTCTTCAGAGAAAGCTGTTAGAATCACATTTCACCCTTTCTCTTTCTTTCAGACATGTCAGATTGGTTTGAACTTCGCCAGCGAAGAAGAAGCCAAACGATTCAGAGCCACCATTGATGACTTGCTCAACCGACGACAGCGGAAAATAGGTGAACTTTAATGTTTCAGTTTGTCTTTGTGTTCTTCCTCAATCGGTTTAACCTTTCACAACTTTTATTGGAGATCACACCTTATCGTTTGCTCACTCAGCCTGAATGCAGCTCCAAAGTCACTGCCTTAAAGGCAGGTTTGGAGCTGACTTAGAGTTTGGCACACTGTTAGAGAAGGGAGGGGAGGTAGTTAAAAGTGAAGGATTGTTTAGTGGTGAAAGTAAAAATGAAAATCTACTTTGAGCTGTGAATAGCACTGACTCTCCGGACACTAGCAGTGGAAGGCTTGTAGAGGACTGATCCTCACCAAAAGTATTTCTCGGAAAAAAAATATCACCTCTCATATCAGTCATCAAGCTGTGGTTTCCACTGACAGGTTTGGTTTGGGACTGTGTTTTTGTTTGTGTCTGTGGGGTTTTGTTCCCCTATTTTTATTTTTTCTTTCGCTTCGCTGCTGTGTGCTCCATCTCTTCCTCTCTGCTGCTGTAAAGCTGTCAGTCTTTCTCAGTAGAGTAAATGTCTCTGCTGTGAGGCTCCTCTGACTTCCCTTCAGCTCCTTCCAGCATGTTGGCCTTTTGAAGTGCACCTCTCAAACTGTGATGATGACTGAGGGTTCAAAGGCTCACGGGGCTGGCACAGCTGGCAGGACGCTGTATGGCAAACACAGTTGAGCTTTCAAATCTTTTGCTTCTCTTCTTTTTCTGCTCAGGCCAAGAATAACCTGACTGCTCTATTAAAATGCTTTTTCATATGTGAAGCGGCATTTCTGCACCTTAGGGCTTTAACAGAACTAACTGAACCTAAAAAGCACTTTTCTGACTCTTTTTTTTCTCACTAAAACCTCTTAATAAGTTCCGCTTCATACTTTCTAAAGATTGCTGACTCGTGATTACTTTTCTGAAACTATAATTCTGTTAATTTTTCTTTTGCAGAGAAAAGAGGTGACCCTAAAAATGGTATGTTAAACTCTTAATAAGTTTTGCTTACGTAGGCTCTTAACTTTAGTTAATTTTGTAAAAAGTATTTTTCTCATTCAGGCTTTAAAAAATTCAATAACAAGTACATAGAAATGAATAAAATGAGGATGTCATCCATCCTCTGAAGTAAAAAAAAAACAAAGAAATACAGCAAGATGCAACATGTGGAGAAATGGCAAAGTAAACGTTTCAGTTATCCAAGGATTCAATAGAGGATAGAAATATGCTAAAACTGTAGCATACGAAGCACTGAATAACCAAGAATATAGGCACTCACTCATTTCCAATATTAGCAGGTTACTATTCTAAATAAATTAATTTAGGGCTGGGCGATATGGCCTAAAATCCATATCGCGATATAATTTGAAGCATGTGCGGTAACGATATATATCACGATATATTCTTTTCTTCTGTATAACGTATTTTCCACACTATAAGGCGCACTTAAAATCCTTTAATTTTCTCAAAAATCGAGAGTGTGCCTTATGTATGAATTCTGGTTGTGCTTACTGACCTCGAAACGATTTGGGCGTGCAGAAATCTGTTAAAAAATGTTTTTAGGGACAAATGCAATCGCATAGCAGGATACTATACACGGGCCAAACTTCAGTCAGGAGAACAACTGAGATTATTCATCCACAATACGAGGTTAGTTATTAATATACTGCAACAACATGGGAATAGAACAGCTGCGAGAGAATTCAACATTAATGAATCAATGTTACGGAAGTGGAGGAAGCGCAGTTTTTGGCTTTCCCCATATTTCAAAAGTGCTTCATCTCTTTGCTATGACTGTCGCCCGGCATAATTTGCAGATTATAATGGTTTTAGCCGCTGCGATGCTTTCGACCAAAACAGGCGCAGCTTAGCGACATCATCAACATGCGCTATCGCGATAGAGCGATATAGTCAAAATCTGTATCGTTGGCCAAATTTATATCGTTTCTATCGTATATTGTTTCTATCGCCCACCCCTAAATTAATTCTAAGAATCTAAGCCAGGACTGCAATAATTATCTGTGAGCAAATACATGTTGAGCTTTTAGTTTCCTGGTTCAGTTTCAATGTAATTCCTTTTGCTACATTAAATTAAATGGTGTTTTGGCAGGTCTTTCTGTAAATACACCTCCTAAACACTAGTAACACTTAGATTTCAGAAACTGCAGTTTTGTACACATAGATCATCTGCTTATAAACCACCAAATATGCCCAACAAATGCACCCGATTGCTACTATTGACCTTCTATTTTTTGTTTTGTTCTTTGTGTGTGTATTTTGAAAATTACTGAGTAAATTAGCAGTTGGAATATCTGTTTGAACTTGCTTGTGTGGGTTTTGATGGTTACAGTGGAGAGACCATTAAATGAAAGCTGTTAAACACATGAACTTCAGACAGTTTTGATGGCGATTGGTAAGGAATCCATTGACTTTGTACTAGGATATAGAATAAGAACCAGCTGATGTCCAGTTCAGCTAGTTATTTCTAGAACAGTTCAGAGCTGCAGTGGCTGTAGGAGTAGCTGTAGCTCAGGTGGTAGAGCAGGTCACATACTAACGGGGAGGGTTGGTGGTTGCATGCCAGATATCCTTGGGCAAGATATTATCATCCATCGGAGTCTGAATGCGTTTGAATGTTAAATAGCAAGAGCATAGAAAAAAGTGCTTGTGCAATGGGTGTAAATTTGTGAATGGGTGAGTGAGGCAAGTTGTGTAAAGCACTTTAAGTGCTCAAAGTAGAAAAGCGCTATATAAGAACCAGTCCATTTCCCATTATCCAGTGTTTAAGAGCAGTGTTGATCAAACTGGCAAACACTGGTCTTGTAGAAGGACCTCCCTGTATGACCGCAGAGGCGAGACAGTGATGACAACAGCGTTCGTCCTACAGAACACGTGTGTGTGTGTGTGTGTTTGAGAAATGCCAGTAGACTGCAGTGTGCTGTTGTGACGTTTCCTAACACATTGGCATCATTGTTTCACAGTCTGGCTCTCACACTGACAGAGTGAAGCAGGTTAAATCTGGTTTATGGAGAAGCCTTTCTGTGCCGTATGTAGACCACACGCTTTCTGTTGTTCTTTTTAAACCCTCTAGTGTGGGTTTTAATACTTAATACTTCATACAAACGCCTTTGTTGGTGATAACATCTTCAAGTATGGAGAAACTAGTCATATGTATTGCTCAGGTCTGATTTTGGCCCCGTTCTTCCCCACAAACAGTCCTGAAGGTTCTGTGGGCCCTGTCTATAAACTCTGAGCTTTAGTGCTTTCCAATGATTTTCAACTGGATTTAGGTCAGATGAATGGCTGGGCCGTTCTAGCAACTTGAATTTCTTTCTTTATGTGTGTTTGGAATCATTGTCTTGCTGAGACATCCACACTCATTTCATCTTCATCATTCTGGTAGATGGCAGCAGGTTTTTATCAAGAATGTCTCTGTACATTTTCCATTCATCCTTCCTTCAGTTACATGAAGCATGCCAGTGCCATATGCTGAAAATCAGCCCCACACCATGATGTTCCCACCTCCAAACGTCACTGTTGGTATTGTGTTTTTGCAGTGCCTTTGACCTTTGACCTTGTCTAAATGTTGTTCTGCGCTTCAACATGCTTTTTCTTCAGCTGTGGAGCCTTGCATGGTGAGCGTGCATACAGGCCACAGTGGTTGAGTGCATTACTGATTGTTTTGTGTGTATTGTACCTGCTAATGCTAGGACTTCTTATTAATAATTATGTATTACATCAGTTTAAAATATTTATTAAACTTCATTTTTCAAGTTTTGTAAAAACAAAATTCAAAATAGAAATTAGCACGTTTTTCATTTTTGTTCATCTAAATTAGGTTGGATATTGGTTAAAGATGGCTGCTTTTGAGTCCTTGCTTTAATTTAGAAGCTGTAAAATGTGGTTATCAGTGTGGATGGATATTTGATGTTAGTTTTTAGAATTTTATAAATGATTAATCCTTTGTATTTTCTTTTCAGTCAGTACTATTAAAGTACTTATTTTGATATCAAAGCAAAAGTGCCTCAACAACTCTGTTTGAAAGCAGGGAAACAAGCACCTCCCCCATCCCACCCTAGTCCTTAGGCTGCTGATGAGGTAGACCTGTTGGTCTAGTTGTAGAAGTCCAGAATTCTTGGGGAGTGTGGTGGGGTGCAACCAGGGATTCAGACATGGATTACTAGTGGATTAGTGGCTGTGTCAGATGTTACTTCAGTTTGTGGAGATTACATGGAATTTCCACACTGTATGGCTTGCACCAACAGGAGAAGAAATGGAACAACATGGACAGTTCATTGTGCACATTAACTTCTGAAGCATCTAGCCGCTTTCACTGCACTCTTGGTGGCGCTGTCACTTGGTGTTCGCTCGCTCTGCGGTAGAGTATCACTTCCTGTTCCTGCTCAAACACTGGTGTTTCTGAGTAGCTTATTTGCTTAGAAATTTAATTAACAACTTTTAAATACATTCTTTTTTCATAGTATAATCTTCACGTGCTTCATCCGAAGCACACTTTCTGTGTACTCACCTAATTTATAGCCAAAGTATTCAGTCACTGTCTCTGTACTGTTTCGCTAGTTTAGCTTAGCTTGTAGCCGACTCGTTAGCACCATGGCTACTTCACCTGTCCCTCCTGCACTTTCTTGCTCATTGTGTCAGATGTTTAGTTACTCCTCAGCCTCCTTTAGCAGTAATGATATCTGTAACAAATGTAGCATATTTGCAGCTCTGGAGGCCAGGATTACTGAATTGGAGACTCGGCTTCGCACCCTTCATTCACCCGTAGCTAGCCAGGCCCCTGTAGCTGGTGCAGCGGAAGATAGCATAGGCCCCGCTAGCTGTTCCCCGGCAGACCCCAAGCAGCTGGGGAAAGAGGGCGGCTGGGTGACAGTGAGGAGGAAGCATAGTGCTAAACAGAAGCCCCAGGTACACCACCAACCCGTTCATGTGTCTAACCGTTTTTCCCCACTCGGCGACACACCCGCCGGGTGTCAAACTCTGGTAATTGGTGATTCTGTTCTCAGACATGTGAAGCTAGAGACACCGGCAACCATAGTCAATTGTCTTCCAGGGGCCAGAGCAGGCGACATTGAAGGAAATTTAAAACTGCTGGCTAAGGGTAAACGTAAATTCAGTAAAATCATAATTCAAGTCGGCAGTAATGACACCCGGTTACGCCAATCGGAGGTCACTAAAATCAATATTGAATCGGTGTGCAACTTTGCCAAAACAATGTCGGACTCTGTAGTTTTCTCTGGTCCCCTCCTCAATCAGACCAGGAGTGACATGTTTAGCCGCATGTTCTCCTTAAATTGCTGGCTGTCTGAGTGGTGTCCCAGAAACGATGTGGGCTTCATAGATAATTGGCAAACCTTCTGGAGGAAACCTGGTCTTGTGAGAGAGACGGCATCCATCCCACTTTGGATGGAGCAGCTCTCATTTCTAGAAATATGGACAAATTTATTAAACCCCCCAAAATATGACTATCCAGAGTTGGGACCAGGAAGCAGAGTTGCAGTCTTACACGCCTCTCTGCAGCTTCTCTCCTCCTGCTACCCCCCCAAAAACCCATCTCCATAGAGACTGTGTCAGCTTCCAAAAAGACAAAAAACAAACTAAAAACCAGCAACAAACGACTTAAACATAAACAATTACAAAGAAAGAACAATACAGTATCCACATCTGAACCAAAGAGTAAAACAGTGAAATGTGGATTATTAAATATTAGGTCTCTCTCCTCCAAGTCTCTGTTAGTACATGACTTAATAATTGATCAACAAATTGATTTACTCTGCCTTACAGAAACCTGGTTGCAGCAGGATGATTATGTTAGTTTAAATGAATCAACACCCCCGAGTCATTCTAACTACCAGAAATCTCGAAGCACGGGCCGAGGGGGTGGTGTGGCAGCAATTTTTCACACCAGTCTATTAATTAATGAAAGACCAAGACAGACTTTTAATTCATTTGAAAGCCTGATGCTTAACATTGTCCACCCCAGCTGTGAAACTCAGAAACCAGTATTACTTGTTATCATCTATCGTCCACCTGGGCCTTACACAGAGTTTCTGTCTGATTTCTCAGACTTTATATCTAATTTAGTTCTCAGCTCAGATAAAATAATTATTGTGGGTGATTTTAACATCCATGTAGATGCTAAAAATGACAGCCTCAACATGGCATTTAATCTGTTATTAGACTCAATTGGTTTCTCTCAAAATGTAAAAGAACCCGCCCACCACTTTAATCACACTCTAGATCTTGTTTTAACATATGGCATGGAAACTGAACATTTAACAGTGTTTCCTGAAAACCCTCTCCTGTCTGATCATTTCCTGATAACATTTACATTTACAATAATTGATTACACAGCAGTGGAGAGTAGACTTTATCAAAGTAGATGTCTTTCTGAAAGCGCTGTAACTAAGTTTAAGAATATAATCCACCCACTGTTATCATCGTCAATGCCCTGTACCAACATAGAGCAGAGCAGCTATCTGAACGCTACCCCAACAGAGGTCGATTATCTTGTTAATAATTTCACCTCGTCACTACGTACGACTCTGGATACTGTAGCTCCAGTGAAAACTAAGGTCTCTAATCAGAAGTACCTGACTCCGTGGTATAATTCTCAAACACGTACCCTAAAGCAGATGACTCGTAATCTGGAGAGGAAATGGCGTGTCACAAATTTAGAGGATCATCATTTAGCCTGGAGAAATAGTTTGTTGCTTTATAAGAAAGCCCTCCGCAAAGCCAGAACATCTTACTATTCGTCACTGATTGAAGAAAATAAGAACAACCCCAGGTTTCTCTTCAGCTCTGTAGCCAGGCTGACAAAAAGTCAGAGCTCTTTTGAGCCAACCATCCCTTTAACGTTAACTAGTAATGACTTCATGAACTTCTTCACAAATAAAATTTTTATCATTAGAGAAAAAATTACCAATAATCATCCCACAGATGTAATATTATCTACAGCTACTCTTAGTACCATTGATGTTAAGTTAGACTCTTTTTCTCCAATTGATCTTTCTGAGTTAACTTCAATAATTACTTCCTCCAAACCATCAACGTGTCTTTTAGACCCCATTCCTACAAAACTGCTCAAAGAAGTCCTGCCATTAATTAATTCTTCGATCTTAAATATGATCAACCTATCTCTAATAATCGGCTATGTACCACAGGCCTTCAAGCTGGCTGCAGTTAAACCTTTACTCAAAAAGCCATCTCTAGACCCAGCAGTCTTAGCTAATTATAGGCCAATCTCCAACCTTCCTTTCATATCAAAAATCCTTGAAAGAGTAGTTGTCAAACAGCTAACAGATCATCTGCAGAGGAATGGTTTATTTGAAGAGTTTCAGTCAGGTTTCAGAGTTCATCACAGCACAGAAACAGCTTTAGTGAAGGTTACAAATGATCTTCTTATGGCCTCTGACAGTGGACTCATCTCTGTGCTTGTCCTGCTAGACCTTAGTGCAGCATTCGATACTGTTGACCATAATATCCTATTAGAGCAATTAGAACATGCTGTAGGTATTACAGGTACTGCACTGCAGTGGTTTGTATCATATCTATCTAATAGACTCCAATTTGTGCATGTAGATGGAGAGTCCTCTTCATACACTGAGGTTAATTATGGAGTTCCACAGGGTTCAGTGCTAGGACCAATTCTGTTTACATTATACATGCTTCCCTTAGGCAGCATCATTAGAAGACATAGCATACATTTTCACTGCTATGCAGATGACACCCAGCTCTATCTGTCCATGAAGCCAGATAACACACACCAATTAGTTAAACTGCAGGAATGTCTTAAAGACATAAAGACCTGGATGGCCGCTAACTTTCTGCTTCTTAATTCAGATAAAACTGAGGTTATTGTACTCGGCGCTGAAAAGCTTAGAAATATGGTGTCTAACCAGATTCTTACTCTGGATGGCATTACCTTGGCCTCCAGTAACACTGTGAGGAACCTTGGAGTCATTTTTGACCAGGATATGTCCTTCAACGCACATATTAAACAAATATGTAAGACTGCGTTCTTCCATTTGCGCAACATCTCTAAAATTAGAAATATCCTGTCTCAGAGTGACGCTGAAAAACTAGTTCATGCATTTATTACTCCCAGGCTGGACTACTGCAATTCATTATTATCAGGATGTCCAAAAAACTCACTGAAAAGCCTTCAGCTAATCCAAAATGCTGCAGCAAGAGTACTGACAGGGACTAGAAAGAGAGAGCATATTTCTCCTGTTTTGGCTTCCCTTCATTAGCTTCCTGTTAAATCCAGAATTGAATTCAAAATCCTGCTCCTCACATACAAGGTCTTAAATAATCAGGCCCCATCTTATCTTAATGACCTTGTAGTACCATGTCACCCTATTAGAGCACTTCGCTCTCACTCTGCAGGCCTACTTGTTGTTCCTAGAGTATTTAAAAGTAGAATGGGAGGCAGAACCTTCAGTTTTCAGGCCCCTCTTCTGTGGAACCAGCTTCCAGTTTGGATTCGGGAGACAGACACTATCTCTACTTTTAAGATTAGGCTTAAAACTTTCCTTTTTGCTAAAGCATATAGTTAGGGCTGGACCAGGTGACCCTGAATCCTCCCTTAGTTATGCTGCAGTAAACGTAGGCTGCCGGGGGATTCCCATGATGCATTGAGTTTTTCCTTTCCAGTCACCTTTCTCAC
The DNA here is from genome assembly GCF_963576455.1 of Neolamprologus multifasciatus. NCBI lineage: Eukaryota > Metazoa > Chordata > Actinopteri > Cichliformes > Cichlidae > Neolamprologus > Neolamprologus multifasciatus. Next base: position 42,335,037 of record NC_140445.1, on the reverse strand, counting down.
TCACTATGTATTAATAGACCTCTCTGCATTGAATCATATCTGTTATTAACCTCTGTCTCTCTTCCACAGCATGTCTTTTATCCTGTCTTCCTTCTCTCACCCCAACCGGTCGCAGCAGATGGCCGCCCCTCCCTGAGCCTGGTTCTGCCGGAGGTTTCTTCCTGTTAAAAGGGAGTTTTTCCTTCCCACTGTCGCCAAAGTGCTTGCTCATAGGGGGTCATATGATTGTTGGGTTTTTCTCTGTATCTATGAAGCGCCTTGAGGCGACTTTTGTTGTGATTTGGCGCTATATAAATAAAATTGAATTGAATTGAATTAAAAAAAGAATATGTCATGAATGCTCAGTGCAGACGGATGAAACCACACAGTTTGTACCAGCCTTCTGTCATATCGGTACATGGGATTATAGCAAGGCATGTTGATGACACTGTGAGAGAGTCAAAAAGGGTCGCTTGCTTGGATTATTTTCCTAGAATTAAGAGCAAACCAGTATTGCATGGAATTAGTTTCAGTTCCCTCAGACAGGTGTTAAGCCTTTAAAATATATATATTTGTGTAAATAAATAAAGGGCGGGTGGTCTTTATCCTTCAACCTCAGGTCCTCTACCAGAGGTCTGGGATCTTGAGGGTCCTGCGCAGCATCTTTGCTGTTCCTAGGACTGCACTCTTCTGGACAGAGATCTCAAATGTTGTTCCTGGGATCTGCTGGAGCCACTCTCCCAGCTTGGGAGTCACTGCACGTAGTGCTCCGATTACCAATGGGACCTATGAGTTCTTCTCTGAGCCCTTGGTACATCTGTTCCTTCTTCCTAATGTTGCTTTCATTCGGTATCACTACAGCCGTATTCCTCTTCTTGTCCACCATTACTATGTCCGGTTGGTTAGCCACCACTATTTTGTCCATCTGTATCTGGAATTCCCACAGGATCTTAGCTCGGCCATCCTCCACCACCATAGGGGGGGCTCCCATTTTGACCTTGTGGCTTCCAGGCCATACTCAGCACAGATCTTTCTGTATGCTATGTCGGCCACTTGGTTATGGAGTTCCATGTATGCCCTGTCTGCTAGCATCTTGCACCCTGCTGTTATGTGCTGGATTGTCTCGGGGGCATCTGTGCACAGCCTGCACCCAGTTTCTATGGATCTTGTACTTGGAGCTTGTTCCTGTGCTGCCATGATTAGTGCTGCAGCTGTCAAGAGGTGCTGTGCTAGCTTTAAATCTCTCACAATGGATGTCCCTTTATGTTTTTGCACTGTCCTAATACTGAACTCATGATGTCAAGATGCATCGAAATATGTACACAAACTCATTTACTCACACATAAACACATTTCATTGCAATGTTGACCCTGTGCTAACTTGCATATGACAAATAAAAACTAAAACAGTGACACCACAACACTACCAATGTTCTGATGAGTTGACGATACTCATCTGTATCATCAGCATATATCATCAGTACTTATCACACTCACTCTGTATTTTGTCTCTAGTTCTCTGAGGTCATCCTCCCAATGACCCCTCTCACTCACAGTCATGAACTCTCTCTCTCACACACACTCTCTCTCTCTCACACACACACACACACACACACACACACACACACACACACACACACACAAAGATACTTTTTGGCTGAATATGTGACAATAAAAATTTGAGTTGTTAAAAATCATTTAAAAAAAAATATAGTGGTTGTTTCTTTTTAAACTCTTTCTGCTAACTTCCTCCATGCACAGGCCCAACTCTGCATGTGGCCACAGTAGACATAAAGAACCCGGAGATCAACAATGTCCGATTCCACAACTCCCACAGCCATCAACAGCCATATCACATCAACAACATGCTGAGCCACAGCGGCCTGAACCGGAAGGACAAGAAAACCAAAGGCAAGAAGAAGAAGCTGACGAAGGCCGATATCGGCACGCCAAGCAACTTCCAGTGAGTCCGAGTCACACCACACAGTGTACTGAGTGCTCCAGTGCTGAGCAAATAGGACTTTTTTTTTTTATTTATTGAACCAAATCAAATGTCTAAAATAATGAACATATTTTATCATTTAGTTAAACTTTTTCATCTGTCGATGGAGAAAATTAATATTTATTATTGCACAATCAAATTTTGACAGTTTAGTAACTGCAGTTCTTCCATATGGGCAAGCTGCTCTTGTGGCCATTCTGCTCTCTTAAGGCCTCCTGTCTTGTGGCCAAACAGATTTCAACTGCAGTATCCTAGATTTAACCTGGCAACAGTAGTCCTAGTTCTGCTGTGGAGATCTGCTGTGAGTGGGAGAGCAGAACAAGGACCACCAGCTGCAGTCTAAGTTGGTGCGGTTGAAAATTGTCTACGAGATGTAGCTGATTATTTCTCTGTTGTTTACTGTCACAAGGGTAGGGGTTAAAACGTGGTCCCTTTAGCACATGTGCATATATATCCTCACATATGCACACATACCACGCTGTGAAACCCACAAATATGACCTAATTCAGACCTCCAGCTCATAGTTCATCTCCAGAGTAAGGCTGTTCGATATAATGATATATATCGGATGACGATATAAAAACGTCTATTGTTTCTTTTTACGCTATCGTTTGTTTCGTGGTGTTGCAAAATAAACAGCTTACGGCGATATTTTTTCATGGTTTTGATGGTCACTGTAGTGGCTATATTAATTTCTTAAAGTTCTCTCTTTCTCTTATATTTAATATAACCACACTACAGACGGACAAGCGCCTGTTTTTATGCGTTGTCGTTAGCAACAACGACGGTAAAACCACCGCGTGTCTGCTTGTTTATTTTCCACATAAACCTTTCAGAATAAAGCTCAAGATCCTGTTGAGACCTTTCAAAATAAACTGAACAACGTGAAAGAGTATGCAGAGTGTTTATGGATGAGAAGCAAAAAAGAGCCGTCAGGTGCTAGAAAATAAACCTTAGACTCAAACGTTAGAACAGGCTTTACACGCCGTGTAATAAATACTCACAAAAAAAACGGCGGCCGTTACAACTTATGTCTAAAAATTTATCGTTTCATCCATCGGTTAAAACACTCGACTCCAGCTACATGACGCACAGCTGGAAACACTTCATGCAAGTCGAGCTGCCCGAGATTCACAGAATTTACAGAAAATGTTAAATTTTTGTGAATTACATTTACATTTCAGGTTGCAGGTTACATTTCACCGCGTGTTATACTTGTATAACTATGCATGTGACGAATAAAGAATCTTGAATCTTGAATCAAGGTGGCTGATTGGAAAACACAAGATTAGAAAGGCTGGTGTTAGCTGGTAGGCAGAGACTAAACAGCAGAAAAGCAAAAGTCTGCTTTACACATCCTAAAACTTAAAATAAACAATGACAAATGATAAAGTTTTTGGACTGTGGTGTCTGTACAGTCTGATCTAGCAATGATAGGCTCCTTTGTGGCAACAGTGAACATGTTGCATTAACGTCTGAGAGCCTTCAATGGCCACATTATCAGAGTGCAGTGTGTGCATTCACTGTGTATCATGTGCACATGCTAAACAGCTGATGTTCTTCTGTGTACTTACGCGTGTTGGCATGATCTCACTACACATCTGTCTTCTTCAGGCACATTGGTCATGTGGGCTGGGATCCAAACACAGGTTTTGATGTGAGTATCCCCTTTATATACACACACAAGCAGACACAGAAGCACAGTAGTGACTTGTGTGGTGGCTGCTTGATGAAATTGCACAAATTTGGCTCTTGTTGCTTCCTGCTCTGCATCTGAGAAACTGCACAGAAGGAATTTGCAGATTTTCTGTAAGCTCAGAAAAAAATCTGTAGGTTACATCTTTGTAACGCTGACTCTGTGGGCAATAATGTAGCTGTGACGCTGTCTTCCACTTTCCTTGTACTGGCAACATTTACAGTGTGTTACTGGATCATTTATGATACATTACTATATGGCTTGCAATTAATTAAAACGTACTTGTTTAAAGCTTTATGAGTCTACTTTACAGACCCAAAATGTATAAGGATGATGGATTCAGACTTGATTAGGCCCAGATCAGTCATGTCCCTGCAAGTCCCATTCGGATACATTTTGGATCCATTCACAGTTACTTATTGTCCCGACAAGATCAGGATACATTATTAGAAATGGCTCAACCTTCCAAAATTATACAGAAATATCTAAAATGTAGTTGACCAACATGTAGATCGCTCTCTAAAGGCTTCTGGCATTGTTTTTAGTTAAATTTCGTATTTAAATTTAGTTTTGTGTTTTCGTTTTTTTAGCTTAATGTAAAACTGTTACTGTTAGCAACAGTAACACAGTTAAACACCTCTCCTGTTGCTGTAAGAGAGCCATCATGTGTCAGTGAAGTCTGATAATAGACAAAATTATACAAAGTTCCACTGAGCAATATTAAAGTATATTTTTTTTGTAAATCACATTAAGCATTTTTATCCAAAATTATTAACAAGTTAAGACTGTTTCTGTTGTTTTCACATTCAGTTGTTATCAGAAGCTTGCATACACTCAACATGGGCGTGAATGTTTTGGTAATTTTGGGCTTTTAATGGTCTCTTTGAAGTGTTTTTTTTTAAGTTGGAATTAATGTACAGCATATAACTTTAATGATTTGAAAGATGCAGATGTTGGAGTTTATTTTGGGTTTTCTCTAATCCAGACCTGTGTCAGTTATCTTCTCTCTAGCTGATCATATCATATGAGTTACAGAAATCACATTTTGTCTAAAGATTTCTGAAGAAATAGACCAATTTTCCATTAGGTAGTGTTAAAAATGGCTCACAGCAGTTATACTGCACATCAGGCTGTGCACAGGAAATGAATCGTACTTACAAAAAACTCAGTTGCTGCTAAAACATCTATTTTAGTAGCAGCCTTTAAACAAAACCTGTAAGGTTAGTATCACCTTTAAAGCTTCGATAAATGTTTCTAATGCACAGAAGCATAGGGAAAATAAAATACCTGATTGGATACCAGGAATCAGGGTACAGCCAGTGTGCATTTCCTGCTGCTCACCACAAGGTGTCACACGGCACTTTGAGCGTCAGTCTGAGCTCCTGCACTGTGGACAAATTAAGCACTCATCAGACCTAGAACATGAGGAAGTCTATTATTAGTTTAAAAAAACAATCTAACATTAACAGGGAGCTGTTTAGCTTTTAAAACCAGTTTTATTCAGTTATTTATTGTAGGGTCTTCGCTTTAAAATATAAAGCACTTTGAGGCCACTGCTGGTGTGATTCAGCTCTATATAAATAAGACTAAATTGAAACTGAATTGAAGATCTTCAGCAGGAGTTAATATTTCCATAGACAGTGACAGTAAGTAACATACCAGGTTAAAGCCTTAGCCCGGATACATCTTTGTCTGCAGGCAACTGCAGACTCGAACAGCAAACTTACCTGTTCTTCCATATTTACTTCAGTCCTTTGTTTTGTTTTTTTGTTTGTTTGTTTTTGTTTGCACAGCATAAAAAAAATCAAACTGTAAAAGTATCGACAAAAAGATGTGAATTAAACTGCAAGCATTATGACATTCACAAAACAAGCATCGTGTTTACTTTTCTGGACCAACGTCAGTCATCTTCAGTGAAGACAGTGAAATCTGTCACATACATCCACACAGAAACCAAAGAACACACTTTACAACCCAGCAGAGTTTATATTTGAAATGTCATGTAGTATCACCTGTTATTTCTCCACTACATTGTATGAAAAAGATGACACCTGTGGCAGCCACCTAGTGTTTTGGTGTTCAGGGTATTTATTTTTAGTTCATATCATTTTATATCTCACAAACAAATTAATACGTCCACTCCAACTGTGTGGAAGCTTTAGGTAGTTATATTTAGGGCAATATCCCACAGTGACAGCTACAAATAAGCTAAAAAGATGTGATCCTTTTGTAGATTTCAAATAAAATGAAAGGTAAGCTGATGTAGTAAATATTCTTTTATTGGATTCGAAAATTGTACACTATAGGTTTTTTTTAGATTTTAAATATATCGGAGCATTAAACAGGCGGATGTGTTTTTGGGTTTGAGGGTCCAACAGGACAGAGATGATACAGAAAAATGACATCCTTATAAAGTTCACACTTTAAGTTTATGAATGTGCAACTTTTCACAGTTCTCATTCTCTAGTTACTTGCTGGATGAAAACATAATTTTGACTTATAAACACATGGACATACTTCATATAGAGAGGAAAAGGGGGAAATAGGACATAAACTCCTGCACAAATGCTGGGCTTTATAGCAATGATGACGGGCTCAGGTTGTGTGATATGAGCAGGACAAAAACACCACAGAAGGGGAAGAATGACAAAGTTCATTCTAATTGATAAGACTTTCATTTACCTTGTATCTGGGTTTAGATGTTATTGATATACAGACATATCTACTGTCTCTTTCTGCTGCCATCAGACATTAAAAAGCATTAGATGAAGTTTACGTCACTGTTACCAACGACCATATTAACGGCCACCCAAGTATTTTTGTTTTTCTGTGGCTAAAGTCATATTTGAGTTGCTGGCCTGGTTTTTGCACCATAAGGTCCTTCATAAGGTCCTCCCCAGCGTAAAGCATATTTTAAAATATACTTTGTCAACAGCTGAATAACCTGGACCCTGAACTGAAGAACCTGTTCGACATGTGCGGCATCTCTGAGGCTCAGCTGAAGGACAGAGAAACGTCCAAGGTCATCTACGACTTCATCGAGAAGAAGGGAGGGGTGGAGGCAGTCAAGAACGAGCTGAGAAGACAGGGTGAGCACACACACACACACACACACACACACCTGTGAACTGAACTGATAATTACAAATTGTTGAACAGCATAAAAAAGAGTTTTAAATTCCCATTTTTTGTCTTTCACAGAGAAATAGAAATTGTTGAACTAGAAATAGAAATGTCTTTGTTCAAAAATGTACTGTGAACACAGAAATGATACAGTATATTAATTAAATTTTTTAAATTAGAATAAAATGCTTATTTTTTTATTGTGTTGTTTACCGCTTCCAAAACACATAGCTATTTCATCGTTTTGGGGATATTTCATCATAAAAAAATAATAATAACTGAATAAATGACAGATTTAAGTGAAATGCTTCATAAAAATCCAGTTGATTCTCACTGGTCAGTGTATGAAGTCAGAGATCTGATATTTTTGAACTTTTATACATTCACATGTTGCAGTTCTTCTCACGGTTTTATCTTGAGATGCCACCTGCTTCCTTCTCCTTTTTTCCCATCACACAGCAAATATGAGCAGATCAAGTGCTTTTTTGAGTCTGAATTGTTATTTTGTGAAACATACTCAGATTCTTCTGTCCTGACTGTTTTAATCACGTTACCATGGACTAGTTAGAAAAGAGGAAAGAGGTGTTTGAATTTAGGACAGTGCCAGCGTATGTGTTGGTGTAAATTGAACCCCTCTTTAATTACCTGTTATATTCTAATAATGCGAGTCGTTCCCTCATTTATCTTTAATATTTTATAAGAATTTTATTTTTTTTTAGTGTTGCAGACTTATACTGGTTAGGTTATAAAATGACTTGTTTGAGAGAGTAGCCTGTAGTATGTTAGTTAGTTTAGCATGCACATGATATATTTTACTCTTGTGGCTTCAAATATTTCAGGTATCTACAGTCACATGAAGGTGGTTTGAATTTAGTAAGACAATCTGTGGTTACCTAATCTAGTTAACTTAGGAAAAGTTGGTGTAATCAGCATTATACCACTGAGAAACATCGACATGGATAAGACTCTAAGCTCTCAAGTATCATTTTACTTGGTGCATTTCAGGGAAAGATAAAGACTTCAGATGGTCTCTAAAGTTTCAAGGGATTTAGAGGTTTTTAGGTTCTTCCTAAAAAAAAATTCCAGTGAGCTGATTGGTCAATAGATGGTGATTTCTTACAAGTTTATCTCTTGTGTCAAACACAACCTGCTCTGCAGCAGACTGGGCCTGCAGCATAAGTAATTGTTGCAGTGTGGTAAGAACTGACCCACCTTAGACCCTTAGGCTATGTTCAGACTGCAGGTCTTAATGCTCAATTCCGATTTTTTTTTGATCAAATCCGATTTTTTTTGTCTGGTTGTTCACACTACAAATAAAATGTGACAGCAAACGCACTCCAGTGTGAACCCTCAAAGCGGCCCGCATGCGCAAAAGAAGACGTCACACACAACGTGCCATTTAGACCCAGACCCAACACTATTGTTTGACTGATGGCCATTAATATAAAGACTTGTTTCAAACTTTACGTTTCCCAATTTTACTGTAAGTTACAAAGTTATTTTGTTATTTACATATGGCCTAATAATTATCCTTATTGCTGTTTTAGAGGAGCGGTGCTTCAAAGGATAGTTGCAGATTTCTGTCAGAATCTGCGGATTATACAGTACAAATAAAATGTTCACGTTTCTCCAACGTTGTCTTTCCAACAGTTTCACTAACATCTACACTGGATGGCCAGGAAGCGTTCGCGATGTCTTCTCCGGATCTGATAATTGGCGTCTGTCTTGTGTCAGTGACGTAAAAGATGGATTTAATGCGACATGACCATCAAACAGCAGTCGCTTTCTAAAACATCGGATATGTATCGGATTCAGTACCACATACGAAAGTGACCCAGGTCGGATTTGAAAATATCGGATTTGTGCCGTTCACACTGTCATACCATGATCGGATATGGGTCGCATAGGGTCAAAAAAAATCCGATTTTATGCGCTTTCGCCTGCAGTGTGAACATAGCCTTAGTTACTTTGGGGCTTAGTTACTTTGGGGCTTAGTTACTTTTCTGAGCTCCAGATCCAGATGTTTCCCCAGATCACAGTGCTGCAGAAGAGTGGAGCAAAACTGCACAAGAGTTAAACGTAGGATGTTTCTTGTTGTGTTCTACTTCTACAGCTCCCCCTCCACCACCTTCTCGAGGCGGCCCTCCGCCTCCTCCCCCGCCGCCCCACAGCTTGGCTCCACCCCCACCCCCACCTCCACCTTCCAGAGGAGGCCGAGGAGCCCCTCCTCCCCCTCCTCCATCCAGGGCCCCGGCCTTAGCTCCGCCTCCACCACCTCCCTCCAGACCGGGAACTCTGGGTGCCCCACCTCCCCCACCTCCTCCCACCAGGGGAATTCACCAGCCGCCTCCTCCATCCCACCACCACCACCAGTCTCCCCCTCCTCCTCCCCTTCCTTTACATGCCTCTGTTACTCCCCAACCTCCACCCCCTCCACCTCTCCCAGTGGCACAGCATTCTGTGGTGAGCAGCACTCCTGCACTGCCACCTCCCCCTCCTCCTCCCCCACCTGGCCCACCTCCTCCTCCAGAGCCAGATAGCGTAGGTGGGGGTGGAGACTCGCCTCATTCACCAAGTCCAAGTGGGAAGTCGGTGCTGTTGGAGCAGATTAGAGGAGGAACCCAGCTGAAGAAGGTGGAGCAAAACAACAGAGTGCCAACTTCCAGTACTGGACGAGATGCCCTGCTGGACCAGATCCGACAAGGAATCCAGCTCAAGACTGTGAGTCAGTCCCTTTGATCACTTTGATCACTGTGATCACTGCAATAATACATAATAAATACTTGAGGTTTTATTTGCACATTTGCACTTTATTTGAAGACAGTCTTTTTTTTGTTTTGCTTTTTTGTGTTTTGTTTTGTTTTGTTTCGTTTTGTTCTGGGGTTTTTTTGTGAAAACCCACATTGTAGTTCCAGGTAGATTCTTCATAAGCTACTTGGAAATTTTACTACTTATTAGCCAGCTAACTACAGTCTCGGATAAGCCCACCAAAACTACCAGTAGAATGTTTTGGTTTTGGTTTTGTTGTTTGCTGCTTAAATCAGCCTGTCCACTGTCTACTCCAAAACTAAGCTTTTCCTATATTCAGCCCTTTTTAGACAAATCTTTTATGCCAGTGTAAACGTATCTATGCATTTCATACAGTCACTCAGTCTGCCTTTAAGTCAGACTTAAAAATTTATGTAATCAAGATCCTTTGTGGAAAAAGATGTATTCGGAGATCTGATGTTTCCCCATTTGTTTTATCTACTTCATAATCATAATCTATTTTGTAAAACTGAGCCTAGGTCTTATGTTATAATTAAATTATGAGGTTTTCTACAGTGTATATAAAGTACTGCAGTGTGGGCATACCATTCAACTAATTTAGCATGACTTTTAATTTGTAAAATGAGAGTTTGTTATGTTTTGGGTTGTTTGTCATTTAACGCAAAGTTCATAAATATCTTTTGCAAATGTAGAGCCTTTGTGAAGACTATTCAGAAAACAAGAGGACGTGTAGTGAATGGACATGGGTATTTCAGCAAAAATACTACTTGATGTTCCACTTTTCAACCCAAGTTTTTCCACCTCACCCCCAAAAGCTTCTGCTACTACTGGCAAAAGGTGGCAGTGAAGAAACCTACTAGACTACCAACCATGAGAAAAGATGCATTTTAAGACAATACATTTTTAATCTACCTTTTCATATGAGCAGTTTTCCATTATAAATGTCTAGATGCCATAAGATTCATTTAAAGTTAAAACGTTCATCTTAAAACAATAATGTGAAGAACAAACTCTGAACCACAACTTTCCTCTGGATTGTGTTACAATGCTACAATGTTGCAATTCTTTTTATGTATTCTGTTTGTCTGTTCCCAGGTGTCGGATCATCCAGAGTCCGGCCCTCCGACACCAGCTCCAACCACAGGCATTGTTGGTGCTCTCATGGAAGTGATGCAGAAGAGGAGCAAAGCCATCCATTCCTCAGGTAGCAGCCTGAAAATGTTCCTTTTTCTGTCAGTCAATTTTCTCCATGGACCTTTCAACCTGTTGTTCATTGTTTATTCTTTAAGTTTTTCTTCTGTTGTTGAAATCAGAAAAATTACCAGTATTTCAGTTTAGTTTTCTCATCAAACATGTAATCAAGTACTTATCACTGCCCCACCTCTTACCACTGTAAAAAAAAAAAAAAAAAAAAGTGTGTGTGTGTTCATCTGTAAAGTCTGTTCACTCGTTTATTTCCTGTTTAGATTTTGATTGACTGAGCCAATATGAAAACTCTCCGCCTTCTTCATCTTAATGTTTCTTTTCTCAGATGAAGATGATGATGATGACGAAGATGAGGATTTTGAGGACGACGATGAGTGGGATGACTAATCAGCACACACACACATACAGTTTCTCCTAAAAACCTAGTATCTGACTGACTAAAAATGTAAATGTTGTATGAACTTGCTGTATATTTATTTTTGCCTTATTTCCTCTCTTTTTTTAAAAAAAAAAAAAAAGATTATTACAAATAATCTGTGCAATACCTGATCCGTTAAATCTGGTCCGTTTGCCACACATCCTCACAACTCCACATGTCATTTCCCTCATGTCATTAGAAGCACTTAAATCCAGCATCAGCACAATGTGGAGACGGCACCAGCTACATTTCACTTTCGCTAATAGGTGAATAGAGAACACTCAACTTTGAGGAGTCTGAATCTGTGTGTGCTCCTTGAGAAATATTTGTGTGCGTTTTCATGTCTTCATTCCTTGTTTAAGAAAATTAAAAGGGAGACCAAATGGGCATGATCATCTTTGTGTTTGATAGCAGTTGGTTTAGTATTAGAGAACACTATTAGTTTCTTTTCATACTTTCAAGTTCCCTGCGAAATTTTGGTTGCTTCTTCTTTTTTTCCCTTTCCTTTGATTCATCTGTTGCACCATGTCCTCGACTTCCATGATAGTTTTTGTTTTTTGTTTTATGTTTTTGTTTTTTGTATTTGTATTTTTTGGGGGCGGGTCAGGATATCAAGCAGGACAATGGGGTCCTTTAAAAGACTGAAAGTTACTACTTCAAACATGACTGGTAAGTTAGGTTTTTGTTTGTTTTTTTTTTTCATTGGATCTAGTTCTTTTTTTTTGCCATTCTTGTGACATTCCCTGCAGCATGTGGGTTTGCACTGCCTGTGATCCTGCATCTGTAAACATTGTAGGAAAATTACTTGTTTTAAATTTTTTTTTTTTTTATTGCCCTCCGGTGAGGCTTAATGCTGCATTTAGAAGCTACTGACGTCGACCAAGTGAAAAAGGAGCGAGACAGGCAGTGGTGGTGCACAGTCAATAAGAATACTAAATTGTATACCTAAATAAATGTTATTTACAGAGAGGCGCTTGTCTTCTATTCTTTGTCTGAATGGTTTACAGCAGAAATTCACTGAGATTTGTCACATGGGATGTATGTGGAGTTGGTTTCAGGGAAGAGGCTTAAAATGACTAGCCAGTCAACTCATGTGCCCAAAATATTTGCATAAACACACCTCTCCGCAGTTCCCTCACACGGACTCGTACCTACATGTACATCTAAAAATAAAATATCTATGTATTGATGGTATATACTGACCAAATGTTGATAACCCCTCCTTTAACCATACATTCTTCACTTCACTTTCGGATCACTCTGACACCACCATTATAATAGGGGGAGACTACAACCTGGGTTTTAATCCAGGAATTCATAGAAATTAGTCAAAGGAACTGGGAGTCTACAGATATTCTTAAACAATACATGAATGATTTTGGTCTTTGTGATGCTGTGTATTCACATCACCCCACTCTCAGGGACCAGTGCACCACTCACATTCTTCCCGAGATTACTTTTTAGTTAGCAGCTCCATTATGAGGGATATTACAGGCAGATTCGTTCTATCAATATTGGTGATTGTGCAGCAATGTCTTATCTCTGTGACACAAAGAAGATGCATCACCAATTAGGAACTGGAGATTTAATACATCATTACTTAAAGAACAATATTTCATTCATTATTTCAAAAACCAATGGGAAATGTATTGAAAAATTAATTACCCTAAAATACTTAAAGTACTCCTTAAACTAGGTTGCAAAGCCCTTGCCAGAAGATTAGAAAAAGTCACTTCATTCATAATAGGTTTTATCAACACTCAGCCAATAAAACATGCACGCTAATAAATGTAAGAGATTATTGCTTCATCAACACATAACTGTTTCTATACAGGAAACATGTGACTACAGAGCCTATATATGTAGAAAAACTATAAAACTGGCGTCTAAAATGGTTCTAAGTTTGACATTGAAAAGATGTCCACAATAACCACATTTGGATCATAAATAGCCCTTACATGGAGGTCCTATGAATGTCTACACTAGAAGTTCAATAGACGCTGAAAAAAGACCTCGCCTGGCATTGCAAAACAACCCTTTCACTGGACCAAAACTGTAAATCCAAAGATAACCCTCATAATGCCCACTCGATTGCCATACACCTGTTGTCCTCACATCACTCCGACATCACTTTGCGCAGTAAGTACTCTGTCAACTGAAGTAAATCAACAGTTCTGCCTAGTTGTAAGTTGTAAATCTCAGATCACTGCCACCACTCCACAACACTCAGGTAACATTAGATATTTAGGTATAAATTTTTGCAAGTTGGAAAACCTTATCTTTATCACTCATTGGAAGAATTCCTACAATTAAAATGGTGGCTCATGAACTACACCACCACAGTCAGGTGTCACTATGGATGATGACACTATCCAAGTAGGTGGCAGCATATGCTTGAGGGTCTGGAAAATGGCTTGAGCTATGAACAAGCCACACGGAAGTGTGATGAATTGGTACCAATCATACAGAGTGGAGAATGCCGTTTTTTCTTGGACTCTGGAGATGAGGGAATCAGCCGATAGCTCTTGATAAAATCCAGTATTGTGAAAAAAATGAGTCAAGGAGCTTGTCGATCTGGGGGCACGGAGATTTATTCCTTCTGAATAAATTGTATTTTATGTTCAGGTTGCCTGTAGGGCTGTGAACGTGTCATTATACTGGGACGCGCAACAAAATGTTGCTCTATGAAGTTGGTGTGACTGGGTAGGGGAGAGAACACATCTGCAAAACGCTGTTGCAATTCAGCAACATCTTTTCTTTGGTTCTGTATGAGATGGTCATCATAATGAAGGGAGGCAGGAATTTGGCACCGCCAGACCTTATTCCACCTCTTTCCTTCTCCAAGCTCACCAGGGAAGCAGTTTCAGCCTTTGTCCATGCTCTTAGGAGGTTAAGGTGCAATTCCTGGGCTTGGAGAAGGTTCTCCCTTGATAATCTTCACAATGTGTGTAGCTTTTCTCTCAGGTCCAGAAAGTACAAAATTTCTCTTTTATCTGGGCATGGACCTCCCTCACAGTTTCCTTCAGTTAGGTCCTACGCCCCCTGCGGCTCCCTGCTAAACAGTAACTCAAAGAGAGAAAATCTCATGGGAGCATGGGGCATCTCCCTGCTGCAAACAACATAGGTCTAACCAGTGAATGAACTTACAAATCATGGATTTTAGTCTTATTTAGCTGCTCCACCAACCTGTCAGTCTGAGGGTTGGTGAAACAGATCTAATGCCCAATAATTCACATAGTTCTTTTAGTGTGTGAGACATGAACGCCGTGCCCTTGTCAGTGAGTATCTCCTTCAGAATGCCAACTAAAGAGAAAACCTGAAACAGTGCCTGCGCAAGACTTTTTGCAGAAATGTTGCACAGCAGCCCTTCTTTGCGATATTGTGTTGCATCCTTTAGAACTAATAAAAAGTGAGTGAAGTGCCCGATGAGGTCCGTGCCAATGCACTAAAATTGGACCTCTATTAAAGGTAACAGGTGGCCGGCTGGTTCACCAGGCAGCAACAGAAGCAGCTGCAGCAGTCATTTCCCTTTGGGCCACTGGTACGTCTCTGCAATAGCCTGAAAAACCTCCAGGAAGGCCAGTGGTTGTCCCCTTCATCTGTTAGAGTGTCACTGTGGGTTCCAGGAGGGGCAGCGGTGGTGCCCAGGAGGTGCCAGAACAAGCAAAACAGATTGCTCAAAACTTTGGTGTAGCACTCAGCCTGGTTCTGCTACCGTTCTAGCTGTTGTTGGTGCACTGCCATCTGTTCCATATGCATGGCGGTAACTCAACCACGATATTGGCGCATTTGCTGGCTACGCCAGTTGCTGGTCCATTGGCATCACTGTGGAAGTAAGACCCGTCACACTCAGCACTGTACTATTAGTGACGATTTATTTATAGTGCTTTATATACAATGACAGAGGTGTAGCTTTTCAGCTTCTGTTGGCTAGGTTTGCCCTCTTCTTGTCCTCTGTCTGCTCCCACTCCTCTCTTCTGGGTCCCGGCATGCTACTCAAATAGTGGCGACATGATGAAATTAATGAGAGACAGCTGTGACCTCTACTTTAACCTCTACTCTACTATAACTTTTAGTTTAGCCTCATCCCCCTTATCTGTTCCCATGTTCCTCTCCTTGTGTTCCTTTCCGTTCCCCCAGTCTGTCATGTATTTCATGTCTGCGTGTTCCACATCCTATTGTCAAGCTTGTGTTGTCACGTCTACATCTCTCCATGTTTTCTGTTTTATTTTGAAAGTCTTATGCTTCCATGTTTAGTGTGTTTAGTTTTGCTTCCCCTGTGGCGTCAGGTTAATTGGTGACAGTTGTGTTTCTCCAGGTGTTTTCCACGTCAGGTCCTAATCATTACAAAATTCAGAAATTTCAGCAAAACATCAGGGTGCACAATTTAAACATAAATTTTCATCACTTGGTCCCAGGTGGAGCGTGGAGTGTCATTCCAGACTCCTCCTCCTGGAAAATCATCCGTGGAGCGAATTGCCAGAATCAGCGGGGTCTCCTGTGAAGGCCCTGCCATTTCTTCCTCCCCTCGGACAGCGGCGTTCAATAATCATTCTTTTATTAAATCAAAGCTTAAGATGCTGGTTCAAAATGGGTCTCTAACCCTAACCCAAAAAAAAGTAATTACCACTCTGTCACTGTGTAACAACCAACCCCATAGCAGGGTTTGTTGTTACACACCTCTTTATAAAGATTTACCTAGCTACCACTAGCTTTAGTTTGTTTAGTTTAGACTGACTCAAATTAACTTCACCTTTTTAATAAGTGTCCATATTTTTTTAATGGCTAATGTTTTGTGATCTATCATTTATTTCATTTATTTAAGATTTATTTATGTAGGTAGTCCCTTTGAAATTGAATATCTCATGTAATATAATAAGGAAAACCATATGAAAAATTACTCTGACCCATGACAATTACATAAAACTTCTTCCTCTCAAAGTTTTATGTTGGGTCCACAAATTCACCAGTAAAAAAAAAAAAAGAACTAGTTTGTCAGGTCAAATGTGTGATATTAACACAACTCTACAGTTCTCACTAATGTGCCAGTAACAAGCAGTGTGACAACAAGTTCGGAAAGATTGACACAAACGGTAAATGGTGAGGTGAGTAATAAATATACTTTTAGCAAATCATATCTCAACTCCCATTGTGAGGAAACAGATTTTATTTGTGTTCTTCAAATGCTGCAGGGGTTTGAAGACTTTCAGCTGTGGACAATGGCTACTGTCAGAACCACTCATAAAACAGACTGACTTACTGATGCTTCTGCTTTAAATCACAGTAAACTTTTATTTAAATGTAATCAACGTAAAGTAAGTAGTATTGGGTTAAAATACATGGTACCTTTGTTCATTTACTGCTGTGCTTTTCCTGAAGTATTAAAAGCTTTTGACAAAGTTACAGCAGAGAGAGAAGCAGAGCCAGAAGTAAGTGTAATTCTGAGATGTCGGCAGTCTAAGACCCAGTTACCCAAATGCCAAAGCAACTTTCTTCACTTTGCTTCATTTCATGAAGCTTTCATGTGTATCCGCCATGTTTGCCACACTAAGCATTAAGATTACTACACAGACACAAAGTTTCACAGTTAGAGATGCCAAAGTGACGTAGTGCTACTTGCACTGGTTGTTGTGGTGCCGCAAAAATAAAACATGAAAGTCAACTATAGGTTTGAAGACATTTTTTAAAATACATTGACATCAAAGTGACTTATGGCTTTTACAAGAGGATTTATAACTATTTAATTTTTTAATTAAATGGTCAATATTAATCTGTTAATACATTATGGTATTTAAACATTTCCATAATATAATATTTTAAAAAAATGATATTGATATAATTACTGTTGTTTATAGAACCTGACAAAGCTGAAAACTTCAGCCATACATTGCATCGTATACAGTGTTCCTATGCCTTCATACAATAAAAGCCAACAATCCACCAAGGCGGGAAAGAGGTAAAGTGTAAACTAGCAGAAGACTGTGAATGGTCCCTCCTGAGGTCCTGTCAGTGCTTCATACGTCAGCTCCCTCCTCTTTTAGAAGTCTGTTATCTAACAGGACCACAGCCACCTGTATTTGCCGTGGTTTCAGCACTGTTGCGCTAACATTCATAGTCCTCAATGGAACAGTGCTGTCGTGGTTACAGTGCTGTTACGTTGCTATCTTCTCTCATGCTCTCCTCACTGCTACTAGTTGTGTGGGTGGAGTTTCCGTTGTGGCTGGAGATCATCATGGCGCTGTCTCTCAGGGATGCTCCGACATTACTGGGCAATGAGACACTCTGTGGGAGGGGCCTACCCACGGTGTAGCTATGTGGCCCATTGCTAAGTGAGTCTCTGTCCGGCATAGTGGTGCTGTTAGTGACCCGGTGGGAGTCGTAGGGTGTCAGGCAGTCATTCTCCAGAATGAGGTCACCTTCATCATCATCGTCACCACCATCATCACTGTCACCCTCAGCAATGCTGTTGCTGTGGTAACAAAACACATGCCAAATGATTAATAAAAAAGTGAATGCAATATAAACTGCACATGTCTGTTCCTATTGGCAACTTATGAATAAAGTTGAGAATTCAGCTAGCTTTGACTGCATTTTTCTAAAACTCATGATTCTCATTATTATTTCAAAACAACAGTTTCAATGAAGTTTCATTTCACTAAATGTTTAAGCACAAACTTCTTTTTCTTTTTCTCCTTTAACAGATATGATGTATGCCAGTGCTGCCACAGTCCCCATTCTTTCTGTTCATAAGCAGGCCCAAAAAAAGATAATATGCATGACAAACCTTGCAGTGATGGGATTGCTCAGAGAGGCAGGGCTTTGTGAGTCATGTGACACGGCAGAGCCTGTAGATCCAACTGAGCCCAGAGAACCCGAGTTACCTACAGAGGTTTTACTCCTACGATGCGTAACATTGTTCCTCTGGTTAGCTGGCTTTACGGTCACAATAAGGTTGTGACTATTTGCCACCATCATGTCTGTGACCTAAAATGACAGATGAGATAGTCAAATAGGGCTTAAATGATGCGATGAAAAATGCAGCTGTTTTTCTTAGATTTACAGTGTACATATTATTATTTATTATATTATATAACATATAATATTTTTTATGAATATAATATTGTGCAATTTGCACTCCACTCTTACACAATGCCAGTCTTACTTTATTTGTTAGTTTATTTGTTATTTATTGTAGACTTTACTATTTTTACTCTTTATCATGTTGCTGTAACACAAAAGTTTCTCTTTTGCACTCCACTGAAACATGTGACAGTTAAAAGCTAATCTTTAGCCATTAGGAGTGGCCCATGGTGAAATTAGCCATTCGTTTTACCAAACTGTATTCTACAAGGTGTGTGTGCGTAAGTATGGGAGGGTCCGGTAGCTTTTAGAGACTTGATTGGGCAATACATTGTCAGTAATTAAAATGAACGAATGGGCTGCTGTCAGTGCTTGTAAAGCCAGTGCGCAGCAGCGCTTCAATTGACCCATTGGCCCAAAAGTGTGTTGGCCTACCAGTATGCCAGATTACCAGCCCTGATTGATTATCATTAAAATGCTCTAATGAGTGCATATAGAGTGACTTAACACCCCGTTACTTTGATACATACAAACACTGGTCTAATCATTACTACTACTTTTACTTCCTAAGCTGTTTTTGAACTGTTACTTTGTAAGCTTGTATCCACTACGGATAAAGAAAAAAAACGACACACACAATCAAGTGCGACTGTGTTGTAATTTATGGGCAAAGTACATTTACTGTTCATGAAAAAGAAGCACACTTGAATCTTGATCAAGTTAATTCTGAATCTTCTTCTGTATATATTGAATTTTCTTTGAGCCTGGAAGGGCATTTACCTGATCCAAAGATTTTCCTGCTACATCGATGCCATTGACCTCGAGGATCTCATCGTTAACACCCAACAGCCCAGTGCTTTCTGCTAACCCACCACGCACAAGACGAGATATGAACACCCCTGGAACCTTCAGGAGCAAGAAGAAAGATACAAATATGAGACAACAGCTTTTAGCTATTATAGCTGATATTAATATATTCATAACTTTTATCTTTATGTCTGCATGAAGGTACTACTTGCTGATATTTTCAGAGAAATTTTGAGATGGGGTATCTTACTGGCCCAATCCTAACTGCACAATTGGTACATCATTGGTGAATTACAGGGAAATAATTCATCAATTTTGTCAGCATTAAAGGCAGAATACTGTCTTGTAAGCAGGGTAAAAGCAAAGTAACAAACCTTACCTTCTCTACGCCCTGCGGTGTCACCCGCACGCTCACGCCGTCACGTATGTAGAACCCAAGTGGTTTTTGAGTGCCATGCTTGTGAAGTCGTACCCGTCGATGTGTCTCAGGCAAAATGTCCACATCGATGATTGAAGAAATCTGTCTGAAGTTCTTTGGCGGTCCAATCATGAGGCCAGATCTGCCCTTTGAGTGGGTGGAGCCTGAGCCAGTGGCGCGCAGGCTCGTTAAGCCCAGCCCCTTTCTACGCCTCTGAAGGGAGTTGGTGCCAAAAATGATAGGTTCATCCTCTTTAAGAAGACACAAAAGAATGGAGACTGTTAATGGCTACTTGCTGATTTGTGATTCTTTTAAAGTGTTAAACTTTATAGTTACGGTGTATTATTTACACCATAATTGGAAAAAATAAAGTCCATCCATCTTCTTCCGCTTATTCGGGCTGGGTCGCGGAGGCAGCAGCCTAAAAAGAGAAGCCCAGACCTCCCTCTTCCTGGCCACCTCCTCCAGCTTGTCCAGGGGAACACCAGGGTGCTCCGAGGCCAGCCGAGAGATATAACCTCTCCAGCATGTCCTGGATCTGCCCCGCGGCCTCTTCCCGGTAGGACATGCCCAGAACACCTCACCCAGGAGGCATCTTTGTTAGATGCCCGAACCACCTCAACTACCTCCTTTCAATGTGGAGGAGCAGCTGCTCTACTCTGAGTCCCTCCCAGATGGCCGAACTTACCCGATCTCTAAGGGAGGCCAGCCACCCTTCGGAAGAAGCTCATTTCCACAAGTCTTTGATATTGGATAGTTGAACTTTTCATTCCAAAGTTTCTACATTCAAAAGATCAGAGCTTTCTTGTGTGTACTGTCAGTCATAGATATAAACACAATATTACTACTAGCTTCAGATCATTTTTTCCCACAGTTCCATTCTGTCTGTATCCATATTTTGTCAGGAATAAAACCAGCCATTTTAGCTAACTGAACTACAGATACAGATAGCAGTTGTAACACGCAGAATAACTATTAAAATGTCAAAAAAATGTAAACTTTCACAATTTTCACATTTTTCAAAACTTCTACCCAGTTCTATAAAATCTTTGAACTTATACCGGAATGACGGAAAGAGAAAAGCATGGAGAAGAGGGAGAAACAACTCATCATCTGATGCACATTAGCTGTCAAACAGGGTTAATGGGAATGTATGGCTGCCAGTGTGTGTGTGCATGTGTGTGTGTACACATGCACGCACACATTAGGTCAATAGGAAGCAGCATTAAGCAGCATTAATGGTTAATGCACAAAAATAATGTTTCCTATCAAGGCATACAGAGCCAGACTAAAGCATGAAGACACAAACATGGTTAAGCCTTCTCTAAATGCACAAATAATGCAATCAGATCCCTCTAATTTTGCAAAAGCTATTTTTGGACCACTATAGATCAACCTGTATTGATCATTATTTTGTGTTCTTGTATGTTATATACAAGGACACAAAATATAGTCTTTTTCAGAAATAGTTAAACATGTGCTAAACCTCATACAAAAGTGTTAGATTCCAGTGTGTCCCAGTTAGACCAGCTCCTACAGGAAACAGTGAGGAATGATCACTGCCCCACCACACTCTCAAATAACTGTAAATATTTATGGCAGATCTGTGACATGCTAGCTTTACTTTGCACATTTTTTACTGAATCTCATCTTTGTTTATTTTTTGACCAGTAAAACTGGTGACAATTTGAACCAAAATTTTCAAATTTGGATTCATCCCTCCATCCAACCTGTTGGTACTGATACTGATTTTCAGTCCAGTTCTAGCGTGACCGCTAATGATGGTAACAGCAGGCATAATCGACCTGTGTGACTGTTTTCTGCCAAAATTTTAGCCCAGCCAGGCTTACTTATTAATCAGTAGTCTTGGCATTCTGGCTGCAGGGCCTTCGCTCATCTCCACAACTTTTCCCATTTTATAAAACACTCTATGACCTCATAATAAAATCACCAAAACACGCACTATAGCCGAAATTACAGTGAACCCACGATCTCTAACATGTATGTGGAGTGACATTGACAGACAACATCAAAGTTATAAGATCAGACATGAACCTCCCCCTCTCTGCTGGCTAAAGCTTTAAATATTTGCTGCTTACTACTATCATAAGCTTTGGAGCTCAGAAATGGTATTCAGGATGGCCGTAAAGAGTAAATCTGTGTCTGTGTCTTAGTGCCCCATATATCTATCCCTAATGTACCATGTTTCTGTTATCTGCAGCTGCCATGAGCATTTGTATGTTTCTTTCTAGTGTGACCTCACTCTGTAGTGGCCCACCATCTGGAGCCCAAGGGGGTGCCATATGGCCATATGCAGTGCAGGACAACAACAGGCCTGTGCACAGTGCAGACAAAGAGGGAGCGTCATTCTGTAAGGGCTTTGTTACTTCACCTCCTATTTAAAAGCAGACTATTAGGTCTGAAACTGTATAATTTTTTTCAATTGTGATAAAAGCTCCTGTATTCACGTGACGCTGTTTTACATTTAAAACAATGCATCAGACAACTGGTGCATCTATTGTGTTAATGTCAGTGTTATTTTGTTTAAATTGTATTTGTTAAAACACACTTTTTTCAAAGCTCTTGTGTTTTGAACCCATCAACCATGATTACTTAGTCTATTTACCGCCGCTCCATTTCTTAGTGTTTCTCTCAGTGCAACATGACATTTCTGTGCCACGTGTTACAGACAACATATCCTCATGCCACAAGTTGTACTGTATCAGTAGTTTCCAGTTTGACTCATTTTAGTTTATCAGATGCAAAATTGTGATGTGAAAGGTATTTTGTCTCTTAGTTATCATAAATCACCTCAGAAACATACTCAGGGTGGAGCAGCACAAATGTACACACTGCTCTTCTGTCAGTATTACTAAGCCCATAGTCACTTTGATTCTTCACATGGAACTTTACTGATTAAAATACATATAACTGCTTTGTGTGTCAAAGTCTACTCGATGTCGACTTTGTTGCAGTGTTAATGTGTTAAGGTAATCAACAAGTGCAAGTCAACAATTCTCTCTCTCTTTCTCACACACACACACACACACACACACACACACACACACACACACACACACACAGAGTAGTGTGTGTGTGTGTGTGATATGACTGATGAAGTCTCAAAAGACATCAGTCATATGAACTGAGTGAGATTATCTTGCTCCAAAAAGTAAAATAAACTCACTCATGGCTAATGGCTTAAAGCAGCAGATGGGTTTCTATCCTGTGGTATTCCCCTGTCTATCCCTCACTCACAAACACATACTCACAAATGCACACATGTGCTAACACACAAAGACAAGCTGTAGTAAAGGTCAAAATGAATGTAGCCAAGTAAGAGGAATTAATGTGGAGAGAGAAGCGTGTAGGAAAGGAAACACATATCTGCTGTTTTCAGTGTAAAATGAACTTTTTGTTGCCTTCATAAAGGGTTTGATGATGTCTTCAGTCATTTAGAAGTCTTTTACATTTCACTGAATACTTACAAGTGAGACTAGTGAGCAACAGAGCTGCTACAAAGACTACTAATAAAATGTGAGATCCTTACTGAACTTATTTGAGACAGACCTGGTTAGTTAAAAACAAACTATCGTCACCACTTAATCTTCCTGTTTCTCTATCCTTCAGCTGTGCAAATTTTGCCAATCGTGTGGATGCAGTGAATAAATGGGATTACACTTCAGGAATGAAAGATAAGTGATTGTGGGAATAGATTTTTAGCTGCCTTACTCAAGTCCTAATCCTTTCTAGTGACGCCACTACTCCTAATGCAATGCATGGGTTTAAGATTTTTCAGTAGGATTTACAGGATTTTATCATTTCTGGACGGCAGAGTTTAAAAGAGTAAACAAAGCGAATACAAGCCTCCTCAATAAGATTTCAACAAACGTATTGCACATGCACATGTTTGCTCTCTCTGTGTTTCCAGGGCCTTGTTTTCCTGAGCTCTCTTCCTTTTTAGATCCCCAGACCATAGAGCTGATCTGATTTGCTGGCAGCTGTCTGTGACTCTGATCTCTAGCAGCCTGCTACGCAGCACATTAATGTCATCACATCCTGAGTTATGACATAGGATGAAAAGGTGTACTGGGAGACAACAATGGTACGGTGTATTAGAAAACACTCACATAATCCATAATGATGGATGGATAAACATCACCAATGTCAGCAGGTGTAATAAGTGTATAAGTGTTTCTGCTTCATATGTAGTGTCTCAGGGGTAAACGATAAAGCTCACTAACATTACAGTCGACCTGTAAAATTACAGGATGCATTTTTGTCTTTCTTGAATTATTCACTCTTGGTATGTCTTGGGCACAAAGTATGTGCTACCAGAGGTGTGTGCTACGAAGCCAGTTTAACTGGTTAGTGACGTCATAGTTGTCAGTGTCACAAGGGTGGTTGTCTTTTTAAACTTGGATACATTACTGTGGGTTATGTTCTTTGGTTTAACAGTGGATGGAAGTGCCAATTTTTCACTAATTCTTGATTTGTATGCTTTAAAAAGAGGTTCAAAATAGGAAGAAGCTGCCATTCTCAGTGGGAATACTGAGCTTGCTGACCTCTGCCGATTCAGTGAAGTAAAATCCAGACACATAAGGGTAACAAATAAGCCCTCAGTGTACTTTTGAGCAATGAAATGATTTCAAAATTAACATGAAATTTAACAAGCAGTCAGATTAAATGCCAGCACTGGAATAAATTGTTTAGAACCAGCTGGAGTCAGTGAAGTGAGCTCGGGAAAAGCTCAGGAAAAATGCGTGCATGACCTAAATTGGTGGACAAGAATTATCAGATTCTGTAAATTCTTTAAAACTGGTAAGCAGTGATTGATTAAAAATAAGAGCAATGGGATTGTTCATGTACAGTGAGGGTGTGCTGGGAATGCCTGGCAGAGGCCCCCGGTTCATGAGATCTTAAACTCCGACTTCAGGCGGAGCTTCAACAACATTCCAACGGAGGCTAAGGACATTGAGTCCGAATGGACCATGTGCAGCACCTCCATTGCTGCAATGAGGCTACAGGCTACTGCACTGAGCTGCAGCTGCAAGGTGGCCGGTGCCTGTCATGGTGGTAACCTCCGAACTTGATAGTAGATAACCGAGGTGAAGGGAGCCAACACGCTAAAGAAGGAGTCCTGTTGGGCTTGGTTAGCTTACGGGACTTCAGAGGCAGCTGATGGGTAACGGCAGGCCTGGAAACGCCTCGGTGTTCTCCATTAAAAGCTGGAGGAAGTGGTTACGGACAGGGAGGTCTGGGCTTCTCTGCTTAGGCTGCTGACCCGACAATGTGGCCCCAGATAAGCGGAAGAAAATGGATAGACAGATGGATGTGATCGTCCACTAGTAAATTAATCATTGATGTTATTCTCTTGGAGGGACAAAAACATTTTAAAAAGACATGAAATATACTTTGGAAGCCATTAAAATAACTGTAGGATCAATGTGTAGAAAGACATATAACATGTTTAAGAGATCTGTCATTTAGATTGCTTTGCAAAGTAATTTTTAATTAACTAAAAATGTATTTTTACCTAATTTTTTCTCTTACCTCTCTTGGTTATAATAATGCGGAGCAGCGGATTGGCTGATGCAATGGCTTTGTGGTAATTTTCATCATTGTTGATTGGAAGGAGGTCCCCGTGGACATCTGCATATCCTAATAGCACATCAACACCAGGGATATGATGAATCGTTTGGAGGAGGCGGTAGAACTCCTTGAAGCCCCCTGGACCATTTCTCTTCAGAGCAAAACGACGATATTCTGCATCAAACTGTCGAAGGCAACAAACACACATCAAATGATGTTTAATAGTGAGGCTCAATCTGTGTTTACAATTTTAGCTAAATGTAATACTAAGCATTTTAAGCGTGGCTAATTGCTACAGCCACTAACTAGGAATGGATAACAAAACCTGTTGACCCTATTTAACATACTTTGGGATTCATTCTTGAAGACCGTAGTCCTTAAGAGTTTGATACGATGTCACCTCTAAGCATTGATACGATGTCACCTCTAAGCATAGAAAAAGTGTGATGTCACTAAAACCTATCTAGAAAAGTTTTAGACCCTTCCCTCACATCCAACCTGTGGGGAATACACACTGACAACATTCAACATCGGCTGTTTCATTTCCAGCTTCAGAGTCATGATTCTGTCTGACACTCTTCAACTTCAGATCACTGTTCACAAACTCTTCCTTCAACATGACCCCCACTCTATTCTCCTCCTATCTGTACTATGAGAGACCAGCTTGCATCCACCTCCAATGCCCCTGGCCTGGGTTCCTTTCACCTGGTCTCTTGAATGCACACTATATCTAACTTTCTTCTCATCATCATATCAGCATCTCTCTCACTTTAGCAGTCATAGTCCCTACATTTAGAGTCCCTGCGTTCACCTCCACAACCCTGCCTTTGTTTCTCTGGCACTGCCTCCTCTCCTCTTTCTTTGTTTTCAGCCAGCAGAAGCACAGTTTCCACCAGCACCCTCATGGCCAACAGCACTGGAGGCTGTGGGTTCGACTGATCTGATATGGAAATCTCATTCTTGATCATCTGCATGTTTTATTTACCAAAGATATTATGCCGGATGCCCTTCCTGACACAACCCTCTCTATTTATCTGGACCTGTTTATCGTCATTTCCTGTAGCTTCTCTCTCAGTAGCAGCGACTGCATTGCGTTAAATCAAAGAGGGGATCCTCTTAACGCATTCCTAATTATCGATTCAATTCAATTCCATTTATATAGCACCAAACCACACAACAATCACCTCAAAGTGCTTTATATTAGTATAGTATAGTATAGAAGTAAATTAATCTACATAGATAAGGCTAATCTGAACACTGATAGTAAAATTTGAGATTTTGTTTCATTTCAGTGCTAAAATCCAAGCCCCTTGTAAAGGCCATCCTCAGTAACCACCTTTGATATGGATGTAAAGGTACAGTGCCCATTTCATGAATGGAAACACAAACAAGGAAAAATCACAGGGAACTGTAGGGACAGTACTGGTACAGGAGTTTAAACATATTTCAAATATTATGGAATATTTGTTATTTTTATGTACTGTAGTAACAAATCTTAAAAATTATGTCATTCTATCAGTCTTCTTGTATCGTGACATCTCCAACTTGCATGATGTACTGACAAGGCACGTACTGTTTGTGTGCTGTTTGGGGCTAGTGATGCCTGGCGAAAGCAGAAATGTTTAAAAATTGTTTAATTAAAACTGAGACATGACCTAAAACTCAAACTCTGGAGTTTAATTTTTGTCCCAACTGTATATTATAACAGAAACTTTCAAACAGTAATTACACAATGAGATCCACGCTGACTTTGTTTTGTCTCCCAACATTATGCTTCTTCCGGTGGATATTAACACAAATACTGTGTCTCCCTTTAGCTCTATAATTAACTGCAGAGAGTATTAGACCTCTCACTGGCATGTTTGCCTTGAAAGCTATACTGGGCGTACTCAGTGTGAAGAATGTGTGCTTTATCAGAGCATTCATCTGTATCTTGGACTCTAGGGTGGCATGCTACTTTACCAGTACTGTCATATGATATATGGAAATGTTGACGTTGCTGCATTCAGGGCTGTAATCAGGTTTTAGGGATTAGTGGGGTACAGAAGAGTCACACTGGTGCTCTTTGTTAAGTAAACAATAAGGTTATTTTTAAATTTTTTAAATTATTTTCACATATGTGTTGGCATAAAGTGCTCACATGTTCTTATTAATAATAACAATACGATTGAATGTAAAATGGAAGCACAGTTAACAGGAATATAAAGCCAAGTTCAAACACAGCATGAAAGAAAACATTATGAAGAAAGTTATTAAACAATAAGAATGAGTCCACAGAGTTGGATAAATGAAGTCAAAGTGGGACTTTTCCAAAATTTCTTTTGCCACCGGCTGAAAGGCTCCATCCCCATCCCAATCTCACATGAGTAACACATTCTGAGATAAGAGATTGCTGCATTTCCATTTAGTGCTCTGTATATAAGTAGCCGGTGTAGAGTATAAAGCAGGAGTAATATGAGCTCACTTAGGAGAAAACATAAGTATTCTGGTGGCAGCATTTTGTATTGCTTGAAAATGAGAAGGAGATGATTTCCTGGATGGGATTGAGCAGAAAAAAAAGTTGGGATCCAAGGAAAACTGAGGCTGTGCTCAGTGACAATGCATCTGACCACTTGTTCCCTTGCGTGCCCCACTGACTGGAACTTCTCTTCTATAGACTGATTCTCCGGATCGTGCTACCTCAGGCTGCTTCACCCTGTCTCTCCTTGTCAGCTGGTCTCTGGTCCTCAGCATTCACTGACGACTTAGAGTCAACCTGCGCTTTCTCTGCTGGCTGCTGCTGTTGATAATTGTGCAACTTTACAGATGGCACTCTGTCATTCTGGAGCCAATAAATCATTTGCGTTGAATGATTTTGTTGGTTTCATAAAGTTTGACTTTTTGAACTGAATCCTGGTAGTGCAGGACAGACTACAGAGGCCTCACTGGGGTCGGTTCAGATGGGTACTGGGACCCTGGCAGAGGAGGAGGAGAACTAATATTAGTGTTTGGAGTGTTTCACCAGTTAGCATCGCAGTGGATGCAGGACAATTTTATATCTTTGAACTTCAGCTTGTTAGAGTTGGAGGTAAAAACTAATCTACCAACCACCTGGTTCTATCAGCCCTGGTCAAAGAAAACAGAGCTGTCTATTTTACAAAGTTGGCTTTTAACAGTCAGCACAATCCCACATTATTATTTGATACCATTACCATGATCATATTACCTGCTTAACCTGCTCTTTCTGTTTTTTCTGATGACAATAGCAAAAATGTTCTTCATTTCTTTTCTTACAGAGGTGCAAATGAAAAATACAATATGTTATGAACTGGCTCTCCATCCATTCTGTCCCAGGCCTAGCATACAAATCTCTGTAGTTTATACACCTGTGGCCATGAAAGTGATTAGAACACCTGAATTCAATAATTTGAATGGGTGAATACTTTTGGCAATATAATGTATTTATATCTGTTCCTTTTTATTGCCAACTTTGTACAAAAGAGGAATTTGCTGCGGTGTCATTGTGTAAAACTGTTCTTATGCCATGACATGTTGTTTCTAAAGGACCACAGCCTCCTGCCAAAGGGCAGTGTCACAAACGGTTTGAGACAGGCAAGCAAGATCGTTGCCGACCCCCCACTTCATAGAGTCCTGGAGGTCTACAAGTCTTGTAGGGAGGCAGATTGCTGCCAATCACCTTCTCAGTGGAGGGAATGACATGCTGCAGTCTGCATTTGTCCTTGCCAGCAGCATGGTGATGGAGGAGGTGAGAATAGATTCATTGATGGAGAAAAACTGCACCATCACTGACGTTGGCAGGTTGTATTTTCTCTGTTGTGTCTTCTTGATGAGGAGGCTGATGTTTGGGTGGGGTGTCTGGTTTCCACTGTCATCTCCATTGTTTTCACAACATTTAAGCTCCAGGTTGTTGTCACTGCACAAAGTCACCAGTCAATCTCGCTCATCTAGACGGACTCATCTCCACATGAGATGAGCCCAACAGGGTGGTGTCATCTGCAAACTTCGGGAGTTTACAGACTGGTGTCTGGAGGTGCAGCTGTTGGTATACAAGAAGAAGTTTAGAGAGGTAAAGACAGAGCCCTGAGGGGAACCAGTGCTGATGCAATGAAAGACAGGAAGTCAATGATCGACCTGCAGGTGGAAGCAGACACATTCAGCTGGGAGAGCTTTTCCTGCAGCAGAGTAGGGATGAATATATTAAAAGCACAACCAAAGTCCACAAAAAGTAGCCTAGCATAAATTCCTGCAGAGTCCAGATGGAGTGCCATGTTAACAGCATCACCTACTAACCTGTTGGTTCTGTAGGCGAACTGCAGGGGGTCCAGGAGGGGGACAGTGATAGTGATAGTACCAGACGGTCAAACTCTTCATGACTACAGAGGTCAGAGCAACAGGTCGGCTTGTGATCCCTTTTTTTAAAAAATGGAACAGTAATGATAAGTCCTGTGGAAGCAGGCTGGCATATGACATGTCTCTGATCAGCACAGGGCTTCAGGGTGGATGGAGACATTGAGCCTGGTCCTGCTGCTTTCTGGGTGTTCTGTTTTGAGTTTGTTTACATCTCTTTCAAGTAGGGAGAGAGGTTTCTAGGGAGATGGAGAAAAAATTACTGAAGGGATGAGCAGCTGAGTCCAGATGAGGGGAGCAGTATTGCTGAATAACAGTCACATCATTACACCAGCCACTGTAAGTACAAAAACAGATACCTCCACCTTTGTCTTGCCAAAGAACTTCATGTGGCAATCGGCTGTGAAGAGTTGGAGTTCTACCAACTGCACCACAGAGTCCAGTATAGATCCACTCAGTCAAGTTTCCATAAAACACAAAACAGCCAATTTAGAGCAGTCTCTGTTTTTCCCCATCAATAGTTGGAGTTCATCTATTTTACTGCCCAATGAGCTTGTGTTCCCTGTAGTGGAGTATGGAGGCGGTGGAGATGCAGGAGCGTACCGGCTTGCTTTCCTCTCCTACAGCGTCTCACTTTATGAACCTGAATGGCCAGATCAGGCAATGAATGATGGAAATAAGTCCTCAGGAGTTGTAGCCCTGATGTTCATTAGCTCATCTCTGGTGTAAGAAGTTCTGGTTGTATGGCAAAGCACAGAGCAAAGCTGAAAGACTGCGCAAAATATTCACGAAGCTGTTCCCACTAAAAATTAAACAACAAACCGGTTGAGTTAAAAACACAGCAGCCAGTACAGCAAGGCTATGAAGGCATCTGAGCAGGAAATATGATCAGCTGGTGACGTGTGACCCAAAAGTAAACAAATGACTCAGCCATCATCACTGGACCACCAGCTAGTTATACTCCATACAACCAAATGACAAATCACAACTGTCATCTTGAGCTGACAGTTGTTGTGAGTTGGTGCTATATAAATACAACTGAGCTGAACTGAATGACAGGAAGAGCAGAGATTGGACAGTGGGTAAGATACTGATCCATTCTTCAGAGAGTAAGTGTGTGACTGATAGACAAAAGCACTAGGTGAATGTG
Source organism: Neolamprologus multifasciatus (assembly GCF_963576455.1). NCBI lineage: Eukaryota > Metazoa > Chordata > Actinopteri > Cichliformes > Cichlidae > Neolamprologus > Neolamprologus multifasciatus. Next base: position 42,304,452 of record NC_140445.1, on the reverse strand, counting down.
TGTGTGTGTGTGTGTGTGTGTGTGTGTGTGTGACTGCGTGAATGAGACAAGTAGTAGAAACTGTTGTAAATGATGAAACTGAGTAGAAAGATGTTGTGTAAGAACCAAACCATGTACTGATTCTAATAGGTGATAACACCGTCCCGCGTTACTGAACTGTTAAGTTACTTCAGTTACTGCTAAAGAGTTAAGCATTCGACTCACTCTTTGTCACTGTATATAATGCTGTGTCACTCTTACTACACTATAATGTGTCATCACTGACAGTAGCACACTGGAATAAAAGGAAAATCTCCCTCTTTTTTGCACTAATCAGTGCTGCTGTCTGCAAACTGCACTCTCTGATAAAATGTTCATTTAGAACATCATCAAATTCATATTATTGGATTTCCTTAAAAAATGGATATAATTTTGAGGCTATGTTGCCCATTCTAGTGTCAATTCCTTTGGATAATCATGGGAAACACAACTTGCTTATAAAAGATGAACGTTGCCACTGTGACATGACCCACTGGTTAGTAAATCCCATTGTCAAGCTAAAAATGTTCCCTAGCGCTATCAGTTTGCAGGCGGATGTCATGAGCACGGCACAAACCTGACTGTGAAGCAGAGGAAATCACAGAATTCTCTAACAGAAGCTTCATTCACTAAACTGCCCTTCATGTTGTTTGACTTTAAGCAGTCACAGGACACAGACTTCTACAGAACCACAGGTGTTTCTGACACACCCCCTCCTACCTACTAAAAACTGCGTGGGTTTGAGCACTGACTCAGTCTACATATTTCTATACGTGGACTGGTCCACATTCTTCATGTGAAACCAGTCTACAGTCTGTGCGAGGCAGCTGAAGGGCCTGTGGAAGGTTTTATCTTTAAACTATTTTTCAGGCTCTTCAAACATTAGCAATAAAAAGTACGTTGAAAATGCTGCCAATATTTGAGTTTAGACACAGCTTCACCTAAAAAATATTTTGGTTTTCATCTTCATGAAAGCACTTACTATTACAGAATAATCACACTGTAATTGTATGTCTTCGGTATGCTTGTTTCTCAGCTATTACAAAAGCTAAAGCTCACAAACAACTAAAATGTAAACACCAAAGAATAAGCCAACAACAGCTTGGCACACACACACACACACACACACACACACACACACACACACACACACACAGATCGAGTTAAACACAGGACTGGGATTATCGAGGCTGAGCAGGCTGACACGATGTTGGTGGTGTTGGTGGTGTTGGTGGGGGGGCTGCGGGCGGCAGCAGCCAGGCCGCTGTCAGCTGAACCCGGTCGGATTTCGTTTCTTCTAAATATCGCGTGAATTTGCAGCGGCCAGATATTTGTGTTTGTTACATCACGATCTGGATGAGAAGAGCGGAGGGCTGAGGTTCTGATAACGCACACCCTGCATCGCTAACAGCATCAGTCAGCAGCCCATCACTTACTTTGCTCTTGACCTCCACCAGGTTGTCCGACAGTCTGAACGAAGTCCGCTGCTGCTGCTGCTGCTGCTGTTGCCTGGACATTGTGCTCCTCGGTCGGCTGCTTGTCTGAGGCACTGCGGGTAAAAATATCCGCTGGAGGTCTGACAGCCTGGCAGCTCCCTCCTCTACTCTCGAGCGTAAAGCTGCTGAGGGGCTGCAGCGGTAATGGTGTTGTCCTCGGACAGGCTCCTGGCTGCCGTGCTGCTGCAGGCCCTCCTTTCGTTCCTCCCGACGCACAGAAACAAATCCGGCTCCTCACAGGTGCAGTCCGGTAAATCCAGTATAAGATCTGAGGTACCAGCGAAACCCGCCCTTCTGCTCCCCACCCCTCCTCCTGATGAACACGGGGGGCGGGACGTGATACTGGAAGAAGAAAACACAACATGACCTGTCTATTACTCTCTCTCTCTCTCTCTCTCTCTCCGTGCGTGCGCGCGCGCGCGCGTGCGTGTGTGTGCTGCTCCATACTCCAGTGGACAGATTCATATGACTCCTCCTTTGCTTTTGCTGGCACAAAGACAGAAAGGATAATAAGTAAAAGTAATGTCAAATCACTTTTACTTATATCAAACCGATAGCCCGGTGAATATAAAATGTTATATTTCAGAGAAAAACTCAACTAGTGCAAACAACGCACTTTTAAGCAGTGTGGAAACACCAAGACAGAAATAAAGAGGGTATTAGACAACCAGCTGTAACACAGTTATGTTGCAACCATATTATGTTAGAGCACAATAGTACAGTGCTGTGACAAAGCATTTGCACCCTTTATAAATATGCATAGTTTTATGCATATTGGGTACATGTTTCAGATCACCAAACACATTTTACTATCAGACAAAGATGAGAACATTCAAAATGCAATGTTTAAATTATGATTTCATGATTTTCAATCAAAGAAGGCTATCCAGACCTACCTGACCCTATGCAAAACAGTAATTCCCCCATAAACCTGAGTGTGCTGCACTTGGCAGCTGAACTGAAATCAAGTGTTCGCGGTAACTGGCAGTGAGTCTTTCACATAGCTGTGGAGGAGTTTTGGCCTCTTTTTTGTTGAATTGTTTTAATTCAACCACGTTGGATGGTTTTCTAGCATGAGGTCATGTCAAAAGCATCTCAGTCTGATTTAATTCATTTGATCATTGTTTTTTTGAGCCATTCAGAGGTGGACCTACTATATGCACGTGGATCATTGTCCTGCTGCATAACACAAATGTGCTTGTGCTTCAGTTCATGAACTGGTGGATGAACATTCTCCTTCAGGATTTGCTGGTAGAGAGGAGAATTCATACTTCATCAATTACATCAAGTCATCCAGGCCCTGAAGCAGCAGAGCAGCCCCAGACCATCACACTACCACACCACCATGTTTATCTGTTAGTATGATGTTCTTTTCATGAAAAGCTATGTTAGTTTTATATCAGATTTAACAGGACTCAAACTTTCCAAAAAGTCCAGCTTGTGTCTCCATATTTCAAGTTTTCTCCATTTGTGGATAATAACTGTAACCATAGTTACCCACGCCTTTTCACAGTTGATTTGTGATTCAACAAGGATTCAATCCCATTTTAATTATATAGAAGCAAATCACAACAGCAGTTGCCTCAGTGCCCTTTATACTGTAAGGTAAAGACCCTGCAATAATACAGAGAAAACAAAGAAATCCCAACAAGCAGATAACCCCCTATGAGCAAGCACTTTGGCAACAGTGGGAAGGAAAAGCTCTCTTTTAACAGATAGGGCTACCTGTGAAGACAGGATAAAGAATTATAGTGAGTGAAGAAGACTGTAACCACAATATATGTAAATCACCAAAACTAGCTCAATTAAGGCTGAAGCCATTAGTGAGATCTTGTACACTGTGTTTGGTAACCTAGCGGAGAAGGGTTATTACATTCATTACATGAATCAGCATAGCAATTATTCATCTGCTTTGCTGGGAGTAACTAATTAATAATTATATATATATTAATAACCATTAATAATAACCAATGATGAGATTCAGAACACACAGTGCATCATGGGAAGCCTCCAGCCAGTTAGGCCAGTGTGTTTGTATCATGGCAGGGCCCCTGCTTATATAAGAGACTGTTTGCCCTTTAGCCTTTAAATTTGGTTCGGTGTCTTGCTCATGGACACTTTGGCATGTGCATTTAGTGGACAACCCACACCTCAGAAATGCTCAGAAGGACAGACAGATGGACAGAGAGATGGACAGACATCTCTAATCCTCTCTTGTTTTCTGTGCATCACCAACTTGCCACTTCTTTAGCGTTATGGTTTGCTTTAATGTTAGCCTATGGGTTAGGGTTATTCAAATAAGGGTCATGGTTGGTCATGTTGATCAGAAGGATTGTTGAAGCAGGGATATCATGGTTATGTAGTTCATATAAATATATATGCCCCACAGGAGATAGCATGAGTATTAAAAACTAAAACTGTGAACACCAAAAGATCATGGTTTTTGTCCCAGGTTTGAGTCAGACAAAAAATATAAGTAGAAGTTGCTATTATAGAGTGGTTGGTAATAGTGGGGTAATACATTGGAAACAAGAAAGTATCAAGAAGGTTCATGCTGTAGTCTATGTACAAAAGCTTGAAAAGCCTTGGGAGACAGTGGTCCCTCGTTTATCGCAGGAGTTGCATTCCAAAAATAACCTGCAATAGGTGAAATTTGCAAAGTAGCCAGCTTTACTTTTTACAATTATTATAGATGTTTTAAAGCTGTAAAACCCCTCACTACACACTTTATACCCTTTTCTCAGACAGGCATGAACATTTTCACACTTTTCTCTATTGTTTAAATACTCTCAAAGTTCAAACCTTCGTGGAAAAATAAGTCCAGTATTATAGAATGAAACCAAAGGCACCTACAGGTGCTTTTGGCGGTGCAAAACGCTGAATCAACATTGTTGTTATTTGTTGGGGAGAAAACTTACAAACATACAGTACAGCACTTCAGAGTCACTCTGCTAGTGATCGAAGATTTGTGTAAATTTGACAAGCTGGACACATTCTGTACTGTACAGAAGACGAGATTGATTCACAATGGTCTACAGCCGATCAGGACGCAGAACACAAACTTTTATTCTTTATTCCCATTAGGGAATATTTATTTATTCCATTTATTCCCTAAATGGAATAAAGAAGAAAGGTGTTTATAGTGTGCCACGTTTTTCATCTATTAACCTGCAGCCACACCCAGGAAACCAGATGAGCCAGGTTTAATGAATCTGAGCTCAGTGAGAGACAGAGTGAGACTGAACCAGATAAAAGTGTGCATGTGATCAGGAATGTCAGCTATGTGAGCTGACCTGCAACTGCTCTTAATCCAAAGCTCTTCTATATGCCTTCATATTTCATGTCTCTCTGCTTTTCATTTTCTTCGTAATTCCACGTAACAAGTATTCTCCTTTGTGGCTCATTTTTATTCTTTCCTTTTAAGTTTTACATTTCCATGTTTCTCTCATGAAACCTGTCTGATTACTAATACACACATCTAATCTGACCTGCAAACACTTCTGATTTTATTGCTTTTTGTTTTCGCTCAATTACACAACTCTTTTTTACTCCACTCTTTCCTTCTCGTGCTTCAACTTCAGGGGTTTCAGTTTAATGTGTTCTTCTGTTTAATGGTTAGTGCTTTTCCTTTTTCTTCTTCACACTCATCTTTACTATGGAGACCACTTTTTCCCCCCAAAGATAACATCTGGCATACTTTAGTGAAGTAAGACATGCTTTTAGCAACACCTCACACACATTTTTCTGCAGGTCCTGCTCTTGTATGTCTGATATGTGTGGTATGTCCCAGCTTCAAAGGTAAGTTAGTTTTGTGTATTGAGGTGTGACAGGTGGTGATGCTGTAGAACAGGTTTTTATCTGTGTCACGTGGTTTTCTGGTTGGTTTCCAGTGTAACAATACAGGGTGGAGGTCATACGCGCACACATTCCAGCATACAATGGGATGTCACTCAGGCCTCTTGACTGCTAGTCACAATAGGATCTGCATACCAGTGTCTTGTCCTACGCTTTCAGCCCATACTTCAAAAATCACTGATGCAAATCAAAATGAGAATGAGCTTTATTTTTTGTACTGTTTTGGGTTTTTTTTTTTGCAAATTTATTCTTAAAAATCACAGTGATACTGATTTTACATTGTGCTCTGGTCATGCAGCAGGTTCCAGTGTCCTCTTTCAAAAAGCAAATTTTTCCATTTTTAATAAGTAGATTCATGTTACGACTCTGAATGAAGCAGAAATTGACATTTTTCATCGTAAAATGAAACTGCAACTTCACAAGATGTGATTTACTTTTACTATGTAAGCAGTAGCCTAGTGAAAGTTCTTCATCTTTGTATTATAATTCAGTAAAAAGGACTAGATGTTACAGTCCCTGATAATGCATTGCTTTAGATGGAGAGACTCTTGAGGGATGGCTGTTATGAGGAAAAGCAGCCCAGAAACTTTACCAGCAGCACACATCGTTGTGTGCATCAACTTTCGGTCTTTTCTCCAGGCTAATCTTCCTTGGTTAGGCTAGAGATCTGATCTAGATTAGATATTAAGATTTGGGACGTAGTGGACCTTGGATTCATCGGGTGTTTCAGCCATTATCACTAGACACCCTCACCCAAGGAGGCTCTGCCAGGGTTGATCAGGCCCTGGAGTGTGTCACTGGTTTATGTTAACTTGTTATTTCTTCTTCTTTCTTCTGTTTAGTTTTCTACAGTTTATTCTATCTATTCACTACAACTGAGCAATAATACTTACCTCTTTAGCATTTATGGAGTCTCACTTCTTCAAAGGGATAGAAAAGGTGATAGAGAGAAGTAAGACAAAAGGGACAAGATAGGAGAGAGCAGAGAGGGCCATTAACATTAACACAGCAGTGTTAAAATAGTAGTAACAGTAATTTCCCTGCATGTGCAAACTTATCTTTTTTGGAATCAGAATCAGAAAACTTAAAATTAATGCCTGAGGAAATAATGCAAAAAGCTGGCAATTTATTGTCCAAGCTGACGTGGTTGAAGTCACCCAAAATAGAATGAAGGCACTCGGGTGCTCAGTCTGTTACTGGGCCATGGCAGAGTGAACAGTGTCACATGCAGCTGTGGGGCTAGCAGAGGGAGCAGCATAAACAGCCACCATGGGTAAATTCCCTGGGCAAATAACACAGCCTGAGTTCGAGAGCGCACAGTTCAATGTCAGGGCAACAACTCCGCTCTTTCATTGCTATGTGAACAGGGTTACACCACCAGTTGTTAACAAGAATAGCAAGCCCCCCTCCTTTCTGATTTCCGCGGTGTGAATTCAACAAAAGTTCCATTATATTTGAACATAGTGAAAAACATTTTATACTGCTTTTTTTTTTTGGTTCTTTAGCCGTCAGAATTGTTGTCTGAAGACCAACAAGGATACCCAATGGATTTATTTTGCCAAATGGATCATCATGGCATTGCCGTATTGGTCCATTTGATCGACCTTTGTTTTTATTTTTTATTTTATTTTATTTTCAGTTGTTACAGACAGGACAGACATGAGTGAGGGATAGGAAAGGGAGAAAGAAAGAGGAAGGAAAAGAAAAACAGAAGGGGAGAGGGACAGTGAGAAAGGGGGAAAAAAATATCTCCGGGATCACCTGTTGAGAGAAAAAGAATAGAAAACAAGCAAAAAAAACCAAAGCAACATACTAAACACAACACCATCGCATTAATCTAGCTAAGTGTAAACAGCAGTAAATACTAAATATTGAATGTTGTTGTGCAGCACGCAGGACAGACAGCGCACAATGTGCTTTGAAGTAGCAGCCAAGAAAGGTGTGATTTAAGTCTACGAACAGTGAACACCCGTGTGCACACCTGTGTGGATCGGCGCACTTGTATTCAAATGGTTTCCCCATGTAATGGTCTGCAAGAGGATGTAGAGAGCCATAGCCCTGTCCCCCAGGGCATGAAGCAGGCATGGAGGAGATCCAGGCCCCAGACATCCAGAGGCCCCAGAGTGCAAGAGCCCAAGGAGGACCACCGGAGGGGCATCCGTGCCACCTTCATGGGAAGGGCTGAGGATCCCCAGACCGTAGCCACCGGGCAGAAGCTAGAGGGGGCTGCACCGGCGTGCCTGGTGGCTCCGCCGGCGGCCAGCTGTGCCAGAGTGATTTTATACTGCTACAACCTCAGCTAATCTTAGCACAACATACCAAAATGTCATAGACTGGTCCAACTGTGGCACAGTCACTTTTATATTGTCATTTCAGTAACAACATGGAATCCCTGAAGATGACAAAGAAGGACTTTAGGGCAAAATGTGTAAGTGGCTGGTGATTAGTTCCTCACAGGAGCTAGCAGAACTCAGTTGTAAAGAGGGTGCTGCAGCAAAATCCTCCTTGTGAGAATCCTCCATCTGGTCTCTACACTCATCACACCTGTTACCACCACTTGATTAAATGCATTACTGCAAGAAAAAATATTATTAAGATACATCTTCTAAACTGCAAACTTTATTTTGTTAGGTTGTGTTGACTGAATAATTTTGAGAAACTCCATCAACTTAATTTTTTATTTAATTTGAAATTAAATCCCAATTTTAATGGGTTTAAGGTGATATTCAAGGTGCAGTTAATTAAATCAGTTAGATAACTATGTGTTGCATGTTTAAGGTAAGTAACATTTGTTTTACAAATAACAGTTCTACTAAAGCAATGTTATGAGCAGTTTGTTTATGATGTTACACTCTTGTTGCAAATGTACCATACCACATGTAAGTAATGCTAATATTTAACACTGTATATAGTCATTCTGAACTTTAGCATAGAAGTGGATAATACTTATGAGAGCAAAGCACGATTAAAACGTTGCTTTTTAATTATATCTAATTTCAGTCACAGACTCTTTTTTGTTGTTTGTGTGTTTAAAAGTTAGAAGCCTTCAAACTGTGAATACTTCTGTGAGAAGGATACCTGCTATACATGATATTACACTGTAAATGACGTATTGTTCTTGATCTTAAGAGCTGTATGTATCATTATTACTTTTTTAACACATCAAGTTTTGTGAAATATTGTTGATATGATTTTGGCAGTAGCATCCTGGTATACACTATGTGAATGCCAGGACATTAAGACTTAACGTAAGCAATTTGCGCATAGATAAACATTATTTAACATTTTAAAAAATATATTAAATTATAACTGTGGTGGGTTATCTGTCTGCAGTTTTAAGCAAGTTTAAATTGTGAAGCCTGACATTTGTTTGTAATAATGGTTAACGTTTCTTACAGCAATTTTTCTGTATGTGTTATCTACAGATAGAAGAAGAGTTCAAGAGAATAACCACTGTAAGCTTTGAATCTACCTTCATGGCTAAACTTGACCATTGGACCCAAAAACTGATGGATGCAGTTTCATCAAGGCGTGAGAGTCAGGCAGGTTCCTGAGGTATGATAACTGTTTAGACTTTGGTTAACCTCAAAATGCAGTTTGTTGGCAGTCACCCATATAGTTTATACTCATTTCGATACTCTATTCTGTTTTTTTCTTGACAGCTATGATGGCATTTGAAACAACTTTTCCTAGATTATGAAGTGTCTGTGGTTTTCTCATCCACTTAATTTAAACTTCACTCACCCAGTCAAAGAAGAAGAAGTCCAGACCACAAAAAGTCATCACAGATTCATTTTGTTGGACAGTGATTGCTTAAGGTTTGCATAATTTATCCATTCTGTAGCAATATTTGTCACAGTCTTTACTTATATGCTAATCCAACTGTGTTTTGATATTTCTAAAGTATTATAAAGTAATCAAAAACAGAATAAGTGGAGACCCTAACTTTGATGAAAATACAGTTTTGCTCTATTTAAACTAATGTCAGTGTATAAGGCCTTAAAATTACATTATTATCAACAGTGTGACAAGATTTTTGTGTCAAGATAAAGTCGTTTTTCCTCTTTCCTCATGCACATATACAAACCAGATATGCAGTTTGAAATCAAACCTGTACAAGTGATACATTTCCTGGCCTCTGGAGGGCACCAACACCTCAACTAAACAACAAAGGTGGAATTTGAAAAGTGGTCATGTATTTGTTTGCTTGTTTGGCTTCTTTTGTTGGAGTCCAGATTGTACACCATGGTTTTTCTCCATGTACAGCACTTCTGTCTCTCTCCAGCATATCTGCCTGCCTGTGTTCCTGTATTTTAAAAAACTCATCCTGCTTTGAGATGTATTTAAGATTTATATGTCTCTCCGGTCCAGGAACTAAGGTTCCAAGGAAGTCTGTTCTGTGTCTGTGCACTACCTTTAATAGAGGTCCTGTTTGAGCACATTGGCATGGACCTCATTGAGCTGTTTCACTGGAGTGCACAAGGATATCGCATTGTATTAGTTCTGTTGGATTATTCAACTCAATATCCAGAAGCAGAAAGCAGCTAAAAAAGTTACGACTCTGAGTTAAGCAAAAAAAAGTTGAAAGGACTGTAAATAAACATTGATTGCAGCTGTGCAGTTGGGTCATTCTATTACAAGATCATAGTAGCATACAGAGCACTGACCTCTCAAAAGGATGGTTTGCTTGAGGTTCCTATTATATTAACACATCCTATAAGTAAATAAAGATGTATTCTGTCAAATCCTAAGTATCATAATCAGTCCTGAGCATGATGTCTCTCTTCCTTTTTTCCTTCAGCCTACACTGATAGTGAATTCATGCAATCAATTCCCTAGATATGCCTTCAGTGCAATCCAGTCTGTTCTTAGCATTGATTCTTACTTTTGGAACTGGATAGCTGAAACAAATCACTCTGTAACAGATGGTGAAGGTCAAGGGCCGAGGGTTCTCATGTGAAAAAAGCTCAGTGATACTTTTATAGTTAGCTTATCGTCTTTTTGGTGATCTGACAGAGTGTGAGCAGCAGTCCTGACAGATGCTGGGGGTCGTGGTCTCATGGCTTTCAGGACATTGTCTTGATAAATTTAATCTGCACTCAGTAATAGGCTTCTCTAGACTGCATTTTGTCTTTGAGTGTTGAACCACACAGTACATCGAATTAATAACTGTAACTGTCTGCGTGTGGATTGCAGTGCAAAGAGCACTTTTAGTGGTAAATAAGTTTAAATCAAAAAGAATTCAAACATCATTTCTGATTTTTTATTACATTATTCAGTTTAAATCAGTTTTATTGACATGGCACAAATTCACAACAAAAGCTGTCTTTATGCAATATAATTAAGAATCTGGAGGATGTCTGTCTCCTGAATAAAACTGTGAGCTGTGACCTCCCAAACTCTACTAACCACAAATGCACCAGCAGTCTGAGAGAAAAGTGCAATATTGGCATAAAACGATACCATGGAGTCTTTGTCTGAATCTGTATTATTGTAGGGTCTTTACATTATGATATAAAAGCAACTGTTGTGATTTGGCACTATGTAAATAAAATCAAATGGAATTTTTAATGAGATGGGATCTGGTCATTCAGGACTCTGCCAGTCAGTGAAAGGATTTCAAATTCAAATCTAGATGTAAAATTGAAGTTTGTATTCCCTGTTACTATTCTCACTGCACCCTTTCAGACACACCTAAATAAAGACTTTAAGGGAGTTTTTAGAAAAACTTGATAATAAATGTTGGCATACATAAATCAGTGTTTGTAATTAGTGTTGTTTAAAAAAATCCAATTGGGCATGCACAGAAAGTCTGAAGGGAGAAAGAAGTTAATGACATAATGTGTCATTCTAGACTAGAATAAAATATATAGATAAACTCAAGCAGCACACAGACAGTTTCTACAAATGTTAGCGAAAAATGGGTTGCTCTCAGAGGCTCAGTGAATTCCAGCATTGTACTGTGATAGCTTGTACCAATATGTCTTGTGTCTTCATCACAGCCTCACCAACTTCCTCTTTGCTTTATATTATTGCCACTAGATGGTGCTGTCAGCTGACTGTAAATATATGCTGCTTTTGTTTGTTCAGAGGAGGTTGGTTGCTGCAGCCATTGTTTGCATCTCAGCTGTTCTTCTTTTGTTTTCTGTTTGCATTTCTCTCCTCGTGTTGAACTTCACCGCATCTCACTTTCCCTTTAAAGCCAACTTTTTAAACAATCACCATTTGTCACCTTCATATGGTGTCATCACAGTGACAATAAAGGCATTGTGTGTGTGTGTGTGTGTGTGAGATGTGCACAGCTTCATAAAAGAAGAAAAAAAGCTGACCGACAGTCAGCAAACGGTCGGCACAGTGTATTGTGGGACATCCGACTGTTTCTCCTAAGGTGCTAAATTATATTCAAACAGCTCAATAACTGAGAACACCTTGTATTGCCACAATGTGGGCCTCTTGAAATAAAATCAATTACGTTCATGATTTATCAAATGAAATGTCAGTATCTTGAAGAAAAATGACAGAATTCGCCAAACACTGCCTGGACTCTAAGAGAACAGTGGTGTTTTTTTTTTATGAAACCTGCTCCTGTTACAGTGGTTGTAATTTATCTTCAATAAACAAGAAGCAATGGTGATCTGGATATGTCCCTGTAATAACTTTAACAACACAAAGGCCCTGTGGCATATCCATTTAGCGCACACACAGCACACACCAGATGTGATTTCTGTAGTATAGGAGTAGGCCTTTACTGTTATAATTTCTGAAATCTCTTTCTCGTTTTTTGGCTCTGGGTCCTCATGGATTCTGTCCTTGATGTCTCTTTCACATGACTCCTACTGTTTTACTTCACTAGCTCTCCTTTCCTTCATAATCAGCTTCTTTGTTCAGTTTAGTATTGTTTATTAAGCGTCTGAGCATATTGTATTTGGTTGCCAGAGTGTTTCCAAAGTAACCTACAACATAATTTGTCAGGACATTTGTCAAGGTTCTTTTTTATTGGAAAAATGATTGCAACATTTAAGTCTAACATAGACATGATATATAACTCATTCTCTAAGCTCACATTCTATGCACAAAGAGGTTTATACACAGCTTCTGATATATTTGTACAGTATTAACACTGATGAAGAACATTTCGAACAGGCTATAGACTTCTGTCGAAGAACAGAATGAATACTTTTGAAAGTCTCTTAGAATCTTCAGCAGTCTTCAGATTCCAGTAACAGGCTGAGGCTCGGATGGAACTCTGACTCATGTGTCTGTGAGCTGGAGATAGGAAAGAGGTGGGCTGCACAAACAAGAGTCTGAAAGGGAAACTGACAGAGAGCACAGATTAAAACCTTGTAGAGTGGAGGCTGGATTGGCTCCAGGGGCGGATGATTGGACTACTGATGTCTTTTTCTCATTATGGGATATAGTGTGTAGAATTTTGAGGTAAAAAAAAAAAAAAAAAAAAAAAAAAGGGAATTTAATTAATTTTGGAATTTTGTAACATGGCAAACTGTGGGACAAGTGAAGCACTGTGAACACTTTCCAGAAGCACTGTAAGTTTATCTAAAAATTGCCACAGCTATGAGTTGTTTTCTTGTTTTTGTTCTTTGCTAGAGAAAGAAATCAGCTTGTTTTTTGTTTTGGAATTAAAAATTTATTTCAAAGTTTTAAAGTGTCAGACTCAGTTTCATTAAGGCCGTACTGGGAAAATTGAATGTCAGTCATTATTGATCACTCAAAGTGCCCTTACACTTACAGGCCTATTACCCATTCACAGTGCACTTTATCAAGTTTATTTGTCATATACAACGGCATATCATTACTGGGATCAGAGAGGCTACTCTGGGCCTTCCTTCTGTAAAATCTAATTAGTTCCCAGAACTCAAAAAAATTGAGGAAACTTGTTGCCTCAAAAAAATTGAGTAAAGCTTAGCTAAAAATGACTAAATTAGAACAACTTATTTATTTTGAGTACTGTGTACAAGCTCATTTGTTCCCAGAACTCAAGAAAATTGGATCAAGTTTACGTAAGATGACCAAGTTAGGGCAACTTACTCATTTTGAGTACACTGTACAGCCTTGTTAGTTCAGAGAACTCAAAAAAATTAAGGAAACTCGTTGCCTCAAAAAAAACTAAGTAAAGCTTACTTAAGATGACTGTTAGGACAACTTATACAGTGCAAGTCTACAGTATTAAGAATAACTTGATATTTCTGACTGTACAATAATAATTGTTTACTTACTGACAAACATTTCAAGTTCAACTAAATGAAAAAACTATTTGTGGTAACCTGAATATGATTAAAAATAATTAACAACACTTTTTGTAATGATGTTAAAATGAGAAAAAACAGAATATTTTTCAGAAACTGATTTGATTCTTAATGGCTGTGCAATCATTATAACATAGAGTTTGCTTATGTTGTTAAATCAAGGCTAGATTTGACATTAATAGATGCCACAGATGTTCAAAAGCTGCCACAAAGCATGAAAAAAATGGACGTCTCCGAAAACGTCTGAGCATTTTTGCAAATATGTGATGTCTTGAAAAATCGAACAGATATTTGAACTTTACACAGCTACATTCTCGCCTGAAAATATCTTAAAAGTTTATTTTGTGACCCAGAAAAAATAATAAGTTTTTTAGCCGCGCTCCTCCACCATTGCCGCGCTTACAAGTAGGCTCCGACAAATGCATCCTCCTTTTCCCCAGACTACCCTTTCTGGGTCACAAAATAACCTTTTAAGATATATACAGGCGAGAATGTAGCTGTGTAATGCTCAAATATCTACTTAATTTATCAAAATATCACATATTTGCAAAAGTGCTTCCACGTTTTTGGAGAGCTCTGTTATCCACCAGCGCGATAGCTGACTGGGAGGTCAAGGCTCGATAGAGTCCGGGAGCACAGCTAACTCCTGGCTTATTGTTTTCAACCCCCTGCGGTCTTTTGCTACTCAGGTTAAACATGATATATATAGTTAGTTAGTTAGTTATGGCTATGGATTGAAAATACCCCCCACACCACACCACACCCCTGAAGAATTTTGTCTGGGCTCTTATCTCACTTTTTTATTTCAAACAATCAACAGAAAATTTCACAGACATAGTGTTATATAAGGTTTTTAAGGCTGTGGTGTTAATTTTTAAGTAACATGAGCCCAGCGGCAGCAGCAACGCTAGGCTAACACTAACTAGCTAGCAAGATTATAATCCTGGTGCTAAACTAAGAGAAGCCACAAAATCAGTTTGAATAAGAGTAAACATTTACTCACCAAGTCAGTGTATCAGGTAAAGATTCACAGCAATGACAATAATCTCTTGAGCTGACGCTTCTCCAGGTTTGCTCAACATATTACATAACAAATGCTGGCACCATGAACATGCGGACTGATCCCAGAGGGAGGAGGACTGTAGTCACGTGGCATTTTCAAAACACATCTTTCAGCCTTCCGCATTGAGAAGTAAAACTTCCCGCTTATTTAGTTTTTCTAAGTTAAGACAACTCAAATAAATTGAGTTTATCAGCGTTTTTGCATAAAAAAAGTACTTGTAAAAATTGAGTTCTAATAACAAATTGATAAAAATTGAGTTCAGCCTATTTAATATTTTTAATTAAACACAATATTACATTTTACAGTGTACAGCTGTTGGGGGCATGGTCTGTGACCCAGCTTTTTGAGATATTTAGAAATGTTGATGTCTTTTGGTAAAGTATTGTTTAGTTTGTGTGTTGTTAAGGTTGTAGTTCAGTTATTTTGTATGTTTGATTACTTATGAGTATTATTTTAGTTTTTAGTATTATTATTTAGTGTGTCTTAGTTGAGTCTGGTCTATGTTTCTTCTAGTTCTCCGTGTTTATGAGTCTATTCCTGTCTTCTGTGTAGTCTGTCTTGTCCCCTATTCAAGGTTCAAGGTTCAAGGTTCTCTATTTGTCACATGCATAGTTATACAAGTATAACACACAGTGAAATGTAACCTGACACGCTCCACAACATGTGCAAAAATGGGGGGGTAGAGGGGGGTAGAGGAAGAACATTATATATATATAGTATATACATTGGGTGAATGTGCAGTAGTAGCAGCAAGCAGGTGAATTCTGTACATTAATATGAATAGACATCTGACTATTTTACAGAATAGACAATATAAACATATTTAAGATTAAAGGAATTTGGAATGTACATTGTGCCTGGGTTTAGAGTGTTTGGAATGTTAATCTATGTTAATCTATGTTAATCGTGTAAGATATGCCCGTGTCTTCATCTATCGATGTTTCCTGTGTTATTTTGAAAGGTCTAGTGTTTCCATGTTCGCTGTGTTTAGTTTCACTTCCCTTGTAGCATCATGTTCATTTATGTCAGCCGTGTTTCTCCAGGTGTTTCCACTTCCCTCTTTACCCTTCTGTGTATTTAAGTCCTCTGTCTTCCTCTGTTCAGTGTCGGTGCGTCTGTTTTCCTCCCTCCCCGTCACGTCAGGTTTCAAGTGTTTCATGATTCTGTTCAGTTCATGTTCGTGCTTTTGATACAATCTGCTGCTTTCAGTTCATGTGCAGGAGGAGGAAAATAGTAAAGCAGTACTGTGATACAACTTTTGAGGAGTGTGTATATGGACATTACATTTACTTTTTTTCTACAAAAGGACCAGAGCAAGGGAGCGTGTGTCCACGACAGAAACAGCTGTTTTATATTGCTAACACAACTGCTGCTCTTTGCAAGGACATGTACAGACAGGAAGCTAATGCAGAGCTAGCCAAGAACACAGGGTAATGATAAAGCTGCCCATGTGACCCCAGTCCAGCAGCTAGACCCTGTGTGGTGCCCAAATTCTTTTGAACCCCTGAAAAAGGGGGACTATGTATAAAAACAAATTCCTAAACAGCTTATGTAATAATTTTGTTTCCCACTGAATTCAAGCTTCAGTCACAGAGCCCAAAGACACCCAGCCCAGGGCAAATACCACATTGTGTCTTCTGTAAAAACATGTACAGGTAATTCATTTCAATTCAATTTTATTTATACAGCGCCAAATCACAGCAACAGTCGCCTCAAGGTGCTTTATATTGTAAAGTAGACCCTACAATAATACGTACATACATAGAAACAGAGGCTACAAACCTCACTGGTCATCATTGCCATGCCTTGTACCATGTTGAAGATCAGGATCTGGCTAATGGGCTGGGCTTTTACATCACTCTGGACACTGGCTTTGTGTTACCGTGTTTTTGGTGCAGATATTTGTGCCAACAGTTTAATGCAGGTGTTTCTGTTCCAGGCACAGTTTATGCTTACTATGCTTACTTACTACGCTTGCTCTTGTCCTTTCTTGCAATAAAAATGACAGTGAAAATTTCATTTATATTGCACCTTCCAATACATGAAAACTCAATATGCTTAACACAGGAAATGAAGAAACTTTTTTAAAGTAGTAAAAGGATAAAACAGCACAAATGTAAAACAATTTTTAAAGGCAATTCTATAATGATAAAGGATAAACTAATTTCTCAGATTCAGTTTCAGATTTTTAAGTGATAGAAAACAGTTCTGGCAACATTGTTGATGTGATTATCGAAACTGAGATTACTATACTTAAATCACAAAATTACAAGAAAAATGTAGCTGTAATTAAAGTAATTAAAGTCAGGAACAGCATATTTTTTTTCTTGAGTGAAGGAAAATACAGTGAAACAATCTTTTCAAAGGACAATGTATGTCCTAGCAGGACTGTTGCATACATTGTTAGGACATAAAACCATATCCACATAGTATTACATAGTCAAAGACAGAGAAAAAGAGAATGCAGATGAAGCAGACAGAGTGACAAGTATAGATGTTTCCAGGTAGTCGTCTGCAATATGCTGTAATATTGTGAACTAGTGCATTAGCAGTAGTTTTTGATGTGAAATGTGTGGTGAGACTTAGAGTCTTACAGGGTAACTGTGGAATGCTACTTTGGTGCCATGAAGCCAGAATAAGCCACCAGAAAGAGGCTCTAATGCCACTTAATGGGCAATCGTGGTTTGTGTGTGTGAGTGTGTGTATGTGTGTGTGGGGAGTAGGTTGTTGAGGTCTGCTGACTCGTGGGCTTTTGTGGTGAAGGAGCATTAGTAAAAAGGAGAGGAAGCATTTGTGAATCATAAGAACTTCGCAATGGGATTTAAAACAGCACTGGATGTGTGGTCTGCTTCCATTAACGTGGCTGAATGGGTAGAGATCAAGTCATAAAGTTGGTTTGGGAGTGCATGTGTGTATGTGCTATGAAACAGGGTTATGAAAGTGTGTGTGTGTGTGTGTGTGTGTGTGTGTGTGTGTGTGTGTGTGTGTGTGTGTGTGTGTGTGTGTGTTAGTGTGTGTGTGTGTGTGTGTGTGTGTGTGTGTGTGTGTGTGTGTGTGTGTGTGGAGGTACAGGAGGACTGCTGACATCAATATAACAACATAAAATCATAAACAGCAGGGATAAAATGCCTCTTATCGATGACTTAAAAGATAAAGTGACCACAGGTAATTGGGTTGTCCAGGATTGGTTTACACCTTCATCTGCACTTTGAGCAGTTTAGTAAAAAAACAAACAAAAAAAGATCAATTTAAACGAGGCAGATTGTTTGCCATCTTATCTGAAAATCAGCAAGAAACCAAATACATTAATGGATACAAATGAGGAAATATTGTCCCGTAATGTGCTGAGATAAGAGGAAAAGCCATTAGAAAAGATTAAGTTGTATTTATTTCAAAACCAACTGGCCATGGGTGTGCTAAAATGCTTGTTTCTCAATTTAAAATGAACAATCATAGTCTGCAGTGAGTGAAGTCACTTAGGAAAACCATCAGATAACACATGGAAATGGGGTAAAATATAAATCTTCTGGCATCCTTACAGTTTGTGCTATTTATTCAGGTCCATATGATGGACAGCAGTCTAAGCAGAGATTCTCAGTACTTCATCTTTACTGCCACCTCCTCCAGCACTTCCAGGGAAACACTGGGGCATTCCGAAGCAAGCCAAGACGTTTTCTCTCTCATGTGGTGCTGTCTCATGTGACTCTGTCTCAAGGCCTCATCCAAGCCCTTGAAACTCTTCACCTGGTAGAAAGGTGAATTCCTCACATTATTTCAACTTCTCCCCGATGCAAACTTTACATTTTTTGGCTGGCAACTATGGCCTCAGAAAAATTCGTATTCCTGCTGCTTCACACTTGGTTACAAACTGCTCTAGTGAATCTTACAGTGCATCTGAGATGTATTCACAGCACTTCACTTGTTCTTTTTTGTCATATTGCAGCCTTATTTTTAAAAAAAAGAAGGTTAAAATCTTTTTTTCCCCTCTACATTCTACACACAATACCCAATAACAACAAGTGTCAAGTGTTTGCTTGAAATTCTTGCAAATATTTTCCAGAGGTGCACTGTTCCATCACGCTGCCTATGCTTCACCACTATTGGGCCAACACCTCCATCAGTGAAGGTGCAGGTGTTTGTCTGGGTTCTGAAAAATCAGCCTTCCTACAGCCATGAAGGCCTGTTTTTCAGACAGGCAGGTGATCATGGACCAATTGGACCTCCTGTAGATCCATCCATCCATCCATTCGCTTCCGCTTATCCTTTTCAGGGTCGCGGGGGGCGCTGGAGCCTATCCCAGCTGTCATAGGGCGAGAGGCGGGGTACACCCTGGACAGGTCGCCAGTCTGTCGCAGGGCCAACACACAGGGACAGACAACCATTCGCACTCACATTCACTCGCACATTCACACCTAATGGCAATTTGGATTTTTCCAATTAACCTATCCCCACAAGCTGCATGTCTTTGGACGGTGAGAGGAAGCCGGAGTACCCGGAGAGAACCCACGCAAACACGGGGAGAACATGCAAACTCCACACAGAAAGACCCCGGCCTGATGTTGGAATTGAACTCAGGACCTTCTTGCTGTGCGGCAACAGTGCTAGCCACCGTGCCACCGTGCTGCCCCTCCTCCTCCTGTAGATCATTGACACCAAATGGAGCTGGAAGATCAGCTGTTCATCTAGACTAAGCAGCTGTATGATGTGGTGGCCAGGTACCTACATCCCAGCCCCACGAAAGAGGAAGCTCACCTTCTGGACCTCATCGTCTTGGAGCAGTTTGTGGAGGGCCTCCAGGCTGCAGGGTGAGTGGGTCTGCTGCCACTGGCGCAGAAGACTGGATTTTTACGATGATGCTGGTGGGGGAACCCTTAGCGCTGTGGCCGGAGGAGCCAGTGGGGAGGCCACAAGTGGGAAATTGGTCGACCCCAGCCACAAGGATGAGGCTCCGTAGTGCATCGTCATTGCGCCCAGCCGTTGCAGAGCAGTGGCTGCTGTTCCTAAATAACCCTTTCTTTTCTGTTGTCTCTCTGCAGATTCCGGTGGATATGGATACTGCACGCCACCCACCATGAGCCGCAAACTGATCAAGGCAGGAGTCCTAGAGGTGAGGGCAGTTAAGACACATCCGTGAGAATGGCTGCTAATGGAAGTGGGACAGGTGTTCTGGTCTCCAGCCCTCAAAGAACCTCTCCCAGCTCAGGAGAAATGTACAGTGCCCTGATAATGTGCCAGTGGGATACAAGCTATGGCGGACTTGGGCTGTGAGCAGACCCTGTTCCACCTAACTCTGGTTTGGCCGGGGGCATTGCTGGAAGCAGAATGGGTGGAAATCAGATACGTAAATTAGGATATTCACAAATATCTAATAGTGCCAGTGAAAATTAAATGCCAGGACAAAACATATAGACTTAAGGCTATGGTTTAGGGATGCACCGATACCACTTTTTTGGAAACAAGTACGAGTACGAGTACTTGCATTTCAGTACTTGCCGATACCAATACCGAGTACTTAATAAAAACATAATTTAAATTTGCAGGTAACAGCTTTAGTCCTATAATTTAACAAAAAACAAACAAACAAGGGACTGGTTTGGAATTAAGAACATTTATTTAAAATGAAAAGCATGTTGTATGCAACGTATTACAGAATAAATAATTATAAAAAAAACAAAATTGAATTTTAAATTTGTTCGTCTGTTTCTCTGTTTAGAAGTCTCACTAGCACAGTCACAGCTGGGATGACATCAGAGGCTAGTGCCTCGTAGCTGCTCACTTTTTTAGTTAGTTCCTCAAAGGGGGCGAGGATGGCAACAGTCGTCTCCATAAGAGCCCATTGGTGAGCGGGGAGATAGTCAGGGAGTTCATGCTCGGACACGCCCAGCACTCGCTTTTGCTCAATGAGGGACTGGAGCATTTTGCTGGTGGTGCCCATCCTGTCAGGTGTGTCAGCAGGTGAACCAGCTGCCACAAGTTACTGCTGATGGAGAGTCAGTTTGAGCGCATGGACCACCTGTAAAATGGCCATTTTACAAGAGTGCACGTGGACATTGCTTAATATTAGTTATGTATTATAAACTATACTATATTAGTGCTGGACCTAAATAAAGAAAACTGGGAGGAAGGTTTAAGCCCAGGGAAAAATTTAACTGACACATAGGTGGCCTAACTTAGGTTGGATGGCTACCGAGCCTAAGTCTATGGTATGCGGTGGACTGTGGTCTGTGGCTTGACTACAGGAAAGGGTGGTGCAGTGGGTTCAGGGGATAGTTCCAGGGGAGGCTGGCCGACTAGAGCTAGGACAACTAGAACTAGTGCTCATTATTTCAGCCATGTCGGAGCAACCAAAGGGGTGGGCTGAGAAGAGTAACATGGCAAAGCTACATAAAATGTGTACTGTTCCACAACACAGCCTATGCATCAGTTTCTTTTGTATCACAGATGCTACAAACTTGGGACCCCCCTTTGTGTGCAGTTTCTGTCATTCTCTCTCCTCAAGCTCCATCAGGTTGAATGGGGTGATAAATTTTGTAACACTTGTGGCAACTCAGTTGTAAAGAGAGTGCAGCAGCTGAAACCTCCTTCTGGTTGATCTGTGCTCTAGCAGTTTGCTGTGGTCACCAGTATTTTACATGAAAGATCTTGATTTTCTGTAATAAATAAATTACCCCAGGTCGTGAACAGCATTTCTTACACAGCATGTCTCTTTAAACACGACTGGTTTAGTTAATGCCAAAAACTTAATTTTGGCCTCATCTACTCCACAGCATTTTCCCCTAAGGCTTCTCTGAATCATTTAGATGTTCACAGGCAAATTTAGATTAGTCCTGTACTTGAGCCTTCTTGAGCAGTAGGACCTTACATACACTAACTTTTAGAATCACCAGTTAACACTAACAGAATGTCTTTGGACTGTGGGAGAAAGCCAGAGTACCTGAAGAGAACCCATCCAAACATGCAAACTCCACACAGTAAGGCCCTGGTGAGGTGGTGGAGTTGAACTCAGTATCTTCTTGCTGTGAGGAAACTGTGCTAACCACTGCCACTGTGCTGGCCCTCAACTGAATGCTTTAAAATATTTGCTCAAAAGAAAATGAGAGAGGAGATGAGAGAACAAGCATTTAACTAAAACATCTAAAGCAATCTGAAATTGCTTTTTCAAAAACATAGGGAAAAAAGCTAGACCTGGAGCTAAAGTGCATGAAAATGAAGCACTGAAATTTTTTTGAAACCACCAGTTAAATGCAGGCTGTTTCTGATTGGTGGCAGTTTTTTTTAACACCCCCTCTGCCCCAAACATACCCACAAACACACACATATATAAACAGGTACATGTCCCCGAACTATAATGTGTGCATACACATTCAGTGATGTGGTGAATTGCCTTCAGTTTGACGTGTGTGAGATTTCACAGTATAAGATTTGACTGTAGCAAATGGTTACAGGCTTGTTACGTGAATATGTGCCTTGATCATTAAATCATATTGCCCTATGTATATGTGCTGCTGTTCTGTGTGGCCTTTGACCACAGCACAACAAACCACCATGGGTTTTTTTTTGTGTTGTCAGAAATTGTTGTGGGACTGAAATATATGTTTTGAAGTTATAACTGGAAACAGCCAGCGGGAATAGTGCACAAAGAGGAAGAGGATGCAGGAAGACATGAGTATAGGAGGCTGAGGTTGGGATATACAGTCAAATATGAAATAAATGAAGATGATCCTGGTGGGCATTAAGAACATTAGATGATGTAGTCTGTGAGAAGAGGAAGAGATAGGCAGTAAGAGCTCTGGATGACGGAGATGCTGATGTTAATTGGTAGATAGAGGGGGAAGGGGCAAAGCTAAAAAAGGAAAGAAGCGGATATAAAAAGGAAAGATGTCAAGTCATAGGAAGGCTTTTACGGAGCACAAAGATTGCTGGTGAAACTCCTTTGCAGAGATAACATGATTATTAGATAATATTACAGATATTACAACAAAAATATCACAAGATAAATTTAATGGAAGAATGTGTATAAACTAACATCTGAATCAAAGACACAACATCGTGAAAGCTATCTGTTATTACAAAAACAAAAGGCTAAAGAAAAAGGACGGACTTATAGACAACAATGGGATGAACTGTGCATTTCCACTTGAAATCAGTGTGTATTTCAGTCTTGATACCAGTGTGGAATCTCATTGTTGTAGTTAAAACATTAACAGCTGACACCTGATTACCTAACACTTTCTTCTCATTTTTGACCTGCTAATACTTTTTCTGGGGTTTGTTCTGTCCATCAAAGCCATTTCCAAGTGCTCTCCCATGCTCTCGCTCTCAAATTCACACACATTTGAAAAGCACTCATGCCGAACATGAGCATCTCTATTTTAGGTATTTTATGGTTTAGTTAGCATTTTTATAGTGTACTACATCAGGTAGATAGGCTTGGGCTACCAGGTTTCATTAGGATGCACAGTTACGTATCATCTGTGTAACATCTGTATGAAGAAAAAAGGAAGTGGTCCATGAGTACATGTGTCTGTGTTTTGATTTTTAAAGATTTGTTTGTGGTCTGGTCCTTAAAAACCTTCTTAATGGCTAAAGGCTAATGGGTTATACTGCCAGGGGCACAGCACGGTCTGTAATGGTGTAATAGCGTAATTTTGTGTGTGTGTGTGTGTGTGTGTGTGTGTGTGTGTGCGCACGTGCATGTTGTGCTTGTATGTGTTGTTTTTCATAGAACAAATAGGGACATTACTTTCCTAAATGGACTCATCTGTCCTTCAGCTCTGTGAGTCCACAGATAGAGGGTGAAATAATTCAATAGGGAGGACATAAATATATTTGTTAGGTCTAAAATGAATATTAAGAAAGCTAACCAGACTGAAAGGAGAATTTGTAGCTTTATCTCACTCCCAACTATCTGCATCAGTTTATAGCTGCACTGTGACACTCCCAGTCTAGTGGCCCACCAGAGGTAATACTGCTCAGTTGTTATGGGCTGAAGCTATGGATAATGTACCATAACTACTGTCTTTATTAGGTATAACTTTTTGGAATAGATTTTGAGTGTCTGCAACAGAGTGAGATGTGAAGATTTATGATAAACAAACATGAAAGCATATGACAGACTGGGGAGACAAAGGATGAAACACAAGGAGAAGAACATGGGAACAGACGAAACCCAGAGACAAGGAGGGCGAGTAAGCAAGAGACACAGAGTAAGACACAAATGGGAAAACAAACATGGGACAGAGAGGGAATAAATACATGACTGAGGAAACATACACAGAGGACATGACAGACTGTCACAGGAGACACGGGGATGAGACAAGGACAAGAAAACATAATAATTGAATAGTTGGTTGAGTCAGCGTGTATTAAATAAGTTGATAGGTTTGGATGGAGTTTGACTGGCCCATTCTTTTTATGGACAAGTTGACAAGCAATACACCAAAAGACAAGCACACAGTTTAAAGGAGCCAGTATGGCACAACAAAGCAGATGCTATGAGGCCAGAGCCAAGATTAAAAACTGAACTAAGTACTGTCAGCATACTGTCATCATCATTTCATCATCTTTAAGGTTTTATTCCTGCTGCTTGAAATAAAAAATGATAAGAAGAAGAATTCCAGTTGCACAGGTGTTTGATTTCAGTACTCAGTATTCTGTGTCTTCAACCTTTAGGAAGCACATAATGTTTGATGTTTTCTATTTATAGTTATATGAATTTTACTATAAAATATAATAAATAACAATTAAAATGTGCGGTTATCAAGTGATGCCCTCAGTGTGTTTCAAGAGTCTAGCAACACCCCTGTTATTGCAAAACATACTGCAGGCCTGTGTTGTGTGTGTGTGTGTGTGTGTGTGTGTGTGTGTGTGTGTGTGTGTGTGTGTGTGTGTGTGTGTGTGTAAGAACATGACAGAGGTGCTGAAAGACCTAAAAACAGAGAGGTTTGTTTCTATCCATCTATCATGAAACCACAGCCTGGTCACATGCTCTACATTAACCAGCCATTAGGAATCAATGGCTCATCCATAATGCATTATGGTCATAGGTACATTAAGAAGTCATGACATTAACATCTGATTGATTTCATCAGAATGGGTGGCACCAAACCCTTTTAGCCCAAAACCTAAGTGGAATAAATATAGATATATAGTGATTTTCAGTAAGAACAAGCTAAAATTAAATTAAATTAAATTAAAACAAAAAACAGGTGCACAGCTTACAATATGACATTAGCAAAGACAATTTTTCTTTTCTTTTCTTCCTCTTAATTTTTCAAAAGCCAGAAGCCTAGCAAAAGAAACAGAAACAGGAAATTCTACTAATGTGTGATTTAAATTTAAATTTAATTTAATTCAAATTTTAAAAACTCCTCCTTAGAAAAATAATAAAGGTGAAACAACACCAAAAAGTCAATAATACAAATACCTAAGACTCATAATACACTAAAATTATCAAGGCTAATGGGCAGGTAGGACTCAGATGCAGGGTTTAGAAGACCACAGTTCAGGGCTTTTATTTCCAGTGAATAGATATTTACACCGTGAACAATGCAACAGGGGAATAGTGCTCCAGGCGGGTCCAGGGAGGTAGGGAATCCACACATTCAATATTTACAGGTAACACTCGCTCTCAAACTCAGCGTCAAGCTCAGCACACCACAGAAGAGAATCCGGGGATCTGTACAGAGTAAAACACATGGTAAGAATTTGTGAGACACGAGAGGCAGAACAGAACACACACACAGAAGTAAGAGCCAGTGTTTAACTGAGTAGTTCAATGATGCAAAGCATGACTATCAGCTACTACCTTAAGTAGTGGCTCCCAGATCCGACCTTCAGGAATGGGTGGTTGATTGTTGCATTGAGTCTCGCCCACAAACACAGACACAAACAAACAAGCACACAGAGGAAAAAAATCAAGGGGGAGAAATATAAAGAAGACAAACCTGGAGGACTGAGGGACAATGACAACAATAAGGTATCAAAAACTCCATCCATCTATCGATCCATACGTCCATTTTTTTTTCTGATACTCATCCAGGGTTGGGTTGGGTAGGTAGAAGCCTAAGCAAGGACGCCCAGACCTTCCTCTCCCCAGCGAACTATTCCAGCTTATCGGGGGGAAACACCAAGGCTTTCCCAGGCCAGCTGAGAGATCTAATATCTCAAACCTGTCCTGGTTCTGTCCTGGGGCCACCTTCCAGTATGATATTCCCAGAGCACCTCAATCAGGAGTTGCCCAGAAGCCATCCTAGTCAGATGTCTGAACCTCTTCAACTGGCTCCTTTCGATGTGGAAGTGCAGTAGCTCTAATCTGACCCTCTATTGAATGACTGCACTCTTCATCCTATCTCTAAGAGAGAAACCAGCAATCCTGACTAAGCTCATATCTGCATCTTGTATCAGCAATCTCATTCTTTCAGTTGCTACTCAGAGCTAATGACCATAGGTGAGGGTGAAGATATAGATTGACCAGTAAATCAACAGCTTTATTTTTATGCTCAGGTCTTTCTTCAACAGAAAAGACTGGTGCAACATCTACATCAGACTTGGCTCCAATCTGTCTCTCAATCTCCTGCTCTCCTCCCCCTCACTCGTAAGCGAGAGATCCAACAAGATCCAACTTTTTGCAGCAATGTGGGCCTAGTCTTGCAATGGTTATACAGTGACTGAAAGGCTCATATCAGTGGACCCCCCACAGGGTTTCCCAAGAGATGCAGTTCAGTGTCTTCTCCAAGTCCACAAAACACATGTATACTGGATGGGCGAACTCCCATGCATATTTGAATATCCCGGAGAGGATAAAGAACTGGTTTACATTCCTCAACTAAGATGAAAATGACATCGTTCCTCCTTAATCTGAGGTTTGACTAATTAGCTCTCCTTTCCTGTACCCTACTATAGAGCTTCCTATCAGTAAAACAGAGTGGTGGTAACAAAATTAGTTAATTTTATTATTTCTAGGCTGAACTATTATAATTGATTATTATTGGGTTGCCTTAAAAATCACTAAAACCCTTGATCCAAAATGTTGCACTAAGAGAACTGAAATAGACTAGGAAGAGAAGAGTATATTTCTATACGGGCTTCTCTTCATTGGCTCCCTGGTAAATCCAGAATAGAAATTAAAATCCTACTTCTTGCATACAAGGCCTTGAATAATCAGGCTTAATCTAATCTAAAAGACCTCATGGTATCACCCCAGTAAAGCACTTTTCTCTCAGACTGCAAGCTTACTTGTGGTGCTTTTGGGTATTAAAAGGAGAATGGCGGGCAGAGCCTTCAGCTTCCTGGCTTCCTTCTGTGAAACCAGCTTCCAGTTTGAATTCACAAGACAAAAACCCTCTCTACTACACTACTCTAAGAATAGGGTTAAAAACTTCCTTTTTAATAAAGTATATAGTTAGGACTGGATCAGGTGACCCTAAATTGTCACTTATAGCTTTTTTCCCCCATTAGTACCTACTCAGGTGGGTTCGGCATGGCTTGACACAGTTTTTAGGGTTTTCCATTAGATAATAGTCCCTCATACCAGCTACTTTTTTAATAGCTACTTGAAGTGGTTTGAACGATCCAAAAAATGTGACATTCACAGCCTACATGCCGGCTAGTCAGTGACGTCACTTGATGAGTCATGAGAGCGTGTCTTTGAGAAAAATCAAACCACCACTTTTGAAACTCGGCAATGAAGGAAACAGCTGCACAAAAACAACACTGTGGTCATCGAGCCTGACCAAAAACAACAGACCAAGCAGCAGGTATACCGTTGCCTCAACATCCACCTTTGTTGTGGCATTCACGTTGCTGTAACGAGCCAATACACATTAGATGGTACTCGATTGTAATGGAAGACAAGTCGAACTGACTCGACTTGTTTTTAAATGCGAGTAAAATGGGCAATAAGTATGCTTTCAATTCTTTTGCATTCACTTCATGTCTGGAAATTTGCTTCATAGCTGCAATGAATCCACTCTTTTAAGAGCAAGACAGATATTGAGGTTGTCCTGTAAGGCCAGAAGAACTCCTGTTGGTAAAATAAAAACACAAATAAAATTCTGCTACATGCCTTAGTCTGTGCCACAGTCTGTTATCCAATCTGGCATCCAGTACTTTACTGAGACAGTGAGACCTGTGGTTGTGCCTGCAAAGCAGAACTCTCCATCCCTTCACTGGCCATAAGCTCTCTTTGAAAGTATTTTGGACATTAAAAGATACACTATAGCTTCACAGAAATTCATCACACTCATGATTATTGCATGAACTGGTGCTGCACTTTTCCTCCAGAGTTGTACTCTTCACCATTTTTAGCGTCCATACCAATAACAGACCAGTTGAGCATTGAGATACTGCCTATGGAGGTCAGGCTTCCCAACACTCACATGCACTGCCCTGCCTATAGTTGTTGTTGAGATATTTTGATCAGAATTTATATCATTGATACTCTATAAAAGAGAGAGAAAATTAATTTCATAAATGATACTGAGATTTGATAAAGATTTATTCCAACCAGCTTGTTTTTAAAAAATATCTTTTTGACCTCCTTTATATCTATGAAAAAATAGATATGGATTAACAACTTCTTCCTCAGTGGACCAGTTATCAATGCCTGAGATCAGTTGTGTACCACTCCAGCTGAAGTGCAGGATGATACAGGATGCATCATCATTCTGTTTTGTCTGCCCCTGATATCAATTGTGAGTATACGTGGAATATATTGATATACAAATATACACCACTCCTAATTTTTTCAAATTTTATACACATACCAGTGAACATGACTGTGCCATCAGGTAGACAGAGCCCACTAGAGACACTGTGGTGGCTCCCACACAAACTCTTCCCCCTCTGTGTAAATTTGCCATCTGTACATAAAACTAGTGATAGGTCTCAAACAGTCATTAAAATGGATATCCTCCTTATGAGTCCTTTTAATATTACAGGCCAAGTGACTATGAGATAAAAGTCACATTTTCAACTGATATCCCTGGATGGAGGAAAACTGATTGACAATCAGTTTGATAAGCTGTGATTAAACTGAGACAGAGGAAAACATGAATGGAAGAATAATGGTCAGCAAGCTCATTGCTCTACATTAACATTCACGAGATGCTTTGTACAGACCGTTTATTGTTGAGTGAGAGTGTGTGGAGAACAGAATATGGGGGTAATTTGTGTGGACACATTTCCAGGTGAACTGTGATTTCCACAGGACATGATCTGCAGGCGAGGAGAATCTGTGTAATATCTCCTTGGGATCCAACACGTATGCAGACACATACACTTACACGTAGATCACAGTATACATTATGTTAGAAAGGAAAACTAAGCCTGTATGATCCCACAGCTACACTCTGTCATTCAGGGACCTCTAGTGGTCACATAATGCTATAGTTTCAGTAAGGCCAAACAGGGAGCGCTGTGACTCAGTGGTCACAGCACAGCTGCCTCAAAGGCCAGCTTTCATCCACCTAACCAAACCTTTACTCCTGCACCGTCACCTGAGAAAGAGTAGCTGCTCATTTTACAACAGTTCGAGAGCTTGATGGAGATAATATAATACACATATGTGTCTGATAATCACGAACTCGGCGTCATATTTATCCCAATTGCTATTTAAACTGTTCTTTACTGTAACTCAGCCTGATCAGAGCAGTGTGAATATCTCTCTCTTTCTCTCGCTCGAGTGTGTGCGTGCGCACAAAAGCAAAGCTGACGCGTGTCCACTGCGCTCCTCTGCCCAGCAGGTGGACTCAGAGGATGGGGTCTCTCTCTCTCTCTCTCTCTCGACCCCTGGCGGAAGAAACGCCACGGGGAGCGAGAGAGAAAGAGAGAGAGAGAGAGAGAGAGAGAGAGAGTGTGTGGGAGAGACTGAGAGATGGACAGATGACTCAAAAAGGAGATGAAAAGGAGAAAAATGCTCACCGCGACCGTACACATCAAACAGCGGGAGAATATTCTGGATTTTTCTTATTTTGTCCTCTTTGTTCCATCCAAACGTTGTTGGTGTGACGAGCAGGGAGGGGGGCGTGACTGGCATCATTAAAACCTCTGATACCCCCACAAGCACGCGCACACTCAGACACGCGTGAACACACGGAGGGAGATGTTTACAGCTTTGACCGTTTGGACTCCACCGAGCGGAATAAGGCGAGCGCAGCGTTCACGCGGCTTCAGACTCTGACGGACTGAGTCATTTTCATTTTTAGTCATTTTCATTCTCGTTCGGCTTCAAAGTTGGAATCTGGGACTGAATCGTGACAGCATGGATTTGTTCGGCGCGCGTCGCCTTCTCGGGATCCGGTGCTGCTGGAAGGTTTCCGTTCTGCTCAGCGTTTTCTTTCACAGCTGCCCGAGCTCCTTGTTGGACTGTCCCCCCACCTGCACCTGCTCTCCCACTGAAATCTTCTGCAGTAAGTCCGACAACAGCCAGTTCTTCCCGCTGCTGTCCTTCCAGGGCACCGGGAATGCTGGGAATAATACCGGGAGCATCGAGGATCTTTTCCAGAACATCACCTCCATGTGAGTGCTGCTTCTCTAGATCAAAGCTTTAAGGATATTTAAGAGAAGTTTTGTCCTTTTAATTGGTGAATTTATTATAGTATTTTTTTTTTTTTTTTTTTTTTTTAACAAGTGGACTAAAAACCCACGATAAGATCCAGCTACACAAATGAGTGATGGTTCCTCGGTTGGGGCAAAAAGGCGAGATTCCTGGTTCAAACAGTTCTGGTGTTTTTCTTTTCATAAAATAAAATTGAAATCACAGTTGTTCAAAAAATGTGAACTTTTTGAAAATCTGGCAAATTTTAAATATAATACTTAAAATATATATAAAAATTTTTTTTAAAATAAAATAAAATGATTCTTATTCTTGTTAATGATACTATTAATAAATATTACTATGAATAACAGCAACATCAATAATGATCCAGATGACTCAGGGATCCAGGCTCAGAATACCTAAGAATGATTATGCAAATAAATGTCCCACTTGACTCAAATAATAAATGTACCTGCTTTATTCAGGACTTTATAATGAACCATCTTAAAGATCCTCTTAAACATTTTTGAGAAACGTCAGTCTTCTCCAAAACTTCCCTTCATCTGTGCACATGTGCAGTGTAAGGTTCCTCACTTTCGGGAACTTTACACTGTGATTAATGGTGATGGTAAAACCCCATCAGAACAAGCAGAGCTGGCAGGTCTGGAGTTACTTAAAAAAAATTACATTCTGTTATTCATTTCTTGTAAAATAAATGAGTAATCTAACCGTAAAATAATTGAGCAGGTCTAAAAAGATTAGAATGATGATGAATATGGTTTATCTCACATGAGGAGGCTTGATCTTTGTCTGTGTTTAGGGTAATATACAGGTCTTTGGTATGCCACAAGTGTTCAAATTCCGAATTCTGAACTGATCTAAAAGATGTGAATGAATCAATTTATATAGGAAATGGAAATCTGAAATGCATGAATATATTTGATACTTTTAAACATAGCCATCTGTTGATGGAAAGTGTGGCTCTCCCTTAGCTGTTCCTGCATAACATTGCTAAATGCCATGGTTTTATACACTAGGAAACAGTCCAGCGTGAGAGATAATAGGTCCAGATATTTCCAAATAGCTTTTTTATTGCATTATAAGAATAGTCATGACTCAGATACTAAGGAAATTTTAGTGCAGAAGTCTGTTTCTTTAAGATGAAGAGCCAACCAGCCATCCAGATAGCCATGAAAAATGTTATCTGGGCAGATACTGAAAACTGACCACATCAGACCACAAGTGAATTTTTCTCAAAAACTTTCTTCTTGCTTTGGAAGAAAGTGGCAAACAGTCAGTTCAGTTCAGTTCAGTTCATTTTTATTTCAAACATTTCAAACATGAGCCTTCACAATCATTACAATATATTATTCCATTATTTGTTTGAAAAGGAGTAGGTAGAAGTATTTACTTATTTGTCCCTACCCCCTCAAGTTTTACCTCTCATTCAAATTTTTTTTTTTTTTTTAGTCTTAAATTAAACAAACAACATATGAAACAAAAGTAAAGCAAAACAAAACAAAACATACATAAATCAAAAACAAGAAATTAGCAATCCCCACCACAGTATAGTTTCTTTTATATGCAAAATACAGAAGGTGTATATTTGCAGATACACAAATTATGGAAAAACAAACAACCAAAACAAAACAAACAAACAAAAAACCCCAAAAAAGAACCACAACACCATTACCAGCAACATTACCGTCCTGGGTTAACCCCGTTTTCTTCATTGTTATACTTATTTAAAATCAAGTTTTTATATTTTACTTTAAACTGTTTTATGTTTTTACTGTCTTTTATTTCTTCTGTTAGACTGTTCCATAATTTAACTCCTGCAATTGAGATAGACATCGTTCTTAAAGTTGTTCTAGCACTTTGTATTTTTAAATTCCATTTCCCTCTTAAGTTATACCCACCTTCTCTTTCTATGAACAATTTACAGATTTCTTTTGGAAGCAATTTTTTTCTTACTTTATACATAAAGTCCTCAGTATATCATAAGGTTTTAATATAACTAAATTTATATTCATTTCTTTGGTGAGGAAATGTTGTGGGATGGGGCAACTGGAGGCAGTTCAGGTTGTCTGCTAATCAGAAAGTCAGTGCTTCAATCCGGCTTCTTCAGTCCGCAATTCAAGGTGTCTTTTAGCGAGATACTGACCTCTAAATATTTTGAATACGTCAAATAGAGTGAGAGTGTGTGTGAGATTGTTAAAAAGATCTTAAAGGCATTGACTAAATAATAATAATAATAATAATAATAATAATAATAATAATGGATTGCATTTAAATAGCGCTTTTCGAGACCCTCAAAGCACTTTACAATTCCACTATTCATTCACTCTCGCATTCACACTGGTGGAGGCAAGCTACAGTTGTAGCCACAGCTGCCCTGGGGCAGACTGACAGAAGCGAGGCTGCCATATCGCGCCATCGGCCCCTCTGGCCAACACCAATAGGCCGTAGGTGAAGTGTCTTACCCAAGGACACAATGACCGAGATGTGTGTGTGAGTGGGTTAATGTGGCCTTTTGTATAAATAAATAAATGTAGCACTCTGTCTAAGTTTAGGGATAGTGTTTAGTTACTGGTCTGTGACTAAACCAAAGTCCAGTCTTCTTCTGAGCCTGTAGTCTCTTGTTCAATATTGCTCATGCTCTTCTTGGTCGCCTGCGTAGTTCAGCATATGTCATGGCTGCATTTGTCAGATCACACTGACTTTCGCTGTACAGTATGTTTCCTTACTGTGAATCAATCAGTGACCTTGCCCAGGAGGTAGAGCAGATCATCCATTAGCTGGAAGGGTGGTGCTTTAAATCCTAAGTCATTAAATCAAATATATGTTGAAATGTCCGTGGGTGACATACTGAAACTCAAAATGGTGTGGTCAAAGTCCTCTAAGGGTGAGTGTGGTTGTAGTGTAGTGTAGTGTCGGGGTTAGTATATAAATGGCCATCATTTTCCTGATGCTCTGATAATTCCTTCCTCATTAACTACAGATTGGTTTTATCTGAGAAGATGTGGTGTCCAAAGACATGCAGCTTGTGGGGATAGGTTAATTGGAAAATCCAAATTGCCATTAGGAGTGAATGTGAGCATGAATGGTTGTCTGTCTCTGTGTGTTGGCCCTGCGACAGACTGGCGACCTGTCCAGGGTGTACCCCGCCTCTCGCCCTACGACAGCTGGGATAGGCTCCAGTGCCCCCCCGCGACCCTGAAAAGGAGAAGCGGAAGCGAATGGATGGCTGGATGGAAGATGTGGTGTCTTCTCTCCTTGTCATATTCTTCCAGAGCCTCTTTGAGAACGTGGGTCATGCTGAGTGGACATCCTGCTTTGGGAGTGGCACTGCAGTCACTTTGATCAGAAGATCCAGATCATTACTGCCTCTTGTCTCCTGTAGTTGTCAGGAGTGCATCTGCTGCAGCACTGACAGTTTATATTAGAGCTTCGCTATAAACCCTTTCCTTTTAATATAAAGTCCACTCTAGTATTAGGCAATCGTAAAGTTTATGTGGACAGTCCTAATCTCAGTGACCACTCAAAGTGATTTTAAACTACAAAACCTCCCCCCGCCATTCACACATACACATGTGCTCAAGGGCTCAGTGATAATGCACATACACATACACGCGTGCACCCAGGCTGTGGTCCATCATGTTGTTGTTGTGGACTGAAGTGGACCTGACTGTTACAGCATCTGTAGGTTCTTTGTTTTATACTCTCTTATGTAGCCAACAAAACACACATCTTGTACACACACTACAGTAAAACACACAGTAATTAATAAGAACGGGAAGAGTTTGCAAACTGTGGCCAGTCTACAACAAGATGGCAGAACACATTGCTGCACGCACAGATTATTTTGTGAGTAAAAAAACCTCACTTCATTATTAACCTGGTTTTCTGAAAAATTATTACTGATCAAAGGAGCTGCTGAACATCGAATTCCCTCCTGCTTCTCCAACACTGATCGCTACACCCAGAAAAATAAGAGAACCGTGTAAAAAAGCAGTTTTACTTGCAATAATAATAATAATAATAATAATAATAATAATAATAATAATAATAATAGCCATGAAGCCTAAGCAGAATAAGTGAAGCATGTGTAGTGTCAGATGTCAGCTCCATTGTTCCGTGTGCTCATCAGCACAATAGTGAAAAACTGGTTGAAAAACACAGGATTGGTTTCAGTTGCGTATCCCACATAGTTAAGTGAGGGGTTGAGTTTTAACATGTAATAATATGAGATAAAGTGTGTGTAAGTACAGGAAATAAAGTTTATTTGAAGTCATGTCATGATATTAACGTGAATAAAAGCATCTTTTCATTTCTGAAAGGAGCTTCGTTTAACTACAAGACCACCAGCATATCCTGGGTGGTTACGGTAACTTGATTAATAAAATGCTCAAATTGGCACAAATCATTATGAATAATTGTATTTATTGTGTAAGAATGTTCCTTTTAGTAGGTTTGGGTTATCTTTAATTTGAAGTAAATTCACGATTTAATATATTTGGCTTTGAATTTAATTTTTTGGGGGGATAATTTTTACTTTGGATTTTTGTCTATTTAATTTTAAGTTTAATTTCAGAGAAAAGTATTTAAGGTTTAATAGAATTCGTTGCCACTAAATTATCATGGTTTCTGGCACTTTTCCCCCTTTAGCAGACATTGTTTAAAGTTAAAAGAAATTCAGTGGATATATATAGTAGATTTCTGAAATTTATGATGATGGAAAAGTGCCAGGAAAATCGACCAAAGACTAATTTAAAATCATTAATCATTTGCTGTGAACAAACCAACATGCTGACTTTAAGAGCTGTATTCATTAAACAGTCATGCTGACAATAAACATGTGACTGTGTCCTCTTTTTCATGTCTTTATGTATTTAACTGAGCTGTTTTTGAAAGACATTATGACACAACATCAATACCTGAGGATCAATACTGTGCTGACATCAATATTAAAATGCTGTCATTTATGACCATGAAGATAAAGTCAATAAGTTCTTCACTAATGCACTAACTGAAATTACAGATTACGCAGAGAACAAAGAGATGTCTGATATGTCATGGCAAGTCGGAGAGTAAATAAAGTATCTGTTATCTGGAAAATAGTTTTTTTTAATTGAATTGTGATTTAATAATAATAATGATAATAACAGTAATATCTTGGCATGAGTAGGATGGATTAGGCTTCGAGGACTACAGACTGGAATGTACAATGGGACCCACATAGGGAGTACAGTTTAAATGTATCAAATTCTGTGAACATACCATCTTACCAACCATGGCTGTAAGACCATTTAAAACAATTTTAAAAAAAACACAAAAAAACTATAATTTAAGATATTATTATTATTATTATTATTATTATTATTATTATTATTATTATTATTTTAAGAAGAAAACCTGAATTTCTGAGGATGGGGACAAACTGAGGAGAGCATAGTACGACCTAAGGGTGAAACTGAGGACTCCTGCAAGAGGAAGCTGAACAGTATGAGCAGAACAGTGTGAGGGATGTGTGGAGTGAAATGAAGAAAATCACTGGTTTTAAGGTGACGGACAATAACCGGCACCAGCAATCGGCAAGGAAACCTGAAGGGAGCAGAAAAGCTGAACAATTTTTAAAACACTTTTGGTTCACAGCCCTCTGCTGCTTTTCCCCACAACACACTCTACACACTATGGCCCTTACACACATTCATTGCCTTCAGGGGTATTAAAAAAATTAGGCTAGATTAATGCTTGCCATGCCAACCCAGTACACACTCACAAAGGATAGTCTCTGTCTCCAGATATTCACTTCCTGATTGAATAAAGTTTTAAAAAAAAGAAGTGGATTAGCAGACTCTGTTTCCTAAGTACACTGAGCTCCTTTAATGTAAAAAACATGGCTATTTCCTGTCAGTCAGTTGTGGTGTGTACACAGTGTACTCACCAACAGACTAATAAACTGACCAGGACAGCTTTTCTGTGATTGATTGCAAACTGGAGACTTCTGAAGTTGTGGTGTAAAGGAGGTCACTGAACAAACTGTTATGCATAGATAGTTCTGATCACTACCAAATAGTTTTACTATTGTACACCATGTTTTCTTATTTATTTATTTATTTATTAAATTTTTATTATTGTTTTAAGGTTAAGTCAAGTAAAATAAACGAAGCCATAAAAATGACCTGAATTCGCTCTTCTTGGAAAACTGTCTTACATTAATAGGAGCAAAAAGAGTTCTGACAGTGTTGTATCTCCTGGATGATGTGGATTTAGTGTGTGTGTTTCTGCATATTTAAGTGTGTAAGTGAATGAGTTTGTGTCTGTACGCCTTTAAAGGAGTATGTGGCGGCTGCAATAAACAAAGGCAGCATCTCAGCATTCTGAAGTCTGCCCGGTGTTTTAATGCAACATTTTTGTGCTGAAAACAGACATTATGTTGGTGTAGATGTTAATAATTAATGTTAATAATAGCTAAGTGTCCAACCCAACAGCCCTGAGTCAGTGGCCCAGAGTTTTACTGATCCATGTAGAATTTTATTGGCCTGTGGAAAAAAAGCTTTTATTTTTGAATTTTTAAAATATTAAAACAATTTAATAAACGTGATATTTATATTATTATACCTTATATCTGAAAAATGTTTCAAAAGCTTTGAAATAAATATGGTCTAGTACACCCAATGCTGCCGTTTATACTCACTCCTCCTTGTTCTGCTGGCAGGTATCGCTGCCATGTAAAATGCAATTAAGCATGCAAGCTGCCCAATTTAAATATTTTATTAGACTAAAATTAACAGTTCTGTATATTTTACTGTAACTTCTGTAGCTTTACTGTAGATTTTTGCTGTGTATAACAAATGAAGTTCACTTTCACATTACTTCACATTAGAGCTTATTAAACAGGTGGTTTGATGAAGCTAGCTTTTTCCAAGTAAACATTTTGATGGTGATAGCTGTGCTGCTCATTGGGGAAAAAACTTTTCTTTCACTCCGCCTGAAGTGACTGTCTCAGTAACAGCTCCGCGTCTTTGCTCTTTACGGGGTGTGTGCAGACACACTCTGGCTCCATGTTCAACTATGACGGCATGATTGTGTCACTGCTGCCGTTTATCTGTGTTATCCATCTTTTTGTTTAAAAACTGGGGGCTGCATGGGCCTAATGTTGTCAGACTTTTTATTCACACACTGCTCCTTGATGCATGTCTAATGCACATCTCTTTTTAGTTGCAATGGAAAATGAAATGATTGCATTCACATGATGATATAGAGCTGTCCGTTTAACAAAACACCAAAGCAAAAACATTGTGTTGAGGATTCTTTATAATTGAGTATTTCCAATTACTCGATAAACGGTTGCAGTCCTATATAGTTCTAATTCACATTTTGTTGCTGACCCTTGTGCTGCTGTAATGTGAATATCCCCAATATCCCCATTGTGGGATTAATGTCTAAAAAAGTCAAGTCAAGTCAAGTCTATATATAATGGCTGCAGTAACCACTGCAGTCTCAAAGTGAGATGGAAGGAGGTGATTCAAATATATTACGTAAAAAAAGGTAAATGCCATCCATCTATTTTCTTTCGCTTATCCAGAAGCAGTTTGTGATGCCCAAATCTCCCTCTCCCCAGCCATCTCCTCCAACTTATCTGGGGTAACACCTAGGCTTTCCCAGGACAGCCGAGATATGTAATATCTCCATGGTGTCCTGAGGCTGTCCCAGGACACCATGGAGTCCTCAATCCAGGTTGGTCCTTTCAAATTCTCCTCCCTCCAGTTAGCTGGGGATTCCAAATTGGCACCAGCCTGCATTCTGTGTACCTATGGAGAAACGGAAAACAAAGGCAGGGAGAAAACAAACAGTCTGCAAGACATATGCCCTTACAAGTCCAAGCAAGATGAGATCAAGATCATAGGGCACATGACAGTGCATCAGCCAAGACTCAGCCTGTACAAGTTCGTTGGGCTATGGGTGGACAAAAAACTGAACTGGTCATGCAACACACTGCACCTGTATAAAAAAGGCCAAAGCAGACTGTACTCCCTCAGGAGACTGAACTACTGCAGGAAGCTCCTGAGGATGTTTTACCAGTTAGTGGTTGCCGGAGTACTATTCTATGTTGTGGTTTACTGGGGGAGCAGCACAGCAAAGGACTCATCCAGGCTGGAAAAACTAATCAGGAAGCCTGGCTCTGTGGTTGGCATGAAGCTGTTTCTCTGGTGACAGTGGCAGAGCAGACGACATTAAAGAAACTGCAGGACATTATGGAGAAAGCCGGGCACCCTCTGCATATGGTCATAAACAACCAGAGGAGTCTGCCCAGCAACAGGTTGCTTCTCCTAAAGTCTTGGACCAACAGACTTAAAAACTGCTTTGTCCCATCAAATTGACACCATCAAATTGTTTAACTCTTCGCTGGAGGGGAGATGGAGGGGAAACAGGAGGACAAAGGAGGGTGGGAACAACCTCTTGAAAGTAGCAAGGTGGTCAGCCCAATGATTGAAGTGCACGATGACCTCATAAAGATATACTCTGCAGTTTGGCACATCACACAGTGCTTTGTTTACAAGCTTGCCAATATCCTTTCAATATGTCAAGTTTACTGATATATGTGGCAGGTCCAATGTCATCAATGCAGTCAAGTGACATTTTGCCCGAGCTTGTGCCAATAGGTTCTTGTATGGATATAGTGACTTGATTAGTACTAAATTTGGAATCATGTGGTAATAATAGGCAAGAATTTTCTCACCAGCAGCTCTTAGAAGCCTGTGTGGAGGGTTGCTGAAAACCAGCACTGGACAGCTCTGCTGACAGTGTTTCCTCTTGCTAAATTCAAAGTAATTTTAGAGAACAGCTGATCCCAGGCTTTGTGGGTGTGTAGTGGTTGCCGTGACTACCCTGGCTTCAGCGCTTGGAATTTGTTTGGACCACAAGCCTTTTAAATTTAATTTTAAGTCGGACCACAATGCTGTATGTAATCTTGTGAAAATATTTCAAAAGTAGTGAAATAAACAAATTTGCCTTGTTTGGGGATTTGTGTTCAGTTGTATGGGTGGATTCTTGAATCTTAAGACTTTTTAGTGAAAACACTATGTTAAGTGATCTTGATGACCATGTTATCATGACTCGTACAATTGAATGCCACAACTAAAAACATATACTGTGGCCTATAACTTTTCTCGAGATTATGTGATGGAGATGTATCTGAGAATGCAAATGGGTATTAAATGGTCTTCAAAATGACTGTGATATTCAATTTGCAGCAGTGTGATAATAGATAAGATAAGATAGATCTTTATTGTCACTGTTACCAGAACAATGAACACAGTTTGGCATCTCTCCATTGGCAGCTTGTAGGTTTTTACATTCACATTCTTCAGATAAGAGAATAGTATAAATAAAGATAAAATAAGTGCAAGTTACAGTCCAGAGAATTCATGCATGTTATTTGTAGCTCCTGTCTTATGTCTTGCCCTGTCTATCCAGGCAGCACTTTTGCCTAAAATAGACAAAGTATTTCCAGGAGTAAGAACATGACTATTGTGAGCTAAATGCAAAAAGAGGCAACTTCAGATAATGTTCTAGAATAGTTTCCTCTAATAGTCATGTGTGAAAAGACCTTTAGAGTCTTGTTAAGCTGGTGAAGTCGGATGAAGTCTAAACAAAATCTTTAAATTAATACTCAAAGCAAATGTATCTTTCTTTAGCATACTGATGACCATTTACATTTACCTTTACCATTTACTGTGTTTTGAACATTTGTCTTCTTCTCTTCAACCCATAATTTAGAGCTTTTTAATTATTAATGGAAATTATTGATTTAAGTCATTAATCCCCTCTTCTGCTTTTTTCCGCTTCTGCTTCTACCCATATTTTGGTGTCAATCGGGATGAAGTTTTTTAACTTTGTGAGTCAGGACTACAGCGATGGTGGATGATATACTCTGAGATGTTTCATTGGTAATTGATATCTAATGCTAAGAAAAGACCGCTGCCATTTTATATCACTTTATTAGTGATGGGATTTCCAGCTCTTTTTAGAGAACCGGCTCTTTCGGCTCCCATCCGGCTCCCATCCGGCTCTTCAGGTTGTTTTGTTGCTTTAATTAATTAATTATTAACAACAATATAAAATTATGCACAAAATGAATTACTAATGTAAAAAATGTGGTTTTATTTATGTCTGTGAAGGTTCTCAGTCATCCAGGTCATCGTAGTCAAAGGAGCTTGCAAAGAAAAGCGTCTGGACTTCTTTAAGTTACTTGAAGACGTTTCACCTCTCATCCGAGAGGCTTCTTCAGTTCTAAGGTCAAATGGTGGAGAGTCCCAGATATAAACCTAGTGGGAGTGTCCCCCCACAGAGGGACAAAAGGACCCCCTGATGATCCTCTAATCGCCTGAGCCAAGGTGTGGAACTGGGTGTGGGTCCCAATCAGCCAGAGTTTCGGGTGAGTTCATTGTGAAACCTGGCCCCACCTTATCATGCGAATTCCTGAGGTCAGATGGCCCAGGATGTGAGTGGGCGTTAAGGCGTCTGGGAAGGGATCTCAAAACTGGATTATAGATGGCAGAGAGTTGGTGTCATAAACCACCGCCTCTGTTCAAAGATGGTCACTCACAGTGGACATAGATGGCTTCTTTCACTCCTCTTTCAAACCATCTGTCCTCTCTGTCCAAAATATGAACATTGGCATCCTCGAAAGAGTGTCCTTTATCCTTAAGATGCAGATGGACAGCTGAATCTTGTCCAGTGGAGGTGGCTCTTCTGTGTTGTGCCATGCGCTTGTGAAGTGGCCGTTTGGTCTCTCCAATGTAGAGGTCTGGGCATTCCTCGCTGCACTGTACGGCATACACCACATTGTTAAGTCTGTGTTTTGGCGTTTTGTCTTTCGGGTGAACCAGTTTTTGTCTGAGTGTGTTGCTGGGTCTGAAGTACACCGGGATGTCATGCTTGGAGAAAAGTAAGTCTTCAAGTAACTTAAAGAAGTCCAGACGCTTTTCTTTGCAAGCTCCTTTGACTGGTTTTATTTATATATGTTTATATATAAATACATACGGTGGCCCCTAGAGACAAAGCACGTACAAACTCCGTACTTCG
Source organism: Neolamprologus multifasciatus (assembly GCF_963576455.1). Lineage (NCBI taxonomy): Eukaryota > Metazoa > Chordata > Actinopteri > Cichliformes > Cichlidae > Neolamprologus > Neolamprologus multifasciatus. The sequence goes on along the minus strand of NC_140445.1, from coordinate 42,263,124 downwards.
GAGTTTGTACGTGCTTTGTCTCCCATATAAGATGGGATCACTGTGCATGTTTCTGATGGAAATGAAAGACACACTGATGTATTACATATTATGTAAACAGACTGATTTTTTTTTGCTAAATTAGCTCTAACAGGACAGAGGTAATGCAAACATATAACATCCTTGTGAAACATGATATAGAGATAGATTAACTTACCTTAAAATTCATACATGATATCAACATCTATAATATGTACACTATATTGCATTTATCTTAACATGAGTTGGCATCTTATTCTTAATCCATTGGGTTTAAAAGGATGTCAGCCCACCCTTTGCAGCTATAGGTTTAATTCTTCTGGGAAGGCTTTCCACAATGGTTTAGGAGTGTGTTTATGGGACTTTTTGGCCTTTCTTTCATAAACATATTCGTGAGATCAGACAGTGATGTTAGACGAGAAGGCCTGGCTCACAGTATCCACTCGAATTCATCACAAAGTTGTTCTATAGGGTTGAGGTTAGGACTCTGTGCAGGTCAGTCAAGTTCTTGCACACCAAACTGACTCATATGTTTATGGGCCTTGCTTTATACACTGGTGTGCAGTCATGCTGGAACATGAATGAGCCATTCCCAAACTGTTCCCACAAAGTTGGGAGCCTGACATTGTCCAAAATGTCCTGGTATGCTAAAGCATTAAGAGTTCCATACACTGCTAGTAGGGAGGTGAACTCCTGAAAAACATCCCTCACACCATAATTCCACCTCCACCAAACTTTTAACTTGAGACATTGGGGTTAGTATCTTGCCCTAGGATATTTGTCATGCAGACTGGAGTAGCCAGGGATCGATAGTAGATGACTTCTAGTCGTCATTACTTTTTCCTTAAGTTCACTGATGAGCACTGAGTGTTTTAATTTTTTAGAATATGGCTTAATCATTTATTTCTTACAGTTTAAGCACAGAGAGTCATGCTGACAGATTTAATTCACCGACTACAGCAGCATCCTTTTTATGATTTAGAAAAAAAATAGACATACTCGTGCAGTTATTTCTTATTCTGAGATATCACGGGGATTAAATGTGTAATTGAAGTTTAAAATGACAGACAGGGAAGTTTCCGATCTTTCCCAGCTGGCACTGTATGGATGATCAAAATCTGACGGTACCTGTCTGTGTATATAATTACATCAATTTTCACAACGCTGGCGGAAATTCAGCCCAAAAAAATGTCAGCGCCTCCATCGTGTTTTACAGATGGCTACAGACTCATTGTTCTACCTTTCTTTTGAACACCTCCGTACTAAATAACAAATAAAATTTTTGAACCAAAAATTGAGAAGTATTTTTGAGATGTATATGCTTATTTGTATATTTTGCACTTTATTTATGCTGATATGTGTGAATAAATAACAATTCCACAATTTTAAAAAATCTCTGCCCTGTTTGACCCATTCAGCAAAAATCATGGTTATGATATGGCATGATTCAGCTTTCTAACAGGAAATAAAGGTATATTTAATGTATCAGTGTACACTTTATTTTATCACAAACATACAATTGATCACAGCTTGTAAGTGTTCTTTTTAAAGTCATGTTAAATACAATTTTCTTGAGTTTTTACTAAAGCTCGCTATTTGAATTCAATTTCACTACTGTAAATTTAGAATTAAAAATATTTCATATTATAATACAATAAATGTAATGTTGACCATATTATATTAGCTAATGTAGTATATAATACAACTGTTGTTTACTAGATAATACTAAAATAATAATAATAATGGATTGCATTTTATATAGCGCTTTTCGAGACCCTCAAAGCGCTTTACAATTCCACTATTCATTCACTCTCACGTTCACACACTGGTGGAGGCAGCTACAGTTGTAGCCACAGCTGCCCTGGGGCAGACTGACAGAAGCAAGGCTGCCATATCGCGCCATCAGCCCCTCTGGCCATCACCAGTAGGCAGTAGGTGAAGTGTCTTGCCCAAGGACACAACGACCGAGCCTGTCCGAGCCGGGGCTCGAACCGGCAACCTTCCGTTTACAAGACGAACACCCAACTCTTGAGCCACAATCGCCCAAAATGACTGTTGTAGCCTAATAATCATGATTTTTCAGTCCACCCCCCCAAAGCTTTTGCTGTGCAATTCCTGGGCAGGGAGCAAGCTCACACTATCTATGTCCCAGGAAACACCTGGCACTGGTCTTTCTGCGAGTTTCATCCTTCTACACCCTAACAGTCGGCAGATAACATAGTTAAGCAGCCTACAGCAGATCATATTGACACATATGTCCTTCACCTAAGACAGGGGTAGGCAACTCCAGGCCTCGAGTGCCGGTGTCCTGCAGGTTTTAGATCGCACCCTGGGTTAACACACCTGAATCAAATGATTAGTTCATTACCAGGCCTCTGGAGAACTTCAAGAAATGCTGAGTCATTTAGCCCTTTAAATCAGCTGTGATGGATCATGGACACATCTAAAACCTCCAGGACACCGGCACTCGGGGCCTGGAGTTGCCTACCCCTGACCTAAGAGATAAAAGAAAATACAAACTTCTACAGTGAAATTCTAAGCACCTAAATCTAAACATGAGAATAAACTAGAAATTTTCCATCAAAATATTTCAAGGTCACTTTAAAGGTAGAAAGCTTTTTAGGGTTTTTTTAAGGTGACATCACCCATGTTTTAACAGTTTAACAAAACATAAAAAAACCCCACTAAGACATATAAAACAAATGCTTCTATGAATGGGTGTGGACTGGAATGAGGCATGTTATATAAAGCACTCTGCATGCTCAAGTACAGTAAGCACTGTAAAAGAATCGGTCCATTTACAGACATCCTAAGTTGACTGTTCTGTGCATACACCACATTGGTTCATTACTTGAGTTAGGTGCTTTTTTATGCTTGGGTGATTCAGAGGTCAATGATAAATGAATTACACAATAAGAAACTGAGTGAAATAATAATAAAGTGAGTGAAAAGTCCAAAGAAAAACTTTGACAGACCTGGAGGACTGTTACTCAAGATCACTTGAATTATTTAATTAAGAGTCTGGCTCCATGTAAGTAAAATACAAAGCAATGGGGATTGCTCAAGACTTTTGCACAACACTGTATGTGCAATAAAAATATGCTTTTTAAAACAATATATTGATATATATTTGTTGTAATTACATCAAATAAGAAGGGAAACGAATAAAGACTTTAACAATAAACTGCTCTTTCAGCTCCACACTTGGCAGTCATCATCCCTACGACCAAAACAGATGACATTCGGTCTGTGAATTTCTTTCCAAATTTGCTTTCCCTCTCTCTACGGCTGTGTCTCTCACACTTTGGAGGCAGAGTGTGTAGGAGGCTGCTGTAACATTGCAGTTCCTTCTGGCAAGCAAACATTGATGGTTTGTTTGTGACTTTTCAAACAGTGCCAAGTTGAGGAAGGAAAGAGGAGAGGGGTAGAAATAGAAAGGAGGACTAGAGAGAGGAGGAGGAGTAAGGACAGGCAGTAGTAGTACTGTTGGGCACAAAAATAGTTGGTTTGAACAATTTCTGTTATATTTAGTAACCTCGAGACTACAGTATGTGCATGCTTTACCTGGGGTTATGTAATAGCACTACTGCTCAAAATGTGGTTGAACACTTTTTTAACTGTCTGCTGTAAATATGCAATATGGAGAGAAATGCTCAGAGATATCTGGACTGGTGTTGTGTCTAGCTGATCAATTTCTAGAGTGCAGTATTCACTGATCTCCACCAAATCTTGAACAAATATTCATCTCTTTAATTAAGTCTGTGTTCAGCATTTTCTCTTTCTATGTGCTATAGCTTTGTAATTACAGGACAACCAAAACTTCTTCTGCAGTTTTACACCTTTATTTCTTAAAATTAAAGCCAAAAACGTCAAACGGACACTTTTCATTAACTAAAGCAGTATTTTTGAATCTTTTGGAAAAACTGAGACAACCAATTGAAATTAAATGTATAAGTAAACTTTAAAATGACAGAAAGCAAAGTTTCACTGGTCCAGTCAGTCTACCATGGTGAGTCTCATCAACACCGGCTTAAATCAGTCTCAGTTCATCTAATATGGTGATACCCATAGGGATATAGAGACTCTGACCCGTTAGATGGAGAGCTGGTCCAGACCTCCTGTACAGGGGTAACTGGGATCTAACCGACTATTTAAGATCAAAGTGGGCTGTATGTGACCTACCATGTAAAATGAGTTTGATATCCCTGCTCTAATGTATTTATACCATGTCATATGGCAATCATCAGTTCAATCACTCTGCTCAAAGTTGTCAAATATTTATTTTGCTACAGCAACGTTAGAATGATCAGTCAACCTAACATATCATACTTCAGTGTCCTTGGACTGTGGCAGGAGGCCAGCATAACTGGAGGAAACCAACTGGGCTACAGGGCTAACTATCTGACATGTTATAGAATAAACTAGGGTGACCATATTTTGATTTCCAAAAAAGAGGACACTTGGCTCAGTCGTGAAGAACTTGCTTAAAGAAACATAAAATCGTCCCCAGCATTTTGACTAGAGACCGGCCCACCAGGTATTATAGGAAAAGCCATAAAGCCTTTGAATGAAAACAAACGCTGTTGTGACAGTGATGTACAGTCTTGTTGGTATATGTATGATTTCTATACATTTTACATCAGATAAAAACTTTGGTTGTAAGATTCAGATAATTATTTGTTAAAAGCCAGACATTTTAAATGAGAATAAGAAAGAAAAGTATTTCTTTGTGTCCCCCTTTCCCTGTTAATGCCCTACCTGGCCCCCTGGCAAAGCTTTGCTAGACCCGCCCCTGCACAGCTATCAGCTGTCAGCTGCTTAGAAAAGGATCCTGGTGTTATTTGTCTCTCAGAAACAGTTCATAACTTCCCTTCAACTCATTCATGTCACCTAAAAGGTAAACCTGTTTCTCCATCACCTGTTCAGCTCTGATGATTCAGTAAGGACATCTCCTGGTTTCATCTTCATGTTTCCCTCTCACCACATATCCAAACTGACATCATGACCAGCAGCTTTTACAGCTGTGGCTCCAGCAAACATCAGCTGTACTAGAAATTAATATTAAATAAATTCTAACAACAGCTGATCAAGCTTAAACGTGCTGCTGTTGTTTAGCGCGCCATTCGCTGGTTTCCTATTTCTGGTGCAAAGTGGGCGATAAACAAGAGAGAAAAGCCGATCAGCTGATCATTGATCAGTTTCATGATTGAAGGAGCAACAGGAGAGAGAGGGGGAGAGAACGAGAGGAGAAGCTGCAGCTGTGCAGCGTAAAGAAGCAGAATAACTCCAGCTTTGTCTTCTTCTATTCTAGCTGAAGTCCGGGACAAACTGTTCCCCCTCTTGCCTCCCCTTTCCCTCACCCACCTGCTGGCCTCTGTGGAAGCTCCGCCACAGCCACCACCAAACAACTGAGTTATTTTTACACATCGGCCAGCATCTGGCCAATCCACCACCTTTCATTGTTTATACGTTACAAAAAAAAACCCATCGGCCCATAAAACGAAAAATCACCATCAGATGGCCAGTCCAGCTATGGTCAGTACGAGGGAAATTTCTTTTGCAGTTCGTCTGAAAGATGGACTTGTGCTTTGGGATCTTTTAAACATCATTAGGTGCGTTGCTACGCGCTGTCTGTCCTGTCTGTGAGCGCAGAACAAGTGCTCACAAAGCAGCAGTTTGGGGGTGATGTCACACACATTGGTCCTCTGTCAGAATATAGGAAAAGAGGACGGTTGGTCACCCTAGAATAAACAGCCCAACAAATCTGATCCATGAAATAAATTGTTAGATTATTACATATAAGAAATGTGTAACTTGTTACATTATACACCCTACTACAGTGTCTTGCCTGTATTCCTTTACAGACACATCGAGAATTGGACTGGTCTGCAGACCTTGAGGGATTTCGATATGGAGCTCTACACCGGCTTACAGAGGCTGTAAGTAGTAAGGCATTTTCTACAACATGTTATCACTGAAATGCCTGGCCAGTGAAATTTAACTTTATTCTTGGGGATCAGACCAATGCTTTAAAAACACTTGCGCAAAAGCAAATGTTTCCTCTAAAGAGGTTCAAGCAGCCCTGCACACTTCAAAGATCCACTGACCCAAGCATGTGGTTCTAATAATATTTGTACCCAGAGATATCCCAATCTCAGGAAAGAATCTGTTCACAATTCACAGTTTAGTCTACAGCAGATGAAAGGAAGCACCTCAGCATACTTTGGAGCTGGGCCACTTGGGAAGTAAACAATATTGTCCAGTAAAGCTGTTAGCAGTGCTTTGATACATAGTTGTGTGTTGAATTTCAAATCCTGTTTCTTATTAAATATCTTCGATTTGTTTTAATCTTTATGGAGTCCCTTAGTGTTTTCCAGCCTTTCCCTTCTGTGTTGATTCCCCCATGTTTAGTTCTGTGTCTGTTTCCCTCACTTCCTGTTTTATTGTGGTAGCAAAATAATTTGTGGTGCAGATTACGTGCAGAATTCAATGCATGCATGCACACAAATGGCTAGTCTGGAGTTGCCTTTGTCATTTATTTCAAATCTAGGTAAGAGAGGTCGTCGAGGAAAACAGCATTTAACAGTGCATGAATAGGTTGGTTTGCTTTCACCCCAATTGCTGGTGACTTACTTTAACCAGCTTTTCTTTGTTTTTTACTTTTACTATTGTCAAAGCTATTAAGACTTTATTTCACTGATTTCATTCAATTAGATATTTAATTGTAATTAGATTTATTTCCATAAATACAGGTAGACTAATGACATAAACATTCTTTCGCTATCATGGTTTTAGAATTTCCATAGGAAAACTAACTTAAAGTAACCTGCATAGCTTTATAGTTATTTTTCTTCCAACAATAGGTAATACAGTGGGGCAAAAAAGTATTTAGTCAGCCACCGATTGTGCAAGTTCCCCCACTTAAAATGATGACAGAGGTCAGTAATTTGCACCAGAGGTACACTTCAACTGTGAGAGACAGAATGTGAAAAAAAAATCCATGAATTCACATGGTAGGATTTGTAAAGAATTTATTCGTAAATCAGGGTGGAAAATAAGTATTTGGTCACCTCAAACAAGGAAAATCCCTGGCTCTCACAGACCTGTAACGTCTTCTGTAAGAAGCTTTTCTGTCCCCCACTCGTTACCTGTATGAATGGCACCTGTTTGACCTCATCATCTGTATAAAAGACACCTGTCCACAGCCTCAACCAGTCAGACTCCAAACTCCGCCATGGCCAAGACCAAAGAGCTTTCGAAGGACACCAGGAAAAGAATTGTAGACCTGCACCAGACTGGGAAGAGTGAATCTACAATAGGCAAGCAGCTTGGTGTGAAAAAATCAACTGTGGGAGCAATCATCAGAAAATGGAAGACATACAAGACCACTGATAATCTCCCTCAATCTGGGGCTCCACGCAAGATCTCATCCCGTGGGGTCAAAATGATCATGAGAATGGTGAGCAAAGATCCCAGAACCACACGGGGGGACCTGGTGAATGACCTGCAGAGAGCTGGGACCAAAGTAACAAAGGTCACCATCAGTAACACACTACAACGGCAGGGAATCAAATCCCGCAGTGCCAGACGTGTTCCGCTGCTGAAGCCAGTGCATGTCCAGGCCCGTCTGAAGTTTGCCAGAGAGCACATGGATGATACAGCAGAGGATTGGGAGAATGTCATGTGGTCAGATGAAACCAAAGTAGAACTTTTTGGTATAAACTCAACTCGTCGTGTTTGGAGGAAGAAGAATACTGAGTTGCATCCCAAGAACACCATACCTACTGTGAAGCATGGGGGTGGAAACATCATGCTATGGGGCTGTTTTTCTGCCAAGGGGACAGGACGACTGATCCGTGTTAAGGACAGAATGAATGGGGCCAAGTATCGTGAGATTTTGAGCCAAAACCTCCTTCCATCAGTGAGAACTTTGAAGATGAAACGAGGCTGGGTCTTCCAACATGACAATGATCCAAAACACACCGCCCGGGCAACAAAGGAGTGGCTCCGTAAGAAGCATTTGAAAGTCCTGGAGTGGCCTAGCCAGTCTCCAGACCTCAACCCCATAGAAAATCTGTGGCGGGAGTTGAAAGTCCGTGTTGCTCGGCGACAGCCCCAAAACATCACTGCTCTTGAGAAGATCTGCATGGAGGAATGGGCCAAAATACCAGCTACTGTGTGTGCAAACCTGGTAAAGACCTATAGTAAACGTTTGACCTCTGTTATTGCCAACAAAGGTTATGTTACAAAGTATTGAGTTGTATTTTTGTTATTGACCAAATACTTATTTTCCACCCTGATTTACGAATAAATTCTTTACAAATCCTACCATGTGAATTCATGGATTTTTTTTTCACATTCTGTCTCTCACAGTTGAAGTGTACCTCTGGTGCAAATTACTGACCTCTGTCATCATTTTAAGTGGGGGAACTTGCACAATCGGTGGCTGACTAAATACTTTTTTGCCCCACTGTAGATGTGTTTCCTCCACGTGCAATTGTTCTGTTGGTATCAGAAATAGCTAAAGTTTTTCAAAATAAATTAAAGCAAAATCCTTAATTTTTAAAATAGAAAGGAAAACAACAAGGAGCTACATATTAAAAAAAGAGTGAGAGTGTTGCGATGTGACATGCTGAAAGTCCACAAGCTCCCCAAGTTATTGTATTACAGGGTGTAGTCATTGGTTAAATTCAATTGAGTTATTACATCTGATAGGCAGTTGAGTACAAAATAGGGTAATGTGAAGTGAGAATTTTTCATGGGCTGCAGCCTGGCAATTGATGCAAGCTACACTGAGTATTTTACAGCACTGTGGTACAGGACCATCTCTGTTAACTAAGCCTGCTAAAGAAATTGTTTAGCTCATTTGCTCTATACTGAGTGAGTGTATGAGTTGTAAATAGTGAGCATGACTGTGTGAAAAACTAGAATGCTATTAAAATAGAGGGGACAGGTGTGACACCAGTCCCAGCAGTAGTCATCTTTGTATATTGCATAATTGTACAAGTACATTGTATATGTTGTAAGAAGGGCTTTTAGTCATTTTGAATGTATTTAAGCGTATTTGTGTTCAGAAGTTGTGATTTGGATTGATGGAAAGATCTCACTGTCACTTTGTAGTCAGAAGATTGAATTATCATTTTTTTAATAAAAACTTACTGTATACAGTAAGTTTATATTAAAAAATTTGATATATAGAAATGTAAAAATTTCTGTTACCGAAGTAGGTATTTCTAAGTTCAGTTGATCGGGATTAAATCTTTCCTGTGTGATACATTTCAGTTGCTGATAATCAAGAAACGTACTGTTGCTGATTCCATGTTTTGATGAGAGTTCCTGAAATTAAATGAAATGGCATTAAAGTTTTCCCCTTGAATAACATTCCCTACGTGTTTTATCCCCTTCTCATTCCATGGTGAAAGGTTTATGCCTTATGAAAAGCAGATTAGAGATTTTTACTTTTCCACAGAGTGCTTGTCCTAGGTCCAGCCATGGGCTGTCTAGCGAGCTTGATTTGATGCATTTTGAAGCATATAAGCAATCTATTGGATAAGAAATAATAGTAAGAATTTGGTAGTTTTAAACCACCATTGTGGTTTGGCTTTTGTAGAGTTTTCAAACTTGAGATGTTTGAGTCCAGTGTCTTAAACCAGGCAGTAAATGGTTTGTTAGGGATCAGTGAGAACAAGTAGTTTATTTTAGGCAGAACCATCATTTTAATTGTGACGACTGATCATTGAGTGCTATAGGTAAAGTTTTCCAAAACGTGAGATTATCTTCTACCATTTCTACTAGAGGGATATGGTTCAATCATACCGAGAGAAATTTATACCTAAATACCTAATGTTACCAGACTGTAGTGTAGTGATGGAGGTCTTCTGAAATTTACAGTTCAGAGGCAGAACTGTTGATTTACTCCAGTTAATGGAGTAGTCTGATATGGATGAGAACTTATCTATGAGTGTGATTGTCTTCAGAAGAGAGGTTTGTGAGTTCCCAAGGAACAGTAATGCATCATCAGCATACAGGCTTATCTTGTGGTCTGTATCTATTTATATCTACATTTTGTCAGATTGCTGCTGCTAGTAGTGTCGTGGAATTTTGTAAATAAAGTCTGCAACATGGAAAGAGCTGTGATCAAGCTATTTATTACTGCGCAGGAGAGCCAACACACACATCAAACATCACAGTTCACAGTCATGCCAGCTCTGCCCTTGGGATGTCTCAGCTCCTCTTTCATACCCCTCCACACACAACTCTCTGCATCTTTTTAGTTACAACAGGTTTCTGTCCCACGGGCTGTTGCTGGGCAGAGAGCAACTCCCACTATCTTTTCCCAGGAAGCTCCTGACACCGGTCATCTTGGGAGTTTCGTCCTTCCACAATATCGTTAGGCCTAGCTAAGCAGTTCTTTGCAAGATCATACTGACACACATTTGCTTCATCTTAAGCAGGCAAAGGTTTATACAAAAATCATACAGTAAGATTCTAAACATATAAATCTAAATTTGAAGATAAACTAGAATTTTTCCATAACAGTAGTTTCATGAAAATGACTAAAACTGAGGTTGAAAGCAGACAGCGCTGTCTGGTGTCCCTCTTTAGATTGAAGCTTTGGGAAGTAAGGTCACGTGCATTTGGAGAATTGCTTAGTGTTTTGATCCAATATATGAAGAATGAACCAAATCCAAATTTTTGTAGAACTGTTGACATCCTGTGAGAGAGCAAATTAACATTTTGCGCTCAAAGTTGATGTGTTAAGAACAGGAAAAATGGGCAAGCATGAGGATTTGAGTGATTTTGACTCACTGCACTGCGACGCTGCAGCAGTGTCGGTTCTGACAGAGGGTCCAGGGAGTTCATCCTCATACCTAATGGCAGTCAGGGTGCCATCGCCTAGCCTGTAGAGGTCTGTGTGTCCCTCCATGGACATGTCTTCCCAGACCGTTGCTGACCCACCACCAAACCGGTCATGCTGAACAATGTTACAGGCAGCATAATGTTAACCACAGCTTCTCGAGACCCTTTCACATCTGTCACATGTGCTCAGGGTGAACCTGTTCTCATCTGTGAAAAGCACAGGGTGCCAGTAGTGGACCCGCCAATTCTGGTATACCAAATGCCAGTCAGGCTCCACGGTTGTCTTATTGTTTCTCCTCTAGTGCACCTTTAATTTAATTTATACCAAAGAAGCTGAAACCAATCAACACCCCCCTCTGCCAATTAACTTACCAGATCAACATCCCAGAAGTTTGACTGACTTGATGCTGTACTAGGATTAAAAAGTGATAATTTTATATCTTTGAGCTTGTATAAGATGACCCCCCCCAAAATAGAGGTGATCCTGAGGCCACCAAACCAAAAACCCTTTGTCACTTGGCCACACCTAAAATGTGGCTTTACTGTGCCTTAAAACAAACAACAAAGCAGCTTTTCACTGGCCTCCACATTGAATTTTTCTTCACTTTGTTAAATCATTATGATTTACTAGCAATAGGTTACTATAGTTACAGTTTTTTAAAGATTCATTTTTGGCCTTAAATTTTCATTTATTTTTTGGCAGGACAATAGTGCAGACAGGAAAGGATGGACAGGGAGCAAGTGAAATGATCCGCAGGGAATGTCCTGGCATGGGGACTCAGATCTGCAGTAGCTGTTCAGCATTTGGGTCGGCTGCTCAACCCACTGGGGTATACTGGTACTCAAATCATACTTGTTTTTTAATGAACCATAAAACTTCCAAACAAGAGACACAGCTGCTCTGTTCTTTCTGTGCATCTCTGACCAGTTGATTTTTTTTTCTTTTATCATCCTCCATTTATTTCTTTTCTCTTCTTGTTATGCTAAACATTTGTTGTCTCCAGAACAAGATGCAAGTTATAGATGAGATTAGTTTCATCCCAGCTGCCATACCTCCTGTATGCTTCTGAGTTCAAAATGACATACTGCTGTCTAAAATCTGTGTGTATCTTAACATGTATTAAGAGTTTGGTTAAGGATTAAGAGGCACTTCTAGGGAAATATTAGAAAGGCTCACTATCGTTCCTCCTCAGAACCATGGAAAAAAGAATCTTTCCATTGAACTTATGTTGTGATTTCCTTTCTCTTTGGATCTAATAGAGGCCACACAAACACATGAGAAATCAATGGAAAGCCCAGGTTGTACTCTTTTTAGTACATCAAGACTTAGTAGGGTAGCTCAAATAAGTCAAACGATAGAGAACAAAAACAAATGTCCATCACAGAGGACATCAATGAATAGGCTGCTTCTCTGGAGGCTATTACTCTACAACCATTTCCATTAATGTTTCTCATAGAAAACACTAAATAGCCTCTATTATAGCTTTATTTCACAGACATACATAATACTGTGCTGATATATAATTTCCTATTAAATGATTTTCAGCATGTTCTTGGTGAGCAAATTGTTGTAAATCTGTTTAGTTTATTATTTAGTGGCTTCTAACACTGTGAAATAGCAAAGACCTCCAAAAAAACCCAAAATCAGTTACTTTCGATCACTTTCGTATCTTGATGAAATCTTTGCCCTAGAAAGTCAAACTGTGATTTCAAAAAGTGCATCTTCACTGACATTCTGTCACTCATTAGCTGATGTGCTTTTATGTTATCCAAAGCTCATCATAATTTTGTGCTTTGTGACATTAAATTCTGGACAACCTGTATGAATGCTTCCCATGCCACTCATTCAGCTGACTTGAGTTTCCTTTTTATCTCATCATTAAATATCAGATCATGGATTTTTAGAACCAGCAACAACACCTTTCTTAAATTTGGCCTCACTTTTCTTGAGACCAAACTTATTTCTTTAAATGTTGTAAATAACATTTGTTACAGTACAGGTGAAAGAGTCTGAGTAGCAAAATGTGCTAGTTGTTGGCCAGTGTAATTGACCTTTAAAAATAGTCAGATTTACTGCTGCCTCAATGGTTGGGCAGTGCTGCTTATTAACTCACACAGCCTACTTTTCCCCCAGGATTTAAAGTGGACCAGAATTGGCTGAAATCTTTTGCTTCTACAGGTATATGCTAAATGTTGATTGTTGTACAGCTCTCTTCATACCCTTTCACATGACATATATATAAGTTAAGCAGAGAGCAAATATACAGATGTACTACGGGCAAAAGTGTCAAAGGAGCTTGCAAAGCAACTTCTTTAAGTTGCTTGAAGGCGTTTCACCTCTCATCCGAGAAGCTTCTTCAGTTCTAAGGTCAAATGGTGGAGAGTCCCAGATTTAAACCTAGTGGGAGTATCCCCCCAAAGAGGGACAAAAAGACCCCCTGATGATCCTCTAATCGCCTGAGCCAAGGTGTGAAAATGGGTGTGGGTGCCAATCAGCCAGGGTTTTGGGTGAGCTCATTGTGAAACCTGGCCCCACCTTATCATGCGAATTCCTGAGGTCATATGGCCCAGGATGTGAGTGGAAAATGGAAAATAATCCATTCATTGAAGCTGTTTCAAGCAAGAAACTCACTGTCAGAAATGGGATAATAAGTTATAATAATAATATACCATACATCCATCCATCTTCATCCGCTTTATCCGAGGCCGGGTCGCGGGGGCAGCAGCCTAAGCAGAGAGGCCCAGACCTCCCTCTCCCCAGCCACCTCCTCCAGCTCGTCCGGGGGAACACCAAGGCGTTCCCAGGCCAGCCGAGAGATATAATCTCTCCAGCGTGTCCTGGGTCTGCCCCGGGGCCTCCTCCCGGTGGGACATGCCTGGAACACCTCACCCAGGAGGCGCCCAGGGGGCATCCTTGTCAGATGCCCAAACCACCTCAGCTGGCTCCTTTCGATGTGGAGCAGCAGCGGCTCTACTCTGAGCCCCTCCCGGATGGCCGAACTTCTCACCCTATCTCTAAGGGAGAGGCCAGCCACCCTTCGGAGGAAGCTCATTTCCGCCGCTTGTATCCGCGATCTCGTTCTTTCGGTCACTACCCACAGCTCGTGGCCATAGGTGAGGGTAGGGACGTAGATCGACCGGTAAATTGAGAGCTTCGCTTTTACACTCAGCTCCCTCTTCACCACGACGGACCGGTGCAGCGTCTGCATTACTGCAGCTGCAGCCCCAATCCGTCTGTCGATCTCCGGCTCCCTTCTCCCATCACTCGCGAACAAGACCCCGAGATACTTGAACTCCTCCACTTGGGGCAGGAACTCATTCCCGACCCGGAGTGGGCACTCCACCCTTTTCCGGCTGAGAACCATGGCCTCAGATTTGGAGGTGCTGATCCTCATTCCCGCTGCTTCACACTCGGCTGCGAACCGCTCCAGTGCGAGCTGGAGGCCCTCACCCGATGAAGCCAACCGAACCACATCATCCGCAAAGATCAGAGATGAGATTCTGAGGCCACCAAAGTGAAAGCCCTCCACCACTTGGCTGCGCCTAGAAATCCTGTCCATAAAAATTATGAACAGAACCGGTGACAAAGGGCAGCCCTGGCGGAGCCCATCACCCACCGGGAACGAGTCCGTCTTATTGCCGGCAATGCGAACCAAGCTCTTGCAATGGTTGTATAGGGATCGAATGGCCCGTAGCAATGGGCCAGACACCCCATACTCCCGCAACACCTCCCACAGGACACCCCGAGGGACACGGTCGAATGCCTTCTCCAAGTCCACAAAACACATGTAGACTGGTTGGGCAAACTCCCACGCACCCTCAAGTATCCTCGAGAGGATGAAGAGCTGGTCCAGTGTTCCGCGACCAGGACGAAAACCGCATTGTTCCTCCTGTATCCGAGGTTCGACTAGCGGACGAACTCTCCTTTCCAGCACCCTGGCATAGACTTTCCCGGGAAGGCTGAGGAGTGTGATCCCCCTGTAGTTGGAACACACCCTCCGGTCCCCCTTCTTAAAGATGGGGACCACCACCCCGGTCTGCCAGTCCACGAGTACTGCCCCTGATCTCCACGCAACATTGCAGAGGCGTGTCAACCAGGACAGCCCTACAATGTCCAGAGCCTTCAGGAACTCGGGGCGGACCTCGTCAACACCAGGGGCTCTGCCACCAAGGAGTTGTTTAACTGCCTCAGTGACCTCGCCCCCGGAAATTGGCGGGTCATTCCCCTCATCCCCAGACTCTGCTTCCTCCTCGGAAGACGCATCAGTGGGATTAAGGAGGTCCTCGAAGTATTCCTTCCACCGCCTGACAATTTTCTCAGTCGACGTCAGCAGCGCTCCGCCAGCACTATACACAGTGCAGGTAGAGCACCGCTTTCCCCTCCTGAGACGCCTGACGGTTTGCCAGAACCTCTTCGAGGCAGTCCGAAAGTCTTTTTCCATGGCCTCTCCGAACTCCTCCCACACCCGAGTTTTTGCTTCAGCCACTGCCCGAGCCGCATTCCGCTTGGCCCGTCGATACCTGTCGGCTGCCTCCGTATAATAATAATACTTTAACTGATTTTCACATTTGTTGTGTAGTTGACCTGATTTTGATCCAACTATAAATTGGCTCGAGTTGTTAAGTTGTTATCTGCTCATTCGTTCATTTGTAACTGTCTGTTTGTCAGAGTAACAGAGCTGAAAGTTATTCAAAGTGCTTTCTCTCTTCTTTGTCTGTCTGTGTGTGTGTGTTAGAACCATTATGAGGAGCAACCTACACACGATCCAGGCTCGCGTTTTCTCCAAGAACCCACACCTGCGCTATATGTGAGTATACACACACACACACACACACACAAACTTGATTGCTAACACTGATACTGAAACACTTACCGTTTTTGGGCACATACACACCCTTTGTCCTGTCCATGCTGTACCCTGCACATATCGACTGTCTCCTTAACACAGTAACACAGGACACTTTTGAATTGGACTGATAAAAAAAACTAATAAACTAGTAGCAGAGTGTATTAATGGAAATAAACATTGTGTCCCTTTAAAGTTTTTTTAGTGTTTACAAGCAGGGAACTCTATTAAAACTGAAGCACAATTAGTGGTTTGGTGAGCAGAACTCGTGAGAAGAGACAGAACTTAGACTGACACATGAAACAAGCACACACTCAGTATTGTGTCACAGACAGAGTGAATGACTGACCGCAACAACACCTGTCATTTCACATCTGTCACTTCTGAAAATAGCACATACTAATCACCAGTGCTTGTGTTTAGTATTGTACTCAGATAAGATTTCACTACAGTCACTACAGATATGCATTACTGTAATATATGCAGTCATCCATGGATCCATGAGTATAGGGAGTGTTGCACTGATTCCACTACCCATAAACTCCCCATCAGATGTAGATCACATGTAGATACATTAATATTACTGTTGTCCTTATTTATGTCTCAGGAGCTTGGAAAGAAAGCAACTGGACTTTTTAAAGTTTTGTGACAATGTTTCACCTCTCATCCAAGAGGCTGCTTCAGTTCTAAAATCAGATGGTTTAAGGAGTGGCTGTTTGGTTTCGCCAAGGAATTGCATGCTGTGTGGACAAATGTTTGTGCATGTAGGAGGCATTTCCCATCTTTGTTGTGATCAGTGTTAAGGTCATTACTCAAAAAAGTAATCTATTGCACATTACTCGTTACAGTACTTATTACTCTCCAAAGAAAGTAATTTGTTACATATTACATTACTTTCTTGTTGCTTTGTAAAATGACCTGAAACATATTTACCATTTTATAATATAAACCTACAGACTATAGTCCCACATACCAACACAAATCCCTATACTATGAAGACACATACTCTTTCTCTTAGTATTTACGCATGAACACAAAGCTGACAGCCACAGCGATTCTACTTTAGAAACATGAACAGTTAGAAAGACAGACTGTTTAACACCTTGTTATTTGTTAAAGTTCAGGGTCAGACTGCTGGGCTGAGGTCAGCATTCACATATTAGTCTTATATGATCAGTTGTAGTGATTATGACACTGTGGTAGTGTGTGCAATACTGTGAGTGAAATACTTTTTTTTTCTAATTTCATGTAATTTTTATGCTCTAAATTATTTTAAAGCAGGAAATGCTGCCAGTAAGATCTGTGATTACTGGTTTGTATAGAGAAAGGCTGACAGGAATAAGGAGGGTTTTAAAAAATGAGACCTGGATTTTTATCATCACTTTCTTTCTATTTTTACATCTATTGTGAATCACTGGGTACAGCAAAATACATCCAAAGATCACATTTAGGCTCTTTAATGCTGTTTGTCAAACAGCATTAAAGACTCATCAGAAATTACATTAAAAAATATGTATTTTATATTTCTTGCATGCTTTTACTCTCCCAATCCTGAGTGGAATACTGATGAGGTATTGGATCTCAGCAGCTATGAATAATAAACACTCTTACATCACCAGCCGAAAGAAGAGGAGAGGAACAAATAGAACCAAATCAAAGAATTTGTGACCACAGAAGAGAAAAACAGAGTTTATTGTTTGTGAGCAGTGGGCATTTTGGTTTGTTGTAGCAGGAAATGGACAAGTTGATGACACTTAAAACTGAATCCCATTTAAGAAGTCTAATTGTCATGTGCACTTCATTTACTCAGAATCTGAAATGAAAAGTTTTGCTGCACCTAGAACTTTGCTGGAGAAGATGGAGAATTATATTTCTTTTCTTTATTGGGTGATTACAATTAGCTAAAAGCTACAGTTGTCAGATAAATGTACTGGGAATATTCAAGCGCAGTCCTCAACAGCAGGTTTGCAGTAAATACACTACCAGTCAAAGGTTTTAGAGCATCCCAGGTTTTCCAGCATTTTGTTGCAATTCAAGTCCAATGAATAGCTAGAAATGGTACAAATGTAAGTGGTGAACTGCCAGAGATTGAAAAAAAAAAAAAAGCTAAGGTTACCTAAAACTGAAAAATAATCTACATTTCAGAATTATACAAAAAGGCTTTTTTCAACGAACACAAAATGGGTCAACAATGTAAAGCTGTTCTGCAGCTATGAAGGTTTATCAAGTCTTGAAAGCTGGTGCTACTAATTCCTACAGGTGTTCCAACTTTTCAGGATTACTTACCACCCCCTCTGTCTGCATAAGGGTTTATGTTGGAACACACTGTGGTAGCATACCCTCATTAGTATCAATTGAACATTATTGTACTGCAGAACAATAGTTCTCTGTGTTGCTACAAAAATGGCAAGAAAAAGGCAATTAACAATGAAAGAGAGACAGACCATCATAACACTTATAAATGCAGGTCTTTCCTACAGAAAAATTGCAAAGAAAGTCAAGGTGTCAGTGAGTCCAGTTTCCTTTACCATAAAAAGGAACTGAATCAGAGGGTGAGTTTTTGAGAGTTAACAGCTTGCGTGATAGGTGGCTCAAAGCACAACAGCTTCAAGCACAGCTTAATAGAGGTCGTAGTAAGCAAGTTTCATTGTCAACTGTCAAGAGAAGACTTTGAGCTGCAGGTTTGACAGGATGAGTTGCAGCAAGAAAGCCATTGCTAAGATGTCAGAATAAGACAAAGAGGCTTTTCTGGGCCATGAAACACCATCATTGGACTACTCAAGTCTTTGGTTCATCATGCAGGATCTTTGTACGCCGTAGAGTAGGCGAAAGGATGGTTCCACAGTGTGTGGCATCAACTGTCCAACATGGAGGAGGAAGTGTGACCGTCTGGAGCTGTTTTGCTGGATCCAGGGTCGTTGACTTGTACAGAGTGAGAGCAGGGCTCGCAAAATCGCTAGCCCGACATATAAAATATTATACTTTAATGTATAATATTGTAACGGAAACAAAACAGGAAACAAAACATCAATCAAAAAATTGTTCCCTTTTTTATTCGGGCTACTTAAATTTATTTTGGGCTACCAAAAACTGAAGAGTCCCTGCCCGACGGCTACCAGGGATTTTGAAATTTTGCGAACAGCTACCACAGCATTCTGCAGCGCCATGCATTACCCTCTGATATGCACCTAATTGATCAGGGGTCACCCTACAGCAAGATGATGACCCAAAACATAGGTCCAAGCTATGCCAGAACTACCTTAGGAAAAAAAAGAACAAGACAGTCAGTTGAAAACATGGAGTGGTCAGCACAGTCTCCAGACTTAAACCCCATCAAACTGGTTTGGGATGAACTGGACAGAAGAGTGAAAGCAAAGCAACCTACAAGTGCCACACAATTATGGGAATTTCTGCAAAAGATATGGGAAGAAATTTCTTAAGAATATTTGTTATTATTAATAGTTTTATTAATGTTAATATTGAATATTTATTTCTATTGTAGAAAGAATGCCACGGGTGTGTGCAGCTGTTAAATCTGCCAAAGGTGGTTTAGAATACATTTTGGTCTATAAATTTATTCCACAATTTCTCTTTTTAACTCAAATTGCTTAATTGTACTATGCTTTCATTTCAGAGTGTAATGAAATGTTAAACTGTATAAATTTCAGTAAAAAACTGGGAAAATTGGGTGTTCTAAAACTTTTGACCAGTAGTGTGCATTCAGTGGGCTACATATTCTTCATCACTGCTTGTGGTGTGAGTGGTAGTCTCTTTTTCAAACCGCCAGCTTCTCTTTTCTACTAATTTTTCTTCCTCTCCTCCAATTTTTAATTCCTCTTTCTGTTTTTTTTCTTCTCTGTGTTTTCTTCCACCCTCTAATTTCTCAGCTGAAAAGGACAAAGCACTATCAGCTGCTTTAATCCTATCACTATACAAAAGTTCAGATGAAAGCAAGAACATGCTGCAGAACATCTAATTTGAGTGTGTGTGTGCGTGTGTGTGTGTGTGTTGTTGTTGTTGTTTTCACAGTTTTCTTATAGAAGCAGATAAATCAGATTCAAACCACTGCAGGGTGATTATTTAAATACCTGTGCTGTGTTCTATCAGGACAAGTAATCAATTAGTCCATTGACCATAAGCTCACTAGTATTTGTTTTCAACTGAGTTCAATTTTATTTATATAGCAGCGAGTCACAACAACAGTTGCTTCAAGGCACTTTATATTTTAAGGTTAAGACACTACAATAATACAAAGAAAACAGACAACCCCAAAAGTCATATACCCCCCTTTGAGCAAGTGCTTTGGTGACAGAGGGAAGGAAAAACTACATTTTAACAAGAAAAAACCTCCTGTAGAACCAGGGTTGGGGAGGGACAGCCAGAAGCAGAAAATTAGAGGTCATCTGTGTCTTTATGTCTTCAAGACATTCCTGCAGTTTAACTAATTGGTGTGTGTTATCTGGCTTCATGGATAGATAAAGCTATGTGTCATCTGCACAGCAGTGAAAATGTTATAACTTTTAATGATACTGCGTAAGGGAAGCATGTATAATGTAAATAGAACTAGTCCTAGCACAGAACCCTGTGGAACTCCATAATTATCCTTGGTTTGTTCACGTAAATGGAGAGTCCTCTTCACACACTGAGCCATAAGAAGATAAGAAGCCATAAGAAGACAGCCAGCAAGGAGAACATGCAGCTGTGGTAAACTCTAAATGCTGACTGTAACTCTTTGAATAAACTGCTCTTTTGTAGATGATCAGTTAATTTAAAAAGCCTTTGCTTTTTAAAAAAAGTGGTGTAATTATTGCAACCTTAAAAGCATGTGATACAGATCTCTATAAAGATTGATCATATTTCAGATTAAAGAATTAATTAATGGTAGGATCTGGAGTCAAGTAGATATGTTAATGGTTTGGAGGAAGTAATTGAAGTGATTGAAAAATCACTGAGGAAAGACAATACAAGTAAATATCAGCAGTTCTTTATTTTAAAAGTGGTTGTACCTAATGATATATCTGAGGAATGGCTGGTTATTTTCTCTATAATGGTTAAAATTTTAATTGTGAAGAAATTTGTGAAGTCCTCACTATTTCAAGTTAAAGGAATAAACAGCTAAACAGAGCTCTTATTACTTGTCAGCCTCTTTGCAGCACTGAAGAGAAACCTGGGCTTATTCCTCTAGTTGTGAGGGAGTGCTATGGGCTCAAATTGTGGTCATAAATATTTTGTACTTGTAAATCAGTTTTGTACTTGTAAATCAGGATTTATATGTGTAAAAAGAATTTGTGTGTGCGTAAAAAAGATTTGTGTGTGGACATAGCCAAAAAATACGTGTGAAACGCTGCACTCAGGTTTCAACTTAAGTACGGATTTTGACCCTATTTTTCTTCCTTTCAGCTGATTGGTCAATGTCATGTCAATCACAAATTTAACTATTAAATTAACGAATCAGAGAACAGATGGGTTTGGCTGTCGGAGGGGTGCTTTTTTGAACTGCAGGTCCTTGAAGGGTAATACAGTTTGAGGCTGGAGGATCTTTATATAAATATCCCATAAGGCTCATACAAGCTAGGTCCTTAAATGTTTGGTAGCTGTTGAAAGGGTACAGTTGTGGTATACCAGTGGTCAGAAACACCATTACTGTTCACATCTGCTCAAACAACTTTCATTAAGTGGGAAAATGAACCAGAGTCGATTTAAACTGACTAAACACCCTATGTGGAATTCTGCTCTTTTATGAATTTCACTTTTCCCTCGTGTTTTGCACTCATTACAAAACATCATGTAGAAAACCTAACATCCATGAGCTTTTATTGTCACGTTGAAGTGAGGTTTCTGACACTCTCTGTTACTTTCTTGTTCTTTTTCTTAGAAACCTGTCCAAGAACCCCATGTTGACCACATTGTCCTGGCAGATCTTTGAACATCTGCCGCTTTTGGAACTGTAAGTAGACCCATGTCTTTTTCTTAGTTCATTGCTGCTGACACACAGTAGACCTGAATACATCTGCAAGGAAATGGGTTGATGTCTTTTTCAACCGAGTTAATAGGATCAGTGAATTGTGCTATGTCCTGAAATGGCACCTCAGTGGCATCTTTTCTACTCTGGACTCAAAGCACTTTAAACAACACACTTCATTCACCCATTTACAAACATTCATACAAGCAATTTTATCTACACCTAAGTGCTTTCTAGCTAACATTCATGCATTCAAACATTGCCCAAGGATATTTGGCATGCAGAATGGAGACTGGAGCAGCTAGGGATCAAACTACCAACCTTAAAGGGAACATGAAATGCTCCACACATACAGGCTAATATACACCCTTAAGCTCTGCTCTCAAAAATGAACAGTGTCTGTGACGCTGGATTTAAGAAATCAGTTCCCGAAGTTAAAGTTTGAAAAACATGCATAGCGCCATCTTCTGTCAGTACAACGCCACAACATGACGTCATGTGGTTGGTTGGTTGTGGCTAATAGACTTACATTAGTTTGTTCGCTAACTAGTGACATAATCGATAACTCAAAGTAAGAATTCTTCCTTTTAACTTGCTATCCAAACATTCATTAAAACCATCAGCATAATAAACAAAGTGGAGACGATCATGTTCGTTATAGCTGCATTTTCCATTTCATGCCATAACCTGATGATAAATTTAGAGGTTTTCTTTTTGTTTGTTTGTTTTTTGTTAAATGGCCTGCTGAACTCTGAACATTGTAATGCTGGAATAAAAACTACTTCTTGAGTAGTTGCTGGATGAAGGACAGAATGCTATACAACCTCGATGTTATGATCTATATTAACTGATAAAAATGTGCTTAAGTTTCTGTATAATCAGTTTTCATTAGTAATGTACTTTGTTGTATTGCAGTCTTTAAGATAACCATAATTTTTACTTCAGGTTAGCTGGGATAACTGATGGATGGAGGAAATTTTTCTGCAGTCATAGAAATGCTGAACATAGAGAAGGAAATGAGTTACACTGCAGATTAATAAAGGAAAATAAGAGGAATTTAAGTTTTTATATGATAGTCAGATTTACTTAATGAGGCAAATTGTTGTGATGTCCCAATCACAGGGTGATATACTAACAATGCATTATAATTTACTGTGTATACAAAGATGCAGGGAGGTGTTGGATGAGTTTGAATCTCAGTGACATCGGCTTCAGGGTCAGCGGTCAGAGCTCCCAGAGGACCCGAGCTTGAGCGATTAACTGCCCACAGGGGCTTTTATATATATATATATATATATATATATATATATATATATATATATATATATATATATATATATATATATATATAAGAGAGCGGGAGAGAGATAAAATTTCATATATAGATATATATATGAAGTCACTGGGAGATGTAGACATCGGTATAAGGCTCTGATGAACTTGTTTAATTATTAGTTTATTCATAAGGGGTACACAGATGGTGGTACACAGAGACCCAGTTGCTTTGCTCTGCTCGGCACAGTTCTTTGCTTGGTTTTTCACTCATAAACCCAGAATTTCACTGAGATGAACTGCTGAAGAGTGGCATGTCTTGTTGTGTGAAAGATTTTTCTGCGAACGTTCAACAAAAATAAATCCCAAAGGAAAATCTATGTGGGACATGAGTTCCATGGATTACCTTATTGTGCTGTTGTAGGAGGCGGTGGAGAGAAAGAAAGTAGAAGTGAGGTTCCTGAGCTTGAATACAAACCAGGCTAAAGAAAGTTCTCCACAGACCAGCACTGTGTAGTATTTACATCACCCATGCCAGATTCTTCAGCAGTATGTTCACAGCTGTCGTTGATGTGGCTATGTACATTCCACCAAATTACAATAACAAGACGTACTACACATTGTGTGTGTGTGTGTCGAACAACAGTTGCTTCAAAGACAACAAGCTGGAAAGGTGAAAACATGAGTGATAGAAATAGTAAAAACACAATTACTGCCCTGTTTTATGTAAAGAACTAGGTGAATACTGTCACAACTGATAATTCTCTCCAATGATTACCAAACAACAAGCAATGCATGGCCATAGATGTCAGCTTGCTGTTTGAAAGAATGCAAAACATTCATCATGTCAGGAAATGCTAAACTCTGGTTCTGCCAAGTCCAAGCTGAAGAGAGCCATCAGGGTGCAACAGTAGTCTAGAGGCTAAAGATTCATGAAAAGAGTTTTTGGAGATGAATACCTGAGGCATATAGGATAGGGCATCCATCATCAAGTCAATGGTAACAGTAACTTACTAGCTGAGGAACTCAACAACTTCTTTGATAGATTGAAATGGACAAAAGAAGGCAGAGACCAACTAAGTGCAAAGTAAGTACTAACAGCATGGCTGTTACTTTTACTGTAAGCAACATAAGCTTTAGAAAAGCTGTGAGTCAGAGGAGATCACAGGGAGGGTCATCAGAATGTTCAGTTGTGGCTCACCAGTCATGAGCTACGTTAGGCTACGTTCACACTGCAGGTCTTAATGCTCAATTTCAGTTTTTTGATCAAATCCGATTTTTTTTGTCTGGTTGTTCACACTACAAATAAAATGTGACAGCAAACGCGCGCTAGTGTGAACCTTCACGGCCCTCAAAGCGACCCACATGCGCAAAAGAAGACGTCACACACAACGCGCTCTGTTTACAGAAGTAAAAATGGTGGCTACAGAGCTAGTAGGTGTTGTAACCAACAGAATTTTGACAAATTAAATAGAGAAAGAAGGACACTGAGAAAAAAATCCGTGCTTTAACAATGGCCTTGTTTGGAGCAGTGGCTGCTACCTCAGAGGTATATATGGACACGGAGTCGTTTAGCTTGAATAGAGTTGTCTCCCCATATGTTAATCAAGTCCAAAACCTCAGTTTCTGTCCATTGACTTGCTCCGTCTCCAGTTTCCGCTGCCATGCTTTCTCATTTGTCTTCTCTGGCTCTGATAATTGGCGTCTGTCTTGTGTCAGTAACATAAAGGACAGCTTTAATGCGACATGACCATTCAAACAGCAGTCGCTTTCTAAAACATCAGATATGTATCGGATTCAGTAGCACATACGAAAGTGACCCAGGTCGGATTTGAAAATATCGGATTTGTGCTGTTCAAACTGTCATACCATGATCGGAAATGGGTCACATAGGGTCAACAATGTCAGATTTGATGCGCTTTCACCTGCAGATCCTGAGACACCAGCAACTTAGACTTTAACTTTGCAGATGATACAAAGGCCATGTTTTATTACATTTTCATTCTTCTCAGTGGTTGATCCTCCTTTTGATTTTTGACTCTCTCATTTTATTATCCGAATCATTTTCAGTTTTTGTGTTTTTTTCTTTTTGCGTTTAAGTTTATAGTAGTGTATCCAAAACTTGTCTGCAATATTTTCAGAAGGTTTATTTGTTTTGGAGAGAATTGATACATATCATGCATTTTGTCTGCTTGACATGGCAAGCAATTTTCAATAGTGCCAACTTTTTACCCCTCCGTCATAAAAGACTGATGGTGTCATCACCCCATCAGTGGTGTAGACACCTAATTTCTGAATATGATAACTGGAGAATGCAATGTAGGAGCTTCAAATTGATACCACAAGTGCATCTAAAGAAAAAATCTCTAGATGGTGCAATACTGCATCCAGTAAAATAAATATTACATTATAATAATAGGAATATAAGATTTGGCCAATCTTATGTTTGAGGCTTTGTGAGAATGGCCCAATATATTATCTCTCCGTATTTGCTTCTCTCTTATCTGTATTCTTATCTATAAAGTTTCAGCATGGCAAATTTGGTAAGCGATGAACAAAAAATTGTTTTTGTACAGTGTTTTTTACAGTGTGCTCTGAGATAGGCATGAGATGATGCCATACATCATTTCCTCTGAAGGTTCTCCCTCAGACACCTTAGAACATGACATTAGAAATTCAACAAATATACCCATTAATGTTCACTGTTACACCAGTCTTTGTTGCCATGGATTCCAGGACTTCCAGACTGGAGTGTGTTCGGCTTAGGCCCGCTGGGGAGCAAGTCACCTCATGGAACACTGCACTTCTTGGTTAGATGCTAGTTCTATAGAACCTTCTTAAAAAGTTTTGAAAATGACAAACGTTCTTGTTCCGCTGGCAGTGAGTCTAAAGGTGAGTATGACATTTAGAGCATTGCTAATGCTGTCAGTGCTCTTCTCTTTTCAGGCATTTGGAGGATGTGGTGTTCACCTGCGGCTGTGAGATTCGCTGGCTGCAGCTATGGCAACAGAGAGGAGAGGCAGGTCTTAGCAGCCAGCAGTTATACTGTGCTGACAACTACAGGAGAATATTGCTTCAAGATATGAACATCAGCAGTTGTGGTAAGCTTGTGTGGTTATATTTATACTCTAAATATACACATTTAACATGGTATTCTGACTGCTGATTCCATTTAATTGCAGCCAGTAAATCTCCAGTAGTTGATTCTGTTCATCTGGACGTAGCGTTTTGTGGGAGAAACGTTTCGTCACTCATCCAAGTGACTTCTTCAGTCTCAGCTTACTGCAGGTTTCATCTTATAAACAGTACATTTGCATAATGACTGAAACTAGCCCAGTGAAGGAACAATGGGCTGGGAGGTCAGTTCCTTAATCTTAATTATACAAATTCTCATGACCATTGATCAACAACCACTGACCAAAACCCACTGATCAAAGCCCACTGATCAATGGGCATGAGTACCATTCACCAAGAGTTGGGGAATGGCTGCAATCACAGCATTGTAAGATGGCAAAAGATGTACCCTTAGGCGCTCTCCTCGATTTAGAGATGGTCTTTCCCTTTTCACATAAATGGCCTCCTTGACTCCGCACTCAAACCAGCATGATGTACATCCTCATCACTGAAAGAGTGTCCACTAGCCTGTAGGTGTAAATAGACTGCAGAGTCCTGGCCTGATGAGGTAGCTCTTCTGTGTTGTGCCATCCGCTTCGCCAGAGGTTGTTTTGTTTCCCCGATGTATAAATCCTGGCAATCCTCCTGGCATTTAACAGCGTACACTATGTTACTCTGTTTGTGTCGGGGGACCCGATCCTTGGGGTGGACCAATTTTTGGCGCAGCGGGTTTTGGGGTTTAAAAGCCACAGATACAGGATGTTTAGAAAAAATGTGTCTCAACTGCTCCGATACTCCTGACACGTACGGGATCACTACAGGTTTTTTCTTAGGCAGCGGTTGTCCTTTTCTCCTGGATCGGCTGGAGCTTTTTTTTGGCGCCTTCCCAGCTTTGACAAAAGTCCAGCTGGGATAACCACATTTACTCAGGGCCTTCTTGAGGTGCTGTTCTTCTGCTTCCCTGGCTGCTGTGTCTGTGGGGTTGGTGTTTGCTCTGTGTTGTAGCGTCCTGATGACACCCAGTTTATGCTCCAGTGGATGATGAGAGTCAAACCTTAAATACTGATCCGTATGCGTAGGTTTACGGTACACATCAGCTTTTAGATGTCCCCCATTACTGATGGAAATCTCACAGTCTAAGAAGGCTAACCTGCCACTTTCCATATCCTCCCTGGTGAATTTGATGTGATATGAACAGAATCAACTATTGGAGATTTACTTACCTGGATGATTTAGCATGCATCAAGATGCAGCCAGTAAAATGATGGAACTTGGGTCAGAGCATTTGTCTTTCTTTCAGTAATGCTGGGCATACACTGTGCGATTTTTGGCCCATTTTGAGCCGATTTTTCAGTTGTGCGACCGTTTTGGGGATTCGGCCCGAGTTTCGCCTTCATCGTGTGTCGTGCATCGTGTAGTATACATGGGTAACGAGAAGCGATTAACACCTCACGTCCAGCTCCCAATCATCAATCGTTTGGTCGTAAGAAAATCAAACCTGTTTGAAATCTTGTCGGCTGTCGTGAGGGTGTCACTGCAGCCTCTCACACTGCTTACGCGCAAACACAGAAATGAAAGTGAAAAACGGAGCAGCACGGCAGTGCAGCGTGCGATCTGGACACAAGCGATGAAAGCACAACTTTGGAAAGCTCATCTCAGCCTTTTCGATGTGGCCTCACAAAATTATCACGACTACAACAACCGTGAAAATAATTGGATGGACATTGCTGCTCAATCACAGCTGCCTGATCAATGTTTTTTATTAGCAATTTAGCAAAGTTGATGGTGGTGGTGTGCGTGTCTGTGTGAGTGAAAGACGGAGAGAAAGAGAGAGGGAGAGCAAGCGACAGATTTTCTGTTATAACCTTCATTTTATGGACGCACAGTGTGAGCACTCAGGTTGCATCAGAGCCTCGGGCTGTATAGTGTGAGACTCTGCATCGTGACCTACAAACTTCTAACCCCTGCGAATCAATCGTACAGTTTGAGCAGGAGCTGAATAACGCGATTGAAAAAAATTGCAGTGTTTGCCCAGCTTAAGTCTGTCGATGCTACTGAGGTATCCATGTCAACCTCATAAAATCAGCAGAGAGAAAACTGAGCACAGCACCTTTAAACGAAAATAGATAAAAGTCACTAGCTTGAGGATGATGATGATGCTGATGATTATTGTTGTTGTTGTTATTAAAAGATGATAATAATAATAATAATAATAATAATAATAATAATAATAATAATAATAATAATAGAAATGTTGGCAGAAATGTTTTTACACACACACAAACATACACCTTATATACTAGAAATGCCATTTGGTTAAATTATTCTTATATCTTCAGTTCTCAGTTACCTGTTAGTTCAAAGATCAAAGAAGAAGGCACCTGCCACTGACTGGAACTGCAGCTCCAGCAGATGGCTGTTCTTTTTTCCCCCCTTTGTACACACACAGGCACACTCTTACTAAAGTAATCAAGCAAAACACAATTGTCTAAGAATGTGTATCTCTTTGTTCTTCTTTGTTCTGTCTCTCTGTATTCATATTACCATGGTGCTGTGTTGAGATGCAAGCTGTTGCAGTAGCCCTTGTGTTTATGACTTTGCTACTTAAACACATTTTTTTCTCATTGGGCTTTTTTTCTTTAATTTAGGTTTTTTTTTTAACACTGGTGAGCAAGACCTGGTATTCTAAGGAGAATAATCTGTCTCCTGTCTCTTCCAGAGGAGACAATGGGCTTGCATGGGTAAAGCTAAGTTATTCAAAAATAAGAGATGTAACCTGTCCATTCCAGCTAACATTATGGGGAATGTGAGTTCCTTGAGCATAGGATAGATTAAAGAGGGCTGATTATGACACAGAGGGACTACTGAGAGTTTAGTATGTTGTGCATCGTCTAAACATGGCTGAACTCACACATTCCAGATGACAGCATTAGTGACTGAAAAATGGTGCAATCCTGGACATGTTACTATGTGGGCCAGATATTGATCTGGAAGGTGTTAGACTGCATTCATAGTACTTCTTATCGGTTATTGTTGGTGTTGTTTACATTGAACCATCAGCTGATGAAGATGCAGCGTGTAACATCACTCTTTCCTCCAAAAAAATGATGCCAGCCCTGAATTCTGGGGTTTTTTACTGTTGTCACTGCAATCCCTCTTCAGACCATCTGACCATAATGTAGTCCTGCTGACACCAAGGTATGTTCCTCTTGCTTAACAACACATTGTATCTACAAGAGTTGTTCATGAGGCTGTGAAGACACTGTGGGTCTGCTTTGAGTCTGGAGCCTGGAAAGCACTTTATAATCTGCATGGAGGAGACATTAACAGTTTCCCTTGCTGCATCACAGACTAACAAAATGAACAATAAGCCTTGCATTGCTAGTGACCAAAAGAAACTACTTAATTAAAGGGTTAAATCAAACATCTTCAGGTTTGCGCACAGAGAAGAACTGAGGAGAATGCAGCATGACCAAAGGGTGAGGCAAAGGAAATGCTAGGACCCTAGGAGAGCTGGACAAGGATGTAGAAGGCACCAATCAGTAGGACCAGTGCCTGCTGCTTTGTGCAAGGAGGAACAGGATGAGCACTGCCAGAGCTACAAAATTACCTCCATCAAGCAACTGATGTGAATATCTTTGACCAAACTATCAGAAACAGAATTAGGAGGGTGGCCTTAGGCCCCAACATCCCCTAGTGGGCCCTGTCCTCATTGCCTGGCACCATGAAGCTCAATGAGCGTTTGCCATTGAGTACCAGAATTGGCAGCTTCACCTCTGGCATCGTGTGCAGATGAGAGCAGTTTAACTCTGAGCACATGTGACAGATGTGAAAGGGTCTGGAGAAGCTGTGGAGAGCATTATGCTGACGGTAATGTTGTTCAGCATGACTGGTTTGATGGTGGGTCAGTGATGGTAGGAATAGGAATTTCTCTGGAGGGACACACAGACCTCTACAGGCTAGGCAACAGCATCCTCACTGCCATTAGGTGTGGTGAGAATATGCTGGCAATTGCTCAAGGATGAAGGAATTGATACCATTGACTGGGCCCACGCTTGCCTGACATAAATCCAATAGAACTCCTTTGGGACATTATGTTTCAGTCCATCCAATCCCATCAGGTTTCATCTGTCCTGGATCTTAGTGATGCCCTGGTCCACACTGAGCTTAGTCAATTTATTTATAATCACATTTAAAAACAAAAAGGGTTAACAAAAGTGTTGTATAAATAAAAGGAATAAAACAGAGCAGGAAAATGCAGAAAAAACCTTAAGACAAGAAAAAAAACATAGTGTCACATTTAAACACAAGGGCATAAAGATATGGGTGTAAAGATGGGTCTTCAAGTGTTTAAAGGTATCAAGAGTTGGTGAGTTCCTAATTTAAAGAAGCAGACTGTTGCAAATTTTAGGTGCAGCTACAGAAATGGCCTGATCTTTTCTATGCTTTAGTCTGCTTTTGGAAAACCAGAAGAATCTGATCAGCTGACCCTAAAGATCTATTAGACGTGCATTGTTAAAATTTTGGAAAGGTGAGAGCATGCTAATCTATTTAAAGACTTAAAATGACAAAAAATTCTAAAATGTACTGGAGGTCAGTCTAAAGAAGTCAAAAAATCTGAAATATGGTCTTACTCTATTTACATGCACATGTCAGGAGGAGCCCCCTTCAAAATTAGTTGCAAAGAAAAGAAGACCTGACTGATTCCAAAATAAAGGCTATTGCAGTAATCAAACCTGGATGAAATTAAGGCATGAATTTCTTTCTCGAAGTCAGGAGAGAGAGTCAGAAGGAATGTGTTGCGTGCTTGAATTCAGCCCAATGTAGGTTGATCATTGTCATTTCCAACCAATGATGTGACATCCTTTTGTTCCTAACACATTATCAGTCGATATTACTGTAGATATCCAGCAGGGTTTTTTCCTCATTAATATCTGATCTTTTTACAAAGTTTTTTGAACAGTGTATTAGTGATGAGCAGTACAGTAGGAGGTGGATCAAGCATATGTGAACGATTTTGTGAAGTGTTCTTGGAGTAATCATCTGCTTCTGAATGTGAACAACGCTAGACAACCTAGTGATCTAGTGGTCATTGCAGCAGGAAGAGGATGGCTACATGGCCTGTGTCTGTGCTGGGACAAGGTGCTGACTTGGTGGGGCAAGTACCTGGACATCCACAGTGACAACTTGGTGAACTTGAAACCTAACACAGTTGGAAGTTTTAGCCATTTTCAAACATTTTGAACTTTGGGGTGGTATCAGATCAGTTTCAGTTTGAATCTCAGTGGTAGAGCACACCCAGGGTGGAGAGAGCAGTGATTAGAGCAGACTTTAATAGACCTGTAGCTGAAGGGAACAGAGGTGATGAGGAGGTATTAGGTAGGTATGGTGTTAAGGAGAGCTCGTTCAGATGATGGTGGGTTTTGTGAAAAGGATGGAAACGACTTTGGTGAATACATACATTAAGAAGGAGGAACATAGGATAACATATTTTTCTCTTTCTCCTTCTCTGTATTCCCCTCTCAGACCTACCAGATATCAGCGTCAGCCACAGCAACCTCACAGTTGTCGAAGGTGATCAAGTAACGGCAATCTGTAATGGCTCTGGTTCACCATTACCTGAAGTGGATTGGCCTGTCACTGGCTTGCACTCCATCAATGCACAAGAGGTAGGGAGGGCATGCACAAATTCACAACTTCACAGAGAACGGACTAATCCTAGGCTTGAAATGACTGCATTCTGTAAATTGATACCAAATGGCAGCAGGACGTTCCTTCATAAATAGCTTTTTTATGTCTTCTTGGTACCATTTATTGACATAATTATTACTAGAAAGAGACCATTGTACTCTTTGGATTTATTTTAAAAGTTAGCTTTAGCTACTGATATGAAGGGGTTAATTAACAAAGCTACAACAACTAATTGTTGAACCAGTCGTCATAGCCAGCAACCCCCAAAAACTGCCTCACCTCTTTGTTAGTCTTCAGCCGTTCTACCAACCTGTCAGCTGAGGGTGGTAGACCCTGGTCCGAGCAGATTTTATGCCCAGTAATTCTGGCGACTGTACTGTATATTAATACAAAAAGGATTACAAATGTAAGCAATGCTTTCTACAATCTTCATTCTCCAGCTTCGAATTTACCTCATTTCAAATAGGTCGCACTAACCCAGTTTTCTGCGCTGTCATCGAAATACAATAAGAACTTCATAAACAACTTCCCTGATTTTTTTTTTTTTGTAGCTGGGATTATGCCCAACTATGATCGTGTTCTCATTGTTAGAGATTTTAATATACATGTGTGTTGGCTCACTGGTCGATGGCAGCAGACCTACGGTGCAGTCTCTCCAAGAAGGCACTGAACAAATTTTTTGTAGACCACTATCTCCAGCAGCGACACCTAACCCCTCAAAAGCCCAGGCTGCAGCACTACTTGCTGCTGCATCCTGGAGTCGCAGGGCAAATGTGAAGGGCAATCCTCTGCTGCCATCTTGCTGTTTTGGAAAACTGGCGGTGATTTTCCAGAGAGAGGCCCAGGTGGTCCAGGATGGCTTTGCATGCAGCAGGGAAGCTCCTTCTCGAAGATGGTGCCAAGCTTAGGGCCGCCATCTGGTCCTCCCGCAACAAGAGCAGCAATAGCCATAGTGACCACTCCTCTGTAGGCTATTGGCATTCCTGTGTCATGTTCTGTAACAAGTCGAGGAATGTCTGGGGATCATCCTCTGCCCCCATCCGGTGCAGCATCTCTCACAGGCCTTCGGAGGGCAGCCGTGAAGAGGACCCAGACTGACCGACCAGCCTCTCCAGGACATTGCATCTGGTGCTCAGCTTAGTACTGCAATTTTTCCATTTATTTAGTGCAGCTACACTTCAAAACTCGTGCTCTTGCTCCCAACAACTTTCCGGCCATCACTTCTCCAGCTCAGCTCACCCCCCAAGGGAATTAATTCCGGCTGCCTTGCAAGCCTCCCTGGTACCGCCTCCTGAACCCACTACACCACACGCACTCTGCAGTGGAGCTGGAGACCACTCACTGCCACATAGTGAGCATCCTCACTGCGTACGATGCTGGATACCATGACTACTCAGATAAAGAAACAAATCAGAGAGGTTTGAGTTGTAGTATAATTCTGAAACGCACTCCTTAAAACAGATAACCCAGAAGCTCGAAAGTGTTTCCCTAATTTAGTAGATATTTATTAAAGTGTTTTGTTACTCTATATAAATTAAAAAAAAAAAAAAAACCTCAGTAAAGAAAGACATCTTACTACTCGTCACTGATAGAGGAAAACTGGAACAAGACAAGTTTCTTTCTTCAGATTCAGAACTCTGTTGAGCTGTGTGTTTTTAAACTAGCGATGAATTTCATAAATTTCTTCATAAATAAAAGTATAACTAACCGCTGAGACCGTTTCTCTTCGATTGGTCTTGCTGAGTATAGTTCATTAATTGCTTCCTCTGTCATATTTAGGCTGTGTGCAGGCAGGATGAGGACCCAAACGCAAACTCACGGGAAAACAGGACTGAACTCAAAATACAGCTTTATTGCTGATGGAAGTTAAGGCGATACAAAATAATATGAAACTAAACTGGGAAGTCATAAAGGAACTGACTCACAAGGAAACACATGGAGGGGCACACAGTCATGAGGGAAAATGTGACACTGAACTGAGGGAGACGCGGACATAAATAAACAGAGGGTTAACGAGGGAAGTAGGAGCACACGGGGAACACAGGTGACACTGATAATTATAACAAGACACGGCAGGAGTCAGGAGACTGACAAAGTAAAACAGGAAGTGCACAGAGGTGCAGACAGGAGGAGAGAGAGAGAACAGACATAACGGGCTGGGGAAAACATTGAATGAAACACGAGGGGAAATGAGCAGTGTTGGGTAAGTTACTTTAAAATAGTAACTTAGTTACATTACTAGTTACTTCTATCAAAAGTAACTCAGTTACTTCAAGTTACTCGTTACTTTCAAAGTAACTAGTTACTAGGGAAAGTAACTTTGGTTTTACTCAGAATTCTCTTGTTAATGTGTTGCTTCCATAACTTTGCCAGTCTTCTAGCTTGTTTACTTGCCACAAGTGCACTGTGCCACCTACCAATAGAAAGGAAAAGATAATGTGCATATTTCCACGAGAGAAATCCCACACCTGGACCGTCATTGACCGCTGCCATGATTCTAGCCCAGCGTCATGTGCGCCTTTTACATCCAACACAAAAACTGCAGTCGTGGTGCTTTCGATTGTACTCAGAACTCTGAAATTCTGCCTTCTGAATAGGAAGATGTAGGTAACACCAGACTGCAGATGAGCTGCATACAGAGCTGGACTGGGACAAAAAATTGGCCCGGGCGTTTTGACTAGAGACTGGCCCACCATTATAGGAAAAATCATACAGCCTTTGAATGAAAACGCTGTTGTGACAGTGATGTTCACTGTTTTGATGGTATATATGTATCAATCTATCAATCGTTTGTTGTAAGATTCAGATAATTATTTTTTAAAAGCGAGACATTTTAAATGAGAATAAGAAAGAAAAGTATTTCTTTGTGCCCACCTCTCCCTGTTAATGCCCTACCTGGCCCCCCTGGCAAAACTTTGCTAAATCCGCACCTGCACAGTTACCAGCTGTCAGCTACATAAAAAAGGATCCTGGTGTTATTTGTCTCTCAGAAACAGTTCATAACTTCCCTTCAACTCATTCATATCACCTAAAAGGTAAACCTGTTTCTCCATCACCTGTTCAGCTCTGATGATTCAGTAAGGACATCTCCTGGTTTCATCTTCATGTTTCCCTCTCACCAGATAACCAAACCGATATTATGACCAGCAGCTTTTTTGCAGCTGTGGCTCCAGCAAACATCAGCTGATACTAGAAATTAATATTAAATAAATTCTAACAACAGCTGATCAAGCTTAAACGTGCCGCTGTTGTTTAACGCGACATCGGCTGGTTTCTTCTTTCTGGCGCAAAGTGGGCGATAAACGAACAAGAGAGCCGATCAGCTGATCATTGATCAGTTTTCATGATTGAAGTAGAAACGGGAGAGGGAGGGGGATGAATGAAAGAAGAAGAGGCAGCTGTGCAGCAAAGACACAGAATAACTCCAGCTTTGTGCCTTTTTCATTGTAGCTGAATTACGGGACAAACTGTTCGTTTTCACCTCAATAAGAAACGCGTAATATTTCCTCTGCATACCAGACGGGGCGGTTGGCAACTCTAATAACTTATGAACAAAATAAAGTTTAACATCGTTAACTTCATAGCACCCACCCAGCTGTATAGAAACTCCGTCATGCTAGCTAGTGCGCAGTACGAAAAAAGTCAGAATAACGAAAATAAACTCCACCTAAACTTGGTTTATATCTGACCCAGATAGACTGCAGGTCATAACTTCTTACCTGAAGTTCAGTTCACACTTGGACCGGCGGCTGCCTCGGGTCTCTTTTCCTTCTGCGTCCCCTTTCCCTCATCCACCCGCTGCCTCCACCACTTGCTAATGTTACTGAATCTGTGGAAGCTCCGCGATAGCCACCACACGAAGTAACGAGTAACGACCCTATCTAAATCCCAGTAACGACTAACGCGTTCCTGATTTTGGCATAATAACTAGTTACCGTGCTCGTTACCACAATAATAACGTAGTTACTGTAACGCGTTACTTAATAACGCGTTAGTCCCAACACTGGAAATGAGGGCTCACAGATACACAGAGGGGCACACAGGGGGTAATCAAATAAGGAACATTTTAACAGGACAACCTGGGAACCAAGGCATAAATAAAGAAAAATACAAGACGCATGAAAACTGAGAATGCTGGGCCAACATGGCCCAGGACCATGACATCCTCTAAACCAGACCTTCCCAAAGTGTGGGGCCTGCCCCCTAGGGGGGGGCGCAGAGCCATTGCAGGGGGGGCGCGGCATGAAAAGGGGAAAAAAAAAAAAAAACAACGCTTGGACACTGCTAGCACAGGCGCCCACACAAACGCAAAGCAGGAGATGAAGCATAGCTGATTATGTTTCCAAACCAACTTCATTCTAAGCCAAAGACTAGAAAATATGGTGAAGCATATCTTCCCTTTGGTTTCACCTGCACAAGTGCCGAGGTAGGTCTCCCTGCAGGATTGGTTTTCCCTGCGTAGGGAGCAGCACTGGGCTGTTTAAATCACGGACAAACAGGATCCCACATTCTTGATTTTTAGTTCACAAACACTTGTTGTAATGACTAACTACTCCTGACATTTTGGAGATGTTAGCTCTTTATACAGTAAAGTTACAGCGGGATACAAATAACATCAGGCTGATCCTGCCACAATTTGTTCCCTCGGTTCAAATCACGGACAAACAGCATCCAACAGTTGTTTATGTTTTTGAACCCATTTTGCAGAGGGATTTTTTTGAAAAATGTATTGATAGCAATGTTGAATATTATTACACAGGAAAAAAAACAACTACATGTAAAATAATTACACCGTGACGCCTCTGCCTTTGTAAATGGAGGGACAGTAACTGCGTGTAAAACCTGCAGATAGTCAGATTAACAGTATTTAGTCTCTATCTGCCATTCTGCAATTCATCTCATGTAAACAATAACGTGGCGCACAGCGTGACGTGAAAAAAGGCACATACCTTTGAGGTTGTGTGATGAACTCTGTATTCCTGGTCCACAAGGAAACGCAAAAAAGGAGTTTAAAAAATCTCCGTTCTCGGTGATTCGAAACGCTGTTTACGTGGACGACACAGCTGCGTTTTCAAAAATACCCGTGTAGGTGTGGACATAGCGTAAAAGAGTTAGTTTATTTTCTTACTACCTGCGTGCATGCGCGCGCGCGCAAGGGGGGGCGCGAACATTTTTCTTGTGAAACAAGGGGGGCCCAGCAAAAAAAGTTTGGGAACCACTGCTCTAAACAATCAATGTTTCTATTAGACCATATTTTTGTTGCTTATGCTTGTTTATTTTATCTTGTTGTCCCTCCAGGCTAGAGTCTACGACAATACTATTCACTCCATCAACATAACCTTGGTCAATGTAAGCAGGGATGACAACAACTTCCTATTAGTATGCACTGCCACCAACATAGTGGGCATGACCAACGCTTCAGTTCAGCTAACTGTTCACTGTAAGTAGATACACAAAACTGCACTCCATGAAAACTGTGAAAAGTAGCATTATAAATAGTTGTGGAAATATGAGTTGGCTACTGTATCCATTTTAAGCTCTCTTCTTTTAAATATATAAATCTTAGTAAGATGCACTCATAAATTAAAACTCTAGCTTTACTTTACGAGATTGTCTTTGAGATTTCTAGGAGGCAGTTAAGTGACTGAAATACTGTGGAAGAGATTAATAATAGTAATAACTAGTTAAAGATGGGAGCTGACAGATTCATTGTTAAAATTTTGTCTATTTTTGTTTTAGTTTTATTTTAGCTGCCAAATTTTGTAATTGTCTTGAATCATTATTTATAAGTATTAGTGTATATAGTAGTATATAATATATTAGCGTTATTAGATAGCTGCTTCTTTGTACTTAGGTTAATGTTTGTGCAAATCTTAGAATATTGCAGGGATAAATTACTGTGGTATCATTTGTC
This sequence comes from Neolamprologus multifasciatus, assembly GCF_963576455.1. Classification (NCBI taxonomy): domain Eukaryota; kingdom Metazoa; phylum Chordata; class Actinopteri; order Cichliformes; family Cichlidae; genus Neolamprologus; species Neolamprologus multifasciatus. The sequence continues at coordinate 42,225,446 of NC_140445.1, read as the reverse complement.
TTCTTTGAGTGAATACTAGTGGTATTTAAGGTTTATTGCAGCCAAGGCTATATGCAGAGGGCTAAACAATGTCACACAGTGACTAATATGTTGCAGCTGTGTTTTAGATTGTAGGGTAGGCCTTGGATTGTAAAGGACTGAAGCGGCTGCAAGAATATTATAGCAATAAAGGCCTATGCACAACAGACATGTAAAATCAGTGGACATATTTTATGTGTTAAAACTAGTTTTCAGACTCAACTATTCTTAATGCAGCTGTTTACACCAACCGTGTAACTGGCGGAATTTATTTTTTCAAACCAAGCTCGATTCTTTTTAAATTTTCAGAACCAGTACTGATAAAAAAAACTGATTTGGGAAATAGAAGAGTAATCCTATTTAATCTCAGACTCACAGCTACAGTAGATGTTGCTCCGGGTCAGTGGGCACTCTAAAATGATTTCACTGCCTCCTTAGATGTGGTCCCAACTCTGCCAGCAAGAGCTCAAACTGTCCCACTGACATCCTGAAATATGTATAAAAGCCACTATACAGCTTTAACTCCTGGATCAAACCATGCCAGTCTCCCTGCTGCTGCTTCTCCTCAGAATTGGATGGAACAGAATCTCAGTTTCTTACATTTCTTGTTTAGAAACATCACGGCCAGCTCATGATCACTACATGTTGACTTCATTTTCTTACAGTGTGGTTTTGTTTTCTGCCAGTCCAGAAGTGGCACTTCTGGATGGATGTAAACTGCATTTCGTTGCCTTGTACTTGTGCAATGACAATAAAGTTGAATTCTATTCTATTCTATTCTTGGTACCTAGTCACACACTAAGTGTTGTAGAGGCTGTGTTCAACTGCCGAAAGACCACTTTGTTTTTGTGATGTGTACTATAACTATTTTGGTTATTTTTTATTTCTATTATTATTTAGCAGTGTTTAAAGTGGGATCTGGCAGGTGGAGAAACCGAGATCAGGGTTAACAATGCAGTAATACAGGGCGATGACTCACCTGGAAATAAGTTGCATAATTATTTTTTTAAGCTGCAGTAGATTTTTTTCCCTCATCTGTATCAACAGCAGGTTATTGTAGTATATTGATCTGGACCAGTCTGAATAACCCCATGAGGGGGCAGCAAATGCAAAGCAACCAATAAGCTGTCTCCCAGCATAGTGTGGGGGCTTTTTTGGCAGGGGTCATGCACTGGGTCATCCTCCCTTTGATCAAGACAGCTGTGTGATTCCAGTCTAAACATCTGTGTAATGCTATTCTTAGTAACCATTAAAAGTGAGGAAGGTCTCCATTATACAGAGATCTGTATATTTATTAAATTTCCTGACTTGCTTGGACTCACTCTGCTGAGCTGCCCAGGAGCTCTGACCATATAGTTTTTATTTTGTATGTATTCATTTTTTTAAATTAATTTTTGTATTGCTCCAATTTCCAGGTATTTTCAGGTATTTAGGGATTACCCACTATATTTCACCCATTTACTGGGGTAACTATAGTCTAGTCTGCATGCAAAAGTGTCCTTGGGCAAGATACTAACCCCAAGTTGCTCTCCAATGCATCCATTAATGTGTTAATATGTGTATTAATCTGTGTGAATGAATAAAAAGAAGTGCTTGTATGAATCGGTGAATGAGGTATGTTCTATAAAACACTTCGATTACTCGTGTAGAGTAGAAAAGCTTTAGGACAAGGACACGCCCTAGAGATGAAAAGGATACAGAAATGAGACTGACTTCAGGACAGGACAAAACCAGGACAGACTGGACACAAAGGGGAATTAACACAGTTAAACAAGGAACTAGAAACAAAACACAGAGGCACTAGCAAGAGCTATACTCAAGACTAAATAATGCAGAACTAAATTTAAAAGAAACTAATTATGAGCCCAAAACAAAAACTCAAAATACTTGGTAGAAACCCAGGGACATGACCAGCCCATTTACCATTACCACCCAAACTTTTTTCTTTTCTTTTCTCATTTTTTAATGTGTTCATTACGGCTTTAAATATCTATATACAATCATCCATTTATGTATAATGATATTTGTTGTTATTTTTTATCATTATTATTGTTATTATTATAATAAACTTTGTTTAACTCGGAAGTCCCACTGACATCAAAACCCTTTTTAATGGAGACCTGTCCAAGGTAACAGCCATATAAACTCAGTACATCTAGAAAAACATATCATCTAATATCATCACCTCTCGAGACATCTCCACTGTGTTCCTGATAATGTATAAATTCAGCACTAGATGTAAGCATGTTTAAGTTCAAGTTCATTCCATACACAAGCATAGTTACACACAAAGGGATCCATGAGGAGGAGCATAGAGGATTATTATTGGTACTAAAACAGAAAATGTTACAAAGGTAAACTGGTTTATGTAATTTACTCAGTATTAGTTTATAGAAAAAATATCCCAGCTATGGCCAACTGACCAAATCATAAAGAAATGTAATGAACATGAGTCGAGTCTGGCTGTGGAACTTGCTGCACTGTCTATCCGCTATCTTGGTGTTGTTAAAGGCAAAATTATTTAAAATACCTATAAAAATAATTTCATACTTGACGTTTTGTCCACATGCAAACACCCTTTAAATTTGTCCTGATGTGTAGTTTGCTTTGATGAGACTTTCTGGAGGCTGATGGTGAAGTGGGATTTAATTTTTGACACAAGCAGATCAGGTGGTAGAAAGGGTAGAAATACTTCTGTCATTTTGTTGCTTTCTACAAGACAAAATCATTCAGTTTTTCTCAATCTTTTTTTAAACTGCTACTTTAAAACCTTAAAAACCTTAAACCCGAAAGGAAATACGATTACAATTTCAGAAGTGCACATTTCAGTGTTTTAAGGTTTTTTGACAGTAAAAACTATCAAGTTTATATGGGAAACACAAAAATAGTTTACTTCTTTCTTTGGTTTAATTTTAACTTAGGCAGGTGAGTACCTGTTAACATGTGCTATAGAAGTGCAGATTGTTTACATTCTTTTCTTTATTCTTTGTCCTCTTTGTCTCTTAAGTTCCTCCCACCATTATTAGGCTGAAGGAGCCAGAACGCCGCCATGACACGTGCATTGAGTTTACCGTTCGTGGTTCACCCCACCCAGTCTTACGATGGTTCTATCAAGATAAGGTATATTTTTAATTTCATGCTCGTAAATCTGTTGTGCACAATTTTTTATTTTTATTTTGTTTGATAAAAATGTGTTGTGTACTTGTTTCTCTCTGTAAAAGGAAATGTCATTTATGAAAAAACTGGTTACATTTACAACCCCTTAGTTAGTATTTACTCAGTAAATTATAGTAAATTGTTGGGTAAATGCCACTGGGAAGAAGTAAATATTAAAAAAAAAAGACATACTCATCAATTCTAATACAAGTACTGCGAGGTTGTGACTGGTTTAGGTTGAAAGTAACTCAGCATTTATTAGAAACATATTGTCTGTAAAGCTTCAATTCCACTTACAATTGTAGTTATCCAAGGTTTATTTTGGTAATTATAACCTTACTATGGATTATATAAAGTTGAAAATAGTCCTTTCAAATTTTTGCTTTTTGGTTTGTTTCATGTACCACAAAAATGCTAAATTTGTTTTTTGTAATCCTAAATGGGGATCAGATAGGATTAGAACTGAGCATATGAGTGGGACAGTTCAGGTTTTGAGGCAAGACTGAAATGGTTTGGATATGTGCAGATGAGGGGTACAGGGAACTTTCATGGATTAAGTGGAGGAGGACAAGCAGAGGGTTGGTGTGACAGAGGAGGATTCTAGAGATAAGAAGAGATGGAGGCAGTTGATCTGCTGTGACTTCTAAAGGGAGCAGCTGACAGAAGAAGAAAAGTTATTTCTGATTAAATATTCATATTTCCTGTGGCACCCCTCAGACTTGTTGCTGTTTCCCCATGTGACAAGTCCTTTGAAAGATCCTGGAAACAACCGTGCTAGTATGTATGTGGCATTGCAGTTAGAGTTTAAAAACAGGAGGGGACTGACACTAAGCATAAAAATACAATTTGGGTCCACTGAATCATAATGCAATATGAATTAGCAAATGCTAGATATGTTGCTCTATTTTATGAAATGCAGGAGAAAAGGTTTGTTTAACAGTCCAAATGTTACACAGAAGCTACCATAACTGTTTCACATTATTACATCAAAACAGCCAAAAGGGAAATGTTTGGAACATGGGGGAGGATGAATTTCAATTAATATCCTATATTATCTATTGCTTATTAATATATTTATTTATTTATTTATATTAATATATTATTAATATATTTAGGCTTCTATCTAGCTTTATCATTACATTTCTGAGGGACTACTATTTGCTGTTTGGTTTAAGAAAAAAACAGCTTTGTTAACTACCAACAATAACTACTAGGGTTTTAGAAAAAAATATTAAACCTACTTCTACAAAGTTTTAGAAAAAATGTTACAGAGCTCTGTATACTATATCATGCACATACGTTTTCAGGGCTGTAGCTGATCTCTTTCACATCAATCCTTGTAATTTTTTCACAATGTAGGAAATTTCCCACACTGAGTATGTGCGTCCTGACATGGATATTTACCTGGACTACATAGAGGGATGCCTAACCTTTAAAAACCCAACACACCACAATAATGGCAATTATACTCTGGAGGCCAGAAACTACCTGGGCATAGCCACCAGTACTGTGTATGGGCACTTCTTGGAAAAGCCTTTTGGTAAGTTCAATCATTTAGAGTTATACTAAAGTAAATCAAAAGCTTTGCCTTCACCCCCAGCTGTGTCTTCACCACAGCACCTGCATCACTGTCTGCACTACATCAATCTGTCAGTCACCTGCTCCAGTTTCCCCTTACTTTTGAATATGACTCAGAGAAAGGGCAGTACATTTTGAGTGGGCACTCCATCCTTTTCCGATTGAGAGCGATGGCTTTGAATGTCGAGTTCCTAATTCGTTTTCCTGCCAGTTCAGATGAGCTGCAAACCATCTTAGTATTGGCTGGAAGTCAAACCACGGTTCTCCGTCTGGGAATCCGATAGTTTGCATTGTTTCTTCTGAATCTGAGGTTTAACTAATTGCATCCAGTCCAATACCCTGGCATAGATCTACCTAGGGAGGCTGAGGAATGGGATCTTCTTGTAGCTGGAGCACATTTTCCAGTCCCATTTCTTAAAAGGTTTAAATGTCATCCATTTCTGCCAGTCCAGAGAGAAATCTACATGTATGATTGCAGATGTGTTCCATGCCATTTCTTTTTTATCAAAATCTTTCACAAACTGGAACAAGAAGAATGTTTATCCTGTAAAAGTTACACAACCTTTTTGGGCTACAGCACCATAGAGTCCCACTCTTGCAAGTGTCCCCTGTTAAAGTGAACATGGAAGTTTCAAATGTATCAGTTGTCCGAATCAAGGAAAAATCTTTACTCTTGAACATGACCCTGAATTATTAGTCTGCATGGTGATCGAATGTTAAGCAATGGCAATAATGAAACTCAAAAACTGCTTTGCCACATTAAAAGTAATATTCAAACAAACAAAACATGAAATGTTCCCTGTCTAATTTAGCCTTGTACCACAAGGAACCACTGCATTATTCTGCTGCTTTCAAGCTCAGTTTTCAGTTTCGTTTAGAACCTTTGCAGGAAAAAAGTAAAAAAAAACAAAACAACAAGTTTCTGCTAAAGGGACATTTTAGTTCCCTGTGCTTTATCAGAGATTACCATCAAGCACACTGTCATGATTTAGCATTCGGTTTGACTCAATGTCAGAGTTTTCTTATAAAACAAAACATGCTCTAATCATCACCCTGTGTTAGTACTGGATGTAGTTGTGAAATAATGCTTATATTTAGCCTAAGTGTAAATTAGATGCGGAGAAATTAGAAAAGTCATACAGGATATGATAAGCTTCTTAGTAATGTTATTTATTTCCAAATTTTTCACATTTTCAGTTTTAAGTCATTTTCAGTAATTTACACCTGCTTTCTTTGAAGTGATGCCGTAGGTTGTTTGATCAGATTCTTTTGTAGAGTATGCCTTACAGAGGGTCTTTTCCAATCGTCACTTTTTCTCTTCTCTTTCTTTTATAGATGATTACGATTATGGTGAGTTTTATTATCCATCAATACATTATCAGAATCAGAATACTTTATTGATCACCAGGGGAAATTATGTAGTTTTCCATTTCATTTGTTTTCCTTTTTAAAAAAAAACCCCAAAAAAAAACCAATACAATGAAAAGCCCAACAATCATTTGACCCCCTATGAGCAAGCACTTTAGTGATGGTGGGAAAGAAAAACTCCCTTGTAACAGGAAGAAACCTTCAGCAGAACCAGGCTTACAGAACTGGCAGCCATCTGCCGTGTGAGGGGAGGAAGACAAAGACACACTGTGGAAAAGAGTCAGTAATCAATAATCATTGAATTCAGAGAGGCGCATAAACAAAAAGTGAGTGAAAAAGCTGATTGAAGAAGAAACACTCAAGGCATCATGGGAATGGCCCAGCAGCCTAGAGCTATTGCAGCTGATCTAAGGGAGGATTCAGGGTCAAGCCCTACGTAATTCCTTACTAACTCTAATAACATTTACAATAATAGATTACAGATTATTTGGGAATAAATTTCATTGCAGTAAATGTCTTTCTGAAAGTGGTCTAACTAAATTTAAGGATATAATTCCCTCACTGCCATTTTGAGTGTCATGTGCTAACACAATACAGAACAGCTTCCTGAACTCGACTCCCACAGAGGTAAATTATTGTGTGGATAGCCGCCTTGAGACCAGAAGGGCCAGGTTCGAATCCTGCTCAGGGCAACTTTTTTTTTTCACCACTTTTCAGCAAAAATTTCACCGTCTTTACCCCTTTCAGTAGAATGTTTTGCTTTTCACCACTTTTCAGCAAAAAAATTCTGCTTCTTCACCTGTTTTTAGCAGAATTTTCAGTTTCTTCACCGCCATACAACTTTTTGCAACTTTTCAACTGTTTCAGCTTTTTTCAGCAGACATCTTCAGCGTTAAGGCATCCACACAGCATTTTCGCAGGAAATGCAAATTTTTTTCTAGTATTACTAATAGTTTTACATCTTCACTGTGTAAGACTCCATACTGTGGTTCCTCTGGGAAAGACTACCAGTACTTGAATCATTGGTATAACTCTTAAACACGCACCTTAGAGCAAATAACTCATATGCTGAAGATGAAGTGGTGCTTGTTTATGTAATTACAGAACCCTCTTCACACACCAAGGTTTAATATGGAGTAATGCAGGCCGTGGCAGATAGTTGCTCCTCCATGAGCCTGGTTCTGTTTGAGGTTTCTTCCTGATAAAGGGGATGTTTTCCTTCCCAATGTCACCAAAGTGCTCATAGGGGTTCATATCATAGGTGGGTTTTTCCTCTGTTTTCTCTGTATTATTGTCTTTTTCTTACAATAAAAAGCCCCATGAGGAAATTACTGTTGTGATTTAGCAGTATATAAATAAAATTGAATTGAGTTGAATTGTTGCATGTATTATTTTTTTGTTGTTTTGTCTAACATTATGAAAAAAAACCATTCAACAAACGAAACTGTTCAGCAGCAGAAATCATATCAAGCAAAACTGCAAGAATTTGTTAATAATGTGTGGATTTCTTTCTTTTTCTTAAAGGACCCACAGAAAAAGGTGAGTGGAATAAGATGCCACTGCCTAAAACGAGTCAGTTATGTTGCCCCAAACACTAACCAGCTACACCCGACAACTAAGAGATGCTCCCACCTGTACTTTACTTCTGCCTGGGAGAACAAACTAACATTTTTTGTGTTTTTCTTACAGTAATTCCAACTGCAGAGACTCACATACCGGAGGAAGATACTTTTGGGGTAAGATAAACTGTCTGCCGCCTACAGTGCAGTTTTTAGAACCCTTCCCAGTGTCACGGTCTGTGGGGCAGACCGTGGGGATGAGGGGAATGAGAACCCAAGATGCAGGACTTTGTGATGAAGGCAGTGCGTTTATTTACAGTGGTGTAAATAGTTCACAGAATAAACCCCGTGTTTTCCCCTTGACTTCCGTGTCGTGTCTTCACCCACAAGTTCGTGCTCCGTGCTCTTCGCTCCTGTGTGTCCCCGCACCCCGTGCTCGCTGCTCTTGTCTTCCCTGCTCCTTCCTGGAGAAAAATAACAAAGAAGCAACTTGTCAGGACACTCGACTACCGCGGGCATGCACTCACTGGACTTGGTACTAATAACACTAACGTGGAGTCAAACTCAATAATCCAGCGTCGGTGGAAGCTCCATCACTCTTCTAAATAGCTCCACCGACGAGCCCAGATGAGGAGCAGGTGTGCGGCAAGGACTTCGGGTGTGGCCAGCCCTCAAGTCAGGCCACGCCCCCAGGGCTGAAGGTGCCTGTAACTTGGCCCCAGAAGACAGGCAACACAGCCACCTGCCTACATACAGATGTGCACAGGGGCAGTGCAGACAACACACCAAATAATAATGATAACAATAATAATAACAACAATAACAACAATCCTCGTCCCCACTGCCCACGGACCCCGAGTCCCCAGAGCCGGGTCCGTGACACCCAGGCACCTCAACTGCCATTCACATCTTGCATCAGGTGATTTCAGTGGGTCAAATAATATGGTGAGCTAAGGTCTCCCAATCGTTTCACCCGAAACCTCTGCTGATAATGACCCACGCCTTTTTTTCACACCTTGGCATGTGGTGAGGCACGTGATTGATAGTGGGCTGACGGCCCTCATATCTAGGGATAAAATACTTGGGACTCTTCACCATTTGGTTTTAGAACTTAAAAATCTTACTAGTTCAAAGATTACTGCCTGCTGAAGACAGAATTTTGTGATGTTTGTGGGTCTAAAGATTCTGAGAAGTCAGGTACTTTCAATCAGTCCTCGCTCCTGAAAATACTTTAGAAGTCAGGTACTTTCAATTCAATGCCGTGAAACTGTGTGACTGTGACGTTTAGACTTCATGTGATTTACAGGTATCCATAGCAGTGGGCCTGGCAGGGTTTGCCCTAAGTTTGATGCTGGTGGTTCTCTTTCTTCTCATCAACAAGTATGGTGGACGATCCAAGTTTGGCATGAAAGGTAAGAGCGAATGTATTTTCAGTCTTTCTGCTCTGTCTTTGATCTGCAATAAAAATCACATGTGTGACTTGTATGAAGGTGGGCAGCAGAAAGATGAGCTCACAGTGCTGATTGTAGTCGTTCTAAATCTGCACTATAGAAATAAAATTGAACTGAATCCTTAGAAGGAAATATTAAAAGTGTGAAATCTGCTTTGCTTGTTTTTTCATTGTGTGCACACACTCATATGAGTATATAGTGTGGTGGACTGCAGAAAATTGCAGATAATATTTGTGACATACTATGCAAACATGGTACTATACTATGCAAACAATACAAGTGCAATCAAGACCAAATGGAGGAACAATGGAAGAACACATAGGAGACAACAAAGTGCCAAAAAAACAGTTTGACTGTTTGGCCAGTCTGGGCGTTTTTTCACCTTCGACCTCTACAGCATCTTTCTTTTCCCTCTTTGTCACTTGATGCATGCTGGGATTAAATCATTTTTTTGGCTGGATAAGACTTTTATTTTATATTATTTACTGACTAGTAAGGAACAACCAGCACAGCATTCTGTTGAAATCTATATGAACTGATTATGATAACATATTGCAAGATGATGCAATACATTGTGTTGTACGTTATTTGATTAGCTATACTGCTGATGGCAAAGATATTGGGATTTTTAGCTTGCTAAATGTCACAAGCGTGTACAAAAGCAGTACAATTCCTTGGAAATATTGGGAAACAGATGTTTCCATACATAATTCATTCTCCCTATTGTTATTCTGAGAAGCAATTAGAAACGTGCTCTGTATTATTGTAGGGTCTATACCTAACAATGTAAAGCACCTTCAAGCAACTGTTGTTGTGATTTGGCGCTATGTAAATAAAACTGAATTGAAATCAAAATGTTACATTGAAAATAAATGGGGAGACACTGGTGGGGAAAACTTGACTATAAAAAATCAACAAAAAGAAGCATGCTACTGGCATGCAGTATGGGTGGAACGGGTACACTGAGTAGCATGTGGCCTTTGCCGTGCAGCAGTACACACTTCTAGCTGAGAGTCTGCAGCAGAACAGAGGTTTAAAGCTACAGCATGTCAACTCACACACTGCCATCATGAGGTGGTATCTAGAGGTGGGTGTTTGCACACATCAAATCTAGAAATAGTGAAAGTAAACTGTCCACAGAATGCTCATGTTTACCAGCCTAGCTCCCTTATGATGACTCATATCAGTGGATTCAAAAGGGATTAGAGTGGGAAAAGGTCCAGGCATGATGAGTCAAGCTTGGATTTTTCTCAGTTTCACATTGTCACTCTGTTTGGTTGGAGACTTTATGTGCTTCAGTTCAAACCAAATTTTCTTTTTAGTGTCTTGATGAGAATTAAAGTTACTAGACAATTTTTATTTCTTCTGTGCACCAACACAATCCATAAATCAAACAACTGAGATGTGATTGAAGTGCAACTTTTACGTTTTTAATTTAAAGGGATCACAAAGGTGTAAAAGAGAGAGGCAACAACACCCCTATTAGATGAATGTTTTCTATCCTGAAACTGCTGTCAGGCAGCTTTTTCTGAAGAGAAACTGACAAAAAAAATGGTGTTTCACCTTGCAGAAGGCACAATCACTTTGTGACTTGTGTGTTGGTTCATTCTTAATAAAACTAAAGGCTGTTAAATAAGATACAAAAGACCCCTATGAGTAGAACATTGAGGGAACAATTTACCCTGCCCTTTGCTAGTATATTTAAACACAGTGAAAGCAGCACACACTTCCATATCATCACAAAGATATTTCTAGCAAAAAGTTCTCCAAATTTTCTCCACCAGTAATGTGTCAAGAGTACTTGGTATGTGCAATAGGCAAGCTGTCAAGGCTTAAAAAACAAACAAACCATCAAATAAAAGACATTATAATCACTAATAAAAATGTCCAGACCAAGTGACAGAATCATAGTTGGTTGGCTGGGCCAGCTATGTGTTTACCGAGTCACATGTTGAATAAAATGAAAAGATTCTAGAAGATTATGAAAGTCAGAAGCTATGGAGCACAAGCAGTAATCAACATCAAAATTTAAACTCCCCAACAGAATGATTCTTTCCATCTTAATGGTGGACAATAAGAAATCACCAAAATACACTAAGAAACTCACAGCTGATCCTGATGGTCTACAGATTAAAATGACATAGAAAGGATGAATCCAACCAATCGTCATCATCTGTATCTCAAAGGATTTAAAAGAAGAATTATTCAACATTTGACAGAAAAAAAATTGCTAAAAATGACAGCCAGCGAATGGCAAACAGCATTAATAATTTTGTAACTAATTGTTACAAAATTAATTGTATCTAATTGATATAGATTATGAAAAGAGATTGTTAGGAGAGTAAATGAGATGCCAATTTTACTTTACATTAAAATACATCAGTGACCTATGTCTGGCCCTCAGTGCGATCAGTGTGGCCTGAGTGAAGCCCTAGAGAAACTATGTTTTAATAGCCATGAACACACAGAAACCCAATATGAACCATCTGGCTGTTCACGTGCATGCACGTTCACATTTTGAAGACATTTAGCTTACAGTGAGATGAAGTGTACTGATACTGTGTCACTGTTCACTTCGATTGCTCCAAATGCATGGTTTGTAAAAGAATAAAAAAAGGGATGATTCCATTAGGGCTTCATAAATCCTGCTCCTCAGAGACTTTTTGGGGAGAAACTCTCTGGTTTCTTCTAAGAAAGAACATTGGCATCTTTATGTCACTGTACTCTCCTTTTGGTTCCAATAAGATTGTTGTGTTCTTAGGAGAATAAAAAATGTCTGTAATTGAATGTGTTATGGTCAGTCCAGTCCATTCTTTAGTATGACCTTTTTTTTAGTTGTTTTATTCTACTGTAAACCTTGAATGATACCATGCTCTCCCCCCGTTGAGCTACGGTCTGTCTTTCTACATCTGTCTGTCTGATGCATATAGTCATATAGGTCTTCTGGGAGTGAAATTGAATCGAGGCTGTACTACATGCAGAAAATCTATATGAAAATGAATTATGAAAAACTATTAGGCATTTATTTATTTAGTTCGGTGCATTTGTAGTTCAGGGTTTAGATAATAAAATGTAGATTTACTTTATTTAACTTTATTGTATTGAGAGGGTTTTTTTTATTGTGTTTGAGGGATTTAATTTTAGCCCCCCCCCCCCCCCCCCCTTAACAAGCTGCACTTGTTAAAACTATATTCATCTGTGGATTAATCACATATTCTTTTTTTTATTCAGTTCATTTCTTCAAAGAATGTCATGTTTGCAGTTTGTCAACACTGCTGTAACATTCAAGGCACAAAGCAGCAACCAGCATCACAATGAGTTTGTTGCTGTGATAACTGAGTGTTTTCTCTGAGTTTCCCACCCAAGCCAGTGAAAAGGCTCTGAGTGTTTTAGCCATGTTTATATAGTCCGTCTGTGGCTGTACGCTCACAAAAAAGTGAGCGTACAGCCACATTAATGACACGACATATTGTAATTGTTTACACTGATATCTGCGATAGAGATCCGAATATTTGAGTGAAGATGAGGCTGAAATTATTTGAAGTCAGTAGGTAGTGATTTCAAATCAGTTGATCTCGAATCTGCAGTGCATGTTACTATGGAGATTGTACTTTGATAAGTAATCAACCACCTTCATAGTACAGAAAACCCAGGGTTAACCCTGAAGTTACAGAGATAAGGTGAAATCCTGCTTCGTAGTACAGTCCTCTGGGCAGCACAGATACATAAAAACTCTGGACTGACCTACTGACCTAGTGGATAAAAACCGTTGAACTGAAAGATACTTTTTTCCTCGGTTCTCAGGAGGATAAGTCACACTTAATCAATGAAGAAACTCTGCTTTGCATCACATCCCTTTGTTTCAGAGACTCTTCTTATAATAACAGGAAATATTTGAGGAAGTGTCCTAGACGTAGAAACAGTTAGTGACTGACAGTATAGAGATATTCATCCAATCTAAACACTCCATTTGTGTCTTTGTAGGTCCGGTGGCAGTGATAAGTGGTGAGGAAGACTCTGCCAGTCCCCTTCATCATGTTAACCATGGGATCATTAGCCCCTGTACACTGGATGCTGGACCAGCTGCAGTGGTGATTGGAATGACTAGAATTCCTGTTATAGAGAACCCACAGTACTTCAGACATGGCCACAACTGCAACAAACCTACCACCTGTAAGTGAAAACATGTATTCAGTTTTGGTTTCACTTCAGTTTTACCTATATAGCACCGATTCACAACAACACTCTTGGAGTATTTTATATTGTAAGGTAAAGACAGAGGAAACCCAACAATCAGACGACCCCCTATGAGTAAGCACTTGGGGATAGAAAACGTCCCTTTTAACAGGAAGAACTGGTTGCAGAACAAGGCTCAGGGAAGTGAGTCCATCTGGCGCGACATGCAAAGACATGCTGTGAAATAGAACCAGAGATAATAATAACTAATGTCTTGATGCATGCTCAATCAACCAGGTAAGTAAATGCCAGAAGCTTGATTCTGTTCATCTGGATGAAACGTTTTCAGTGAGAGAAGTGCGCTTTGACAGTCATCCAAGTGACTTCTTCAGTCTCAGCTGACTGCAGTTTCCCCCAACCCTATAAACAGTACATTTGCACAATAACTGAAACCAGCCCACTGAATGAACATTGGGCTGTGAGGTCAGGTCTTTGATCATTAATATCCAAATTGTCATGACCATTGATCAACTACCATTGATCAGACCACTGATCATTGATCGGAGACCATTGATTAGTGGTCATGAGTACCATTCACAGAGAGTTGGGGAATGGCTGCAATCACAGCAGCCACTGTGTACTCATTGTTAACAGTTCGATTACTGTCCTCTTAAAAAATTTGAAAAACAAGCATGGCGGCATCACTGCATATCAATATGGACTTAAAATAGAGGTAGATTTAGTCTGATATATTTGTCTCTGAATAGCTTCCCCTTGAAAATGAGGGAACTGTTCAGATGTAGGTATTCAGATTCTCTCTCTCTCTCTCTCTCTCTCTCTCTCTCTCTCTCTCTCTCTCTCTCTCTCTCTCTCTCTCTCTCTCTCTCTCACTCACACACACACACACAAATTTTGAGAGGAGAATATTTAAATGAATCTTACAATGAGTCACTAAGGCAAACTGTGCTTTGCACTTGATATGGTTCTGGTGGAGCAGAGCTTCACACATTTCTGAGCATTAGAGGCAGGGACAAGAAATGCCACAAAAGGCCTTATACCCCTGACATTAAATGGTCAAATGCCAATAAACTGGTTCACTGTTAAATAAAATCTTGATGCTGATGTTTTTGAATAATTCCACAAAGTGTTATTCAGTCATGAAACTCATTGATTGTGTATCTAACAATGTTATCTTTGTTATCATTTTATTCCGATGATTATTATGATATGCACTTACTCTGCTGCCATCACCCTCCTCAGCTGTGGTAGCAGCTGTGTGTAAGAAACTCAACGATGATGATGGTATATTACAGTGGCATTAATTGTGACCCAGTGGTGGAACAGTTTTCAGTGTGTGTGTGTGTGTCTTAGATAACTTACTCCTTAATGACAGTAACTGTACTAATTACCAAGCAGCCATATAATCACATAAATTTATATTAAAATAATTCCTTGCATAAATATATGCTATTTGAGATATAATATTAAGGTGTAATCAAAGCCCATTTTAGTCTCTGAAAATGTGTCATTCACTGCTACAGGCAGGAAAAATAGCTGTTGTAAATAAAATCCACTTGTGCTAAATCCCAAAACAGTGTGTTCAAATGAAAGAAATCTTCTTCTTTTTTTAATCCATAAAACACATGTAAAATAAAAACAAAACAAAACAATTTTAGATCATCCACAGAGAACAGTGTCAGTAATCTTCTGTTTGATCAGTTTAAAGTAGATCTATTCACAAGTTTTGCAGTTTTATTCAACTTCATGATGTAAATTGTAGCCAACAGGTGGCAATCAAACATAAGCAGCAGGAATGAATACTTGGGAGATTTCATTTGAGTGGCTGTTTTGTAGTAATAATAATGGCTGAAAACTCATTTCCTCCTTATCTTTGTCTTTTTCAGATGTTCAGCATATTAAACGACGGGACATAATTCTGAAAAGAGAGCTTGGTGAGGGAGCCTTCGGTAAGGTGTTCCTGGCTGAGTGTTACAACCTGAGTCCCACTAAGGACAAGATGCTGGTAGCTGTAAAGGTAAGCTACATAGATATAACTTGTGTGTGTGTGTGTGTGTGTGTGTGTGTGTGTGTGTGTGTGTGTGTGTGTGTGTGTGTGTGGTTGTTGGTGAGGTCTATAATTTTCCTTCTTAATATACCATGTCTAAGGTGTAGCATTTGTGCTCCGATAGAAAAGTCTACACTTACGAGGAGACTAGATCAGAACTAGACTACTGTCTAAAGAGGCTGTAGCTCAGGTGGTAGAGTGAGTTCGATCCCTGGCTTCCCCAGTCTGCATGCCAAATATCCTTGGGCAAGATACTAACCCCAATCATGTGTGTGTGTGAATGTTACTTAGAAAAATGTGCTTGTGCGAATATGGGTGAATGTACAAGTTGTGTACAGTGCTTTGAGTGCTCAGAAAGAGTAGAAAAGCGCTATATAAGAACCAGTCCATTTACCATTTACTGTGACCTGGATGACTGAGAACCTACACAGATTAGTCAGACTACACTGTCTACAGTGTCTTTTAACTTGACCTCTGATGTTGCCCCTCCCAAAACCCTGACTTCTTTAAAATATTTCTGGCCCATTCTTAAAAGCTGGGTCTGTGGCAGGAAATCAACCAATTTAAATTTAAATCAACTCTACCAATTCTGCCAAGAGCAGTGGTCAAATATCCAGCCAGAATTATGTTAGAAGCTTGGTGATGACTACCAAAAGCATCTGGTCAAAGTTAAAATGTATTAGTGAAGGAATCTTAAGCCCTGTGTTGATTCAAACTGAGTTCAAAGAGCAATGGCAATAACCCTTCACAAACAGTGCAGTCTCAGCACATTTCTCATTAACACTGAGGTTATCATCCCTGTCCACTCAAAAAGCCAGTGTGAGTGTGAACACATCTCCGTGAAACACTACAAACTGCATTCACATTTTTCCTTTATTCTATTAATAAGCTTACCTAGCTCGTCCACCCTATTTTCCAAGGACTTTACATCAATTACAGCTGGTACATCCTGTTTATATTTCTTCTTAGCTCTCCACTTACTTCATGGTCTGTCTCCCCTGTGGCTCCTTCAGAATTACAAGTCTTACTCCAGGCTGTAGGACATGAGATGCAAAACAATGAGTCATCTCAACTTAGTTGTGCAAGGAAGATCAACCTTATCGGGTGATAAAGTCATTAAAACAGCACAGCAACAACAATAATGGGAAGTGCTGTAACAGGCTGCCACTTAACAGGGTGCCAAAAAATGGAAGTCTGTGTGACAACTCACCGGTGTTAAGTACAGAAAATAACTAGCATTTGTGGTCAGATACTGGCAGAATCTGGCCCAATTTAAGGATCATTTACTGCAAGTAATTAATGAAGTTTCTGTTCATAAGTGCATACAACTCCCTTGCTTTGAAAAGCTTATGGATATACACATGAGGGAGGACTGTTACCATAGCTATCCGAGTGTAACATTTGTGCTGTGATACCGTCGTATGACAACAGAATACTCTCTGAATCTCCCAGACGCTGAAGGATCCCACACTTGCAGCCAGAAAGGATTTCCAGCGTGAGGCTGAGCTCCTCACTAACCTTCAACACGAGCACATAGTGAAGTTCTACGGAGTGTGTGTGGATGGAGACCCTCTCATCATGGTCTTTGAGTACATGAAGCACGGAGATCTCAATAAGTTTCTCAGGTAAGTCAAGCATTGAAGCAAGTGTGTCTTTCTTCTTCTACAGGGTTTTGATGACAGACAGTTTTACCAGTAGAATTCGATTCTACTTGTAACAGTGCTATTCACTAATGTGTGTCTGTGAGAGATATGATGAAATATATCGGATGACAATATTAAAACATCTATTGTTTCATATTATACTCTATTATTTATTTCGTGATGTTGCAAAACACACTGTTTACTGTCAATATTTTTCATTGCTTTAGATAACAGTAATGGTCACCAAAGAACTTCCTAAACGAGGGGCTACCTCTGTAGCATGGACATGGTTTATTATGGAAAGTCTGACACTAAGCAGAAAACTGTATTGTACAAATTACGCAGCAAACAAGTCCTACAGACATTAACACAACAAACCTCTTCCACAACCTAAGCAAGACTCATAAAAGAGTATGGACTCAAAGGTTAGAACTGGCTTTTCCCAGTAGCACGCCATATAATAAAGACTCACGAAGATAATAGCAGCCATTACACTTCCATCTATAAATACAGTTATGGCAAAAAGGATCGGCACCCCTGGAAGTTTTCCAAAAAATGCACAATTTCTCCCATAAAATTGTTACAATTACATTTGTTTTGGTGTACACATCTTTATTTCCTTTATGTGCAGTGGATCAACATAAACAAACTTGAATTTGACAGCTTTTCCCACAAAATGCAAAAACTGGGCTGGACGAAATTATTGGCACCTATTAATATTTGGTTGCATTGTCTTTTGGTACTGCAATCAATCACTTCCTATGACCATCAACAAGCTTTTTACACCTCTCAACTGGAATTTTAGACCACTCTGCTTTTGCAAACTGCTCAAGGTCCCTCAGATTTGAAGGGCACCTTCTCCCAACATCAATTTTGAGATCTCTCCATAAGTGTTCAATTGGATCCGGACTCATTGCTGGCCACTTCAGAACTCTCCAGCGCTTTGTCTTCAACCGTTTCTGGGTGCTTTGAGAGGTATGTTTGGGGTCAGTGTGTTGCTGGAACACCTATGACCTCTAATGCAGACCCAGTTTTCTGACACTGGGCCCTACATTGACTTCCAAATTTTTTTGGTAGTCTTCAGATTTAATGATGCCTTGCACACAGTCAAGGCATCCAGTGCCAGAAGCAGCAAAACATCCCCAAAACATCTTAGAACCTCCACCATGTTTGACTGTGGTAGGTGTTGTGTTCTTTTCTTCGTAGGCCTCATTCCGTTTTCTGTGCAGAAGATTACGTTTTTTAAGTCGAACCGTCTTGCATTAAAATTGTCCTGATTGTCCTGCATTTCTAACAGTGCAACCCTCTGATGATTTTCTCATCAGAGCCCATGGGCCAGATGCCATGATCCTAGTGGATGGACAGCCTTTGCAGACGAGTGGTGAACTCGGTCTGTCCCAGATGCTTCATATAGCCAGCCAAATTGCAGCTGGGATGATCTACTTGGCATCTCAACACTTTGTGCATCGTGACCTGGCAACCAGGAACTGCTTGGTGGGGAATGGTCTTCTGGTCAAAATAGGAGATTTTGGCATGTCCAGAGACATTTACAGCACAGATTATTACAGGGTAAGGACATTTTTCTTCTTGTATTTTTGTCTTCCTCTTTTTTTTTATCAAAACTGGAAATGTTTTCAAAGATGAGCAATGAAATGGTTTCATTAAGTGCAGCTCTTCACATATGGTACACTTATACTGTGAGGTGTTACAGCAGTAATCTGTGGAATGTTTACATTTACCTTCAAGTTATATTAGTAAAGCATGGTTATAAATCAAGTCAAATAATCAAATCTTTAAAAAAAAATCATGGACATTGTGCCTATACTGTATTAGTTTGGTTAATAAGTCCATCACTCTTCCCCTCACACCCCCTTCTCTGGTCTGTGGATTTTTGAGTCAATAATTTAGGCTGCTCAGTCAAAATGGTGGTTATTACTGAGGCGAACACGCTTTGCCCAGAACAATCTAAATTAGTTTTATTTGCAGATGGGCAACATTGCTAAATTGTAGACTTGTAGTCAAGACCGCCTAAACCAAGACCAAAACAATACCAAGACCAGAGGGTATCGAGACCAAGACGAGAGCAAGTCAGAGACCGAGACAAAAAAGTCTTTAAACTGCAGCCAGATGCTGCTTCGTTTATGGGTGTCAGACATATTTATGTGTTTTTGCACTCGCACAGCCCTCCTCACACGGACAGACGCACGCTCCACTTGACTGTCGCGTCTCTCACCCTCTCTGATATTATCCTATATCCTCGCATGTGATTGGCCACAATATGGAGGGATTGGAGCATAGCTGAGGCACTGTGTGAGAGCTGAGCAGCGAAAAGAAATTAAGTGAGGAGCTGGCTCTCACTCAATGGGAGGCGACTTTTCTGACTCACTAAAAAGCACTCTCTAAGCACAGCTCTTAGAGCTGACACATTAGCGAACGTTACGTTGTGTGTCATGGATACTGTTGACTCTAAATCTCCCGTTTTTTATTTTATTACAGTGTATCCATATAAATGGCCCACCCTGTACAGTGCACACATGAAGGCTAAAAATATAGACAACATTTTTAATCTTTAGATGGGCTCTTCTGGTACAAGGCATGGTAGAAATATGTTTTACATTTGGTGTATGGCATAATTTTCTTTTACATTTTCTGAAGACAGGTAATCTAAGTGTGATGTCATTCTTCTACAGCCATTGCATTGTGAAGTCAGCATTTATTTTATAACATGTTAAAGCCAAGAAAATGTATTTTGTTTGTTTGAGTAACTAAGTGGGATGTGTTACTTTGTTATCTGCAAAAAAGACTACCAGTGCCCAAAATTCAGTCCAGCATGAATTCATGTATTTACTTTTATATTCAAATGATTATCACAAATATATAAGTCAGATTTGCCGTGTTGATTCTGACTTGTTTGTGTAAGTTTTTGAAGTTATCATACTGCTTATACCTTTCCCATAAAGCATTTCAACTTGTGCATGTGTGTGTATGTATGTATCTGTATGTTCAGGTGGGAGGTCACACCATGCTGCCTATCCGCTGGATGCCCCCAGAGAGCATCATGTACAGAAAATTCACCACAGAAAGTGATGTGTGGAGCTTTGGCGTTATTCTGTGGGAGATCTTCACTTATGGAAAACAGCCATGGTTCCAGCTCGCCAATAATGAGGTAAACTATTATTTCAACACTGTCATTTGCTGAGGACATGATGTAATTACCAGGAACAAAACATTTGAACATTTTACTCAAATTAACTTTTTTCCCTAGGGGCCCAATTTATTAGTCCAGCTTTGTGAAAAAAATAGAGGTGCATATATCACTGTAACTTAATGAGCAGAACTAATATCCACTCTCATTTTACCTAACTTCTCCAAAAACTTGTGAATTTCCACAAAATAATGTTGTAGGGTCTTTAACATTGTAAAGCACCTTGAAGCAATTCTTGCTGTGATTTTGTGCTATATAAATAAATTTCAATTGGACTGAATCTGTCTTTTGGTGGTGTAATTTTCTTGGAATGCTCAGTTGGTGCCCTGTCTCTGACATCCCCTGTTATATGGAACTGGGCCTTCAAGTTGGAGATGCTACTAGGGCTCACTCCAAATACTTCTGCCACTTGGTTTTGCAGAACATCAGCTTATGGTTGCCCTATGGTACGAGTCCTAGCTAATTTAGTCAAACATGGCATATTCAGAACAGACACCAACTGACCACTGTAGCAAGGTCCAAACTCACAGGTATCCTTAATCAGATAACTGATTGTCAGTACCTTGGGTACCAGAAGCTCAAAAAAATTGTCAACAGCAATTGACAATAAGCTGTTTGTTGTTGTTTAGAGTCTAAACGGTGTTTGATTACTACAATGTCAAGTGCTTGATGTAGTTTACAAGATACTGTAACCACTCCCTTTTGGATATGACAAATAAAGCCAAACACCCTCAACTTAGACCAGAAAGTTACAGAGATACTCTAGGGCCTGAGACTTCTCTGCTGGATTACCACATCAACGGACTCTATCTCGCCCAGAGAGGAGACACTGGGGCAGTGTGAGAGAGAGCACAAGTGGGACAGGTGTGAAGGTATCTAGATTAGGCTAGCCACTAGCCTAAAGAGGCCATTCTGGCCAATGTTCACTCATTAAACAACAAAATTGATCCAGTATATCTTACACACAGTGCAAGATGTGCTTTTATTTTCATGGATTCCTGGACTACATCCTGGACTCTCCCATTCAGCTAGATCAGGTAACAATCTACCATGCCAACCAAGTCTTAATGGAAGGAGGAAGGACTTGTGGCAGAGCAGTGTTGATGTTTACATCAGCAGCGCTTGGTGCTGAAATCTACTGCTGTGCACAAACACCGTTCTCCACTGTCTGAGTTTGTTATCATTAAGTGCCAACCAGTCTACCTAGCAAGGGAACTTACATCGATTGACCTCATTGCTGTTTACATCCCTCCCACCACTAACGCCACAGCTAGGACCGTGGAAGATAACTACTGGACGCTGAGTACACCAAGTCAGGCGCTCTGATCACATCACCATCATTCTAAGACCTGCATACAGACCCAGAGTGAGGGCCATCAGACCAACACAAAATCAGATGTGTGTAACCAGAGGGGGCCTCCTCTGCTCTGAAGGATTGCTTCAGCACTACAAACTGGTACATCTGACCGGTGATCAGCCTCATGGAACACGAATTCCGAGCGGCATTGAGGAGAGTAAACACAAGGACAGCGGCGTCACCGGCCGTCTGCTGCGCTGCTGCGCTGACCAGCTAGCAGGTGTGTTCACTTCCGTCATCAACAAGTCCCTGGCGAAGTCTGTGGTCCCCACATGCTTCAGAAGATCCACCATCATCCCTGTGCCCAAGAACAGCAAACCCTCATCCCTGAACGATTACCGGCCAGTTGTACCTACCTCAGTAGTAATGAAGGTGTTCGAGAGGCTGCTGAAGAACATCATCTCCTCCTCCATCCCAGACACCACAGATCCACTCCAGTTCGCCTACCGACCCAACAGATCCACAGAGGACGCCATCACCCACGTCCTACACACCACCCTCAGCCACGTGGACAAGAAACAGGGTAACTATGTGAGAATGCTGTTTGTTGATTACAGTTCAGCGTTTAACACAATAGTGCCCAGCAGACTGTTCACAAAGCTGAGGGATCTGGGACTCAACAGCCGTCTGTGTGCATGGGTGTTGGACTTCCTCACTGGCAGAACTCAGATGGTGAGGGTGGGTAGATGCGTCTCTAACAACATCACCATCAACACAAGAGCACCACAGGGATGTGTCCTCTCGCCACTGTTCTACTCCCTCTACACTTTAGACTGTGTGGCCACCCATGGCTCCAACACCATTGTGAAGTTTGCTGACGACACAGTGGTGTTGGGCGCCATCTCCAACAACGATGAGGCGGCCTACATGGATGAAGCGAAGAATCTGGCATCATGGTGCCAGGACAACCATCTCCAGCTGAACGTTGGCAAGACCAAGGAGCTGGTGGTGGACTTAGGAAGGAGTCAGCACAGAGACTACAAGCCCATTATCATCAATGGAGCTCCAGTGGAGAGGGTGCAGTCCTTCAAGTATCTTGGTGTCCACATCACCTCAGACCTGACATGTCTGCCCACATTCAAGTCTAGACCAAAAAGGCTAGGCAGCGCCTGTACCACCACGACAACTGAGGAAATTCAGGGTCTCTCCAGAGATCCTCAGGATTTTCTATACAGGCGGTGTGAAGAGCATCCTCACACAGAACATCACATCCTGGTTTGGGAACAGCTGTGTTAAGGACCAAAAAGCTCTTCAGAAAGTGATCCGTAGAGCAGAACGCTGCTGCAGGATTGCTCTCCCCCCGCTTCAGGACACCTACACCAGGAGATGCCGGACTAGAGGAGCGCAGATACTGAAGGACCCGTCCCATCCTGGCAACAAACTGTTCCAACTTCTGCAATCCAGTAGAAGGTTCCGCATTATCCGGGCAAGGGCAGAGAGACTCAAG
Source organism: Neolamprologus multifasciatus (assembly GCF_963576455.1). Lineage (NCBI taxonomy): Eukaryota > Metazoa > Chordata > Actinopteri > Cichliformes > Cichlidae > Neolamprologus > Neolamprologus multifasciatus. The sequence goes on along the minus strand of NC_140445.1, from coordinate 42,202,423 downwards.
AGGAGCTTCTATCCCCAAGCTATCCGAGCCCTAACTATGCATGTGACAAATAAAAAACCTTGATCATCAAACAAGTACCCACCTAAAACAGACATTAAGGAATACGCTGACGCTGTTGCAGCATACATCGCAAAATGCACTGATAATGTCACTCACTGCAAAACTTGCTGTCCATGCTAACCAGAAGCCATGGCTGACAGGACAGGTTCACAGGTCCCCCAAGGCAGCCTTTAGGGCCAGTGACACTACAGGACTTGCAACAGCTATAGAAAACCTACCCTGTGGTATCAGGAAAACAAAATGACAGTACAGTAAGAAAATATCTGGTCCTTTCACAGTAACAACAGAGGTCTTTCTGCAGGGTCTTTCTGGTGTGGAATCCAATCCTCAGTGGACACTTGAGTGCCCATTGAGGTCATTACTGGTGTAACAAGGGAAGAGTCTGTTGATGAGCTACAGATGAGGACACAATTATTAGCCCCCCTATTAAAAAATAGGTCAAAATTATACTAAAAGTAGGTTGTGTATCCTTGTTGTAAGGTTTCATACATATTTTCTGAGCAAACCCAGGCTATTTTTGTTGGACCTTAGTCTTCAGGTCACCCCGTGGGTTTTCAGTGGAATTTTAGTCAGAGTTTGAAGCAATAACCCAGACCCAGTTTTGCTGCTGACTGTGTGAGGGTTTTTGTTTTGTTTTACTTCAAAATCTTTACATATCCTTATTTCTTTCTTATGATGCAGATGACACAAACAAGTACAGTCACCGGCTTTAACAATGTTCAGATTTTCCTCATACTCCTGGCATTAACAGGCAAACTCAGTAGATGTACTGCTTGGTTTTATTTGTAAGAAGGGTATTTAAAAGAAGTCTTCCTAAGGTTCAAACATTTTAACATTATTGTTAAAAGGCTGTTTTGTTTTCTAAAACTGTACTCTACAGGATAATATGTACCTGGATTATTTGTATGATGTAGTCATTATATACTGTGTGCTTCACTTGTTGCCTGTCAGTGTAATGACACTCCACAATACAGCCATAGGCCCGGCCAGTGCAGTGCACAACTGATGCAAGTCTGGCTGCGTAGCAGTCCTTTCTTAAACAAGACAGTAAAGTATCTCTGCTCAACTACTGGTCTCTGTGTCTTTACAGGTGATAGAGTGTATTACTCAAGGCAGAGTACTGGAGCGCCCAAGGCTCTGTCCTAAGGAAATCTACGATATTATGCTTGGCTGCTGGCAGAGGGAACCGCAACAACGTCTCAACATTAAGGACATCCAGAAGATGCTGTTTACTTTGATGAAAGCCACACCAGTTTATCTGGACATACTGGGATAATAGCCACAAGGAGACACTAATGGAATATATTCAAAGCACTGAATTGCCCCCGAACAGAAGTGATCTGTTTGCATACTCTGTGGATTAGGGGCTGAAAATACCCTGTTTTCATCTGCCAGATATTTGAGGACTGCAACTAACACATTGTATATTATGTTTATTTAACTGGACCAAAATGATCTGAATTGCATCAGTACCTAATAATCTGGAACCTGCAAATTCTATACCCATTTTGTTTTTTCAAATGGAATTGTAACTAAAAAGACTTAAGTATAAAGTATATATTGCAACAATGTGGAGTGATTATGCTGATTGTGCTGATGTGGTATAGTTAAGGTGTCACATCATAATAATGTGGGTTTCACCCTGTTTTGATCATAGCAGCACTAGTTCTAATCAACTGTTAATAAACCCTGACCTGGACTGGTAGTTTACTGGTAGTAATCCTGCCCAGGATTACATTGATCTCAGTTGGTTTCACAAACCTTAAGTAACCTTCTAGTCTTCCTTTGGCTTATCTTTGCCAGGTCTTCATTTGTGAAATGTGAAAAGTCAGAAGGATTAATTTATTCTCTTTTTAATTATTTAAATTTTTATCTGTGCCCAATCTTTCTCATACCTTGGGTTGCAATGGTAGCCATCTTTAATCTAAAGTAATGATGATGACTATAAAGTTTCAAAGTACTAACATTTCTGTTTTCTGTTTTTAACTTTTGGCTACCCCAGAAACCAATGGCAGAGCCAAAATATTTTCAGGGGTGGCCAGGCTGAAAGGCTGAGGTTGAGCACAGAAAATTCACTTTCTTTTTAAAGCCCTTTCCCTCCCCACTTTTTCAGAGAAACAGTATTCACAGTTTCGTGGATTAGCACATGGATCCCTAAAAGGTTTTGCTGTTGGTTGTTTATGTTACACTGTGGCCACAATTTGGCTCTGCCCCTGCCTGAAACCACCAACATTCATGTGACTTGTGACACAGTTGTTCTGACACAGGTATTTGGGGAATAGACCACAGTTATTGAGCATTTACAAAGACCAGATAGTTGTATCTTAATGTCAAGGAAATGTGTAGTTTGTGTGACCATGTGCAGATTATATTTCTTGACTTTTCTTTCTGTTCATGTATAAATTAAGGAAGGAGGTGAAAGAATAGAACAATGCACATAAATCAAATATTTCATGTACAGCAGCTGCTACACATGACTGCTGTTCTTAAGTGCTAGTTTAGTGGCAGCTTGCAACACAGTTTTTATCTGAAACATCATTATTACAACACTTTTAAGTCCTGAGCTCATGATAGCTCACTGAGCTGCTTAGCTTTACAAGAACCTGACCATACCTTCCAATCCTGAGCCTGGAAGCATGGCCTGAGTGACTGTCTGCCACTATAGAAATGGACCTAAGTGCCTCCTACTTCTTTCTTTCTGAACACTAGGAACCAGGAAAGTAGTCTTTCAAAATAATAGCACTTTTACATTTTGTTTACCTGCCTAATGGCCACTAGCTGTAAACTCTTGTTTTTCTTATTACCTAGTTTCATAAGTATCTACTGTATTAAAAAAAATAAATTTAAAGCAAAAAAATAAAAATAAATAAATTAAAAGCCAAACTACCCAACGTGAAATTGAAATTACATTACATATACACTAACCAGTCAATTTATTAGGTATACCTGTTAAACTGGTCATTAGCATAAATATTAAATCAGCCAATCACATGACAGCAACCCAGTATATTTAGACATGTAGGCATGGTCCAAATGAACTACTAAAGTTCAAACCCATCATCAGAATGGGCGAAAAATGGGTGATTAAAGTGACTTTGGACGTGGCATGGATGTCAGTGCCAGGTTGGCTGGTATTTCAGAAACTGATGCTACTGGGATTTACCGACAACCAGCCATAGAGTTACATCAACAAGGCTGAAACTGCCTTGAGCTGATAACAAGGCAATAGGAACTCGAATAATCACTCGTTACAACCAAGAAGCATCTCTAAACGTACAATATGTGGGTCCTAATAGAAGACTGGAAAAATGTTGCCATCAGTGCCTGATGAGTCTTGAATTCTGCCATGAGAGTTGGAGGGTAGGGTCAGAATTTGATGCTAACAACATGAACCCATGGATCAAACCTACCTTATGTCAGTTATTCAGGCTGGTGGTGGTGTGGGATCTTTTCTTGGCAAGCTTTTGGGCCTTTAATAATACGCATTCATTGTCATAAATTACCTGAGCATTGTTGTTGACCATAACTATGATCACAGTATACCCATCTTTTGGGGTGTGGTGAGACCACAGATTCATGTTGTGGATGTAGAACCAAAAAAACTGTACTAACTGTGTCAGCATGGATCAGAATCTCTGAGAAATGTTTGCAGTACCTTGTTGATTTTATGGCGCAAAGAATTATGGCAGTTTTGAAATTAGAAACTGGCCCAACTCACTATTAGCAAGGTGTGCTACAAGACCGTTTACAGATAACCTTTTGCCATTTTCCAAAGCTAAAAAAAAAAAATGAATGAACTGATATATGTGTGAACTGAAAGGATAATACTTGAGATACTAGGATGTATATACTGTAAATCTGTCTGTCTTAAGATATTTATTTTGTTTTCCTATGTTGGATTATTTTTTTGTTTCTCAATATGTTATTATATGATTAATTTAAATCTACTAGATCTTTTGATTTGCTTTCCAGTTGTAATTTACTGTCACAAGTTGCATTTATCTCATTAGAGACTGGCTAAAAAAATCTAGATTTAAGAAATGTCAATTTGTTTTGTGTCATTTTATACTATGCATCCATCGATTCATCCATATTCTTCTTCTTATCCAATTCAGGGTTGTGAGACATTTCATATAATTGAAATAAATTAATAAAAAATAATAAGTCAGGAAAACCGATTAAAACTACAAAGTTACAAATGCTAAAATATCAATGTTTTATTGCCCTCTTCAAGTACTGTTCAAGGATCAAATGCATTCTTTAATTTAAAAGAAATAGTTTGTCATTCATTGACCACAGTCAGAAAATGACAACACTTTCATCAGTGTGTCTAATGATGTGTCGTGCACCTAGTCTCTACACTGTATTTGAGATTTTAACTGTTTTGTCCACATTGGCCTAAAGAATTTAAAATCTAGTCTCACAAGGAATTCAGTGCATAAAGTTGTTAACTTTATATGCTCTTGGGTCAATGAGTGAGTACTGGGTTTAGCATTGCCTTACTGACTCTATACCTCAGTTTTCAGCGAGCATCTTGAGATGCAGGAATCAGTATTTTTCTTTATTTTACTTGAAACAACAAAGGGCAGCAGCATGCTGTCCATTAGCTTGATACATGAAACCCCTCCTAAGCCATTAGAAGAGTCATCTGAAGAGCAAAATGAAAAGCCTTTGATTAATTATGTATTTATATTTGAATGTATCATCAGTCTACAGTGAAAGACAGACTTAATTTATTCCGTCCCTTATTGTTAAATGAGACTTACAATACTGTGAGTCACTGTCATCCTGTGCGTGATGTTTGAGTGTCACGTATTTGGTGTTGGTTTTTATAAGATTTTGTTTCTCAAAAGTGTATTTAACAGTTCATCTAAAATAACGTGAACATATACCTGGGATTTGCATTGATATATAGGTATATTGTATAAACATTAAACAGGTGCATCACCTGCATTGCCAGGGCAGTATGAAGAAATCTGATTCTGTATCTTTTCTAATTTTAGATTAGAGCTGTGTAATTAAAGATATGTGCATTTCTGAACTGCAATCCTAATGCTAGGATAAAACATGATCAAAGTTATCTTACAGTAGACTTGCTTACCAAGTATCACCCATAATGTGAACTCTTGTTTCTAAGCCATTCATTTCATTTGAGCAAATTGATTATATTTGCATTAGTGTCAGTGCTTTAAATTGTGTCTTTCTCTCACTATGATTGTTTGCTTACTCCAAGTCCTCCAGGAAGTCAGGTATTACTTATAAGGTCTACAAGGTACCTGAGAGGGACGGCTTCATTAGACCCTCACTCTATGGGAGTGAATTACAGAATTAAATTTTGTTTTATTTGTTTTCTACACACAAAAGAAAATCCAGATTTTAGAGAAATTTCAACACATTTCTAGAAAAAGTCGGTTGCACAGAACTCTAAACATAAAATCAAAGACGTTAACTCTTTCAACATGAAACACAGCACTCTCAAAACTGATTCTTTCCAACTAAACAACATAAACAGCTATTATATGAGTATATCTAAGAGAGAATAAAAAACACTGATCGGATCAATTCAAAACCATCAGAGGTGTTTGACTATGTCTTGTCTTGGCTTGGCCATGGTACATACTTTTTCTTGTTTTGGAAAAGTATACATGTTTATTTTTATTTTGTCCTTAGATACCATTTACAGTTATCTAGTGCATTATAACCTTTGTAATGGAAATAAATGAGAAACAAAACAAAGCAAATCAGTGCACAGATTTTTAGAAAAAACGTAACAAACAAAACATTTATTTGTTACCACAATACAAAGTTTTCAGATGAACTGACAAAAATAAAAGAATGCCTTCTTCCTCCAAGGCTTTTTTCTTACCTTTCCTCTTCCTTTATGTTTTCGTTGCTTCATCTTCTCCCTGTCACTTGAAGCCGGTGCTATCCTCTGATACAGGATCGTTCTTCCGGTTGAGTGGTTCAAAGGAGGAGCATGAGTGAGACGAATTAATAGTCAGAGTGTACTTTGAGGCCATGTTTCTAGAACAAAATGTGTTTGTGTTCAGAGATTTGCAAAACTGTGATTTAGATTGTCATTTGAGTGAGAGCAGCTTGGAGTTATAATGATGATACATAAACTTTATATTTTTACAATTTTGTACATAGTTCCACTTTTTGTTTATAAGAAATGGGCAAAAGATCATTCATCTCAATTTTATTTTTATGCTCAAGTCAAAATTAGGGACCCAACAAGCCATGTTAGAAGAAACTGAAGAACAGAACCATATTCAATTCAGTTCAGTTCAATTTTATTTATATAGCTCCAAATCAGAACAACACTCATCTCAGGGTGCTTCATACTGTAAGGTAAAGACCCTACAATGATATGGAGAAAACCTTTACAATCAAACAACATCCTTGGTAACAGTGGGAAGAAAAAACTATCTTTTAACAGGAAGAAACCTCCAGCAGAACCAGGCTCAGGGAGGGGCAGCTATGAGTGGTTAACCTTATCCTGTTTTCTCAAGAGACCTTCCTAAATGCTGCAAGCATGCTATGTTGATACATGCAAGCTTCCTGGAGGACACAATTGGCTAGCAAAATACATCAAATTGCATTACAAAACAGAAATCACCAGATAAATGTTTCCTGTATGATCAAGCCTTAAGCTTTCACAGACTGACAGTCTTGGTTGTTTCTAATGATATTTGGGTTAAATGAAATCTTTTGTCTCTGTTTGCTCTTGATTTTACATGTATTCTTCTTTTTTGTCTATTGTGTTCTTATTTATTCTCTTCCCCTTTCCCACTGTCACTTTACCATACACAGTTTCTAAGCTGAATATGTAAGAAACATCATTACTCCATTAAGAATCCATGTCTTTTCTAATTGTTGTATATCCATCTCAACACATATGTATGTGAATCATTTGACTTATAAAACTTGTATAACATCTTTCTGAAAAGCTTAGACGTGGTGATTTTTTACGGTGGCTCTGTGTATCATTCTGACTCTCAATTCTCATTAAAACTGACTTCAATGACGTTTGCGTCCACTTATTTTTTTAACCAGAAAAAAAGGGAAATAAGTGACTCATACTCATTATGTAACATCAATTCCCCACTTCAAAGTTATACAGACATTTATATCTGGAAAGTGTGGCTCAGTTTCTCAAAGCTCTGAACACAAACTGTGTTAATTGCTTTGTTTAAATTGTTAATTGGTTTATCAAAACTCCCCATCTTGCAAAATGAAATGCAGCACTCAAAACCATAGCAAAACAATTGATGCAATACACTCAAAACCCATACAAGCATGTGCAAGTGTGTCTTCCTTCCTTTGTTTTGGCATGGTCTAGGGTTTTTTTAATATTAGATTTTGTCATGTGCCCCGGGATAGAAAGAGATTAAAGTCCTAATAATAAAGCATTTTTAATCTTAATAAAAAATAAGTCAAAATGTACAAATGATAAATCTATACAGGAGAAATGTAGTTTGAGTAGTAAAAATGACTCTTCTGTGTGTGTGTGTGTGTGTGTGTGTGTGTGTGTGTGTGTGTGTGTGTGTGTGTGTGTGTGTGTGAGTGAGAGAGAGAGAGAGAGAGAGAGAGAGAGAGAGAGAGAGTGCTTCAACCTTAGCAGTTTTGTGTGTATCTGGAGGAATCCAAAGATAAGAAGTGTGTCAAACTGTGAGCTGGTTCCACATAAGAGAGGTCTGAAAGCTGAAGGCTCTGCCTCCCATTCTACTTTTAAATAACCTAAAAATCACAAGTCTCCCAAATCTATTGGGGTGATACAGTACTATGACGTCTGATTAGTCTGTGCTTTGGGGTGTAGCCGGGCAAGCCAGAGTGTCTTAAAGAATTATAAATAAATACATGCACATATGAACATACCCTGTACATATGGAAAACTGTCCCTCTGTCCTCATTGGTCAACTCACCATTTTTTATGTCTCTCTCTCTCCTTCTCTCTCTCTCCTTTTCTCTCTCTACTCTGTTGTGTGTGTATTCTGGTTTTGGTGCAGAAGTGGGACTTCCGGGGTTCCTGGCCTAATCACACACCTGCTTCTGATTACCTCTTTGTACCTTCTTCCTACCTGTCCAGATGCTCTACTGGCTAAGGAAGGCCAATTCTTCTGCATCTTAACCATGGGGACAAAGGACCTCAGGCCTCAGCTAGAGACTTTTCACAGGCGTAACTTAAAAGTCCTCCAAGCATTATTGCCTTCCAAATGGAGAACTCCCTGCTACAGAATGGTCAGCTGTGTTTGGATTGAAAGACATTCTCCAAATAGTTTAGAAACTGTGGACAGCCATATTAGAGTCTCTGATTTTTATTGGAAATTATGTATCGGAATTTCAGGAGCGGGGCCACGCCTCCAAACACGCTCCTTCCGGTTGTCATCTATATAGGTTCCCCCAGTTCTGCAAGCTGTTCATTCTCGTTTACGTGCCCCACCCTCCCTCCCTCCCTCCTTGTTCTCAGTTCTTTAACTTCTTCATTTCTGTTTAGTGTCTTGGGATCTGCCAGGCCCGGGAGCCATCGCCAGTCCCCTTCGAGGCCTTCCCCAAACAGCAGCTCAATTCATGTCAAAGCATTTACTTTTACCTACTAAAACGCTGTCAAACCTAAAATGAGGACGTGGGACCAGCTAGTGAATTAGCACACTAAACTTTGACTTGGAACTCCATGTGAATCCAATTTGTGTCCATACCTTGACAGAATGATCTGATGGACCCAGCCGGCTCGGGTCAAGTGAGTTGCGCCCTTGCAAACCAACAAGAGCAGCTGGGCTGGTACGAAGAAATGCTGCAGCACATCTCAGGAGAAATGAACACAATCACCCTTCACTTGGGTGAAATGAAAGGTATGATGCAAACACATGTAACTGAATTTCTGGTTAACCTACCTGTTCGTGACAGCCCTGCACCACCTGTTGTTCTGCAGCAATCGCCGCCACCCAAATTTCTGAAAAGGCCTTTACCTACGCCTGAGTTAGTTAGAGAAAGATGATGAGTTAGAGAAACATGGGGGTTTTCCATACCAAAAGTTGTGCCCACCAATAACGATGGGGATATTGGCGGGCAAAGTCTCTAGTGTTTCATGTTTGCTGGAAACATGCCAAGACTCATGCTTCTAGCTAAAATCTCAGTCAGCGGTCAAACGTACTTCCTCAAAGCTTTAATTGATTCTGGAGTCAAATTGTATTGATCACTCTCTTGCTGCTCATTCATATTTATCTCCCGTTCCGCTTCCTGAACCTTTCTCCCTGTCTGCTGGACACAACACATAGAACTCAGGCCATAACTCAGACTAATTTCCTTGACATCATTACTGGGGTAAGTCACTGCCAAACTGCCAAGCACTGGGTCCATCTATGGGTCTTTTGGTTGGGACTTGTAGAAAAGAAAGATAAATCGCTCCATCCTTGACTTTCATGGCCTAAATAAAGTCATGGTTAAAAAATATCCACTTTCCCTACTCTAATTCCTCCAAGGTGCTACTATGTTCACAAAAATTGGACCTCCATAATACTTACCATTTAGTTAGGATAAAGGAAGGAGATGAAAGAAAAACAGCATTTAACACACATTTATGTAAGCATGTTGCTGCAGGATGCTATGGTAACCATGTTGGTTCAGCGTGCCTTCAATTTTCAATAAATCCCCAACAGTGTCACCAGCAAAGCATTTCAGGTGACTACATCATGAAGCACATTGAAAGAAGGCCAAGGGTTTAAAGCGCTGTCAACAAAGCAAAGGGTAGCTACTTTGAGGAATCTAAAATATAAGGCAATGCATGTGTTATTGAGTTATTTATCATTTTTTTCTTTGCTACAAGATTCCATATATCTTGCTTCATATATTTGATGTCTTCAGTATGTGTCTACAACTGGGGTGGGCAACTCCAGGCCTCGAGGCCCGGTGTCCTGCAGGTTTTCGACATTACCCTGGGTCAACGTACCTGAATTTAACCATTTGAATCAGCTGTGTTGGATCAAGGAAACATCTAAAACCTGCAGGACACTGGCCCTCAAGGCCTGTAGTTGCCCACCCCTGGTCTACAGTGTAGAAAGTAGTCAAAATAAAGAAAAACCATTAAATGACAAGTTATGTCCAAACTTTTGACTGGCAATGCACCTTGATGACGTACTCATTTTTATTTTACATAAACACTCTTAGGTTGGATTCACAGGCAGGGCTCTAAATCAAAGTTGTGTCCAAACCTTGAAATATCTAACAGTGTGAACAGATAGAACCAAGGTTTCAATATCACAGTAAGTCTCAAGCAGGGAACTTTCAAACATCTTCAAGCACCTTGCCTAGTGACTCCAAGAAGTTTGGGTACACTGAACTGTTATTTGTCACATAAGCATAGACAACAGTCTTGACCTTTTCCCCAAGCCAGGGGCGTGGAGAAGCAAATCTCTAATACACCAGGGAAAACAGATTCAGTTGTTGAATTGAGGTACAGATACAACTCTACCTAACCTTGTCATCTGCATCTCAGCAAGGGCAACTCCAGATTGGTCCAGCCCCTCTCCACCATCTGGTTCCAGAGCTCAACCTGTGCATTTAGACAAGCCCAACTTTATCTATATGTATCTAACTAGGGGTTGCCAGCTACATTTTACACCTTATTACTGTAGGGTCTTTACATTACAATAAGCACTTTGAGGTGACCATTGCTGTGATTTGGTGTGATTCAGCACTGGTCTTTTTGACAGCTGTGCCAACTGTGATAGCATTTATGTATTACAAGGGGGACACATTATATTATCATTTTAATTTTCATTGGGTTTTTTCTAGATTGTCAACCATGAAATTTGATCCTCAGAAGGGACATGAGCCAAGTCACACACAGACACAGCAAATCCATATCATTTGTTAACTGAACCGGTAATCCTTACCGCATAGCACACACCACACATAGGCTTGTACTGCTCTTTGCAACCTTTAAGTATAGAGTTGCATGGTAAATGCTTGCCTATCAGCCTCCACATGGTCTGGGGTGAATTTATCAGCAGTAATAAGGGAGTAGTCTTTTGGTGCCAATGAATTTTTAAAGGAGACATGATACAACTGACTGACCACATACTACAGACTGCTGCTCTCTTCTGAATGTTTTTAGACGCATATTTACTGCAGCTCATGAAAGCAGCTTGCTACTATAATAGTAGTGGGTTAGGTTGTGTTCTTGTATGTGTGTGTATTTTATTAAAAGAAATTACAAATTATATTAATTCTTGTGTTTAGATATAATTTTTACAATACAGGAAAGCAGAACTACATCATGCTATTGGACCTCGGTTTGATGTTTGCACAAGGACACATTTTAAAAAATTATTTTGGACTATTTTGGAAAAACAATTTGGTTTGAGATGTCAGTCAGTCTCTGTACTGACAGCAGAGTCACTCACCGTTCTGTTCTAGTGTCCAGAAAAGGTTACATAACAATGTGAACATATGCATTGTGTCTGTTGACAGAATAAACATTTCATTGACACTCTTCATGGACCCACATGAATACACCTTTACAAATCATCTTTGATCTGCTTCCAAACTACAGCGATTTCTATGTCTCCTTAAGGCCATGGGGCAGTAAGCTTTGATGTTTAATTGGACCCAGTTGAAAGCTATCATTTGTAGCCATCACATTGAGAATAAACAGCAGCATTAAAAGAATTAGCTCCCATTAAGATCTACTAAGTGTTACTACTCTGTCTGCTAAATTCCCAGATTATCAATTTATCAATTTTCTGCAGCATTAATCTCGTCTTAGAGTATTGAACTTTAATGTTGTATAGTTTTACATTCTTAATATATATACATATATATATATATGTATATATATTAGGGATGCACCGATACCGATACTGGTATCGGGTATCGGGACCGATACTGTAAAATGTGGTATCGGTTAACTCGTAAAAGTTAACCGATACCACGAACCGATACTAACTTATTTCATTAATCAGAGGGTGGATTGTCATTTTTGTTGTAGTTTTTTAGATTGGCCACTAGGGGGACATCCCGCACTAAACAGGCACAGGGTTAGACGAGTGAGACTGGCGGCTCCAGATAAAAAAAGAGAAACTGGAGGCTGCTGTAGCTAGGCTAAACAAAATGTCAGGAGTGTGGACCGGAACAGCCAACTTTAATTCGGGTTTTGGAAAAGCGATGAAAAATGTCAAGAGAAAATCCACGGACAGTTAAAATAACAGAGGCTCTGACTCATTTTATTGCTCTGGATGACCAGCCAATGCCGGTCGTGGAAAACATAGGATTGCACCGTCTTCTCAGCATACTCGAGCTGCGATATGAAATTCCCAGCCGCCCACACATCAGGGAGATAATGGTGCCAAAACTTTCTAAAGAGGTAAAGACAAGCAGTGTGTGCGATGTCAGTCCTTGGTTTAACAGCACAGTGGACTGATGATCCACGGGCAGATGGGGAGTTCGTTCGTCAATGCCAAATACTTTCGTTATTTTGTTTGTTTGTTTATAATATGGACACTCTGCAATAATTTAAAAGTTTATTTTATTCTCAAACCTAATTTGTATTTATTTTATTCCAAACAGAAGTGTTTATTTATTATTCTGAAAGCTCGAGACAGTGCCAATAGTTCAGTGATATTTTGTTAAATTACAATGTGGAGACTGCAATAATTTAAGAGAAGTGCTTATTTTTCACTTGAAATTTTTTTGTGGTCTTTTTATTAAGATATTATTTATTATCGGCAGAGAATAAAATAAAACCTGTCTTCCAATTCATTGCATTTGTGTGTGTGTGTGTGTGGTAGAAGTATCGGTTTTTGTACTCGGTATCGGCAAGTACTCAGATCCAAGTATCGGTATCGTATCGGTTTGAAAAAATTGGTATTGGTATCGTATATATATATATATATATATATATATATATATATATATATATATACAGTGTTGGGAAGGTTGCTTTTAAATTGTATTCCATTACAGAATACAGAATACATGCCCCAAAATGTATTCTGTAACGTATTCCGTTACGTTACTCAATGACAGTAACGTATTCTGAATACTGGATTACTTAATATATTATCATGCTTTTTACAACTACGTGAATGTACTATTGCTGTGTGATTTATTACTATTACTGAAGGTCCGTGGCTCCGAACCGTAGTAAAGGGACCTCTGACTAATACGGCGGGGTCCGTGTCGGCTCATAGCCGAAAAATAGCTTTACTTTGTTGTCTGGGTCAAGTTTTCTTGCGAGAGACAGAGAGAGGCGTTGAAAGGCTGCTCCAACGGAACTTATTGTTTTCGGAGGAAAACACGAACACAGTGTACAGTCGAGTCTTAATAGCTTACTTACAACTGGACTCGTCAGGCACTCTTCTTGGCTGCAGTGGTTATATACAAGCTATGCTTGTAGCATTCTACCTGTTAGCTTAGCACAACAACAACAACAAAAAGGGCTCTCTCACCCAGGAAACAGGAGAGAGAGAGAGAGAGAGAGAGAGTGTCGCCCTATAACCATGGCAACCCTAACGCTGCCGCCTGGAACAACAGAACGTAGCTGTCAAACAAAACCCAAACAGTCCTGACCCACCACAATATGAAACAGGAAAGTACCGCAGTGTAATCCATTTATTTCAACAAAGTAACTGTATTCTAAATACCACCTTTTTAAACGGTAACTGTAACGGAATACAGTTACTCATATTTTGTATTTTAAATACCTAACGGCGGTACATGTATTCCGTTACTCCCCAACACTGTATATATATATATATATATATATATATATATATATATATATATATATATATATATATATATATATTAGGGGTGCAACAATACTCGTATTGATATTGAACCGTTCGATACAGTGCTTTCGGTTCGGTGCGCATATGTATCGAACAATACAAAATTTTTAATTTGTTTTATCAACTTTTCTTCTGACGATGCTGTCTGTGTCGAGCGCTCAGTGGATCTGCGCTCGACAATGCAGCCTAGGCGGAGTAGTCGAACGCAGATTCACTGAGCGCAGGGCAAGCTAGCGAGACAGAAGTTAAGCTCTCATTGCAACATGGCAAATTGAACCTCCCCTACCCTCATTCAGATCTGGCGTTTGGAACTATTTTGGTTTTCGTGTGACGTATGACCCTGAAGGTAAAAAAAGTAAAACAGTATGTCGGATGTGCCAGCAATGTTCAATTGATGGGAACTAGTGCGTTAGCGCAGTTAGCTCGTTAACGTGTTGGCCGTCCAGCCCCATGCATGGGGCGATCGCGGTAGCTCGTTAACGGAGATTTGCCTTGTTGTGGCGTTAACGTCATTTCAATGAGATTAACACTGACAGTACTAGTGGGAACACAACGAATATGACTGCACATTTACTCTGACATCATCCTAGTGCAAAGACAAGTGGAAGCAGACAAAAACATAAAGCACGCATGCTACAAACTTTACCCGAGTCATTTAGACAGCCGTTAGCACATGATTCTCCTTATGGGGACCTGATATGTTTAATATGCTGCTGAGAATATAGCCCAGAAGAAGCGTATAGTATAGCTTTTATTTTGGAAAGAGCCATTTCTCTGTAATAAACTCTCTTTTCCAAAGATGAGTGATTTCTCCATCAGATAGATTTATTATTTTATTACTTTCTTGTTTCAGCAACATTAAATTTAAAAACTGTACTTTTGAGATAAAATATATATTTAGAATTTTAATAAATGACAAATTAAAAAGGCATGAACATTTTTTTTGTATCGAAAAAATATCGAACCGTGAATTTTGTGCATCGTTGCACCCCTAATATATATATATATATATATATATATATATATATATATATATAGAGAGAGAGAGAGAGAGAGAGAGAGAGATCTAGATAGATAGATAGATATCTATATAGATAGATAGATAGATATCTAGATAGATAGATAGATATCTAGATAGATAGATAGATAGATATCTAGATAGATATCTAGATAGATAGATATCTAGATAGATAGATATCTATCTATCTATCTATCCAGCCACGGTACACCCTGGATAGGTTGCCAGTCTAACATAGGGATAACACAGAGAGAGACACAACCATTCACAGTCACATCTATGGGCAATTTAGAATCACCAGTTAACCTAAGCAAACATGTCTTTAGGTTTTGGGAAGAAGCTGGAATACCCACAGAGAACCTACACAAACACGAGAAGATGCAAACTCCACACAAAAAAACTCTGGACCTTCTGGCTGTGAGGCAGCAGTGCTAACCACCATGCCACTGTACTGCCCCTATATGTAACATGCATAAAAATGTAAATACAATAAATATATAATTCTTTAAACGAGTAAGTGACCTGAACGAGAACTATTGGGGTATTTTTATTCACAAACTCATGAACCAATGTTAAAACTGGGATCTGAATGTTTAGAAAATTTAATCTAATGTCATGCATGAACTGAAAATCTTTTCAATTAGTTTCACTCTATTTAAGTCAAATATGTGTCTTTGTTTCTCACACTCACCCCATATTTGTATGCTCCTTCCATTTACTGCATTTATCGCTCCATCTCCTGCTCTGTCTTCTCTTTCTACTCTACATGTGTGTAAGTGTGTGTGTGCTTCTGAGTGCCTTGTCAGTATTTTAATCAAATTTTCTCTCTTTTATCACATCATCCCACGGGAGTCTCTTTGCCTGTGTGACACACAATCTGCCATTACTTAGACCACCTCTCCTGCACACACACACACACACACACACACACAAATCCAGCTTTCCAACATATTGCCTTTCTTGTTTTGTACTGTGCCGAGACATTTATCTCAAGATACGTCTGTGGGTCTGTGATCTAAGAGGGGTGCTGGTAAGATGTCAGATTTGATTTTGTTATTTGAGCTGATATTAACCAGAACTTCTTCATAATTGGGTCAGGCGTGTGGTAAACAGCCCTATATTGTTATTATTATAGATTAAAAATAGAAAAAAAAAAAAAGTGATGTAATAGCAAAAACGCTAATTAAACTTAGTAAATAGAACAGAGTGCCCTTTATAGTCATTGCACATGTACAATGAAATTTTGGGAGCTCCACATCAGCTGTGCAGGAGTGAAATATAAATAGAAAGACAGCAGGTATAAATAACAAACATGAAAAATATGTACAAAACAAGAAAAAGACAAACAATAGAAAAGGCACATTAAAGAACAGGTTGCAGAGTGCTTGGAGGTAGTGCAAGGGACTCAGTCTGAGTAGCGTCCATATGTGAGTGGTCTGAGTGATGAGGGTTACGAAGGTTGTCTCAGATTGGTGGGTGGGTGGCCCAGGGGTTGTGTGTGTGTGTGTGTGTGTGCGTGCGTGCGTGCGTGCGTGCGTGTGTGCAAGGGGTAACTTTTGTTGGCCCTAGTTTTCCTGAGACAGGAGCAGCTGGCAATGGAGGCCACCCCTGGTATGGGCAGCCAATGAATTTTTGGAATTTTGAATTTAATTACCCTCTTCACAGCCTTCCTGTTCAGCCTCTGCTGCACTTCATCTTTACCAGGGCATTGATGACCCACAACACCAATGTTGAGATTGGCAGCGAGTGGATGCCCAGAAACCTAAAGGTGGAGACTGATTCCACCCATTCTCCATTTATGATGAGGGCAGTGCTTTTGAGTCCATAATAAGTTCAGTAGGAGGGTTTGCATCAGGAATAGTGTCCAGTGTAAAAATCTCTTAAATCTATGCAGGGCTACTGTTGTAGTAAACCCTTGTGTGGGAGGGAGCAACCAAAAGTAGTTTACAACCAGTAGAATATAATGAACAAGTGCATTTAAGAATGAAAACTTTATCACTGAAATGATATTATAATATTGCAACTCCAGCAGACAGGTTAGAACCTTGCAATAGCCAAATAATGTTTCTGAAAACTTTGTGTCATTTAGGAAAGAGGAAGGGATTAAGACAGGCTCTAGGGTGGGGAAGAGTTACCAGATGACTGCTGAAGTGATGAGAGAAAGTGCCAAGAAGGTATTTGGTGTATCCTCTGGACAGAGGAAAGAGGATAAGGAGACGTGGTGATGGAATGAGGAAGTACAGGAAAGTATTCAAAGGAAGAGGTTGGCAAAGAAAATTGGGATACCCAGGAAGTATACGCTAGTAATTGAAGTTAAGATGTACAACAAAGAGAGATGTGGCAAAGGGTTATAGTGAGTTTGAGTGATTTTGAAAGGATGTGCAGCAGGTTAGGGTGATTGAGGGTAGAAATAGAAATGTGCTAAGAAGATAGAAGGACTACTCTGAGAAGCTCATGAAAGAAGAAAATAAGAGAGACGAGGATGCCTAGAAGTATATGGTTTGTGCCACAGCTGCTACATTATTTTTATTTTTTTATTTAATGTTTATTTAACCATAAATAAATAAAACTCTGCTTGCTCATAGGGGGTCATCTGATTGTTGGGGTTTCTGTCTAATATTGGAAGGTCTTTACCTAACAAGATTACGTCCTTTGGGGCGTCTGTTGTTGTGTTTTGGCACTATATAAATAAAATTGAATTCTAACCATTCAAACAGCATGCTGAAGTATCCTGGGGCATGATACTGTTCTCAAAGTTGCACCAGATGCATCTATCAAAGCTTGAGTGTGTGCATGTTAGGTTGAAAGCACTTAGCCATCAAAAGAAAATGCGTTGGAAATGGATGAATGAGGCTTCCAGTAAGAAAGCCCTGTGAATGCTCAAATTAAGTAAAAAAGCATTATATAAGTACCAGCACATTTACCAGTTAACTTTGAGGGACGGTATGAAGTATTGCACATACACATTGCATCTGTATATAATGAGTTTTGCCAAATTATGTTTTTTCATATTATGAAACATGAAAGAAAGCATATCAAGTTTGTGTTGTCTTGTGCATGATAAACATGTTAGATTATCGTACTGTAGTGAATTTATAGTAAAGCGCTGTGTTGGACATTCGAACACTGGCTGTGAGGCTCATGGTCAGTGTTTGGTTACATCAAGTGTTACAGAATAATTTGCATTTTAAGCTGATGACGCTTAATTATTTCACCGAATTCCACCTTTATACTAACTGTATTGGTCTAGTATAAAGTGTATAGGAAGTATACTGTTAGTGTAGGAAATGGAAATCAGCCAAGGTAGCTGTGACATGTCCTCCTGTTTCTTGCCTGTATGCAATAACATCCTGGAGTCTTCTCATCACCACGAGTTTCAGAGGAACATAGTGCAGATAGAAACCTGTAGAGTAATTCTCAGTCAGTGTCTCTGTCACTGGTATTAGGCAGTATTACATATACATGACTCACAACCCCCCTTGGCAATAGGTCTTACCGTAGTTAGAGGGGCTTTCAGACTGATAAATAATTTACTACTCAGAAATCATAGAACAGATTTCACTCCCCATGCTCCAGTTTCATATTTTGATATGTTAAAAACCTGATATAGTAGATGATGGTCCTCTGAGGAGCAGCCTCCTGTATCTCTTTCCTTACTCTCTATTGTTCTTCTGACTTGCTTTTTCCACCTCACACATTTTCCCTGCAGTCACACATTTTGGATGTATTTTCATTATAAATAATATAATATAATATAATATAATATAATATAATATAATATAATATAATATAATATAATATAATATAATATGAATAGCAGTACAGCGTATAATGTTTACTTGTCATTGAGTGAAGCTGTTGTTTTTACACATTATATAATAACTGATTTAAAAGACAAATGATCAGCTAATTTATTGTGATAATGTTTAAATTTAGCTTTATTACTGCAATGTTTTATTTTGTTTATGCATGCAACAACTAAGTTTGTTGGCTCTGCATGCTGAACTATATTTTAAAAAAATATTCCATTATTTAAGAAACGATGACTTCAGAGAACTGAAATTAAATTAAATAAAATTTAGCCAAAAAAAAACCCAGTTTCCAATGCCAGCGAACATACTGGTTAGTTATTATTTATGTGTAAATAATTACATTTTTTCAGCAAGTTAACAGAAATCCATTTATTTTTCCAAGAGTCAGACCTGTCTTCTACCATCTTACTGATCAATGGCAAAATCCAAAAATCCAAGAAGTATTAACCCAAAGTAACTAAAACGTGGCCTTTGTTAACAGTTTATCTGCTCCATGTTTACAGCACTGTGAAAAATTATTTTAAAAAGCATTCAGTATTTAGAATAGAATAGAATAGAATAGAATAGAATAGCCTTTATTGTCATTGTACAAAGTACAACGAAATTGGAGTGCCACTCCCTTGGTGCAAAAAGCAAAATAAATATAAATGTAAAATATAAAAAGTACAATAAAACAACTGTAGTGCTCAGACAATAAATAAGTACAATATATACAGGATAGCAGCATAATATAATGATAGTATGAATAGCAGCATAGTATAGTGACAATGGCAAGTATGGTTAAGCAGGTTTAATTGTTTTGTGCTTATTTACTACGGTGATAGCTCTGGGAAAGAAGCTATCCCTGAATCTGTTTGTCCTGGTTTTATGTGACCAGGTTATGTAAGTATGACTAAAATGCAAAAAAACAAAAAAAACAAAACATAAATAAATTAAAAAATAAAGAGGCCCAAATACTTTTTCAGAGCACTGCACCTTTGTCAGAAGCTGGTTTGTGAACTGAAAGGATCTTTAGGCTTTAAAGTTGAAGTTCTTTTTCTTGATACAAACATTTTTTCATGGCAAACAAAAATCTTGTCTCTTACTGAAAACTTGGAAGGACGGTGGTAGTGGAAGTAATGCATGCTGTGATTTGAGATCTATATATTCAGTGCATAAATTATGCATACAGCTTTAAATCATTACCATTGACCATAAGGCTTCAAATGGGTTAAAACAGGTTTAGTTTAGGCTGGATACAGGTTGCTTGAATGAATAAAGCTTGCAGTAAAAAGTGCTTAATGCAAAGTTAGAGTAAATAGTATTCACCAGTCCAGTCCATGTATTCATAATTATAACTTAGACATCAACAACAGCTCTGTGCAAAAATAAGAGCATTGAGGCAGAACATTAGTAGCTTAAAGGCATGAGGCTGCTTTGGGTTTCCTACTATTTGTTGTATAGGCTTACTCTTACAAACAGACACACTGCCAAACACTCTCTCACACACTACCTGTAACACTAGCTGTGTTGAATGGGCCTGTGGGATTGCAGAGTTAAATGACCAATTAACTGAGCCAATCAATACAGCTCCCACTTCACCAGCCTAATTAACTGTTATTGTATCAAGAGAGCTATTATAGCCCTGTGTATTGTTTATTGTGTTTCAGAGACAATCGTATCACGCTCTGTGATAACACATCTCCTCCTGTATACAATTGTAGCCATACAGTCAAGCCACACAGTAGCACATAATAATGTCACGCTATTAAGCTTTAATAAGGTATTAGCAAGTGCTTAAGACATCATTTATATGGCATTACCTCTCCTTAGTTTGTAATTTATAAATACCGACATGTTTATCCATCTGTTACTGTTACACAGTGTACTTAATATGCATAGTTAGAGAGCTGTTGCCTTGCACAAAAAATAGCCCCTTATTTTACAGTTAGGCTCACCTTAGTGCTTTATCTCTCTCTCTTTAAAAAAGAGTAGAAGTGTGTGTGCGTGTGTGTGTGTATGTGTGCGTGTATAGATAGAAACGTGTATTATACTATGCATGCTGCATTGTGGAGTTCCATGTGCTTGCCTATGCACACACACACACACACACACACACACACACACACACACACACACAGACATAGTGTAGACCAATAGAAAGATACTTAATTCAGAGCATTAATAATTAAAATGTCTGTCCAGCATTATTGATGTCTGTGGGTGCAAGATGATTCCCTGAACCACAGTCTCATGTGTATGTTCATCTGTATGCCTCCATTGTGCCTGTAAATGTATTTTCAGTGTTTGTGTCTTTTTTTGTCACAGTGATTGATCACTGTTAGAACATTGTTGGCAATAATAACACAAATTTTCACTAAATCTGCTTTCTGAAATAGGGTCCATGGGTTTGTCATTTAAATTGCACACTGTAAACCTTGTTTGCAGCCTGAAATCTTGTTTTTACATACAGTCCTCTTCAAAATGGATCTAAAAGTGGACCAAGATAAATTTCTATGTTCACATTGTGAGGTGAAAGATAGTGAAAGATAACCAAGTTCACTTGCTTTTTATTTATGCTCCAGTGGTTCCTCAGACCTATTTTTGTTCATGCTGTTGTTGTACTCTCACACTTCTGCTCTTTTAGATTTAGACATTAGAATTTCTCATTATTTTCAATCAGTCTGTTACCTGGGAAATTGATCAGCAAATTAATCCACTGTGATTTGGCGCTAAATAGATCAAATTGAATTGAACTCATATGAATTTTAAGCTTATAAAAACCTTCAGCTCAGCCTTAAGGTCAGAGGTCAAGTTTTCTGACAATCTCGTGAACGTGATAGTTCGAGAACAAAGCGACAGGATTTTCAAATTGATACCATTTGTGTATCTACTAAAAATCTTGAACGAGATCAAATTTCAGTGATCTTGAGCCTTTAAAGGCAGCGGCAAGAAAAAAAACATGAAAACATTTTTTCACTGTATTTTTTCCTCATTTGGGGCCACAGTAAATATAATCTTTATTCTTTTATTCAAACAACCCCATCGTTTTTTTAAACAGAGGTCTCTACCAAATGGTTGAGTCACCAATTTATGGTAAAACTCAGAATACATAACTAGATTAGAGACAATCAAATAAAATTCTTGTACTCTCTTAAATCTCCAATGCAAAAGTCATAAACCTTCCTAAAATGTTTATTAGTTCAACAAAATCAAGTGTCACAGCCAGTTTGGGGGCATTAAAATCCCTTTATTTCTGATGGTATTTTGCAAATCAAGGAACATGCGTTGGACATAGCACAATTGCAGCCTGTCACATTGAAATAGCAGATGTTTGTACTTGTGCTAACACACATCTGGTAGTTGTTTTGAGGGTCTTGGGATGTAAATACGATCGATATATTCAAACAGGGATGTATCTTGACTATGCCGGAGTCTTGAACATGTGTAAGAGCATGTCAGAAAGATCAGTACATCCTACAGTCCCGATCAATGGCAAAATATCATATTTTGGGAGTGAGACAAAACAGTTTTTTTAGCATGTAATTTATTGAAATCAATGCTTAAACTGAAACAGGCTGTTTTACAGCTGATCAAAAATTTAGGACCACATTGTCATTTTCTGTCACACTGTCATGATGTTTTGATGGCAGAGGCACAAAAACATTCCCTTTTTGAACGTGGTCAGGTTGTTGAACTGCATAAGCAGGGTCTCCTGCAGCACGCCATCGCTGCTGAGGTGGGACGCAGTGTGACAGTCATTTGAAATTTCTTAAATGTTCCTGAGGGTTATGGAACAAAACTGTCAAGTGGAAGACCCCAGAAAAATTCATCAGCACTGAGCCGGAGGATCCAATTGGCGGTCTGTCAAGACACTGGACGATCCTCAACCCAAATTAAGGCCGTTACTGGTGCTGACTGCAGTCCCATAACCGTCAGATGGCATCTGAGACTGAAGGGCTTCAAAAACAAAAAACGTCTTCAGCACCACATGACAAAGGAGTCTACCACAGCCCACTACTCTGGCTCATCACCTCCACTGATGCAACCAACCACAGAGTGGAGAGACATCCGCCCACATCGCTGTCAGCTCAACATCTTCTCCCCTATCCAGAAGAGTCGGGCTGATGGCTCCAATATCATGGAAAACCATAATCAGGACACAAGCCTCCTCTTTGCCCATCAAAAATACAGAACCTTTAGAAAAAAAAGTTGGCATCTTTTGCTCTTTGCACTGGCGATAGGGACAGTGGGCAATGAGATGTCCTGTCTCATGGCAGAAAAAGAATTCACAGCTGGGAGGAGGAATGGGATTTAGGTGTGATAAAAGCTTTTTCTACTTCTCCCACCTAACTTTGCCCATAACAAATAATTAAATTAAAAATCTCCCTGTAAACTTTTTGACCACTTCTGGCATTGCTGCTTATTCATCTCCTGCAAGCGCAGTTTTGACCACTTGTATTATGCATCAGCAATTTCAAACTTGAGCTCAAATGGATGGATATCAACTGATCTGGCTTCTTGTGGGTGATCCTCTTTTCACAATAAAATTCTAAAGTTCAAATAGTTTTGTCAAAGTGGAAAAGATCCCGTGTGATTTAAAGGTGCGAAATGACTGGAGGCAGTCAAAATGGAAATTCCACAGAGTTAAAAATAGCAGGAGTACTCACAGCAGTACAGCATGTACAGTATATACAGTACAATGTAAACAAAGAGACCTTGTATGTTCTTTCTATTTTACCTTGTTCTGACTTCCAAGTGTGAGCAATTAGAAATTATTTTGCTGCTATTGTTAATCATCATCATTACCATTGCATTAATGATACAGTTTACAGTATTGATATTGTATTCAGATGTTTAAACATATTGGTACCCGATTAGACTTTATTACAGGTGCAGTTATAACCACGTTAAACTGTTGAGTTGAATCTATAATCCTAAATGCTTTTGAATGCTTGTTATAATCTGAAATGTGTATGTGCTGGCCTTCTGTCTGGTGGAAAAGGTTACAAGTTGAAACTGAGTGCAGTTCATGCTGACAAACACACAGTAGACTTTATCTCATTTATAGGTGAGAGGTTAATCATGTTTGCTTGTAACTCTAAAATTGTCTCTGTAAAAGAGGAATAGTTTCTTGCTGTCTCTGCAAAAAGAGGAACAGTTTGGTTTTCCAGACAGAAAGTGAAAGTCAGAATGTTGACAGGAAACATCTGCTGTGGAGATGGAGACAATGTTATTTTAAACTGTATTAAGTCATTGTGGTTTTGAATCCTATGTATGAACTGTATCTGAGTGACGTCAAGGGGCGTCAGTAAATTTAAGCCCTGAAAGGTATAAAACACTTGCTTATGCTCTGTAAGTCGGGGATCGGCGCTGTCTGCGTACAGCGGGCGGTCTTCCCACGCGTGTCATTAAAATCATCGTTTGACTCCACCCGGCCGGATCAGTGTTGTTATTATGGAAGTAGATTACATCCTCTACCCCGCCTCAATATTTGAACCTAACACAAGCTTCTCATCTATAATCTTTGGAGTATTTTGGGATTTTGCCTTTCCCTAGCTTTGCTGAAGTTATTTGCTTGTTTGCTTTTACTTGGATGTCTACTTTTGGATTTAAGATTTGAATTTGGGGTTTTATTGTGTTCCCTGTGTGCTCTGAGTTTGGATCCTCCATCCATGGAATCCCCAAACTGTATAAATGTATAAACTATATCATTTATCGTACATTTGCACAAATTTAGGCTAAAAGGCTAACCTGCTGGGTAAAAAAACCTCATGTACTTTCAGACATTTTAGATTCCATCAGCATAGGCTTGTTTAAGCAAAAAATGTTGAGAAAAAATTCTTTCTGGAAAATGTTAACATTTATAATTTCATACATGACACTTGAGAGCAGCATTGTGCCCTTGTGGATTACAAAACAAACTACACCTGCTGTAAAGGCAGCGTAGTTGCAGTTCTGTGATAATATTACAGTCAATATTAATGTTCTTCTGAATAAATGGACCATCAGTCATCAGAGTTTCTTTAACCTTTTATGAGATTTGTTTGTAATGAAACTTGAAAAGATAAAACACGGAGTTGTGTACAGGATGTGTTCTTGGCAGGATATTAATTGTAAAGTAAATCGCTGATATTTACTCAGAAGCCAAATACCACCCCTTGCCTTACAGTTTACACATTTTAAGTCTATAACATACAGCATAATATTTGAACTTGACATTTTGGTGAGAACATTTTGGGAAACATGCTGAATTCTTTCTTCCAAGCAGGTTAAACCTATTCACCTGTTTTTGTTTTTTCTGCAAAGGTACAGAAGAGGAAAGATAAGTACCAGTCCCCAGTATTTCATGTAATTAATACAACTAAGTTGATTTAAAAGTTTTACACAGCAACAATCAAGTTTGTTTCAGTTTGCTAATTACCTACTGATAATCAAAGTAGTGCCTACTGTTGTACAGACAGAAAAAAGCCAGTCACAATAAGATGCTGGAACACTAAACCAAGAATTTATCTGATGTTGTAGATATTAACTAAAAGGGCTAACACGAAATTATTTTCACCCAATGACAAAGACAGACAAAATGCAGATCACTGTTATAGCATGCATTTTTGTTCACTGGTGATGTTATCAGTATCATTAAGACTATGCTGATGACCTTTTACATACAAAAATATTCAATAAGAACTGATTTTAATCCATCACTCATTGAAACTATTGTCATTTCTTCTCATAACTGGTGGAGTTATGAGATTCCTTTCCTGAAAATTTAGGTCTAAGTAAAATAGCGAGTCTTTAAGTCATGGCTGTACTTGCCTATACATGTTTATGTTAAAGTCTGTTATGAAGTATTGATCACATGCATATTTTCAGTCTTTAGTAATACATTCTAGTTAAGCTGGTTTTGAATTACAATTATTTTCATCCAGAACAGTCTGCTGTGTTTAAAGGACTACAGCTCATATTAGCTGATGCTCTCTTACTATTGTTAAGAAAGTAAATTATAAAAAAAAAAAAAACCCTTTTAACTTGTGATTTTTCATTTTGCAATGCTCAAACCATTACGCAAGTCTCTTCTCTCACTAGGTGTATCGACGGATGGCTGCCAGGTTTGTGGAGGAAACAGGTGGTTCTTTATGCTTGACTGCTGAGACTGACTGATGCTGTCTTGCTGATGTTTTTGAGCACTGTGCTCTTTGTCATCCTCA
Organism: Neolamprologus multifasciatus; assembly: GCF_963576455.1. Lineage (NCBI taxonomy): Eukaryota > Metazoa > Chordata > Actinopteri > Cichliformes > Cichlidae > Neolamprologus > Neolamprologus multifasciatus. The sequence continues at coordinate 42,176,556 of NC_140445.1, read as the reverse complement.
TCAACATGGGCCATGTTACTGTCAATGTCTGAATCCAAATCACTGCCTTTAAGTGTGGGACAGCCACCAGAGTACTCGATCTCCTCAGCACACGGAGGCTCATCGTCTTCAAAACAGCTGCATGAAAGAAGAAAGAATTGCCATGTTAAGTCTTGTTCACCAAAAACAACAACGTAAGTTTTATGTAAAACACACTGTGTAAACACACAGCTTGCTTGCTTGCAGCAGTGGCATCAGGTGTGTTTTGCATCAGCAGCTGTTCATCACCTCTTGCCATAAATACCTGAATTCCACTCGAACTGCCCTGGTTTAAGTACTGTCCTCCCTGCTGCCACAGGGAAAACCCACATGTGATAAGCCGCCCTAGAACGGTAGCTTACTTGTGAGACTTGTGGTCCAGCATGTTGTGGTCCAGGTCAATATGGTTGATGAGTTTCCTGCTGTATAGAATCATTGTGTCTTTGGTTACAGACAACACACTGTGGCAGAACTTCATCCCCATTTCCTGGTGCTCCTGGGTTCCTGTCTGCAGCCCCTGTAACAACACACACAGACACGCTCCCCTCCTGAGCCAAGTTAAGTATATTATACATCCTGAAAATTTGTGCACACTGCCCAATGAGAGACATTTGTTAGGAACACGCTACTGGATTTTTTTACAAACCCAATCCAAATAAAAGCTACGATGCTGTGTAAAATGAAAGCAAAAACAGATCTGCAAATCTCATAAAAGCATATTTTATTCACAATAGAGCATAGAGAATATTGTAAATGCTTAAACTGAGACATTTTACTATTTAATTAAAAATACTAATCTTTTTTTTTTTTTAATTTGATGGACCAACATGACTCAAAAGTGCCCTTTTGGGGCACAGCAGGAGGGAAATTTTACATCAAATTGGAACAACTGACAAGATGTCAGTAACGTAATAGGGCATAAAAAGAGCATCTTAGTCAGGCAAAGATTCTCTGAAGCAAAGCTTATGCAAAAGTTCAATAAGGAAGATCTGTAATCACTCATCTCCCTGCTATCCTGGGTTTTCAGCTACTAGCTATTCTTTACTTTACATTCGTTTTATCATGCTGCCAAACTCAATTCTTACATCACTGCTCTAGCCCAGTCATGTTTTGCCCAACTTTTCCAAGCAAATCAGCTTCGTCTATGCACAAACTTTAATCTCAGTGCTCTTCTGTGGATGTGTGGGGTGGGTGCTGTCCCATCACTGGTGGGATTCTGTTCTGCTATGATGGGTCATTTAAGTCTAATCACCAAATAGTTTAAGAGAACTGTACAACTTGCATATCTGGAAAGGCTCCAGAAGATTAGCAACAGATGCTTTTTCGGGGAAGTCCTTGCATGACTCAGCAAGACAATGCTAAACCTCATACTGTGACAACAGCATTGCTCACTAACAGCAGATGACCTGAACTAGCCTGCCTGCAGTCCAGACTGGCTTTATCCATTTCAAAACATTTTAAGCATCATTTAATAAAAAAAAAAAAAAATCATCTCTCAGACAAGAATGGGGCTTTCAAAAGTCCAGCAGCTGCTCTCCTCAGTTTATAGACGTTTATGGCCTGTTGTTAAAAGAAGACATCATGCTATCCGGTGCTAAACATCTCAATCTTTGGGAAATGACCATATTTATGAAATTTACATATCATTACATTCTGTTTTGATTTAGATTTATAAGTGCATAGGCTAAATGGTCCAGCTCAAAAGGAACTTGTGTTCAAAAAAACAAAAACATCAAGAACAAAACAAAATGCATACAAGTGTGAACCAATGACAGTTCTCCCATAAAGACCTGTCAATTAATATGTGCATCCAGCCTTTACATTATTGCTATCTTGCGGCCGCAGTCAGCTATTGTCCCTGAAAACTTATTGCAATCTCATAACAAAGTCTAGTTCTCTCTCTCTCTCTGAGGGTGTGTCCATTACCCATTAACAATTACTGGAGCTGGGCAAGCTGAGAGATCAGCAGCTTGTTTCTAGTGGTTTGCACAGACGCATTGTGAATAAACCCTTGGTCTGTGTTGGTAAACTGAGAGGAAAGCAGCGTGCGAAGGAAAGTGCCACTGGTTATCTTTGGCTGCTCTGAGATTTGTTACGACCTGGGCTTTATAGAGAAATACACATAGCATTAGCAAGTAGATGAGATTCAGTGAGTCAGCATTGCAACAGATTTTCCTTCTGCTAACCACCCTTGTTCAACATGTATCATGTAGAGAAGATGGTGTTTGGTGGTGTGACAATAAAAAAGAGGGGCTAGCAGTTCAGACCGTGTCTGGTCTAATAAATCAGGCAAGTTGAGCAGAGACACAAAGTATTCTGTGCAGGCTGACGGCGAAACACTTTACCCACTGAGGTATTATTGGCACAGCATGGTCAGGATCTCCTTATCAACACCAATCCTGCCACTCTGGAGCTCTACAGAGCTACAGGTGTAAAACTGCTTTAAACTGGTCACATAGTTACTCCCTGTACACATGGCACAAAATGAATGGTAAAAAGTGCCAAAGTGCACAGTAGCATTAAGTAATTCTATTAGAGTACCCTAATTCACCCAATCTCTCTCTCACACACACACCTTGTATATTCCCTGGTTGCAGCCATTGTAAGTATTCTCCAAAGTATAACTTCTCAGAACTCCCATTTCCCTCCAGACAACCACTCTGGCTGTAGCAGAGCGAGACTTCTCTACCTGACAGGTTAAAATCAGAATTAAGGGTAGGTAAGAGAATATGGCCCATATAATAAGAAAAAAAATGAATGTAACTATTCACACATTAACAAATATAAACACTACATGACAATAACAGTGATAGTGGTGTTGATGAGGTATGATACATGAAGATGGCTGAGATAATGCTTTATTTAACCTGCTGTTCCAGGCAGAGATATTTATTTTATACAACTGACTGTGTTAATAATAAAGAAGTTAACAGTGACAACAAGTACAACTTTGTTTACAATACTGAGAAGGATAACAATATGAATTAATTAGTAGTTGTATTTAGTTGTACTGACAACTACGCTGTGGATTTATTATATGCAGTGATTTTCAAAATGAGAATTATTATTAGTATTGTAACTTTTACCAAAAAGTTGCAGCTGTTGAAAGAAAAGGTCGGTGCGATACGATCCAAGGTCTTTGGAATGGTCTAGAAAAGCGATGAGAATGATAAAGACAGCGAGAGAGAGAGAGAGAGGAACAAAACATTTTATCTGGTTTCTCTGGTTTCAGAATTTGAAATACTGCTGCTGGTGAACGGGTAGAACAAAAACAGAAACCCCTATGGCCTGCTTAGGGGTTTCTCTGTGTGTGCTTTTCTTACCCTGTATCCAGGATCCTCTTTCAATCCTACAGTGTCAACTGCAGAGCCAGACTGCCAGAGAGTCTCTTTAATGCTGCAGCCATACAGGAACACATTCTTTTTTCGAGAGTGGCCATGGTAGTCACAGAAAACCTAGTAAATATGAAGCAAGAAAGCGCTTATGCATTTGGACAATAAAATATTTTGATTTGTGATTTTGCCTCTGAAACCAAACAGTGCATTTTAAATCAAACAATTAATGTGTGATTAAAGTACAGACTTGTGGTTTTAATTTAACGGGTTCAACTAAAGTGTTCACTGTTTAGATATTACAGCCATTTTTATATAGAGGCTCTAAAGCAATTTAATTTCATGACTTCATGTTTAGGTGAGGTCTGTTTGCTAATTATTACATAATAAATTAAGCAGATGACAGATCTGGAGCTGAAATTGATTCCAAGTGTCAGTTTGGCTTGTGGTAGCTTGAAGTGTAAACAAAAAGAGACCCGAGTGGAATTAATGAGTTTCCAACTTGTGGTCTTTATTATCAACAACCCTCTAAAAGTAACTGGCCCAGGTATTTGGAATAATCCAAGTCTGGGGTTAGCATAACCAAATGAAAAACAAAATATCCACATAAACCAACATCAAACCAAAATAAAAAGAAGAAGTAAACAAGCAAGCTTTGATAAGCTCTTCATAAGATTTCCTGTTCTTTGTTTTTTTTTTTAACACATGCTCCAAAGCCTTGCTATGGCATCACTACCTAATACTTAAACGACAAATTCAGAATTTACAAGACAAGAACTGAAAGGCTGCGAATACTTATACACATTTCTTTTTGTATGGTACATTTTACAACGCATTTTTGATTTGAATTTTTAATAAAGCTGTGAATAATTTTTGGATGTAATGTATGTAGATTAACTAATGTGTGAAAGTGTGTCAAACATGCAGGACAGATATTTAGCAAAACCAAAGAGCTTAACATTTCAAAAAGAAAACATTACATAACAGCATGTGTATCTCACCACTGGAGTCCGTCCTATAATGTTGAGGTAGTAGAGAAAGCCTTTGGTGTGGTAGATGGTTGGACTCAGAAGAGGGTCTGGTTTACTCCACTGACGATTCAGATCTTTGCTGTTCAGGTCACAGCGATTTCTGAGGAGACAGACAACAAAAAAAAAACAAATACTTGCATTTGTGAGGGGTAAATCTGTGATATATACCAAATACTGTAACGTTACTTGTTGTTTGGCTGAATAATAGTGTCCTTCAGTAGCAAAGTACTGTTTGCTGTTGAGAGGTGGGACAGAGAGAGATAGATGTTATGAAGTGCTATAATTGAGTTTATCTAGAGTTGTTTGAAAAAGTGTTTGCCCCTTTCCTGATTTCCTATTTTTAACTCATTTAAATATTAGACAAAGATAACACAAGTAAACACAAAATGAAGTTTCTAAATAAAGATTTTTATGATGGTAAGACAATTAGTCTTAAAGGTACACCCTGTTTATGTATCTTTAGTAAACCATACAGACTTGGTGTATCTTCCCTTGGGTATAGCCTGTGGTATGAGGTTCTGTCAGTATTATTTTCTTGTTCTGACTGCTTCAGACAATCTATCACCCTCTTCCTGTAACCACTTCCTGGGTCTCGTTTCAAGTATTTTTTTCACTGAACAGTGACAAAATGTTCTAATGACAGTCTTTCTGGTTCAGCAAAACCATATATCTGTATGATCAAGACATTAAGACGCTCTGCCAGGCTTCTTGGGAAACTCAGGAAACTGTTGGGTTACTTTGCAGTTTGCTTTGGATCATTATTCATCTGCACTGTGAAGCTTTGTCCCATCAGTGTTGCAGCATTAGTCTGAATGTGAGCAGAGTGCAGTCCTGTAGACTCTTTATCCTGCTGCTTCTATCAGCAGTCAATGAACACCAGTGCTGAGGCTGACGGGCGACCATACATACCCATCCCATAACATTGCTTTCACCATGTTTGACAGAATGTGATGTTTTAGATTATTAACTGTTTCTCTCCTCCTCCTTACTTTCTGGCACAAGTTCATCTGGGCTTCTGCTGTTCAGAAGGTTTTTTTTTTTTGTATTTACTTTCATAAATGCATCCCTTGATTGCAGACTTCGTAGGCTGACTGTGATTTGGTTAAGTAAAGACGTTATTATTTCTGATAGATTTTTTTTTTTACCTCCTTCACTCCTTGCTTCATTTCTTTGGTCCTCATTTTGAAATGTGTTTTGAGTCTCTGAAAATTAAAGTTTTTGTATAGAAATTGATATATTTCTTGAACAGTTAATGCCATATTTTTCTATAATCCTTTGAATTAAAGCTGAAAGTGTGTACTTTCCAATTGCATCAGAACTGTTTGTACACCACCACAGTGGATTTCAGAGGTAAAATTATGAGAATGTTCAAACTGTCAGTAACTCATAAAGCACAAAAATGACAAAAATTATATCAACAGTGAATGTTATTGTAATATTGTAGGAGTTACATTAGCATATGCTACCTGCAGCATTTCATTATTAAGAAGCCTAGTGTAAGTGCAGCCAAGGGCATTGTTTCCTTACATGTTTCAAGTAAAGTAAAAGTGTATATTATATAATCTTTTAACCATTCCAACAATGTTCCTGCTCCTCACTCACGTGCCATTGATGACTCCATCTGGGTTGAGCATGGGGATGACCTTAAAGACAAAGGCCTCCCTGAGACTCTGGGCCACCAGGTCATTGCTGCACAGAAACTCCAAAGTGCCCTTCATCACCCAGCTGGCATTGGACTCACCAGGATGCACACGGCTGGTCAGTACAATATAGGGGCGATTACCTAGGAAAATTATTATCACACGATCATCAGTTTGCCTAATGATATACCATATTGAACAAGGAAGTTCGTTTCTAGACATCAAGCATCTTCCCCTGGGTGTAGCCTGTATGAGGTCTGGCCAATAGCATTGTCTTGTTCTTTCTGCTTCTGGCAATCTACCACCCTCTTTCTGTAACCACTTACTGGGTCTCATTTCAAGCATTTTTATAAAGTACAACGTATTAAAGCAGATTAGAAAAATGCTATGTAACAAGGCATGTTAATGGCTCACAACTAAAACCAACTAATGTCTATCAGGATAACATAGTTATCCAGATCAGATTTTTAATTTAACAAAATCTTTAGCTTTAGTCAAAGATGGTGAGACCCAGAAGCCGATTACAACTGCTGTGGAACAGTCATAATTAACATACAGTTAACAAGCTGAGTGTCTGTGACTTTAATGTGAAAGATCTACAAAGAGTAAGCAAACAGATCGGTGAACTAAACAGTACAACTGGTGCTTCTAGTTTGCTTTTCTCTAAAGTACTCAAAGTATTTTTTTTTCCTCCGAGAAGGAATTAGAGTCTGGAGGTGAGAGTAAGGGCTATAACTGGTAAAGTGAGAAAGGTGGCTGATATGATGGAGTAAAGGTGGAGTCCAACTGTTGGTTGGAAGACAGGAAGAGAAATGGAGTAGTGGTAGGGGTGGGTTTTGATTATTGATTTTCTGATTAAAATCGATTCTAGCTTGAATTACGCAATATCGATTCATTAAAATCCTGAATCGCTTTTTAAATATAAATGTGTTTTGCCCAAAATACCAGAATCTCAGGTTAAACCTCACAAAATTTCGACAACCACCAAACAGCTAAAACAGTAAATGAGAGCAGGTACACGGATTCTGCACAAAAACATAAACACAAAGCGCTGACCCGCCGCATCAGGATCAGTGAGGTGTCGACTTTCTCACCCGACGGCACGGACACGGACACACCATCAGGGCTGAAAGCTGACAGCTCACAGATGTTATTAAAATTGAGGGAGGATATGTGACATGAGACAACGGATGGCAGCACAGCACACCCAGCAAAGCCACGTCAATGGCCCTACCAACTGTGGCCTATGCTACATTAATGCTGCAGGGTGATGAAGAGCAGACCTGTGTCAACTGCAACCCAGGGCAATGCCGCACCATAAGTCAGCACCCATCATCACCACCACAAAGGCTAGTCCACCCGGACTGGACATCCAGATGTGGGCCAACCCACCCCATGTGGTGGAACAACCAAGAACCAACCAGAATGGGCATTCCTGGGAACTAGGGCCCCAGTCCCCAGACCTGGACCTGCCCCACATCTCAAGACTGCAAGACAGCACCTGCACCCACCCCAGCCACCCACCTTCACCAGCAATCAAGGCAGACACACCAATGCCCCAAAACACCAACCGACCCCCGCAGGAGACTGTCAGACTTCCACTGACCCCGTGTCCACCACCAGCCACGTGCAAGACACACAGGGAGATGTGACTAAAGTCGACCAACGCCAACTAAGCACTGGAATTGATCAGAGAGATCAGAGAGAATTCAGAGAATAATTTCATCCAATTAAATTTTTAAAGAGGCATGCATTTTCTACAAACTAATGTGATCTAGAAGTACATTTCTACATTGAGTAATACAGTTTTTTTTAAATTAATGAAGATAATTAATGTTGCCCAACTGTAGTGTAGTGGTGGAGGTGTTCTGAAATTTACGAATTTACAATTTAGGGGCAGAAATGTCAATTTACTCCAGTTAGCAGAGTAGTCTGATATGAATGTGATTTTAGCAGTGAGTCTGATTGTCTTCAGAAGAGAGGTTTGTGTTTCCAAGGAAAGTAATGTATCATCAGCATATAGGCTTATCTTAGATCATCTTAAGATCATTTGTCCTGAGAGACACATTTGGAGAGCTGTATAGTGTTTTGATCCAATTTATACGGTGGCCCTGAGAGGCCAAACGCACTGCAACTTAAGAAAACACCAGCAATAAGAAAAATGCTGCAAAAGCACACAAAACACAACGGAAATAGGAAAAATGAAAATGGAAATAGGAAAAAACAGATTTCTAAAAGCACAAGGGAAGTGTTTCTGGGGAGACAATAACCCGACGGACCAGTTGCAGGAACCAAAACATGCTCGGTAAGTGTGTAAGTGTCTCAGGATTCATATAATACTGATGACGGATTTTTTGGCTAATAGTTAGGCTAACACACTTACCTCTCATCTTTTCTTACCTCACATCTTTTCTTTCCTATTTCCATTTTCAATTTTCCTATTTCCGTTGTGTTTTGTGTGCTTTTGCAGCATTTTTCTTATTGCTGGTGCTTTCTTAAGTTAACCCGTCACTCATTGTGGATATGGGTCGTATGTGCCAAGGAATTGGCAGGAATACCATAGGAGCAAAACACCAGCTACCAGCAAATAGAGCAGTCGCCTGAGACTGCAACACCAGACTGACCAACCTGTGCTCAACCAAGAATGCTAGAACAAAGATGATGTGAGCGGCATTGACTACAAAAAATGAGCTATGCCATAAAGATATGGCAAAGACTTGTTGAAGCTAAGCTAAAAAGAGGTGATAATTAGTGAGGAGCATTATGGCAGTACAGATGCAATGTTTGCTTTGAGAGTGAACTAAAAAGAAGGTCAGAAGCCAGGGGAATTAGAAGTACTGTGCTGAAGCATCACAATTGTTTTTAAGTCTGATGACTGTGGAAGCCAGGTGATCTGGTGCAGCGCTCCATCACTCTCCTTCTTGTTCAAAAAGCTCTTACACAGCCTGGAGGTATGTGTTGGGGTCACTGTCCTGAGTCGCTGCAGGATGCTGTGGTTCCCCCACACCATCACACGTCCTCCTCTTCCATGATTCACAGTGGGGAACCATGAATGTAGAAACCATCTGTTCACTTTTTTTGCATCACACTGCCAGTGGAACCAAAAGATCTCAAATGTGGACTCATCAGACCAAAGCACAGATTCCCACTGGTCTGAAGCCCATTTCTTGTGTTTCTTGGCCCAAACAAATCTCTTCTGCTTGTTTCTTTTCCATAGTAGCAGTTTCTTAGCAGTTTTCCAGACTGACTGACCTTCAGTTCTTAAAGTAATGATGGACTGTTGCTTCTCTTTACTTAGCTGACTGGTTCATGCCATAATATGAATTCTAGCAGTTGTCAAATAGGGCTGTCAGCTGTGTACCAATCTGACTTCTGCACAACACAACTGATGGAGCCAACCAAGCAGAGTTGCAGTCTTACACGCCTCTCTGCAGCTTCCCTCCTCCTGCTACCCCCCCAAAAACCCATCTCCATAGAGACTGTGTCTGCTTCCAAAAAGACAAAAAACAAACTAAAAACCAGCAACAAACAACTTAAACAATCACAAAGAAAGAACAATACAGTATCCACATCTGAACCAAAGAGTAAAACAGTGAAATGTGGATTATTAAATATTAGGTCTCTCTCCTCCAAGTCTCTGTTAGTACATGACTTAATAATTGATCAACAAATTGATTTACTCTGCCTTACAGAAACCTGGTTGCAGCAGGATGATTATGTTAGTTTAAATGAATCAACACCCCCGAGTCATTCTAACTACCAGAAATCTCGAAGCACAGGTCGAGGGGGCGGTGTGGCAGCAATTTTTCACACCAGTCTATTAATTAATGAAAGACCAAGACAGACTTTTAATTCATTTGAAAGCCTGATGCTTAACATTGTCCACCCCAGCTGTGAAACTCAGAAACCAGTCTTACTTGTTATCATCTATCGTCCACCTGGGCCTTACACAGAGTTTCTGTCTGATTTCTCAGACTTTATATCTAATTTAGTTCTGAGCTCAGATAAAATAATTATTGTGGGTGATTTTAACATCCATGTAGATGCTAAAAATGACAGCCTCAACATGGCATTTAATCTGTTGTTAGACTCAATTGGTTTCTCTCAAAATGTAAAAGAACCCACCCACCACTTTAATCACACTCTAGATCTTGTTTTAACATATGGCATAGAAACTGAACATTTAACAGTGTTTCCTGAAAACCCTCTCCTGTCTGATCATTTCTTGATAACATTTACTTTTACAATAATTGATTACGCAGCAGTGGAGAGTGGACTTTATCAAAGTAGATGTCTTTCTGAAAGCGCTGTAACTAAGTTTAAGAATATAATCCAGCCACTGTTATCATCGTCAATGCCCTGTACCAACACAGAGCAGAGCAGCTATCTGAACGCTACCCCAACAGAGGTCGATTATCTTGTTAATAATTTCACCTCCTCACTACGTACGACTCTGGATACTGTAGCTCCAGTGAAAACTAAGGTCTCTAATCAGAAGTACCTGACTCCGTGGTATAATTCTCAAACACGTACCCTAAAGCAGATGACTCGTAATCTGGAGAGGAAATGGCGTGTCACAAATTTAGAGGATCATCATTTAGCCTGGAAAAATAGTTTGTTGCTTTATAAGAAAGCCCTCCGCAAAGCCAGAACAGCTTACTACTCATCACTGATTGAAGAAAATAAGAACAACCCCAGGTTTCTCTTCAGCACTGTAGCCAGGCTGACAAAAAGTCAGAGCTCTTTTGAGCCAACCATCCCTTTAACGTTAACTAGTGATGACTTCATGAACTTCTTCACAAATAAAATTTTTATCATTAGAGAAAAAATTACCAATAATCATCCCACAGATGTAATATTATCTACAGCTACTCTTAGTTCCATTGATGTTAAGTTAGACTCTTTTTTTCCAATCGATCTTTCTGAGTTAACTTCAATAATTACTTCCTCCAAACCATCAACGTGTCTTTTAGACCCCATTCCTACAAAACTGCTCAAAGAAGTCCTGCCATTGATTAATTCTTCGATCTTATATATGATCAACCTATCTCTAATAATCGGCTATGTACCACAGGCCTTCAAGGTGGCTGCAGTTAAACCTTTACTCAAAAAGCCATCTCTAGACCCAGCAGTCTTAGCTAATTATAGGCCAATCTCCAACCTTCCTTTCATATCAAAAATCCTTGAAAGAGTAGTTGTCAAACAGCTAACAGATCATCTGCAGAGGAATGGTTTATTTGAAGAGTTTCAGTCAGGTTTCAGAGTTCATCACAGCACAGAAACAGCTTTATTGAAGGTTACAAATGATCTTCTTATGGCCTCTGACAGTGGACTCATCTCTGTGCTTGTCCTTCTTGACCTTAGTGCAGCATTCGATACTGTTGACCATAATATTCTATTAGAGCGATTAGAACATGCTGTAGGTATTACAGGTATTGCACTGCAGTGGTTTGTATCATATCTATCTAATAGACTCCAATTTGTGCATGTAAATGGAGAGTCCTCTTCACACACTGAGGTTAATTATGGAGTTCCACAGGGTTCGGTGCTAGGACCAATTCTGTTTACATTATACATGCTTCCCCTAGGCAGCATCATTAGAAGACATAGCATACATTTTCACTGCTATGCAGATGACACCCAGCTCTATCTGTCCATGAAGCCAGATAACACACACCAATTAGTTAAACTGCAGGAATGTCTTAAAGACATAAAGACTTGGATGGCCACTAACTTTCTGCTTCTTAACTCAGATAAAACTGAGGTCATTGTACTCGGCGCTGAAAAGCTTAGAAATATGGTATCTAACCAGATTCTTACTCTGGATGGCATTACCTTGGCCTCCAGTAACACTGTGAGGAACCTTGGAGTCATTTTTGACCAGGATATGTCCTTCAACGCACATATTAAACAAATATGTAAGACTGCGTTCTTCCATTTGCGCAACATCTCTAAAATTAGAAATATCCTGTCTCAGAGTGACGCTGAAAAACTAGTTCATGCATTTATTACTTCCAGGCTAGACTACTGCAATTCATTATTATCAGGATGTCCAAAAAACTCACTGAAAAGCCTTCAGTTAATCCAAAATGCTGCAGCAAGAGTACTGACAGGGACTAGAAAGAGAGAGCATATTTCTCCTGTTTTGGCTTCCCTTCATTGGCTTCCTGTTAAATCCAGAATTGAATTCAAAATCCTGCTCCTCACATACAAGGTCTTAAATAATCAGGCCCCATCTTATCTTAATGACCTTGTAGTACCATATCACCCTATTAGAGCACTTCGCTCTCGCTCTGCAGGCCTACTTGTTGTTCCTAGAGTATTTAAAAGTAGAATGGGAGGGAGAGCCTTCAGTTTTCAGGCCCCTCTTCTGTGGAACCAGCTTCCAGTTTGGATTCAGGAGACAGACACTATCTCTACTTTTAAGATTAGGCTTAAAACCTTCCTTTTTGCTAAAGCATATAGTTAGGGCTGGACCAGGTGACCCTGAATCCTCCCTTAGTTATGCTGCAATAGATGTAGGCTGCCGGGGGATTCCCATGATGCATTGAGTTTTTCCTTTCCAGTCACCTTTCTCACTCACTATGTATTAACAGACCTCTCTGTATTGAATCGTATCTGTTATTAATCTCTGTCTCTCTTCCACAGCATGTCTTTATCCTGTCTTCCTTCTCTCACCCCAACCGGTCGCAGCAGATGGCCGCCCCTCCCTGAGCCTGGTTCTGCCGGAGGTTTCTTCCTGTTAAAAGGGAGTTTTTCCTTCCCACTGTCGCCAAAGTGCTTGCTCATAGGGGGTCATATGATTGTTGGGCTTTTCTCTGTATCTATGAAGCGCCTTGAGGCGACATTTGTTGTGATTTGGCGCTATATAAATAAAATTGAATTGAATTGAATTGAACCCCAATAAGAAGGCAGGAAATTCCACAAATGAACCCTGACAAGACACACCTGGTGAATTAAAAACCATTTCAGGTGACTACATCATGGAGCTCATTGAAAGAAGAGAAGGGTGTGCAGCTCTGTCAACAAAGCAAAGGGTGGATACTTTGAGGAATCTAACATATCATATTTAGAGCTATTTATCCTTTTTTGTTTGCTACATAATTCCATATATCTTGCTTCATATATTTGATGCCTTCAGTTTGTATCTACAATGTAGAAAGTAGTAAAAATAAAGAAGAAAAATTCATTGAGAATGTGTGTCCAAACTTTTGGCTAGTAGTGTAGCTTTGTCTATTCATGAAGCCAGATGAGACACATCGATTAAACTGCAGGAATGTCTTAAAGACATAAAGACCTGGATGATACAATACCCTAGGAATATGTGATTCCTAAGGTCTTTCAAAGCAGAATGGGAGGCAGAGCCTTGAGCTTTCAGGCCCCCTTTTTATGTAATCAGCTCCCAATTTGGATTCAGACACCCTCTCTACTTTCAAGACTAGGCTTAAAACTTTCCTTTGGTTACAGTTCAGTCTGGATCAGGTGAGTGTGAATTCTCCCTTAGTTACACTGCAGTAAGAGTGGTTCTTCTTTACTCACCTCTTTTTACTCCCCATGTCTTCATACATCACTCTGCATTTAATGATTAATTAATCTCTGGCTCTCTTTTACAGTGCTTTTTCTTTCTTTTATTTGTCCTGTCCATCTCCCTTCACTCCCAACTGGTCGTGGCAGATGACTGCCCCTTCCTGAGCCTGGTTCTGCTGGAGGTTTCTCACTGTTTAAACAGATTTTTCCTTTCATACTGTTGCTAAAGTGCTTTTTCATAGGAGTTAGTCTGACTGTTTGTGCTTTCTCTGTACTATTCTAGGATCTTTACAAGATAAAGTGGCTTGAAGTGACTGTTGTGGTTTGGCGCTACATAAATAAAATTTAATTGAAGAAGACATTTGGTGATTCTTCTGGCTTCATCAGTAGGTGACCTCACCTGGAGCAGTTTGCAGCAGTAGTAATGAGAATTATCACTTATAAGTCTGAGGCAATGACTCTCTGCTGTAAAAAGTTAGAATGCCTACTCTGCACATCTATGGGCAATTTAGAGTCGCCAATTAATCCACTAACTGCATGTTTTTGGGAGGAAGGCGGAGTACCTGGAGAGAACCCAGACAGATACAGGGAGAATGTTCAAACTCTGCACAGAGGGCCCAAAGGTGCTCCAATATGTTCTCATGTAGAGAAACATGACAGTATACATACAGTGGGGCAAAAAAGTATTTAGTCAGCCACCGATTGTGAAAGTTCCCCCACTTAAAATGATGACAGAGGTCAGTAATTTGCACCAGAGGTACACTTCAACTGTGAGAGACAGAATGTGAAAAAAAAATCCATGAATTCACATGGTAGGATTTGTAAAGAATTTATTCGTAAATCAGGGTGGAAAATAAGTATTTGGTCACCTCAAACAAGGAAAATCCCTGGCTCTCACAGACCTGTAACGTCTTCTGTAAGAAGCTTTTCTGTCCCCCACTCGTTACCTGTATGAATGGCACCTGTTTGACCTCATCATCTGTATAAAAGACACCTGTCCACAGCCTCAACCAGTCAGACTCCAAACTCCGCCATGGCCAAGACCAAAGAGCTTTCGAAGGACACCAGGAAAAGAATTGTAGACCTGCACCAGACTGGGAAGAGTGAATCTACAATAGGCAAGCAGCTTGGTGTGAAAAAATCAACTGTGGGAGCAATCATCAGAAAATGGAAGACATACAAGACCACTGATAATCTCCCTCGATCTGGGGCTCCACGAAAGATCTCATCCCGTGGGGTCAAAATGATCATGAGAACGGTGAGCAAAGATCCCAGAACCACACGGGGGGACCTGGTGAATGACCTGCAGAGAGCTGGGACCAAAGTAACAAAGGTCACCGTCAGTAACACACTACAACGGCAGGGAATCAAATCCCGCAGTGCCAGATGTGTTCCGCTGCTGAAGCCAGTGCATGTCCAGGCCCGTCTGAAGTTTGCCAGAGAGCACATGGATGATACAGCAGAGGATTGGGAGAATGTCATGTGGTCAGATGAAACCAAAGTAGAACTTTTTGGTATAAACTCAACTCGTCGTGTTTGGAGGAAGAAGAATACTGCGTTGCATCCCAAGAACACCATACCTACTGTGAAGCATGGGGGTGGAAACATCATGCTATGGGGCTGTTTTTCTGCCAAGGGGACAGGACGACTGATCCGTGTTAAGGACAGAATGAATGGGGCCAAGTATTGTGAGATTTTGAGCCAAAACCTCCTTCCATCAGTGAGAACTTTGAAGATGAAACGAGGCTGGGTCTTCCAACATGACAATGATCCAAAACACACCGCCCGGGCAACAAAGGAGTGGCTCCGTAAGAAGCATTTGAAAGTCCTGGAGTGGCCTAGCCAGTCTCCAGACCTCAACCCCATAGAAAATCTGTGGCGGGAGTTGAAAGTCCGTGTTGCTCGGCAACAGCCCCAAAACATCACTGCTCTTGAGAAGATCTGCATGGAGGAATGGGCCAAAATACCAGCTACTGTGTGTGCAAACCTGGTAAAGACCTATAGTAAACGTTTGACCTCTGTTATTGCCAACAAAGGTTATGTTACAAAGTATTGAGTTGTATTTTTGTTATTGACCAAATACTTATTTTCCACCCTGATTTACGAATAAATTCTTTACAAATCCTACCATGTGAATTCATGGATTTTTTTTTCACATTCTGTCTCTCACAGTTGAAGTGTACCTCTGGTGCAAATTACTGACCTCTGTCATCATTTTAAGTGGGGGAACTTGCACAATCGGTGGCTGACTAAATACTTTTTTGCCCCACTGTATGCATCTTAGATTATAATTCTGAGTCTAACAACCGAAAATAACAATATTTTCTAGTGATAATTATATGTGAAAAAATGTAAACATTTCTCCACGCGTATAGCGTTAGTGAGTGAGGTTGACAATTTCATGTGTTCACCATGAAATTGAAGAATCTGTTATGAATGTGTGACTGGGTGAATGACACTTGTAATAGAAAGTTATTTGAGTGCTCAAATTGAATAGAAAGGTCCTATATAAGTACCAGTCTCTCTACCATTCCAATGTGGCTGTGTAAACACGCAAGTACCCCTGACGTGAGTAGTTCCTGGACTACAAAGCACTACTTACGCATCTGGTGCAGGTCTTTCCACCTTCTGCTGACTGGACAGGCAGTGATGGTAACTATTGGACAGGAGTTTCCAGCCAAAGTGCTACAAAGAGTCTGCTGCTTGAAAAACACCTTGGTCGGATCCACTGATTTCTGCAGTATTTTCAAGTGAGCCTGACAAAAATAACAAATATATACTTAGGTCTATAATTATTTATAAAACAGATATATTTCTCTTGTAATTCTGCCTCTGTACACCACCAGAGCGGAGCTGAAGTCAAACAATCAAGATGTTTTTGAAATTCAGACTTTCAAATTTAATTCAAGGGGTTTAACAAGAGTATTACCTTAACTACTTAAGAATTACAGCTAATTTTGTACAGTGGGGGAAAATAATTATTGGATATTTGATTGGTGATATGTTTTGGTTCATGTCATGCTGAAAGACCCATCCACAACTCCTCTTCAGTGTTCTGGCTGAAGTAAAGGAGGTTCTCATCTACAATTTTATGATACATGACCTTGGACCCTTAGCAGAAAAACTATTCCAAAGCATAATATTTCCACCACCATGATTTTGTTCCCTCCAAACACAGCAGCTCAAGTTGGTCATATCCCGCATCAGTTTTGATGGCTCAGGGCATGTCATTCATATCATGCCTGGTGAAAGAACTGTATGAATTACTCTGTATTTAATGTTTCACTTTTGTTTCCTCCACAGATTGATGATCAGGTTGAGGGTTTGAATAGGAAATAAAATACAGTATTGCAAATTTCATTAGTGACATTAAAACCAGTTGGGACCAGTGGTTGGATCCTGTATTGGGTGCCCCGGGCCTTGACTTTGAACTACAGTTCAGGATTTTTGACCTACTTAAAGAAAACTAGGAGAAAGTGCCAAGTCCTAGTAAATATCCAATTCAGTATCTTATGGACTTGAGAGAAAAACTTCACACTTTCGGTAGGGTATGTGAAGATTTGCTGGTTTGATGGTTCCCAGCCAAAGTCAGGCTGTGGGAGTTATGTGCCAGTGGGGTGCGACTGCAGGAGGGAAAGGTGTGGTGCCAGCTAGTGAGGATTTATTGAATTACATTTTTCCCCAGAGGTTTAGAGAATAGAGCTAAAATAGTAATTCAGTTGAGGTAGGGAAGACCCAAATGCAGACAAAGTTTTTTAAAAAAGGTTTAAATATAAAAAAGCTGATTTACCATAGCCTGAATAACAAGATGACATAGGAGGGGATGCAAATGAGGGTGAAGAAGCGTGCACATAAAAACAGTGATTGCATGTCCGAACTGCTCATAGCTTTAAAAACTCAAAATTCATGTTTGTCGTCTG
Source organism: Neolamprologus multifasciatus (assembly GCF_963576455.1). Taxonomy (NCBI): domain Eukaryota; kingdom Metazoa; phylum Chordata; class Actinopteri; order Cichliformes; family Cichlidae; genus Neolamprologus; species Neolamprologus multifasciatus. The sequence goes on along the minus strand of NC_140445.1, from coordinate 42,159,088 downwards.
AGACAAAATAGTCTTTATAAACCAACTTCACATAGAACCTATAAAATTACATTTTCTGCTTCATATTGATCAGTTTTTCCAGAACAAGAGTGAGGTGCAGAACTGTAGTAACTACAGGGGATAAAGCTGTTGGGGGTGGGATTTGGTCAGGGATCTGGTCCGAGCCCCTTCTCGTTTTCAGTCATGATGGACAGGTTGACTTGTGAAACCAGGCAGGAGTGGACTCTGATGTTTGCAGATGACATGGGATCTATAAGGAGCATATGGAGAACCTGGAGAGGTGGAAGTATGTACTGGAGAGAGGACGAATGAAAGACATTAGAAGCCAGAAGACCGAATGCATGTGTGTGAATAAGAGGGAGCTGAGCTGAGGTAGTGAACGCCGAATTATTTAAATGAGGTCAACCATCCAAAGTACCGGACAGTACATGAGAGGTGAAGAAGGGAGTCAAGGCAGGGTGGAGTAAGTGGAAATGAGTATCAGAGGTAATTTGTGAAAGAAGCAGCAGCAAGAGAGAAAGGCAAGATTTACAAGAAGGTAATGAGACCTGCTATGATGTACAGAGAGGCAGAGCTGAAGATGTTAAGACTTTCATTGGGAATGACAAGAAATGATTACATCAGACGGACAGCTCAGGTGGAGACAAAGTTAGAGAGTAAAGGCTGAGATGATCAGGACATGTGCAGAGGAGAACTAGTAAATATATATACTGGATAAAAGGTGCTGAAAATGGAGCTGCCAGACTGAAAGATTCGTGGATGTAGTGAAGAATATGCAGAGGGTTGGTCTGACAGAGGAGGATACTATGATAGGATGAGATGGGAGCAGATGATCTGCTGTGGTGACCCCTAAAGGGAGCAGCTGAAAGAAGAGATTTTATATTGACTAGCCTGCTTGTGATATCTCAGATGGCAACGCATAATCTAAAATATAAAGAAAACAAAAAAGAACGATTTTTCTGGTAATAAAAGAGTTCTTAGTAACCATCTTATCTGTCTTTGTAATATAAAATATGGGGCTTATGGTCGCTGTTAAAATAACAGAGATGGATTCACATTTGAAATTATTTAACTGTGTCATCTGCGTGGCTTGATGCAGCTTTTCCCAACATGTGTATCTATATCTGTACACAGAGATTAGAGTAAGATACATACAGTCCAGATAACAATTATCAACAAATTCCACAAGAAAGGTGAGCTACTATTGAAAAGACTGGCAGCTTATCGGCCAAAGGTTGACTGGAGGGGGAAAGTGGGCTGCGAAAGGATGCACAAGCAACAGGGATGACTGCAGCCTTGAACTGTCTATTAACAAGCTTCCCGAGAAGCGGACTGAAGCTGGTGTCAGAGTATCAAGAGCCACCATGAACAGAAATGTTCTGGACAGGGACAGCAAATGTCACAATATCAAGAAACTCTTGAGCCAGAGAAAGAACTCGACTGTTGTCTTTTCAGATGAAAGTAAAACTTGCATTTCATTTAGAAATCAAGGTCCTAGAGTCTGGAGGAAGCACGGACAGACACAGGATCCAAAACATTTGAAGTCCAGTGTGAAGTTTCTGCAGTTTAAGGTGATATAAGGTGCCATGTCATCGGCTGGTTTTGGTGCTGCTTTGGTCCTCTGTTTTATCAAGTCATTGTAGGAGATCTTAAGGCACTACGAGAGTCCATCAGCTGACAGACTTTATAGATATTCAGGCTTTACTTTGAGTGATGTGAGTAATATGCTATAATCATCAAAATCAAACAATCAAACAAAAAAGGTGTTGAAGTATTTCTTTGTGTAATGACTATAACATGTCACTTTTATGATTTAATGTTCATGAACTTAATTAGATTCTTGATTTTTTTACACTATATATGTCACACTTTTACATATGCTAGTATATAGAAGTGTGAATTATACTGTATTATTTAACTGAGACTTGTATGATTTGAAACTCATCATAGTTTGTTTACATTTTTACACAACTTCACAACTCTATTTGTGATAGGGTTATAAACATTCTACAAAATATTAAGTTTAAACTCTGACCAAAGTAAATAAACGGGATTATTATATGAAATTTTAAAAAAAAAATACCATCAGAGCAGAGTATGTATAGGGATAATGGTAGGCCAGGTAGCAGACATCCTCACTGTGTTGGAAGGTGATGGTAAAGGTCAGGGTGTAAAAGGTAGTTCTCCTTCTGCCCTGTGCTGGACAAAAGTTGTTTCTGTTGGAGAAAATTGAGAAACAAAATGTTTTGTTATATGTAGACTATCTAAATCAGGGTAACTGATACAATATAGTCGAACAGTAGGTAATATTATAGCACACGTACAAAAATACAATGTTTTGGGAGGTTTTTTTCCCAGTCCACCAGATGGTGCTATTGACTGTTTTTCTAGTGAGGTCAGTGTGCCTGAAGCTGGTAAAACAGAGATGGAGGTATGAGAGAAATTCTTCTGTGTTTAAATAAAACATGTGGCCTTATTTTGGATTTTTAACATGACAAGATAAATGTGAGGAATGTATTTTGCACATACTGCTGCTTCCAAGTAAAACTGTACAATGGTGCAGCGATTGGGACTGCTCTGTCAAAGCAAAAATATCCTGGGTTTGAATCCAGTCTTGGGCCTTTCTGTGCAGAGATTGCATCTTTGCTCTGGGCACTCTGGCTTGCTCCCAAAGACATGCATGGTAGGTTAATTGCTGCTTCTAGATTGAGAGTGAATGGTTGTCTCTTTGGATGGATAGGCCTCTGGTAATTGCTACTGCTAACATCTGTTTTGAACAGCTGAAATCAGCTGTCAATTACAGTTAGTCTCAGTGGGGTTTTTTAATGAATGAACGTCTTCATTTGAAGTATCTATTGGAGAATCCCACACAGTTCTGTGCTTGACCTATGACTAATTTACACAAGTTTCAAACCCGTGTGTTTTTTGGCCCCTTATTAAATGTTTTTCGAGGTCTGACCTGCCTTCAGCAGCCTGCTAAAGCTACTCTCCAACACTTGGATTTCCAACATCTCTCTAATTAATGAAAAAAATGTTTTCATACCTGAAATAACAAATTTCCGTTCCAGTTCTGATCCAGTGTGGTCTACCTTCCAGGGCTTCTTTTACTGAGTACAGGACCGGCTGCATTCCTGCAGTACACACACAAAAGCAAATATGAAATATGTATGTATGGTGGTATATTGGAGCATCTATATCTTTATTATTTGTGTGTTCATCCCAAGATTATTGACTTTCTGCAGCATTAATCTCTTTTCTCCTTTGCATCAGTGTTAAGTTTTACTGTTATATATTTATGGCTTTTTACTTTTATCATCTGATGAGCACCCACTGGAGGAAGCAGCATATTTTATGTGGAAGGTGAACTCTTTTTACAGATGCATGCCTTTAGTATCTGATACAGTAAACCAATACAATCTTTTGTCAATTTCAAGTTATTTTAGAGAGTTGGGGGGGTTTTGTTTTATTTTTCCATATTGTGTAAGGGTACCAATAAATTAGTCCATGTCTGTAGGTGAGCACACACTGAACCTGATGCAGAAAGACTAGTGTAACAGACAAAGCTGATGACTACTGTAAAAACTCTGATTGGGGTTTTAGGTTTTATCAAGCCAGCTATCGCAAACAAAACAAGAAAAAAAAACAACAACAACAACAACAAAAACACAGCTTGAAAGCCTCTGTGGAGACAGACTAGTAAACAAAACCTGTTGTTTCATTCTGTTATTGCTGTGTATGGAATATTCTGATTAGTGTTTTTTATCTAATGGGCTCTTTCTAGTGTGACACAGTGGTCCAGCAGCTAGCACTGCCTGCTCACATCAAGAAGTTCCTGGGTTCAAATACACTGGTCAATGGGTGACTTTTAGTGTATAGTTTCATGATCTCCCCATGGGTTCTTTCTCAGTGCTCCAGCTTCCTGTTTAAGAACATACATACTGGGTAAAATGGTGTTACTTAATCAGTTGTGATTGTGAATGGCTCTCTCTCTAGCATGTTATTGTTTCAGCTTCATGGTTGCATAATCATGCAGTGTGGAAAGTTGCAGTCATGCTTAAATGCAAAGTTTTTTCTCGTCACACATGAAATGAAATGATGCCACAGAGTGCTTATTTTCTTCACAAACACCTGCGCGCCTATTTGGAGAGTAAATAAGTACCATGTGACATCACTGATTTATGTATAAAGCAATAATGACAATAGTGACAAATCAAGTTTATAAATGAGGGAACACACACACAAACCACCTCACCATAGTTGAACTGGCTGTTGCTCTTCTCACAGTTGATGACATTGAAACGGTATGGGACACCGGCTGCCATGTTACTAACTTCAAAGTAAAACCACTGTGTATGCTGAGAAGAGTTAACATCTGGATTCAATATGAGGTCATATTCATATCTAGAAGAGAAGAGAGGACACTGTTGTTTTGTACTGCATTTAAAATGAAATATGATTTATTTTCTCAGTAATTAGTAATAATGAAATATAAGCTTAGATCTCCTAAACTTGTGGTGATAGTGTGTGTGTGTGTGTGTGTGTGTGTGTGTGTGTGTGTGTGTGTGTGTGTGTGTGTGTGTGTGTCTCAACAACATACCTGCGGACCTGAACAGCCTTTCTCAGATTCCCAGATTCAAACTTGGAAAAAAACCTCAAAGAATCAGGCTGACACTGAAGACTGACAGACAGAGAAACAAAGAGAGACACAGACGGTCTTTAGGACACACACCACCCTATTCCAACATCAACACACACACACACCTATCTGTCTGTCTCTTGCTGTGATTTTTGCAAAAAAGCAAGCAAGAGGGTTAGGTTATTTAAAATTAATTTCTAGTATCAGCTGATGTTTGCTGGAGCCACAGCTGTAAAAGCTGCTGCTCATGATATCGGTTTGGAAACTTGAAGGTGATACAAATCATGCATATATACCAACAAGACAGTGTACATCACTGTCACAACAGCGTTTATTTTAGTTCAAAGGCTTTATGGTTTTTCCTATAATACCTGGTGTTGTAGTCTGATTTTTTTTTTTGTCAGTTCAGCTTTATATATTATGTTTAACCCGAGTGACCACCCGGTCAGCTGGTGGGTAACAGGCATCTCTGAAAACATTAGAGCACTTATGCAAATATGTGATGTCTTGATAAATCGAGCAAATATTTTAAGTTTACACAGCACCATTCTCGCATGAAAATATCTTAAAAGTTTATTTTGTGACCCAGAAAGAGTAATATTTCAAACTCTGCCACTCTGTGTTCCTCTGCCACTGCCTCGTTTGAGCTTTGGACGAAATGGATTCTGGGATATTGCATTTCGTCATTTCGAGCTGATTGGAGACCAGAACAGCCAATCAGATATTTTTGCATCCAAGTCTGTGATTGGCTGGTTTTGTGGCACAGATATAACGGTGTAGAGAAAGAGTTGAGCGCGCACAGGCAGAAATGTTGAGAGCGCGAGCGACACATTGCGAGCGAGTGCAAATGCAAAAACTGAGCGAGAGGGGCTGCTATTGTGTGTGTGTGTGTGTGTGTGTGGATAATAGCAAACACTGAAATAAATTTTCTGCACGCAGCAATGAATTTTGTTCACTCAAATTCAGCTTTTCTTCGCTCAAAATAAATTTCTCCTCAAAATGCAACACTTGCACCTGCAAACTTTTTTTACATGCGCTCAGAATAGCGGCACAAAAGTGGTATAAAGTCCACATTTTTTCCGTCAATGGTTCCGTCTGTCCTGCTCACATCTCCAATGGTTGTGTATGTTGTCATTGACGTGGCTTCACTCCACATCAGCCACGTCGCTTTGCTAGCTAAAACACCAGTGTCGGCACATAAGGACGCTGTCATAGCCTGTCAACGACGTTGATTAGCTGCGTATATACGAATGTGAATCGCATCATTGGCTGGACTGTGGGATAAGGTGGCATCATCAGTGTTGGGGAGCAACGGAATACATGTACCGCCGTTACGTATTTAAAATACAAAATATGAGTAACTGTATTCCGTTACAGTTACAGTTTAAAAAGGTGGTATTTAGAATACAGTTACTTTGTTGAAATGAATGGATTACATGGCGGTACTTCCCTGTTTCATATTGTCGCGGGTCAGGACTGTTTGGGTTTTGTTTGTTCTGTTGTTCCAGGCGGCAGCGTTACGGTTACCATGGTTACAGGGTGATGCTCTCTCTGCGACTGTGTGTTTCCTGGGTGAGAGAGCGCCTTTTTGTTGTTGTTGCTGTTGTGCTAAGCTAATAGGCAGAATGCATAGCCCTAAAGAATTTAGCCTCATGGGTAGTGTAGTCCGTGCTGCAGGGACTGCCATACCCGTTATGTGTCTGTGAGCGCGAGAAAAGTACGAGTTGACATCGAGCAGAAACGGGAGCTGGAAGCATGTAAATATAATAATAACCACTACAGCCAAGAAGAGTGCCTGACGAGCCCAGTTGTAAGTAAGCTATTAAGACTCGACTGTACACCGTGTTCGTGTTTTCCTCCGAAACAATAAGTTCCATTGGAGCAGCCTTTCAACGCCTCTCTCTGTCTCTCGCTAGCAAACTTGACCCAGACAATAAAGTAAAGCTAGTTTTCAGCTACGAGCCCGACACAGAACCCGACGTTTTAGCCAGAGGTCCCTTTACTATGATTAGGAGCCGTAATAGTAATAAATCACACAGCAATAGTACATTCATGTAGTTGTAAAAAGCATGATAATATATTAAGTAATCCAAAGTATTCAGAATACGTTACTCTCATTGAGTAACGTAACGGAATAAAATGTATTCTGTAATCTGTAGTGGAATACATTTTAAAAATAACCTTCCCAACACTGGGCATCGTTCTAATCCTATACAGGAGCAGCCAGTCACTTACTGACTAACACTGCCAAACAGAATTGTTAAAGTACTCATTTTAATTTCAATTCAGGTTAGATTTTTTTTGTGCGCAACGCAGATTGTCTGTGCGCAGAGACCGTGCCAGCAGTGCGCAATTGTGCATGCGCGCAGCTTAGTGGGAACATCGGGTGCAACCCCTCCAAAAAAATTAAATTAAGTTAAAATGAATGGTTGCCTTTTCTAGACCCGCAACAGACTGGTAAGCTGTCCAAGCTTGTACCCCGCCTTCCTCCTTCCCCTGACCCTGAATTGAATAAGCAGAAGAAAATGGCTTGATGCATAGATAAAAATAAAGTTTCTTTTAGTCTTTCCCAAGACAAATTGTACTAGATTCAAACATCACTCACACTCTCTTATGAGTGATGAAGGAATTCTTTTGGAACAAAAGCAACAAATACTATAAAACAACACATAAAACTGTATTACTGTCAAATTTAACATTTACATGTATCAAAAATAGAAGTATTTATTTTCCTGAAAAATGCTCCCCATCAGCATTACATTGATCAGTATTACTGCCGAGGATGTTTATGGTTCAAAAAAACCTTCATATTCAATAAAATCATAGGTTTTGCAGAGGCTGTGCTGCGAGAACCACAACAGCTTTTAATCAGCTCAGAAACACAAGTCTACATGTTGGTTTAAGGTTTTAATCTTTCAAGCTCAAATCGTCAAATCCAAGTCCGTCCCGGGAAAACAACCAATTAAAGAAAGAATGGAGATGGGGAGCAGGGGGTGAGGGGAGCGTAACTTACTTGCTATCTTCGAGGTCAAAGACAACATGGTTAATGATGTCATCAGTTTTCAGAAAACGCTGAATATCTTCAAACACTTTCTGTCTGATAAACACACAAGCATAGTCAAGCGTCAAATATTTGAATCACAGTCCTTGAAATATGTTTAAAACATCTATCCTTTATATTTACAGCAGCAGTAAATATCTGAGTCATTATTAAATACTTATTGCTTAAATACTTATATACCTCCTGCTGTGATCGCTATACTTCCTCTATAGGCTGTAACATCAGTCAGTCATCTGTTCTTTTCTGCTCTGAAAAGTTTTTGGTCATTTTATTCAGTCTGTTAGTGTCACCAGCTGTGATGGTATAATGGATAAAGCTGCTCAAATATAAAAGCAATCCAGGAGGTTTAAAAATTTCCCCTGCTGCCACCTCTTGCTGTGATTGGACATAGGTGTTTCATATCATTACACCAGGTTTCATTATATTACATGCTAATAGTTTGCTATTGTCCAGTACTAAAACCCTGTCATCGCCTCTGTTGCTTTTCTGGAATAACGGATTTAGCTCTGAGCAGTAGGCCTACGATTAGTGCAATGTGAAGAAAAACCACTAGCAGACTTGTAAAACTTGACTTTAGAAATATTGCAAAATAAAAGGTATCAATTTTACCTTCAAACAAATGACAATAAGCAAGAAAAGTCAACATCATCAGGTGATAAAGACATGAAAAATAATAAATATAATAATAATAAAAAGAGAAGTAATAAAAGAAATATTAATAAGTTTAGCTGTCATGTTGGCCCCTTAAACTGATATCAAAACGATATTGACCAGGTTCCCATCTTTCAACATGAGTACCTGTTAGAATATACCATATTAGGAATACAGTTAGTGGTAAACATGTAGCCATCTGGAGTGAACGCTCTCCATTCTTTTCACTATAAAAATGCTTAGAGGTCTAACTTTCTACGTACCTGTTACATGAACTACATTATTATTGCATGTATCTAATACCTCTGTATGTTGGGTTTGCGTGGGGCCATGGGTTGATGTCCTGGTGGTGGAAGATGACCCCAGAAATCAGGAAAGGCCAGGATGCTAAAATCTGGAATGGATTTGGTTTTGGAAGCTACTGCACAATATAGCTTGGGATCATGGTGGGGAATACCGGCTCCGTGCCGCTCCAGTAACCTGTCTATTATTGTATGATGATAAAATTCTTCTGTTCCATCTTCTTCATTATCTTGCTCATCTTCTCTCTGACATGGGGAGGCTTCTCCCCTAGGATTAAAAAGGAATGAGGTCAGAATCCTAAAATGAGATTTCAAAAGCAACAGCAAAGTCAGAAAGATTTAAATTCTGCCAGTGATGCACACGGAGGTAGTCGCCGAACACCAGAAACCAAACAAAACAAAACCAAATAAAAGTTAGGCTGACGGGACTAGGGTGATAGTACTGCTGGAAGAAGAATAACAATGTAGCCCATGAGGTAGAGCAGGTCCTCTACTAATTGGAAGGTTGGTCCCTGTCTGCTCCAATCTACACCCCAAATATCCTTGCGCAAGATACTAACCCCAAGCTGCTCAAGTTGCAATTCCATTAGAGTATGTGAATGTTAAATAGAAAGCACTTCTGTAGACAAAATGAAGGTGTGAATGGATGAATTAGGCAAGTTGGATTTCTGCATCATGTCAATAAATGCCACAGTTCTGGCCTTGAATCTGCCTCATGCCTCTTGTCAGTTTAACAAGCAGTAGAGTTTTTGACAGTTTGCTTTGCATTGTCAGGATAATTTACATTTCAGTTAAAACAGCTTGACAGAAGCTTAGTCCATGCAGTACATGCAGTTAGCATGAAGACTTTGAGCTTACATTGCCCCTCTAACCATGGTCCTGAACCCAGGGCTTGTGCCCAGGATGCTGCTGTGACTGTGGAAATCACACGCTTCTAAATGGGCAGCAAGAGTGAGAAAGGGAAAATAATGAGTTTTTAAATTCCTACCAAACAAATGAAGGAGCTAATGCAGTGATGTAAAAGAATTTTTGTGAAATTAACTTGTAATTCTTAGAAGAGGTCCCGAGTATTGTTTACTTGGCAGAGCAAATAAAAATCAGTGGAATTAATGAGAATGAAAAGAAATGTGCAATATTTCTTGCAAAAGAAACAAAATAGATTCACGATTGAGTGAAAAAGACAATAATGTGTTATTTTTGCAGATATTTGACCAGTAATTAGTTGCTGGCAGAATTGTAAACTTATAATTTATTAGATTAAGGCATGGTCAGTAATCAACAGTAATCAGGTTACTAACTCAGTTCACTAGCTGTGAGGTACTCAAGCAGACGTTTTTCTTTAGTTTTAGAGTTGGCTCAGTATTTCATGAATGTCAGCTTTTAAACTTTTAATTAAAGTGAATCATTTAATCATCAAAAACTGATTTTAAAAATCTGTCAACAACTAACAATAATAAAGAATTAATTTTATAATAGTATTGTGTCATATATATTATCGACCAAATGAATGAATGGGCTGCTGTCAATGCTTGTAGGGCTGGTGCACAGCATGTTCCACTGTAGAAAATTGAATTCTGTGTAAATAAGCTGCTTTAATATTTCTGATGAGGTTGTTAAAACCTCATCAGAAGGTTTCTTTGCTGTGTTTTTTACTCTTTGACTGTACTTAACTGGTAACTTTGCATGTTTAGGTGCTATACATTTATATAACTTATCGTATGCTGTCCTTGGCCAGGACACTCTTGTAAAAGAGATTTTTAATCTCAAGTTTTTTCCTGGTTAAATAAAGGTTAACATTTTTAGCTGTTATAAAGCTGTGTTTAAAAACATTGTTATAAACATTCAAATATATTAATGATTTTGCTCTTAAAAGTAGATGGTAAAGAGTGCTACTCATTCTGCTTCTGTTTGTGAGAGGGATAAGCATAAGCTGGAAATATGCATCACTTTCTCTATAGGCTGATGTCATTATCCAGAGCTATCTTTTTGTAATTGATCATGGTTTTTCAGTTTAATTCAATTTTTTTTTACATAGCACAAAACCACAACAGAAATCTCAATGCAACTTTTCGTAAAGTAGAGACCCTACTTTTGGGCCAGTGTTGCATTTAGATCAGTGGTTCTTAACCTGGGTTAGATCGAACCCTAGGGGTTCGGTGAGTCGGTCTCAGGGGTTTGGGCAGAGCCTCCGCCGTGACATGCACGGCTCTTTTTGTGCACCAGTAAAAAAACATATCTATGTCTTGAATTTGAAAAAAATCACATTTTATTTTTCACTAAAGAGGGGTTCAGTGAATTCGCATATGAAACTGGTGGGGTTCGGTACCTCCAACAAGGTTAAGAACCACTGTTTTAGATGTTGTGTGTTTAAGCTGGCTCTGACCTGGCATGTCTCTACTGGATATTTCCATCTCTGAGTAAGAACCATCAGAGGTAGAGGAATCTCGACTCGCAGTAGTCTTTGTCCTGTCATTGTTAAGGAGCACTACCTCATCATCTGATGATGATGATGCTGTTGAACTATCCCCTGTCTCTGAACTCAGATCCAGCTCCTGAAAAACACAGATATAGTCACGTCTTACTCTGGCAAAACACCAACTGTACATTGCAAGACCTCACAAAAGATGCTTGATTTTTTCTGAAGAGGCTTTGTGTAAACATGTGGACAGTTGTGAGCTAACCCAGTCACACAAGCCATTTCTGACATCTGACCGAGTGGTAGCCTATGTACAAACATACCTTGGAGGCCACTTGGTCTTTTGAAACATGAGCGATGTTCAGTTATAGATTCAATGCTGCATCATTTATTTCCAAGGTGAGGTGAGTGTGGAACTAGCAAATACATAATAGAGAGCCTTTTGAACAAACTGTTACCTGGCTATGTGGCATTACAAAGTTTTGATTATATAGAAAATTACGTGGATGATGTGTGCAAAAGTGAAAAAAATTATGTTGAAATCGTGATTGCCAGCGTAATAAGTATGCCATGTTAAACAAGAGTCTACCTATTAGCCTCCTTCTTCCACACTGAGGGTGATGAGATGACATTTCTAGACATCACGTTGTTTGCTTCCGGTCCACATAGATCATACTATACATATATACAGGTAAACTGACTCTAAAACCTGAAAATACATGTAGTGGTTAAATATTACAGACAATATTGTTGTCACTCTACAAAATCATTGCGTGGTGACGTCACGGTGACATCAGCTGCCAGTAACAGCATTTATATTGTGCTTTTCTAGTCTAACTGGCCACTCAAAGTCTTTCAGACTACAAGCCACACATAACCACACAGTGCTTTATTTTATATAATTTAAGCACACTATCTACCTCACATCCATGAGCAGTCTTTGGACAGTGGGAGGAACACGAAGTGAGGAAATTCACACAGGCACAAGTGCAGGAAATGCCATATAGAAAGGCCGTGATATCTCAAAGACTTGAATCAGAACCCTTCTTGCTGTTAAGTGACAGTGCTAACCTCAGCGTCACTTTAATATTTTGTCTGATTTTGTTTTTCAATGCACAAAATGATAAAGGTTATCAGTTCATAAGTGATTTTACTGTTGGCTCCTTAGCGTATCATTACAAGATGGAAAAATCTTAATTAATCTTAATCTTAATCTTAACAACATATTCCACTTCAGGCGGTACAGTACAGTCATGACCAATACGAACACGTGTTTTGTTTGTCCTTTACTATATCATAGAAATGTCTGAAATTAACTACAAATTTAAATACAACTTGAAGCTGCCAAATGTCTGAAACACAATCTGTTCCACTACGAAACATTTTTGGCACGACTGTGGTGTAGAGGCCAGCCCTGTTGCCTCACAGCAAGAAGATTCTAGGTCTGAATCTGCCAGCTACCTGAAGCATTGCTGTGTGGAATTGGCATATTCTTACTGTGTGATCTCTCCAGTATGCCAGGTTCAAACCACAATCCAAAAGGCATGCATAGAAGGTTCATTGGTGACTTTAAATTGGTCTTAGGCAGGAATGATATTCTGCCTCTGTGTCTTGGCTGTAGGTGACCACTGATTGGAGTAACTTCGTTAGTGGCTGCTGTGAGCCACACTTGTTTTCCATCTTTCCCCATTTTGTCTTTTAGGTCAACAACTAGAAAAGACTCCAGGGGTGATTTCTCTAAATTCATTTTTAGTTCCTGGGGGGAGGTGTTACACCCCTCTGAAAGCACTACCTGCCTTTAAAGTGGCACTGCAAATTGACTGGGTTTAATTGCTAATTGCCTGTACTTGACAAAGGGTGGACCTTGTTATGCTCTCCTAATTGATTCCTTTTTGCTGTCATTTTTTAGCTTAAATAAAGTTGTGGCTTCAGTCTCCATTTTATGTTGTGGTTTATGAACCAGGTCATAACACAGCCCTGTAATGGACGGGTGATCTGTAGACAGCTGGCACACCATCCCTGAATTCCTGAATTGGACAAGTGGTTAAGAAAATATCAAAGCTTTTCCATCGATCTGTACCATTTTCTTACTTTCTACTTAATTACTTAGTAACATTTCAGTTTTATGGTTGTGTTTAGAGTTAATCTAGACAAAGGGTTTGGCTTCATACAGAAAAATGTCGGCAGTGTCTTGAGACAAAAAAAAATACAACACACTTATTACTTTTATTGAATTAAACATGAAACCAACATCTTTTTCCTTTAAAATAAAACTTAGTACAAAAGGAAGTTTGTCTTTGGTCATTTATTTCTTTGTAACAATGTTTCTTGGCAATGAATATTATACTGGTGGAAAGTCTGTTTATTTCACCTTAAATGGTGCTTGAGAAACTTGCTGAATCGTTGTTGCCAATGCCAAACAGCTTATTCTACTACTTTGTTTAGTGTTCTTTATTGAATCGGATGATTGAAGTCCAAAGAAACAACACACTTGGGGAAGTTAACAATTTATTCATTTAACAAACAAATGCACACACACACAAACACAAGACAGAGAGCGAGAGAGAGGTGCATACCTGGAAATCATGTGACAGCTCAGGACAAAAGCAGCTGTACTGTGTAAGCAGCTCTTTAGGTCTGTCAGGGTCAGGAGGAAGACGAAGTTTGTTCAGGTCAGTCTCCAAGTCATCATCCTGGACAAAGATGCACACAAATGCATAATGACTCATGAGTCTTCAATATATACTTACAGCAGCATATATCAAATAATTATTTTCATGCTAGTTGACCCCCAACAGCTCGCAGCTGATGGCTGACCCTCTGTGAGCCTGGTTCTGCTGGAGGTTTCTTCCTGTTCAAAGGGAGTTTTTCATTTCCACCGTCGCCAAGTGCTTGCTCATAGGGGGTTGTTGTCTTTGTTGTGGTTTTCTCTATTATTGTAAACGTAATGTTTGCTAACGACACTGTTACAAGCTTTATAGGTGTTGGTATTTTCAATATGGAGTTTTTACACTTAAATGAGGGAAATTCATACATGGGGAGAGAGCGAATCATACCAACTTTAGACATGGGGCTGGACGCAAGATGCTGGTGTGTTCTGGTCATAATTGTCAGTCTTGTTTACAGAATATTGATTGTTGAATTTAGCATTGATTTGGGAGGGCAGGAGTTTTATGTGGTTGGCTACTTAGGAGATTTGCAATTCTTGCAATGCAAAGGTTCAACTGGCTTATCTTGAAAATTGAAACTGCCTTATAAATACTCCTCATTCTTATACTATTACTACAATCATATGAAAATTACAAACAAAATAAAGCCTAGCACTTTATGTTGCTACACATAGAGAGATTAGCAACATAGACATTGTCACCCAGTATCACAATGACAGTCACACTGTTAGTCAGTTAAACTTTGAATGACACTTGTTATAGTCAAGTACGGTTTGTAAAGTTTGTAGTTGTTGTAGATATGATGAAAAACATCTGCTGTCCAGTGTGCTTTGCCAACCAGAAAAGTCTTATTCTGATTGGTTGAAAAGTATGTTGGTAGTTTGTTTCGTGATGGTACGAGATGTTTCTGTTAAGGGACTTTACCCGAATGGATTTAGTGGCAGAAACACACACGAGCACAAGATTGTAGTGATGCAGATTTATGTACACAGATGAGGGAATATTTACAAGGGAGGGGGCTATATACAGTGACAGATAAAAATGTGCACGGAGAGCAACGCTGACAGGATGAGACGGAGCCGGGGTATGCGGGCAAACCGATGACGCACCGGAATTACCTAAAAGCGAGGGACAAACAAAGTTACAGAGTACGTCGATCGCCGAGAGTTCAACTAAAAGTGGACGAGGAGAGTTGGAGAGCTTACTTGCAACACCGACATACAGATGTAACGGTGGTCACAGCCTGGTATGAAGTAATTCTCCGTCACGGATCCACAGAAGCCCACACACAGAAAACTAGGCAGGCGAACAGGCAGCGGGACAGACTAAAACAAAGGAGAAGCAGGCAAATGATGGATCCTAAAACATGCAGCTCAATCGCGTGGAATCAACAGATTCAGCTTGCACCAACACGTTACCACTTATGAAAACGACAATACTCCGACACCAGACGTCCGAGATTCAGCTCCATAAAAGCGCTCCCTAATGACGTCCGATGCGCCGCAGGTGTGCCGGAATGCCATCAAGCCCCGCCTCGCCCACCTGTGCCAAGAAAGAAAACAAAACCCAAAAACAACAAAAAACCTACCCACCACCTCCTAACAGTATCCCCCCCTCAAGGGACGCCTCCTGGCGGTCCTCCAGGCTTGTCAGGATACCTCCTGTAAAAATCCACAATAAGACCCGGGTCCACAATAAAAGCCCCAGGAATCCAGGAGCGCTCCTCCGGGCCATACCCCTCCCAGTCCACCAAAAACTGGAAACCACGACCACAACGGCGCACATCCAGCAGCCGCCGGACCGAATAGACAGGGCCGCCGTCCACAACTTGGGCAGGCGGAGGTGGTTCCAAGGGTGGACACAGTGGGCTGCGAGAGACAGGCTTGAGTTGGGAAACATGAAACGTGGGATGAACCTTCATGGAAGCCGGCAGTTGCAGCCTCACAGAAACAGGGTTGATGATGCGTTGGATGGTGAAAGGACCCAGGAAGCGAGGAGCAAGCTTCCTGGACGCGCACTTCAGAGGAACATTTGCAGAGGACAGCCAAACCTGTTGACCCACAGTGTATTGAGGCGCGGGCGTTCTCCTCCGATCAGCAGCACGGCGAGTCCGAGTTGCGGTCCGGAGCAGCGCTGCCTTAGTCTGGCGCCAGATCCTCCGACTGCGGCGTAAATGGTCCTGCACCGCCGGAACCGCAATCTCCGCCTCCTGAGAAGGAAACAGTGGCGGCTGATATCCAAGGCATATCTCAAACGGAGAAAAACCAGTAGCTGCCGAGGTGAGGGAATTATAAGCATATTCAATCCAGGCAAGATGATTACTCCAGGAAGTGGGGTCAGAGGAGGCCACACAGCGCAAGGCGGACTCCAGCTGCTGATTAGCCCTTTCAGTCTGTCCATTAGACTGCGGATGATAGCCCGAGGAAAGGCTCACCCCCACCCCCAAAGCAGTACAAAAAGCCTTCCACACTCGAGAAACCAACTGAGGCCCCCTGTCAGACACAATGTCCAAAGGAATCCCATGTAACCGAAAAACATGATCAACGAGCAAGCGAGCAGTTTCGAGGGCAGAAGGGAGCTTAGAGAGAGGAACAAAATGTGCTGCCTTGGAGAACCTGTCAACAATGGTGACAATAACTGAGTGATTAGCGGAACGCGGTAACCCAGTAACAAAGTCAACTGCAATATGCGACCAGGGCCGACCTGGGACAGGCAGGGGGTGCAGCAGCCCGGGAGGGGCCAGGTGACGGCTCTTATTGCGCGCACAAGTGTCGCAGGCCAACACATATTCGCGGGCGTCACTCTCCAAAGCGGGCCACCAAAAGGAGCGCCTCAACAGGGAAACCGTCCGACGCACGCCGGGGTGACAGGCGAAGCGAGAAGCGTGTACCCAGTGCAAAACGCGGGCACGCACGGCCGACGGAACAAACAGCCTACCAGGCAGGCCCGAACCGGGGTCCGGGTCCTGCCGCTGCGCACTGCGCACCAGGCTCTCAATCTCCCACGTCACGGCCCCCACCACGCAGGACGAGGGGATGATAGTGGCCACCCCCGTAGACTCAGATGCGGGAGAAAATTGACGGGACAAAGCATCAGGCTTAGCATTGCGGGAACCCGGTCGGAAAGAGATAGTAAAATGAAACCGGCTAAAAAATAGCTGCCACCTGGCCTGCCTGGAGTTGAGCCGCTTCGCACACCGAATGTAAGAGAGATTCTTATGGTCCGTCCAAATCACAAACGGCTGTTCCGCCCCCTCTAACCAGTGACGCCACTCTTCCAAAGCCAGCTTAACCGCCAGCAGCTCACGATTACCCACGTCATAGTTCCGCTCAGCTGGAGAAAACCGCCGCGAAAAAAACGCGCACGGATGGAGACGGCCATCGTCGGGCGAGCACTGCGACAACACGGCTCCCGCACCCGCATCAGAAGCATCCACCTCCACAACAAACTGTCTGGAACCATCGGGGTGAACGAGAATGGGCGCGGAGCAAAACAACTCCTTCAACCGAGTAAGCGCCTGCTCGGCCTCAGGCGACCAACTGAAAACTCGAGCCGGGGACGTCAGCCGGGTGAGCGGAAGAGTGATCTGACTGTAGTTCTTGATAAACCGGCGATAAAAATTAGCAAACCCCAGAAACCTCTGCAAGTGTTTGCGCGAGGAGGGAGTCGGCCAATCATCAATTGCCCTGATTTTACCAGGATCGGGCCTAACTTGCCCCTTAGCAAAGACATAGCCCAGGAACGACACAGAACTAGCATGAAACTCACACTTTTCCGCTTTCACAAAAAGTTTGTTTTCCAAAAGCCGCTGCAAAACGCTGCGCACCTGCTGAACATGGTCCTCAAAAGATCGTGAAAAAACAAGAATGTCATCAAGGTAAACGAACACACACTGATTCAAAAAGTCCCGTAGCACATCATTAATCAATGCTTGAAACACCGCTGGCGCGTTAGTCAGACCGAAAGGCATTACCAGATATTCATAATGTCCACGCGGTGTGTTAAAGGCCGTTTTCCACTCATCTCCCTGGCGTATGGGCACCAGATGGTACGCATTGCGAAGGTCCAGCTTCGTGAAAATGACCGCGTCCTGTACAGGTTCAAAAGCAGACGAGATCAGGGGAAGAGGGTATTTGTTCTTCACAGTTATATCATTAAGACCCCGAAAATCAATGCAGGGTCGAAGAGATCCATCTTTCTTGTCCACAAAGAAAAAACCCGCCGCCACCGGCGAGGATGACGGACGAATTAAGCCCGCCTCCAGTGACTCCGTGATATACCTCTCCATGGCCGCCTTCTCCGAACCAGAGAGGTTATACAGCCGGCTGGTGGGCAATGGAGCTCCAGGCAACAGTTCAATGCTACAATCATAAGGACGATGGGGGGGAAGCGAGAGCGCACAGCGTTTACTGAAAACTGCCCCCAGATCATGATACTGTTCAGGTACAGACGAAAGATCCAACTCCTCAGGTGCCAGCTTAGACGAGCAGACAGGCGAGGGTGGAAGAGCAGACTGTAGACAGTGAGACAAGCAGTGGCTACTCCAACTCTCAATGCGACGGGTGGACCAATTAATCTGAGGGTTATGACGCTCGAACCACGGGTAACCTAAAACGATGGGAGACTCGGGGGAGGAGAAAACAAAAAACCGAAGAAGCTCGCGATGATTACCGGAAAGAACCAATGAAACTGGTTCAGTCTCGTGAGTAACAGAGGGTAATAACTGTCCGGTGAGAGCCACAACGGAGATGGGAACCTGCAGGGGCCGCGTCTTAATACCGAGACGCCTCGTGAGACCGCCGTCAATAAGGTTCTGCTCAGCGCCAGAATCCAAAAGTGCATTAGTGGAGAAAGTACCAGACGCGTTGGTCACGACAGCAGGAAGCTGCATGCGGGGGACTCGGGAAAGAGAGGAAGTGCTACCCACCAGTACCCCCACAGCTACTGGCGGGCACCCCCTTTTGACCGCAACGGGCAGGTGGACACAAAATGGCCCGACTGGCCACGATACAAACACAACCGCCCCTCAAACCTCCTCCGACGCTCCTCCGGAGTAAGCCTCGTACGACCCAACTGCATAGGTTCCTCAGCAGCGTCCGCTGGAGGAGACCATGCGTGGGCCGGACCGGAAAGAGGGGGGCGGGAAACTGCGCGCACAGCAGCGTGCTCTCCCCACCCAGCACGGGACCGGCCTCCCCTTTCTCTCTCCCGCTCGCGAAGGCGATTGTCGATACGAATGGCCAGATTAACGAGAGCCTCAAAACTCTCCGGTTCATCACGAGTGGCGAGCTCATCTTTCATGCGATCGCTTAACCCGATAATGAAAGCCCCGCGTAACGCGTCATCACCCCACCCCGTCTCAGCGGCTTTAACCCGGAAATCAATAGAAAACTCCGCCACCGACTGGCTCCCTTGTCGGAGCCCGTGCAGCTGCCGTGCCGCCTCGTCAGAGCGCAGAGGGTGATGAAAAACAGCCTTAAAATCCCGAACGAACTGTACATACGTGACAGTCTCTAGGGGATGTAGAGCGAGATAAGATTCGGCCCAGTCCAAAGCACGATCACGAAGGGCACCGATAATATGGGAAATCTTAGAAGCATCATCAGAAAACGCTTGGGGAAACCGCTGAAAAAGCAGTGAAACCTGAATCAAAAAACCCCCACAGCGGCCCAATTCTCCCGTGAAAGGCACCAGAGCCGGGGGAGCGGGGTCACGAACAGAGCCCGAACTCTGCGGAACGGACGGTACAGGTGGGGGGGACGAAACAGTGGGTACGGTTGGAGGAACTAACCGAGCTAAAGTTTCTTGAATGGCTATCAAGGTCTCATTAACCCGACCAGCCCATTGCTCGGATTCCTTAAACTGCTGAGACAAGCTTGACAAAGACTCCTCGTGTTTCTGGAGTAATTCGCCGGAATCGGGACCTGCGCGTTCTGCCGAATCCATAAGAGTGGTCGGAGTATTCTGTTAAGGGACTTTACCCGAATGGATTTAGTGGCAGAAACACACACGAGCACAAGATTGTAGTGATGCAGATTTATGTACACAGATGAGGGAATATTTACAAGGGAAGGGGCTATATACAGTGACAGATAAAAATGTGCACGGAGAGCAACGCTGACAGGATGAGACGGAGCCGGGGTATGCGGGCGAACCGATGACGCACCGGAATTACCTAAAAGCGAGGGACAAACAAAGTTACAGAGTACGTCGATCGCCGAGAGTTCAACTAAAAGTGGACGAGGAGAGTTGGAGAGCTTACTTGCAACACCGACATACAGATGTAACGGTGGTCACAGCCTGGTATGAAGTAATTCTCCGTCACGGATCCACAGAAGCCCACACACAGAAAACTAGGCAGGCGAACAGGCAGCGGGACAGACTAAAACAAAGGAGAAGCAGGCAAATGATGGATCCTAAAACATGCAGCTCAATCGCGTGGAATCAACAGATTCAGCTTGCACCAACACGTTACCACTTATGAAAACGACAATACTCCGACACCAGACGTCCGAGATTCAGCTCCATAAAAGCGCTCCCTAATGACGTCCGATGCGCCGCAGGTGTGCCGGAATGCCATCAAGCCCCGCCTCGCCCACCTGTGCCAAGAAAGAAAACAAAACCCAAAAACAACAAAAAACCTACCCACCACCTCCTAACAGTTTCCATTGATCCTGGCATTTAAGTCACCTATACTCAGTGGCATAACAGACTACAAACAACACTGAAGAGTTCCAGGTTAAGTAGAATCTCACTCTCTGGCCTTTGCTGAGTCCTTGACTGCCGATGATATGAAGAGTGTAATGTTGCCAAGATTATGGAAGCAATGCAATGTTCTAGAAGAAAACAGATATATTGACATGTGATATGAATATGTTCAGCTCTTCTTGTGGAAGGATTTATGAACAGTTTAATCTGACATGATGAGCATATTGAATGTAGAGAGGCGTCTCTTTAGTCAAGGATCAGAACAAGTTGCTTGTGTGTTATAATGAAGTGATGAACCTCAATTTGAAATTTTAGGTGAAATCTTTATTAATGTGCACTGACAAAGTCAGGAGAGCGGTACAACAGTGAGTTGACAGCGAGTCTGGTTTGGTGCTGCATTTCAGCCAGTAGCGCTGGAGATCTTATCAAAATTGATGTAATTATGAACACAGAAAAATATGTTTAGATTTAGAAACAACAGTGCAATACCATCTGGAAAGTGCATGATTGGAAAACACTTCTTTTTTCTGCATGACAATGATCCCACAATGGAACAAAAGGCAGACAACATCCAGAGCTTTGGATGTCCTCCACAAAGCCTGGAGAACTATTCAAGAAGAGATTACAGAAAGCTACCTAAAAGACTTCAGAAGACATAAATTATTGACTCCAAGTTTAGTTTGTGTGTACAAACTCAGTTTTTGCCTTATATATTGAATTCCCATTTGCATTTTAACATGTTTCAATAAATTGTTGCTCCTATTTCTCATTGTCACAGCAAAATATAAAGAAATAATGTTGGCTCAACACTTTTGCACAATACTGTACACATTTTGTTAACCATGGTGCTTTGCTTACAAGCAGCCTACTGCAGTAGAGTCTGTGTATTTTGTTAATTTTTAAAATTGTTTTATCACTTACTTGAAAGGAACCAGTCCTGTAAACCAGGAAC
Source organism: Neolamprologus multifasciatus (assembly GCF_963576455.1). Classification (NCBI taxonomy): domain Eukaryota; kingdom Metazoa; phylum Chordata; class Actinopteri; order Cichliformes; family Cichlidae; genus Neolamprologus; species Neolamprologus multifasciatus. Next base: position 42,137,693 of record NC_140445.1, on the reverse strand, counting down.
TAGAGGCCCAGCCTCAATGCACAGTAACCACTGGACAACGGACACTGACTCATTATTCACCAACCTTGGAGGGGAGATTCAGCAAGGAAAGGTTTAACTTGAGATGGCAGTCTGCCCTGTGGGCAGTGACGTTTTTACAGCAGATCCCAAGTTAGTACTGAGGTATAGTACTGTGAATCATCCAAAGTTTCTCTGAAACTGCCAAAGCAGCACAATACTTGTATTGTAGGAGCAGCTCTGTACTCGCTGGGTACTGTTAAAAGCTTATGTCCTGTTGCAACATGACATGAAAAAGGAAAATAAAATGCCTACTGTTTTATTTACATGCAGAAACAAAGAGTGAAGCAATAGAAGAGTTATTTTTCTCAGGTAAAGATGAACTCTAAGCTTCATAAAACATTCACCCAGTCATAAAAATGCTTTTTACCTTCCATTCACACTCCAATGGATGCTTCAAGTCAGTATCTCAAGGTATCGCAAGGATACGTTGCTATTCAGACTAGAGGAACTGGGGATCAAATGACCAACCTCTACAACCAGTTCATAGATGACACACTCTTCCTCCTGAACCAGCCAGATAAAGTATTTCAAGTGCATGCCTTTGTACTGTGGAAGGTAGCTGCAGTACCCAGAAGGTATGCACAGTAGTGATGGGATTTCCGGCTCTTTTTAGAGATCCGGCTCTTTCAGTTCGGCTCACTAAAAAGAGCCGGCTCTTTCGGCTCCAAACCGGCTCTTCAGGTTGTTTTGTTGCTTTAATTAATTTATTATTAACAATAATATAAAATTATGCACAAAAGGAATTACTAACGTAAAAAAAAGTGGTTTTATTTATATATGTTTATATATAAATATATGCGGTGGCCCCTAGAGACAAAACACGTACAAACTCCAAAACACATTTCTAGCATGAACTGAACTTCCAAAGCAGAGCTACTAGATCACTTAAATTACACAATTGAAAGCATGTGTGTATTGTTTGTGTATTTATACACAGGCACTAATACAGTGGGGCAAAAAAGTATTTAGTCAGCCACCGATTGTGCAAGTTCCCCCACTTAAAATGATGACAGAGGTCAGTAATTTGCACCAGAGGTACACTTCAACTGTGAGAGACAGAATGTGAAAAAAAAAATCCATGAATTCACATGGTAGGATTTGTAAAGAATTTATTCGTAAATCAGGGTGGAAAATAAGTATTTGGTCACCTCAAACAAGGAAAATCCCTGGCTCTCACAGACCTGTAACGTCTTCTGTAAGAAGCTTTTCTGTCCCCCACTCGTTACCTGTATGAATGGCACCTGTTTGACCTCATCATCTGTATAAAAGACACCTGTCCACAGCCTCAACCAGTCAGACTCCAAACTCCGCCATGGCCAAGACCAAAGAGCTTTCGAAGGACACCAGGAAAAGAATTGTAGACCTGCACCAGACTGGGAAGAGTGAATCTACAATAGGCAAGCAGCTTGGTGTGAAAAAATCAACTGTGGGAGCAATCATCAGAAAATGGAAGACATACAAGACCACTGATAATCTCCCTCGATCTGGGGCTCCACGCAAGATCTCATCCCGTGGGGTCAAAATGATCATGAGAACGGTGAGCAAAGATCCCAGAACCACACGGGGGGACCTGGTGAATGACCTGCAGAGAGCTGGGACCAAAGTAACAAAGGTCACCATCAGTAACACACTACAACGGCAGGGAATCAAATCCCGCAGTGCCAGACGTGTTCCGCTGCTGAAGCCAGTGCATGTCCAGGCCCGTCTGAAGTTTGCCAGAGAGCACATGGATGATACAGCAGAGGATTGGGAGAATGTCATGTGGTCAGATGAAACCAAAGTAGAACTTTTTGGTATAAACTCAACTCGTCGTGTTTGGAGGAAGAAGAATACTGAGTTGCATCCCAAGAACACCATACCTACTGTGAAGCATGGGGGTGGAAACATCATGCTATGGGGCTGTTTTTCTGCCAAGGGGACAGGACGACTGATCCGTGTTAAGGACAGAATGAATGGGGCCAAGTATCGTGAGATTTTGAGCCAAAACCTCCTTCCATCAGTGAGAACTTTGAAGATGAAACGAGGCTGGGTCTTCCAACATGACAATGATCCAAAACACACCGCCCGGGCAACAAAGGAGTGGCTCCTTAAGAAGCATTTGAAAGTCCTGGAGTGGCCTAGCCAGTCTCCAGACCTCAACCCCATAGAAAATCTGTGGCGGGAGTTGAAAGTCCGTGTTGCTCGGCGACAGCCCCAAAACATCACTGCTCTTGAGAAGATCTGCATGGAGGAACGGGCCAAAATACCAGCTACTGTGTGTGCAAACCTGGTAAAGACCTATAGTAAACGTTTGACCTCTGTTATTGCCAACAAAGGTTATGTTACAAAGTATTGAGTTGTATTTTTGTTATTGACCAAATACTTATTTTCCACCCTGATTTACGAATAAATTCTTTACAAATCCTACCATGTGAATTCATGGATTTTTTTTTCACATTCTGTCTCTCACAGTTGAAGTGTACCTCTGGTGCAAATTACTGACCTCTGTCATCATTTTAAGTGGGGGAACTTGCACAATCGGTGGCTGACTAAATACTTTTTTGCCCCACTGTATATATTCAAATAATTTTTAAAAAAGTTCATTTACCTGTTACTACCACACACCAAATCCGGTCGTTGGTACTTGCTGGCTTGTGTAGCCACTAGGTAACAAAAGCCCAACACTGCGCCCAGCATCCTGGAGCACTTCTGTTGTCTTTTGTACGTGTTTTGAGTTTTTACGTGCTTCTGAGTTTTTACGTGCTTCGGAGTTTGTACGTGTTTGTACGTAATTTGTATGTGTTTGTATGTGCTTTGTCTCTAGGGGCCACCGTAAATATACTTTTATTTATTCACTCCACATAAAATGTAATAAATAAATCATATAATACAAAAATCAACTATTCACGTTTCAAATTTTAACTATTTAAATTTTCAGCTTTTTCCTTTTACAAATTTAAAGTGAAACAACACAAAACACTGCAAACGACAACACAATTAAATATAAATTAAAATATGAAAACAAAAAGAAGATGCATATTCTCTGTCATATGGGCCCGCATGAATAAACTTTCTGAATCCTTTATCATCTGCAAACGAAAATAGTTGTGGATGATTACTATACCTTTCTAATGTGACGTTGTTGTCCCTGGCTCTCTCTCTCTCTCTCTCCCTCCGGCTCTGTTCCTGTGCTACTGAGTGTAACTACCGCCCCTCCCCCCTCTGCCCAGCATAAAGCACAAGGCTCGCGTGCGGAGTGAAGCGGAAAAAAGTGCGAGAGAGAGGGTGAGAGAAAGAAAAAAAAAAACACGTGACGGCTCGCGATTAGGAGCCGGCTCGCGTAGTTCATGTCAAAGAACCGGCTCTAAGAGCCATTTCGTTCGCGAACGACCCATCACTAATGCACAGGCCAAAAACCAGATTTCAAACCATAAACTTTCTTGCAGTGAGGTGACAATCCTAAGCACTCCATCTGCATAGACTCACATAGTCTCTGTTGTTGGCCTCATGGTTTTCTTCAGCATCGCTCTCATCACTGCTCTCATCTACAACAGATATATACACAACAGAAAACCGATAAGTTAGAGTGACTGTTGACTCCAAAGTAAAATTACAATCATAATGGACATTTAATTTATATAGCACATTTCATTATACTTAAATTAGGTTTATACTTAAACAAATGCAAAGGACAAAAACTATGTTGAAATGTATTGACACTTTTGTTGATGAATAAAAATTAGATTAAAATGTTCTGGAGAGACAAGATCCAATCAGAACACATCAAGTTGTGTAAAGAGGTGGAGTGAGCTTGGAAGCGATCCAGTCAGAAGTAACAATTTGATCTGCCACCAACGAACAGGATGGGAGATGCTCCCATGACACCTGTTTTTCATGAAAATGTAACAAAATATCAACGTTTGAGAGGATGAGAAAAGCACATATATGGGCACGTTTCATTTCATCTCAAGGAAAATCAGATGGTTTGTTACTTATACAATCTATATTTTAGTCAACTGAATCAACTTCAGATTTAGTCTATTATGATCTTATGATATTTAGTCAACTAAAACTAAAAGAATTTAGATGCCAAAATTATGACTAAAGCCAAAATACATTTTAGTCTAAAGACTATGACATAGATTAAATCAGAATTTACTGTCAAAATTTACATTGCTGTACTGAACTGGAAGATAATGAAGGGACTTCAGTACTGGGGTAATACATTTAAATTTCCAAGTATGTGGACAGAACTCTGGCTGCTGCATTCGTGCTGCTTACAGTCGTCCAACAAATGGAGCGTTACAGTAGTCTAACCAGCCTGATATGACTGCGTGGGCCAAATTCTCAGAGTCAATTTTCTAACTTGAGATATTTTTGAAGTATAAAAAATTACTCTAGAAACATTACTGAGCAGAGCTGCAGTCTTACACGCCTCTCTGCAGCTTCTGTCTGCCTGTCTCCAAAACCCCATCCCCCTACAGCCTGCATCCGCTCCCAGACAAAAAACAAACAAACAAACAAAAAGCTGTGTATGTTTGTTTGTTTGGGCCTATCTCTGTACTTGTAATGTATAGAGATCAGCTGAGATAAAATAATTGTTGCGGGTGATTTTAACATCCATGGAGATATTAAACATGACAGCCTCAACACAGCATTCCATCTATAATTGGAGTCAATTGGCTAAAGAACCCACCCACCACACATACTCTATATTTTCTTCTGAAACATGGCACTGAAACTGATCATGTAACAGAATTCCCCAAAAACCCTCTTATGTCTCATCATTTCCTAATAACATTTAATTTTATTAAATGTTGGCCTTGAGGTCAAGGTCACCGGGATTCAGTCTTATTCATTTTCAGTAGATACACCTATGGTATAAATATCAAAGTGCTACGTTGCCTCATTCTCAAGTTATTAAATCTACAAACGTGGGTGTCCACGCTGCCCACTCACACAGTGGGGTGACGAAAATACCCCATTAACCCTTAATGGAATAAAAATGGCCAGTCTCAGACTACATAAGATTAACTAAAGATTGAATTAGTCTGTTTGGGGCTCCTGAAGTCTAAGCAGTTTTTGGAGGTCTATGAATCCTGGGACTTTACCTGGTGTCTCACTAATACCCGGGAAAGCAGGTGCACCAGGCAGGAGAAAGCTATATGCAGACTGATCTGATGTGACTGGTAGAGGAATTCTAGGAAGACACTTCCTCATCAGCTGCACGGATGGCTCCACCAAACACTCCAGATTTTTGCTTAATAAACATGTCTGCACAGAAACAAACAAGAAAATTGAAACAACATGAAAACTCCAGAAAAATTTGAGCTAACAGATTAGTTTAATGTTAATGAATGAGCTATATTGTACCAACAGAATGCCGAAACCTACCCTCCCAAACTCACATTTGTCTTTCATTCATTTTGTCTTTTGTATATTACAGTTTATCATTTTTATGTGATGCACTTTTTGTTTGGATTTTTTGGTTGATATTGTCCTTTATTTCTATTAAAATGAAACTACTGTAAAATTTGAGCTTACTCAATGTACAATGTAGGTGTCCTGTGTTAGGATCAGATATTGAGCCAATAAAAGTGTTGTGTTTATTGCCAATAAAGTTGTATCTCCCGATGCTAAACATCATCAATATTCACTTTGGCACCATGGACACACCCTTCAACAAAAACTTAGAAATCTTTGCAATTTAGCATGATAAATGCATTTAGATTAGGTTGATCAAATACAGCCGAGTCGAGTCGATTTAAGTAGGTACTAATGGAAAAAGGGCTATACTGGCACACAGGCAGTTGGTTTCTACCTCATCAAGTCAGATTAACTTCACCTAGAAACAATTTGAACTCACCTGTGCAGTTTGATATAGGAGTCTGATACCTCCCTGGGATAGAAAAGCCTGCCTGCCTGCACTGCTGTCAGTGGCCTTAAGGAGGCAGCACAGGAGTGCATGACGGATTGCTATGGCAACATCTTGGTTATCTTTGCTGTGCCAGTCCTCATAAAGCCACAAGAAGCCAGAGATGTATCCTTTAGATACCGCAGAACAAACATTTGCCTCTGTGAAGGAGAAACAGACAAAAAAAAAAGGCAGGAAAGAACATAAGTACATTAACATCTTGGATCATTTTTTCTTAATATATACTATATTACTTCAGTAATAACTGACTGGAAGCAGTGCAGATGGTGAACCAGAAATGCATCTATGTATTCCAGATAAACCAGAAAAGTGGGAATGCCCTTTGAATAGTCTGAACTATTTCTAATCTCATTAGTGTGTAACTTTGTTCACTTTTAGCAATCAAAACAAACCAACAAACAAGAAAATCCACTTTTCACGTAGTGCTGTGTTTTTTGCAGTTCTTACATTGTTTAACAAGATGACTGCATTCCTCAGAATTAGACATGTAGCCCCAAATGATTCAATATTAAGTAAAATATTTCATCTTACAATTTTAACTATTTCAAATATATATATTAAATGCTGCTGGTGTGAATGCTTCTATACTCTGTTAAATGCTGAAGCACTGAAATACTGTAATCATTAGCCTAAATATTTTGCCTGAACAATTTAGACTGAGAGGAAAACTGTTTGGATTCCGACTGACATAACCTTCCTTTCACCCTGTGACAGCTGGAATAAGCTACAGCACCCCTGAAGTGGATAAGCGGATAAAATTGGGTGGAAGCATGGACATTTTTCTTTATGTAAAATAAATCACACAAAAAAAACTGCAAGCCATCAGGATCTCTGGCAGGGCAGTGACTGTCTAAAAGGTCACTGCACAAGTTAGTTACAGCGACTTACACAGATGCAAACAATGACACTTGCTGAACTGAAGTATTGGTTGATTTCAGTCTCCACACTGTGGGTCCCAACCTGAACCCCAAATCTGACTACTGAACCTGCTTGAAAATCAGAAAAATAAACTTACACAAACTTTAAGCCTTTTAAAAATATTTATCTGTCAGTGTCATCACAAACCGCACACTTGTATATTTTTGGGTCAGTCATCTAGTAAGTGCATCATTCCCCAGTTTACAAGAAAATCCAGAATATTTAAGATGCCATTCAGAATGTCACTCTGTCCTTCTCTGCATCTTTCTGATGTACACATATCACATCTTGACAAACCAAATCCACACACACAGCAGATAAATAAGCATTGCTCCAAATGATATAAAATGAATCCATAAATTTTGTAAATTCAAATGTGTAATAATGAGAAATGACACAGGGAAAAGGTATTGAACACATGATGAAACAAAGGTGCAAAAAGGCATGAAAAGCCATGACACCAGCTGAAATCTATCAGTAATTAGAAAGCAATCCTGCCACCTATTACCAAGGTGTCGCACAACAGGGAATTGTGAATTTTGTGGACAAGAGGAAAGGTTTAAACATGTTAGAATGTGGGAAATGTAGACAGGAAAGGCAAATACTCAAATCTGAATTACAGAAAAATAGAGTTCAATTAAGGATAAAAGAAATATTACAAAGGAATACAAGTAGAGGAATACTCTTAAGATCTTTAAAACCTTATTGATTGCATTGGTTACAGAACAATTTCTGAACTACTGAAGGGTCCAGGGAGCACTGTTGGGGCCAAAATCCAGAAGTGGAAAGATCATTTCAACATAAACCGGCCACAGCCAGGTGTTCACCACAGGATGTCAGACAGAGGAGTGAAAAGAATTTTCAGAAAACTTGTCCAAGAGCTACAGCAAGACCTGGAATAAGCAGGTACAATCGTTTCAGAGGAAAAAAAAAAAAGTAATGCACTCAACCACCATGACCTGTATATACACTCACCATGCAAGACTCCACAGCTGAAGAAAAAGGATGCTGCGAACAACCGAACAACATTTAGACAAGCCTGTGAAATACTGGGAGAATATAGTCTGGTCAGATGAGACCAAAATTGAACTGTTTGGATGCCATAAAATGCACCATGTTTGTAGCTCAAAGGTCAAAAGGCATTGCACATCACCCCAAAAACACCATACCAACAGTGAAGTTTGGAGGTGGGAAAATCATGGGGTCATTTTTCAACATACAGCACTGGTTTGCTTCGCACAATTGAATAAAGGATGAAAGGAAAAATGTAGGGAGACATTCTTGATTAGAAATATGCTGCCATCTTCCAGGATGATTAAAATGAAACGAGTGTGAACGTTCCAGCAAGATAATGATCCCAAACACACAGCCAAGGAAACTCTCCATTGGTCTCAGGGAAAGGGGAAAGAAAGCTGCTAGAATGGCCCAGCCAATCATCTGACCTGAATCCAGTTGAAAATCTATGCAAAGGATTAAAGCTAAGAATTGGAGTTCATAGAAGGAGCCCACAGAACTTTCAGGATTGGAAGACTTGTTGTTTTGTGTGGAAAAATGTGCCAAAATCACATATGAGAAATGCTTGCTACGAGTTTATCTACACAAGAGATGTCTTGAAATTTTTGCATGAAATATTAAATAGATTTTAAATACTTTTTGTGTGTCATTTCTTTTGTGTGCTTCATTGTGTTTACACTACAGTGGATTTGAAAAAAAGATCAACATGCGATTGAACTGCACACTTCCAGGTTTAATTCTGTGATTTTTAACAGATATTCCATTAACTGCAAAAATTAAATATCTGGAATCGTTTACTGTTGAACTTGGAATTGGCAGGCTGGAATTTTCAATGTGAGTCAAAGAGACAAGAAATTGAAATAGAGTGAATTGCCAACAGACTAAACAGCTCACCAACATCATAATCCCTGAAAGATAACCAAGGTGAAAGCAACCTTCAGCTGCTCCTTTGCTTCTTAGGCAAATGTGAGTTTTTGGCCTAAAATGGCCTGAAAAATAAAGTAGATCATTACAAATCTTTCATTGCTTAAGAGAACGCCTTTCACATCATGTTGGAAAATCAAGAACAGTTTTCAGGAGACAGGTATATCACTGAAAAAGTCTTCAATCAAAAAATGCCGTCATGAATATAAATGAAGGGCATTTACGACAAGGATTGAACCAGTGGTTACACTCGAGAACAAAAAGCCCACATTAGACTAAGATTAATTGTGTTCATTGATGATGTGAATGTTGATAAGGATAGCATGTATTCTGAAATGTACAGGGCTATGCTCAAAAAAAGAGAATATTCTCCAATTGCCAGTTTAGTCACCTGAACCCAACAGAGCATACGTTTCAGTTACTGAATATAAAACTGAAGACAGAGGCCCACGAGCAAAGCATCTCAAGAGAGATTTGGTTTCCATGGCTTCTAGACTTTAGGTGGCCATTGACTGTAAAACAATACATATATTTAATAACATTTAAGTTTGTCAAATTGCTTTTGTGTCACATTACTGTTGCTGCTAAACCACTTATAAAATATAACGTAATTAATGTCTAAATTGTGGACATTTACTTTTTTTTGTTTCCCTTTTTTTGTCCATTTATCGATCCCGCAGATCGATAAAGGCTACACTAGAAACTGAAAGCTGCAGAAACTAAAAACCTCACTAGGGCTGAGAAACACTGGGGAAGGAAAACAGATGCCTTGACAAAGGGACACTGACAAAATATATGATATGCATAGGAGGGTAATTAGGGAAGTGGAAACACGTGGGGAAAAAACACTCAGCTAATCTGAATCTAAAGAATGAGACAAGGGAAGCCAATCTGAGCATAATGCACATGAGACGACAGACTATCAAAATAAAACACAAAGTAACAGAACACAGGAACACAGACTTGATATGGTAATGTCTGTCCATAATACTACTGTTAACTAGTATTATAGAAATCATTATTGAAATTTACTTTTCATTAGGTTGAGCTGGTTCAGCTGACATTGACCCCGTATACAGGGCATTTGTCCGTAAAAAACTCACTGGGTTGTGTGTGAAGGTTCTCAGTCATCCAGGTCATCGTAGTCTAAGGAGCTTGGAAAGAAAAGCGTCAAGACTTCTTTAAGTTTTCTTGAAGACACTTCACCTCTCATCTGAGAAACCTCTTCAGTTCTAAGTGCAATTGGTGGAGAGTCCCAGATTTTAAGCGCTATGGAAGTGTCAACAAGAGGGTCATGGACTCCCTATTCACCCTCTACCTAATCGCACAAGCCAAGGTGTGAAAACAGGTGTGGGTCACAGTCAGGCAAGGTTTCAGGTGGACCCATTGTGAAACCTTGCCCAATCCTATTATGTAATTTACTGAGGTCAAATGGCCCAGGATGTGAGTGGATGTTAGTTCATGCAAAGATTTTGTAAAACCCTTTCAATTAAAGCTGAAAGTCTGCACTTCAATCATGTTGATTTACATCTACTGTGGTGGTTTACAAAGACAAAACTTCAAAACATGTTTTTCTGTCCCAAACATTATCAAGGGCACTGTATATATCACTCCACTGTTTCATTTCTCTGATTAGGCGAAGGGTCTTTGATTGTGTAGAGCCATTATCATCTTTAGAAAAGCAAGTGCACACTTACTTTATTGTGCAAAGCAGATCCTAAACTGGCAAGCAAAAGCTTAACTCTAGTTTTAGGAGAATAATACTTGTTTCCAGTCTGAATTTCAGCAATCAGTGGGACTCACCAGCTGCAAAGCCTCCTACGCTTTTATCAGCCCCTGATGCATTGTCTCAGGGAGGTATTTAGCAAAGATCACCCTTCAGTGCTGTTATGACAATGCCATAGACCTGCAATCTGTTACTATTCTTCTGTCTAGTTTTTATCTTGACTCATTAGATAGAGAAATAACTCAATGACCTGGTTACAGGTATTGTCTGTCTTGGTTTCTGTTTTTATTCACAGATAATAAAACCTTACCTTCTGCAAAGCTTTAAGAGGGCCACATAACATTACCATCAAGAACAAATATGGCTCTACTCTGCTTTCCCACCGAACACTGGCTGGCACCTGACTGTTACTTTATCAGTACGTGGAGTACTTCCACTAAAGCTACATCCACATCAAACTCTCCACCAGATTGTTCTGTCAGCAACAGTAGTCAAATGATTTTAGTCGTAGAAGTGGCAGTCTTTAGCTTCTAGTGACTTATCCTGGCTGAAGTTAAATAAATGAATAAGTTTAATAAGATGTTTTGCCAGAACATTGTTCTAAATTTTCATTCGGATTTAAAAATTAAGGGAATAATACTGTTGATAACTGGATCTAAAGCAGGAGGTGCCATGCACATCACTGAGAAGGAATTTGGGCCCACTCTTCTTAATTCAGCCACAGTGGAGGGGTTTCAATCATAAATTGGAAGACTTGTTGTTGTCCAAAATTATTATTATTATTATTATTATTATTATTATTATTATTATTATTATTATTATTAATGTATTTATTTATTTATTTATTGAGTCATTTAGAGGTGGGCTAGATGGTGTGTTTTAGATTAATGTCTTGCTTCAGGACATGAACTGATGGACTGATGGATTAGAATTCATAGTTTATCAATTACAGAAAGTCATCCAGGTCCTGAAGCAGCAAAGCGGCTCCAGACCCTCACACTACCACAACCATGTTTCACTGTTGGTACGATATTCTTTTCATGAAATGCTGTGATAATTTAATGTCAATGTAACACAGTCAAATCTTTCAAAAAGTTCAGCTTTTATCTCATCAGTGAACAAGAAGTTGAGTAAATTGTATTGAATCTAATCTAAAAAATCTTACCGTCTTCCCTCTCTGTCAACTGCAGGTTGAATTTTTTATGGATGTCACCCAAGCCATGGGTCTGGTCTCACTGTAAAACATTTCAGTGTGTATCTTTTAAATAAAATGTGAAAAGCCATTTTTATTTACAAATTGTAAATCAATCAGCGAAATATCCACTTTTATGCTTTTTGTTATTTTAATTTTCTTCATATCAACAACCATTTGACTGTAATGGATTGAATTGACACCCCCACCTTCTCCCACAAACAGCAGATTATGGAGCTTCTCAATGGTTCATGAAAGTTTGCTAATAGTTTTGCCATAACTTACTTCGAAATGTAAGACATTTAACAAAACTCAGTTGTACATCATCATAAATTAAAGTGGGCATTAAAAGATTACATCATTAGATTTATTTAACATCAGTAACAGATAACCAGTTTTGGATTTTCTTACAGTAGTAATCTGAATTGTTAATAATTGGGTTAGGGTCAGGGTTCCTTCCTATTCTTTGTCCATTATCTTCAGACTGATCCTCACTTTGTGAATGTGACTGAGTGGATTGAACCACATACTCTGACTCCTGTTTCAGCAGTTCCTGTATAGTGTCATCAGTCATGTCAACAAGTGTTTAGCACAAATTTTAAGTTCAAAAAAGAGGGAGCCTTCATTTTATGCACAAGAGTGGAAAAATTGTGATGGCTAGTGTTCTTGCCATAAAGACCTTAAAAGTTGGCGAAGTGGCTGAGCAGACCAAAGAGGATAATGAACCGCTAGAGATATAATGTCATTCTGAAGAGTTTCTGTATCCATTGCAAAAGGCAGCAGAAGCTCTTGCTGTTCACTAGTGAGCAAGTTGTCTCATGCCATGTTATTTGTGATCTATTCTATATCCATGTCAATGTGATCGTGTAGAACAGTGGTTCTCCAACTGTGGTACCTGGGCTCCCTCTAGTGGTACGTGGGAAGTCTCTAATAAATTTTTTATGATTAAATAATATACCATTTTCTGCTTGAGGGATTTCTGAAAAATTAAAACGTACAGCTCTGTTATCACTTCCAACATAAATTGAGACAGGAAACTAAACAGCAGTGACGTTTGTAGGGTTACTGAAGTTGGGCTAGCTGGTATAAAACCATGTCCTGGGTGGTGGCTAGCTACACAGCTATGGTTAGCTTAATATAAGCACATTAGCACAGTGAAGCTGGAGCATGAACGCTAACTATTTTCCACTCGATAACAGTTGACGTGAGGGTTCCCGATGGTTAGGGACAAATGCAATCGCATGTCGGGAAGATGTAAACGGACCAAACTTCAGTCATGAGAACAACTGAGATAATTCATCACAATACGAGGTTAGTAATTAATATACTGCTGCATGGACTGGGCTGTAGTTACATTGTAAGGTTTTAAAAACTGGGCTTTAAAATAAACAGTGTTAATAAAAACTGTCAGAGGCCGACAGGGATCACTGCCTTTTTTAGGGTCTTGTTCAGATTAAATAGAACAAAATATAAAGCATTAAAACATGTTAAAAACACAACAGCCTTGATAAATGCAGAGTAGTTTGGACTCGGAAGCAGGATTCATACGTCATCACTTGGAGACTGGATAATCTACCTGCTGTGAATGTTTTAATGCAGTACAGCTGTTACTATTATCACTTGTCACATCCTGTTTATGACAGTTAAAATAAATAACATTCATATAAGAAATAAGATTGTCTCATGTAAACTGTATGTGGTGTTAAATAGGCCTCTACTACTGTACTTGTACTTGTTGGTCATAAGGGTGGTACTTCAAGATCCACATATTTTATGAGGTGGTACTCATTGTGAAAAGTTTGAGATAGTGATGTGCGGATCCATACTGAAATATTAATTCCTCCGATACCAGTCATTTACAGGCACGTGCAGAGGGGGGGGGGGCTAGAGGGGCTTGAGCACCCGCCCCTTTCCTGATGGGTGCCCAAAGTGCCCTTTTGTTGAGGCAACTTTAAAAAAAAAAAAAAAAAAGTATTTATTTTTTTTAATGTATGTGTGCGTGCGGAGTCCTGTCTGTGCCCCTCAACAATAATATTTAACTATTAATCACAGTTTTGCTAAATAAAAGGATCTGGCTTGCATCAGTCACATGATCACATTTAACCAATGATCGCCCTTGATGGCAGAACGCGCTGGTTACGAGCCGGGAACGAGCTCACAAAGAGCACGCGCATTTTTAGCGGTCCGGAGCTGTAGGAGAAACAAGTTAACTCAGAGAGACAGACTGATGCGACAAAACCAGTAAGTAGGTGTACAGCGTACACTGTAGTGTGTAGCACACAGGAGTATTAGCTTATTACGGACACATTGGTAAGTTGAAATAAACGAGCGTGCTGCGTGTGCAACAGCGCGACAAACATTACCTGTCCTTTTATTAACTGCACAAGTAGTGCTGGTCATAGCTGCTGGCTACCTGTGTAAGGCTGTCATGGGTCTGTAGCTCTGTCACCGTTTTAGGGAACATATTTAGTTTTAAAGTAAGTTTCCGGGCTTTTCCTGCCTTTCTGGAAGGATTATATTTCACTAAAAAACGGTCTAATATGCATGTCCACATAATTATGCATTATTATAATTATAATATATTAAAAACACACGCTGTATTTTAAAGAACATACATTAAGAAGCAGATTATATTAGATTTATATTTTAAATAAGACAAAATTTGGTTTTTACAGCAGTAAAATTATTGTATCTCTACAGTTTAAAAATATAATAAGCTTTGCCCTGCACAGAGTGGATCGTGAAACAAATGGAATCATCAGAAATACATTATTTCATATTTATTACTTCCCCCTCCTCATTGCTTTATTATTGTAGCTCTAGTAATAAATAATAATGTAAGGATTCTGGATCAGCACAGTGATGCCCATAGTATATACAGTATTCTGAAGAAGGTCTAAAATGTCACTGTGTGTGCGTGCATGTGTGTTTTATTTAGATGGATTTAAAAAAAATATTACTCATGATATAACATTGTCCAGACATGGCTGGTAAGGACATGAGGAGGAAACAGTAGGAGCTGTGTGAGGCTACTAAAGGCAGTGCTATAACATTTTTCTGTCATCATTAAGTGCAAGAGTTGCTAGGTGTGGATAATTAAATTATAGTTTATTGCAATAGCAAGTTGTGCCTTGTTCTCAGATAGACAGCAAGTGGAGAGTGATATATGAAATGATGGGATGGAAGGAAGAAGAGAAGCAAAGAGTGATTCACAGGCAGAGCCTAAATTATTTCTCACAGTTTTTTGTTGCCTTATGGTTCCAAGCGCTGTCACCAATCTTTGCATTTTGTTATTATCTCATGATACTTGTTTAATCAGCTACCATCTCTCCTATGGACTTTTTAATGTCTACAGTCTCAGATCAACACAGCCCTCCAGCACTATCCACAGCAACCCCTCTACAGCAACATTGTACCCTTCAGGTAAAACATCGGCTACGTTTGCTTTGCCTTGTTGCCCATATTAGATTCTTGATGAATGTGTGTTGTTGTTATTCAGCCTGGTTCAATGTGCCCCTTTTTAACTTTGAGCACCCGCCCCTTTAAACCTCTCTGCACGGCCCTGGTCATTTATGTTCTAGAATCGATTCTCATATTAAAATATCGATATTTTAGTAATTTAGGGTAAATTTGTAGTTTATCATTTACAGGAACAGAGTGGAAAGAAACTATATAATTCGGATTGTCTACGTTGGAAGGAACTACTTTCTCTTCCGCCTTCCATAGTCATGTGCGAAATATGGCTGTATAAATGTGTCGCAGCCCCTTGGCGTGCGCACTCACAACAATGGCTGAGCGTAAATGGAGTCATATGTGGACATATTTTACCTCCACAAACAGCCGAGACGTAGTTTGCGATACATGTGGCAAGACAGTGAGGTGTTGTGGCAACACTACTAACCTTCTCAAACACCTCAGAGTAAATCATATCACAGATTATGACGAGCGTATGTTGAAGCGAACTGAAGAGGAGTAGTGGACAGGGACAGGTGCTGCTAGGGGGAGACAGACATCTCTCGTCCAAATAGCGCACAACTTTAGTTTTTTTTTATTTCTATACGATGAATTCTGCATTATTAAGTGATAAGAATAAGTAATCTGATGTCCTGTAATCTGATGTCCTGTAATCATGATGACGCTATAATTTGAGATACAATAAAAGATACAATAAATAAAATACATTTTTGGACAAAGTATCGGTATCGGATCAGTATCGTCAATACCACCCTGAATTTTACTTGGTATCGGATTGGAAAGGAAATCAGTGGTATCGCACATCACTAGTTTGAGGACCACTGGTGTAGAAAATATGGAAAACCCAACAACTCCCCAAAAGTGTCTCTATCGCCCCCTGGTGTCTGGCTGTAGTATAGTTCAAAAACTCCACACCCTCGACGTTAGAAGATGGAACGGGGACAAAGTAAAAGTTCTCCTGAGATAAATTTTTCCAAAAGATGGTTTCAGCAATTATTATTAGTTGTTCTCATCATGTTGATTTGGGTTTAAGGGGTCTCCTTTATCATAAGTTTGATTTTAATTTGTTAAATTGATGTGCAACATCATTTTGATTGGCAGCTGCACTTACAGAGAAACTTGCATATATCGCTGTTTGGGTACTGAAGCTAGAATAGAGATGCTAAGCTGAGTTTCAGCATTTACTTTTCAAAACCACAAGTTTCTGTTTCAAACTGATGGTGTGAGGTGTTCTGCGGTAAACTGGACTAGAAGGACCTGATGCATCATCATTGGGTAAGTTAAATGTGTGTTTGGAAGCTAATTAATGTGCTTAACTAGCTAGTTAAGACAAGCAGTTCTCATCTCATCATTCTGTAAGAGTAACAGGCTGTACTCTTCTTCAGTTCCTGTACAGAGCTGATTATTAAATATGTGCAAACAGCATCATGTTTCCGTCTCTCTTCACATCTGCAAGGACAGTAGACAGTAACAGCATTTTTTTTTTCAGAAGTGTGGACTTCAACAACCACTCATTAATAGTGGCAGATTTAACACAGTATTAATGGAAGATCTGTTACTGATGACTTAAAATGTTCTTATAGTATTCTTCACTTTCAAACTAGCTGTAATATCAATTCCAGTTTCTAGCTGATATTTCAGTTTGTTAACCCAGCTCATGTCCACAAAATAAAAGAAACAGAATTAATGGCCAAAAAACCCCAAAGCCTAATAAATATGTTCTGAGTGAACATATTTGCTTAATATGTGCACTGAAGGACATATCCTGGTCAAAAAACAACTCAAGATTTCTAACAGTGTTACTGGAGTCCAATGCAATGCCACCTAGAGTAAGCATCTGGTTAGATACTGTATTTCTAAAATTTTTAGAGCTGAGTACAATAACTTCAATAACGACATTCCTGCAATTTAACTAATTGGTGTCAGGGTTCCTGGGTCAGTGACCCAGTGCTTTCCGTTTTGTTCATGTTCAGTTTATTTTGCCACTTCCTGTTTCATTTCCTGTTTGTTCCTGTGTCACCTCGTCTCGTGCCATTAGCCAGATTATGTTCAGCTGTGTACTCACCGGTCTCTCATTATCATCCTCATCAGTCTGTGTATTTAAGTCTTCTGTTTCCACTCGTGCTTTGTCGTGTCATTGATGATGTTTAGGTTATGTTGTTGTTTCCGCCAGCATTCGGTCAGCCAGCCAGCCAGTCAGTCCTCCTTCGTTCGTTCGTTCATTCAGTCAGTCGTCCAGCCAGCCATGTCCTTCCTCTGTTCTGTGTGTTCATTCCGTCATCAATAAATCACCCAGCTTCACCTACCTGCGAGTCCTGCGTTTGGGTTCCTTCTTCCTCGCCTCCACTCCACAACGCCTGACAGAATGACACGACCCGTGCCACGAAGACACGATTGGGACCCAGCGGACTCGGACCTCAACGAGCGGCAGGTGGCAGCGCTTTACCGTTGGGCAGAGTTGGTCAGGGGAAAACAGCGGCTCTTCGCGGAGCGAGAGCACGTCTTCGAGGGGACTCGCCTGGCTCTGGGTGGGCCTCGGAGACGCCGCGTTCCCCCACCTGCTGCCACACCTGCTGCCACACCTGCCTCGGAGCATTTGCCGCGGAGAGCGGACGTTTCGTGCCGCGTTTCGGCCGCTCCCTCTCTCGCCGCTCCGCTCCTCGTTCGCACACCCGCCGCCTCATTCGCCGGACCTCCACCTTCGCCACGGCACCGCGGCTACGCCTCCCACCTCGACTCAATGGAGGCTAACGCGCCAGGGGCTCAGCTGTTTACCCCGGCCGCTTCCTCTTCCCGAAGAAAGCGGCGCACACGCCGCCATAATATGGACTATTTTCAACCACTCCCGGTGGTGAGTTCCACTAACTGTTTTCCACATCCACTCTTGTTTCCCGGGTGGGGGTGACTGGTGTCCAGCCACCTCCCGTGCCTGTCCCAGCGCCCAGGCTGAGGGCAGCCTCAACCCAGCCTGACCTCCCTGGAGGCTTGGAAGAGCTAACCGGCCCACCTACTGCTTCACCTCTTCATCCACCTCCTGATCCAACCTTTCACGCCCTCGCACTGTCCCTGGTTAGGCTAGCTGAAGTGTCCCCTGCTCAGGCACCAGCCTTATTAGCCCAGGCCGCCATCTTATCCCCCTCGGTAACTCTGTCATTAGCTCAGCCATTAGCATCGCCAACCTCTGTTCATCCCTTAGCTTCCCCACTCCAGTCGGTTCACTCACCTGCTGTTCAGCTTCCACTCCAGTCAGTTCACTCACCTGCTGGTCAGCTTCCACTCCAGTCAGTTCACTCACCTGCTCTTCAGCCTTCACTCCAGTCCCCTGTAGTCCAGTCTCCTCCCGTCCTCCAGTCCCCTGTAGTCCAGTCTCCTCCCGTCCTCCAGTCCCCTGTAGTCCAGTCTCCTCCCGTCCTCCAGTCCCCTGTAGTCCAGTCTCCTCCCGTCCTCCAGTCCCCTGTAGTCCAGTCTCCTCCCGTCCTCCAGTCCCCTGTAGTCCAGTCTGTAGTCCAGTCAGTCCAGTCGCCTCCCATCCAGTCGATTCAGTCCCCGGACCTGCAGCCACAGCACCCAGAGCCAGCTGTGAGCCCTTCCGCTCTCCCGCCAGGGGCCTCCGCGCCCGCTGGCCCGGCCGCTCTCCCGCCAGGGGCCTCCGCGCCCGCTGGCCCGGCCGCTCTCCCGCCAGGGGCCTCCGCGCCCGCTGGCCCGGCCGCTCTCCCGCCAGGGGCCTCCGCGCCCGCTGGCCCGGCCGCTCTCCCGCCAGGGGCCTCCGCGCCCGCTGGCCCGGCCGCTCTCCCGCCAGGGGCCTCCGCGCCCGCTGGCCCTGCCGGTCTCCCGCCAGGGGCCTCCGCGCCCGCTGGCCCTGCCTGTCTCCAGCCAGGGGCCTCCGCGCCCGCTGGCCCTGCCTGTCTCCAGCCAGGGGCCTCCGCGCCCGCTGGCCCTGCCTGTCTCCAGCCAGGGGCCTCCGCGCCCGCTGGTTCTGTTCTGTTCCTGCCAGAGGCCCGTGCGCCCGCTGGTTCTGTTCTGCGCCCGCCAGAGGCCCGTGCGCCCGCTGGTTCTGTTCTGCGCCCGCCAGAGGCCCGTGCGCCCGCTGGTTCTGTTCTGCGCCTGCCAGGGGCCCCTGTGCCCGCTGGTCCCGAGACTGTTCTCGCTGGAGGGCCCGAGGAGCCCGTCCAGCCGCCTGTCTCGTCCGCTGGAGGGCCCGAGGAGCCCGTCCAGCCGCCTGTCTCGTCCGCTGGAGGGCCCGAGGAGCCCGTCCAGCCTCCTGTCCCGTCCGCTGGAGGGCCCGAGGAGCCCGTCCAGCCCCACGACTCGTCAGCTGGAGGTTCAGGAGAACCCAGCCAGCTTCCTGCCTCGTCAGCTGGAGGGCCCGAGGAGCCCGTCCAGTCCTCTGCCTCGTCAGCTGGAGGGCCCGAGGAGCCCGTCCAGTCTCCTGCCTCGTCAGCTGGAGGGCCCGAGGAGCCCGTCCAGCCGCCAGCTGCGGCCTCCGTGTCTTCACCCTCGCCAGCTGCGGCCTCCGTGTCTTCATCCTCGCCAGCTGCGGCCTCCGTGTCTTCACCCTCGCCAGCTGCGGCCTCCGTGTCTTCACCCTCGCCAGCTGCGGCCTCCGTGTCTTCACCCTCGCCAGCTGCGGCCTCCGTGTCTTCACCCTCGCCAGCTGCGGCCTCAGCTTCACCCACGCCGTCGCCTGGTCCAGCTCCGGCTTCATCATCGTCGCCTGGTCCAGCTCCGGCTTCATCATCGTCGCCTGGTCCAGCTCCGGCTTCATCATCGTCGCCTGGGCCAGCCTCAGACTCGGCTTCAGCTTCAGCGTCTGCTTCGCCTGGGCCAGCCTCAGACTCGGCTTCAGCTTCAGCGTCTGCTTCGCCTGGGCCAGCCTCAGACTCGGCTTCAGCTTCAGCGTCTGCTTCGCCTGGGCCAGCCTCAGACTCGGCTTCAGCTTCAGCGTCTGCTTCGCCTGGGCCAGCCTCAGACTCGGCTTCAGCTTCAGCGTCTGCTTCGCCTGGTCCGGACTCGGCTTCAGCTTCAGCTTCGCCTGGTCCGGCCTCAGCCTCGTCGCCAGCCTCTGCTTCGCCTGGTCCGGCCTCAGCCTCGTCGCCAGCCTCTGCTTCGCCTGGTCCTGCGGCTGCCGCGTCGCCAGCCTCTGCTTCGCCTGGTCCTGCGGCTGCCGCGTCGCCAGCCTCTGCTTCGCCTGGTCCTGCGGCTGCCGCGTTGCCAGCCTCTGCTTCGCCTGGTCCTGCGGCTGCCGCACCGTCGCCCCAGCCACGTTCTGGACGTCATCGCCGGCGCGGCCGCCCACCGGACCTGCTCAGCCGCCGCCGCCGCCGCCGCCTTCCTCGCGGCCGCCGCCGCCTTCCTCGCGGCCGCCGCCTTCCTCGCGGCCGCCCACCGGACCAGCTCAGCGGCCGTCGCCGCCTTCCTCGCGGCCGCCCACCGGACCAGCTCAGCGGCCGTCGCCGCCTTCCTCGCGGCCGCCCACCGGACCAGCTCAGCGGCCGCCGCCGTCTTCCTCGCGGCCGCCCACCTGAACTGTCCCGTCTCGGCCGCCGGCCACGCGGCCGCCCACCTGAACTGTCCCGTCTCGGCCACGCGGCCGCCCACCTGAACTGTTTCTGTTTTGGACTCCGTCCCTCCGTCCTGGGCCCCCTCCGCCCGCCCTGTTCTGGTTTTTCTTTCTTTTGGCCGTCGGGTGCCGGCCTTTGGAGGGGGGGGTACTGTCAGGGTTCCTGGGTCAGTGACCCAGTGCTTTCCGTTTTGTTCATGTTCAGTTTATTTTGCCACTTCCTGTTTCATTTCCTGTTTGTTCCTGTGTCACCTCGTCTCGTGCCATTAGCCAGATTATGTTCAGCTGTGTACTCACCGGTCTCTCATTATCATCCTCATCAGTCTGTGTATTTAAGTCTTCTGTTTCCACTCGTGCTTTGTCGTGTCATTGATGATGTTTAGGTTATGTTGTTGTTTCCGCCAGCATTCGGTCAGCCAGCCAGCCAGTCAGTCCTCCTTCGTTCGTTCGTTCATTCAGTCAGTCGTCCAGCCAGCCATGTCCTTCCTCTGTTCTGTGTGTTCATTCCGTCATCAATAAATCACCCAGCTTCACCTACCTGCGAGTCCTGCGTTTGGGTTCCTTCTTCCTCGCCTCCACTCCACAACGCCTGACAATTGGGATGTGTTATCTGGCTTCATGGATAGATAAAACTGGGTATCATCTGCATAACAATGAAAATTTATGCTATGCCTTCCAATGATACTGTCTCAGTGAAGCTTGAATAATGTAAGCAGAACTGGTCCCAGCACAGGACCTTGTGGACCTTACATGAACATACAGAAGTCTAATAGAGACATGATTCAAATCACTGCAGAACAGTACCTTTGACACCTACAGCATCTCTCTAACAAAATATTGTAGTCGACACTTGTCAAGCGTGCTGTCAGATCATTTGTAAACTGTACTGGTGTTTATATACTGTAGTTAATATCATGATGATCAGTATGTCCAGTTCTGGATGTATGTATTCATGTAGTTCAGTGGATTAGACATGTTTTGAATAAGCACTGACTTATATATAAGGTCATCTTGTTCACAATTGCACGGCAGAGCACAGCAAAGTAAGCCATAACTTTTAAGGAAATGTTTGTAGAGCTCTAAAAATAATTTTAGCAAAGCACAGATCTGGGAAAGGATGCAGAAAAATGTCTGCGGCTTTGACAGTTCCATGAGCACAGTGGCCTCCATCAACCATAAATGCAAGAAGTTGGAAGCCACTAGGATTTTTCCCAGATCTGGCTATCCAAACAATCTGAGCCATCAGAGTAGAAGAGCCTTAGTCAGGGAGGTGACCAGAAACCGAATCGTCACTTTGACAGTGATCCAGCATTGCTCTATAAAAATGGTTGTCCTGCAGCACTCTGCCAATCAGGCCATGATGGTGTGGCCAGACAGAAGCCATAAGACACATAACAGCCTGGCCGAAAGGCAGCTGAAGGGTTCTCAGTTCATGAGAAACAAAATTATCTGGTCTGATGAAACAAGAATTGAAATCTTTGGCCTGAATGGCATGCATTATATGGCCAATACCATCCCTACAGTGAAGCATCATGCTGTGGGTATGTGTTTTTTCACCAACCAGAACTGGGAGACTTGTCAGGGTCAAGGGAAATGCATGCAGGAATGTACAGAGACACCCTTGATGATAACCTGCTCCTGAGAGCTCAGACTGGGGCATAGGTTCATCTTTCAACAGGAAAATGACCCTAAACACACAACCGTAACAAAGGAGTGGCTTTGGGACCATTCTGTGAATGTCTTTAAGTGACCCAGCCAGATCCCAGACTTGAACCCAATTGAAAATCTCTGGAGAGATCTGAAAATGGCTGTGCACTAGTGTTTCCCTTCCAACCTGATGGAGGAGGAGAGGTTTTTACAAAACACACACACACACACACACACACACACACACACACACACACACACACACACACATATGTGTGTGTGTGTGTGTGTGTGTGTGTGTGTGTGTGTGTGTGTGTGCAGAAATGTCAAGCAAACTTTTTTCTCTTTCCAATTTAGGGGTATTGTGTGTAGAATTTTGAGGTGAAAAGGGAATTTAATCCATTTTGGAATAGGACTGTAATATGACAAAATGTGCAGTAAGTGAAGCACTGTGCATACTTGTCCTTTTCTCTAATCTAAATTGATTTATTTTGTTTTTGACACAATGCTTTTTCAAGTGAAAAAGCACTTGGAAGATTTTTTATCAATTCCATTTGGGGATTATTTTGTCTTCATGTGTATATTCTCTTGTTTACATACTTGTATACCTTTTTGTTATTTCTTTCTGAAGTTTTGTATTTCATCTTCATAATGTTTGTCTATTAGGTTTCTTTGCTTTTCTATGGAACAGTCATCTTACCAACTTCTGTTTCCATCATATGAACAAAATCCTGGTCTTTAATAGTAGAGACTGATAATCCTGTGCATCCTATCAATTTTTACAGTAGCTTCCTCTTTTTCCTGTTACTACTTAGAATCACTTAGAAGAGCTGCTGTTGTTTGAGGTTTTCTTAACTGTGACATGAATAAGAGATATAAAAATGAAGTTCTGTTTTTTGTTTTTTTTTTTTGTAGAAACTGCGTTACAGTTTTTCATATCTCATGTAAAGTTAATGCTACTTCTCAAATCGGTTATGTTTACTTTAGATGACCACTAGCGCCTTTTCCTTCATAGCTTGGCAAAAGTGCATCAGTAGCTCATAACATTATGTTAGCTTCAACGTACTTACCTTTTAAGGTGAATTGTCTGCAAATGTCGCCCCTGCTTTGCTGTGTATTTACTGGTGACAGTTGGTCACATGGTAGGGCATCTTGTATTCTTTGAGCTCAAGCATAAAATTTCTCTATATGTCTGCTGCTCTCTTTTTCCAAGGCTTTAAAAAGGCTTTCATAATTAGAGTTTCATGAGTGATGGTGCATTGGAGCTGGTTGTACAGTCTTCAAAAATTTCCATGAAACCTCCTTTTTGTGCAAGGAAATTAGTGATGAATTCTCAGCTGATTATTATGAATATTTTTGTCTGGTTTTTCATTTGCTGAAGAACATGTATTACATTTTGCAATGCATTACTTAAAAAGAGTACTTAATTACTCATTGGAGAAAGTAACTCATTCCACTACTTGTCACATTACTTTTGTGTTATTCCATAATATGGCTTGAACTGCATTGTCACATAAATATTATTAATAAATCTGGGGGTAGTTGAAACGCAGCCAAAAGAGACATGAATGAATGAAACATGAATCAATTTTATTGGAATTCCACATGAAAGACCAATACAAAGTGGTGTACACGTGAGAAGTGGAACGAAAATCATACATGATTCCAAACATTTTTCACATATAAATAACTGCAAAGTGGGGTGTGCGTAATTATTCAGCCCCCTTTGGTCTGAGTGCAGTTAGTTGCCCATAGACATTGCCTGATGAGTGCTAATGACTAAATAGAGTGCACCTGTGTGTAATCTAATGTCAGTACAAATACAGCTGCTCTGTGACGGCCCCAGAGGTTGTCTAAGAGAATATTGGGAGCAACAACACCATGAAGTCCAAAGAACACACCAGACAGGTCAGGGATAAAGTTATTGAGAAATTTAAAGCAGGCTTAGGCTACAAAAAGATTTCCCAAGCCTTGAACATCCCACGGAGCACTGTTCAAGCGATCATTCAGAAATGGAAGGAGTATGTCACAACTGTAAACCTACCAAGACAAGGCCGTCCTCCTAAACTCACAGGCCGAACAAGGAGAGCGCTGATCAGAAATGCAACCAAGAGGCCCATGGTGACTCTGGACGAGCTGTAGAGATCTACAGCTCAGGTGGGGGAATCTGTCCATAGGACAACTATTAGTCGTGCACTGCACAAAGTTGGCCTTTATGGAAGTGTGGCAAGAAGAAAGCCATTGTTAACAGAAAACCATAAGAAGTCCCATTTGCAGTTTGCCACAAGCCATGTGGGGGACACAGCAAACATGTGGAAGAAGGTGCTCTGGTCAGATGAGACCAAAATGGAACTTTTTGGCCAAAATGCAAAATGCTATGTGTGGCAGAAAACTAACACTGCACATCACTCTGAACACACCATCCCCACTGTCAAATATGGTGGTGGCAGCATCATGCTCTGGGGGTGCTTCTCTTCAGCAGGGACAGGGAAGCTGGTCAGAGTTGATTGGAAGATGGATGGAGCCAAATACAGGGCAATCTTGGAAGAAAACCTCTTGGAGTCTGCAAAAGACTTGAGACTGGGGCGGAGGTTCACCTTCCAGCAGGACAACGACCCTAAACATAAAGCCAGGGCAACAATGGAATTGTTTAAAACAAAACATATCCATGTGTTAGAATGGCCCAGTCAAAGTCCAGATCTAAATCCAATCGAGAATCTGTGGCAAGATCTGAAAACTGCTGTTCACAAACGCTGTTCATCTAATCTGACTGAGCTGGAGCTGTTTTCCAAAGAAGAAGGGGCAAGGATTTCAGTCTCTAGATGTGCAAAGCTGGTAGAGACATACCCTAAAAGACTGGCAGCTGTAATTGCAGCAAAAGGTGGTTCTATAAAGTATTGACTCAGGGGGCTGAATAATTACACACACCCCACTTTTCAGTTATTTATTTGTAAAAAATGTTTGGAATCATGTATGATTTTTGTTCCACTTCTCACGTGTACACCACTTTGTATTGGTCTTTCACGTGGAATTCCAATACAATTGATTCATGTTTGTGGCTGTAATGTAACAAAATGTGGAAAGGTTCAAGGGGGCCGAATACTTTTGCAAGGCACTGTAAAAGCGATCACCACAGTGATTCCACTATAGAATCATGTACAGATGCAATTAGAGTTCTTCAAGCCTGCATGCTCATCACTGCCTTTGTTACCTGCTGAAGATCAGGATGTGGCTGCTGGGCGGGGGTCGAAACTAAGCTTTAACATCACTTTGGTTTCTTCTTTAGCTCTGTGTTAGCATGTTTTCTGAGCAGATGTTGTGTTAGAAATATAACCTAGCTGGTTCTGTCCTGGATGCAGTTTGCACTTTAGCATCACACTCTTGTTCTTTCCTGCTGTAGAGGTAAAGGTAATGTCCATATATCCACTTCAAGTTGTAGAAGGCTCCGTTTACTTTCCTCCCTCCTGCACAAATTAACTGATTGTAGTGCTAGTGCCCATTAGGAAAGAGGCATGTTTGATGGGTTTTGGGAGTTTGTTTGTTTTTTCATCCATAACATGCTGCATTATAATACATTAGTGAAAATTGTATACTGATTACAGTAATGTATTACTTTGGAATGTGTTATGACCAGAGATGGGAAGTAACGCGTAACGCGTTACTGTAATCTGATTACTTTTTTCAAGTAATGAGTAAAGTAAGGGATTACTATTGCAAAAACAGTAATTAGATTACCGTCACTTTCCCGACGGAACGCTGCGTTACTGCGTTACTAAAACCGTGATTTTTTTTGCGATAATGTCTCATGACAGTGACGTAAGCGAGTGTGACGTTCGTGACAACAGCTGTGTGCAGATCAACAATGGATAATATATCAAGTGTGGGAGAGAGTATGAGCGTGCAGCGTGGAAGTACTGACCTTATTTTGAGTTTGATTCCATAAAAAGTGACAAAAACATTAGCGTCCGTTGTGCGTGGGAAGAAAACTTCTTTTTACAGTGAAAAAAAAAACCCTAAACAAGCTCCGAGTGCGCAACGAGGTAATGGGAAATTCATAGAGAAACTCGCGGATTCTTCAACTGACCGCTGCGGCACACCTGCACCAGGGCAAACCTCCGCCTACCCCGGTCCTGCTTTACAGGTGAAAATAGAGCAACAGGACCGCGAGTCTTTGACTTTATTTATTTTCTGCTGTGTTTTACTTGCATCTATTTGAAAGACTGAGTATAAACACAAAAAATATTTTCAGTAATTAGTTACTGATTACTTTTTTCAAGTAACTTGACCAACACTGGTTATGACCAACAACAGTTAAGAGGTTTGTTTTTGGGTTTTTTTGTTTGTTTGTTTTCTTTTTGCTGTGAGGTCAGTGGGGGCAGAGTAAAATATTATTAAAAATATAATAAAAAAAAATATAGCATTGCAGTCTGTGACTGTCCAGTGAGAGATAAAATAAGGATTTCCAGTGGAAGTATGATCTAGTATAGGAATGTTACCAAGGATTGCTAAGTAGACATTTATTAAACATACGGTATATTTGAAATTTGCCAACAATATTAGGCAGTGATACTGAATCTGAATTGTAAGTCATAATTTGTAAAGATAATACTATGCTAAAAATTTGCTGTAATTTATAAGTAATCCTGTTATTATATATAAGTAACCTTTGCCTACTGTCAGGGCACTATCATTGTATCAACAACTATAAAATAATCATTAATTACCACTGTAGTTGTAAAATTGTAGCTTCAACAGCATTCCGAACGAGACTGAGGACACTGAGTCCAAATGGACCATGTTCAGCATCTCCATTGCCGAAGCCGCCACACTGAGCTGCAGCCGCAAGGTGGTTGGTGCCTGTTGTGGTGGTAACTCCCGAACCAAATGGTAGACACCAGAGGTGAGGGGAGCCACCAAACTGAAGGAGGAGTCCTAGTAGGGCTGTCTTGGTTGACACGCTTCTACAATGTTGCATAGAGATCAGGGGCAGTACCCCTGGATTGGCCGACCGGGGTGGTGGTTCCCATCTTTATGAAAGGGGTCGATGAGGTCCACCCCTTGTCAAATTTTAATCTATTTTGTCTACATTTTACTGAAAACAGTTTAAATAAAACATTAAACGGTTTCTTCAATTTTAAGCTGCACTTCCAATGTTTTTTGTAATGTAATTTTGACTATAGTAGCAAAAGCTTGACAGCTGAGAGAGTAAATTCAGTCTTCACCTCCAGTTTTTAAAATGACACTGCGCAATGCACATATTTTTATTACACCTCTAAAAGCCAACAACAACAAAATTCAGATCATGTCAGTAACTGATCATATGTCAAAACTGTCGATTAGAAGATTTTGATGACAATAACTTCTGAAATGTAATAACGTTGAATTGCAGTTCTGTTCATCTGTATTTATGCATTTAAATGAACTGCTTAGTGGTTCCTGGAAGTTCTGTCAATTTGTGACAATTAACCAAACATTTTAAACCCCCATTCATGGACCTGTCTTGATCCCTCTCTGCAGACTCTGTTGTTCTTGTGCACAGTATCATGCATTAGCTTATTCCTTCTGTAGTTATAACTTAAACACTATCTTGGAATCATGTGGAAAGCTCTTCCACCTTGAAGCCACAGATATGAGAGCTGTGTTCCAAACTGCCCCAATGTATAAGCCTTAAATTTTTGTCAACCAGCTTAAACTCAAGTAAGCATGCAGCTCTTGTTAGTGCCCTATTTTTTTATTTTGTGAAAGCAGTAGTTTATATGAGCCAGATTCCCACCTGTTAAATTCTATAGTACATAAAAAAAATGCAATATCTATTTAAATCTATTTTTATTGCACTAAATGCCGTGTAAGGTATCTTTATGGTCCTTGAAATTAGACACAAAAATCATAAGAAAACAAAATGACCTCACAAATCAAGCATTGCCAATGTGTCCCCGGAGAAACAGTTGTGACATGATGGTAATGAAGATGGTGATGATGAAAATGGAAACATCAGCTGAGGAATGCTCAAGGTAATAAAAAAACTTACTTGTGCACAGCAGAGCAGAAAAGGCATTAATGGCTGCCCTAGGAAAAAAAACAGAAAAGTGACGTCTGACTCATTTGAATCAACACCAAATTAAAATAAAAAATCAATTGCATTTGTAATTGTCAAAGTAAATCTTTATGTATGAGTGAGCATGAAATTATTTGACTTCTAAAATTAGAAACATCTTGACTCAGGGTGACGCTGAAAAATTGATTCATCTTCATTATTACTTCCAGTCTGGACTACTGTAGTTCATTTTTGTCAGGATGTCCTAAAACTCCCTGAAAAGCCTTCAGTTGATCGAAAATGCTGCAGTGAGAGTACTGACAAGGACTGGAAAGTGAGTATTTTTCTCCTGTATTGGCTTGTCTTAGCTACCTGTTAATTCCAGAACTGAATTTAATATCTTTCTTCTTACATACAAGGTCTTGAATTGTCTTTTCTTAAAGACTTCAGAGTACCATATTGTCCAAATAGAGCACTTTGCTCTCAAACTGCTGGCTTACTGAGCCTGTGGAACCAAGTAGAGTTTGGATCTGGGAAAAAGACACTTTCTATTCTTTAAGATTAACCCGAAAACTTTTCTTTTTGATAAAGCATATAGTTAGGGCTGGATTAGTTGACCCTAAATACTGCCTTAGATATACTAGTAACTAAGATAGTAACTATAACTGTGCTAATAACACAGATGTGGTTGTTTTAATATAGGCATTGAAGGACATTCTAGTCAAAAATGGCTCCAAGTGTTACTGGAGGTCAAGGTAATGCCATCTAGAGTAAGAATCGTGTTTGTAAAATGGTACAAGAAAGTCAATTTAATCTGAATTTAGAAACAAGGCATTAGAGTCCATCCAGGTCTGTATGTCTTTAAGACATTCATGCAGTTTACTAATCGGTGTATGTCATCTGGCTTCATGGATCGATAAAGCTAGGTATCATCTGCATAGCAATGAGAATGCACTGTATGTTATGGCTTCTACCAATACTGCCTAATGTATTATGCATGTATAATTTAAACAGAATTGGTCCAAAAACAACCCTATGGTACTCTATAACAGTGCTTAGTGTTTGACTCTCCCTTTACACGAACAAATTAGAGTTAATTATATTAGAGAGCTATGATTCAAACCACTGCAGGGCAGTAACTTTAATGGCTAACACATTTTGTAATCACTGTGTTAACATTTTGTGGTCTGTGGTGTCAAATGCTACACTGAGGTCAAGTAAGTAAGTAAAATGTATTTATACAACACTTTTTACAGGTAAAAATCACAATATACTTTACAATAAAACCAGAAATAAAATATATCATGAGAATGAACACAAAAAACCCCCATAAAACAACAATTTACCTAAAGGTGCTCAGTATGTCTTCAACCACAACCTTACCCAAAAAGTCATATCCCCATGAATCTTTAAAGCGAGTACGTGGGTCCCGCAGGAATCTCCAACCCAGTATTACAGGAAACAGGAATACATGTAGTAGACAGGCCGGTCCACCATGTCCACCATTTCATGCTTTGCTGCTTTAAAACGGGAAATGGACACGCATGCAGAAATTGTATTACTGCATGCAGATGCTGCATTACAAGCAGGGGGGAGATAATATCTTTAAAGCCTAAAAACACTTCTCCGTGACAGTGTACTGTACCTGGACTATAACAAAATCTCAGTTTCTCTGACCACCACCCTGCTTGTCACCCAGTGAGCTGGGACAGGCTACTGGTCCCACTGCAACCCTTAACTGGACAGGCGATAAAGAAAATGGCTGGATCGATGGGGGGCAGTTAAATATTCTCATATATGGTTAAATGTGGCTTGTAGCTTAAAGAACTATGAGTGGTCAGTAGACAGTGACACAATTTTATAAGTTTGGTTCTTGATGCCGACACATTGTATTTCAAATCAAACACTCAATATATGATTGAAGTTCAGACTTTAATTCAAAGGATTTAATAAAACCATTACTTGAACTATTTATCCAAAGTTCTCACCCAAAGGTTTCTCAAGGCAAAAAAATAGGATATTCTTCCATGTCAGTAACCTCATCTCAGTCATGCTTTTCAGTATTGAAGACAGTACTGTAGTCAGAGAGATCCCCAAACAAGCTGCAACTGAAAGCATCTGCAGTTAAAGTCTAGCCGAGCGTCCCAAGGGAGTCCATGAATTCTGAACTTCAGCCAATCATGTGCTGCAAAAATGTTCATCCAGAACATTTCAAGGGTCCAGCGCACCAGACCCAGGGTAGTGTCTCGAGTGAATGTCTGGTGAGCATCTGGTGGCCGGGCCAAAAAAGCAACATGGGTCCGTCCGCCTGTGGGCCCACCACCCGCAGGAGTCGACATAGGGCTTCAGTGTTAGTGGATCGAGAGGTCCTGGCACTCCGATCCCTAGCTTCCAAAACTGGTATTATAAACAGCTAGCTATAATTCATCAACTATTTCTATAAACCACTTGAATTAATGCTGAAAGTCTGCACTTAAATCACACCTTGATTGTTTAATTTAGAGTCCACTGTGGTACTGTAGAAAGCAAAATTACAAAAATTGTGTCAAAAACATTATTGGATTCTGGATGAAAAATTGTTCAAAAACCTATGGCCCTGACTGCATCTATATGGTAAAACTGATCAATGGGAAATGCAGAAAGCCCTTAGGATACTTACTTAATAGCATGCAGATGCTTGGTTGTGTATTGAGGAATAAGGTGGTAGATGACATCCAGTCCATGGTTTTCTCCTATGAGGTTTGCTGTAGAAACTATCAAGAGAACACAACTGACTTTTAATTCTGTTACTAAGATTATCAACATATAAGTTTAAACACAGCAACAGGTAAAGCTTCTGAAATACTCTCCCCTTAACATTTAAGGTGGAGGCTTTTCTTGTTAATGAAGAATTCAATAATAAAGTACTCTGGATGACAATATGTAAGGTAGGGTTTAGGATAAGGGTAATGTTAGGATTAGAATTTAGAGAAATAGCAGCTATGATTATTTTTAGGGTAAGCCTCCAGGATATGAATTTAACTCCAAGCTGGTGACAAAAGCAACTATATTGTGTACCTGATGAACAGAAGACTTGGATCACCCAGAGGCAGGCAGCAGTTCTCCTGGCATGCTGGTCATTGTGTTTCAGCAGATTCAGAGTCAGCAGCACTGCACCTGCCTCTTCTGCTTTCATACCAATACGACGGTCTACATATATATATATATATACATTGCAATGAATACACATGGTGACAGTAAGTATTGTGAAAGTAAGTGATGAAAATTTTAAGAATGCAAGAAGTCAAAAAATACCAAAATAACAGCAACCCCAATGAAAAAGTACTTAAAATAGTAGCATTCAAATATTAAAGTTATATGATTTTTTTTCCATCTTTGGAATATTACCATGAGTGTAATTGTGATTATTACTAGCAGTGATGTAGTAGCAATAATAGCTCTACATAGTTACACCAAGCAGCGATCGCTTGATATGGTGTAACAGTAGCAGATGGCTAAACATATCTGCATTTCTAAATGACATATTAAGGACTCGTAATGACATGTAAATGATGAATTAAGCACTTGCTTATAATACCTAAGTGCTACCTAAATGTATTAGTAGTTTGCTTTGTATTTCCATTATAGACCTTTTGCTTTTTTTTAATATTGCAACATAGAATTAGAATAGAATAGAATTCAACTTTATTGTCATTGCACATGTCACAGGTACAAGGCAACGAAATGCAGTTTGCGTCCATCCAGAAGTGCTTTAGCCATGATATAGATATATTACAAAATACATATTAGCAATAATATAGGTATATAGATATATCACAGAAATGGGTCTGTTATAGGTATGAGGGTACAAAAATGGGTCTATTATGGGTATATTACAATGTACACGGTATGAAGGTATGTTATGAATATGCCTTCATACCATGTACATCGTAACATACCCATAATATACCCATAATAGACCCTCAGTATGATTTAAATTGTTGGTCAGACAAATAAGCACAGATATACAGTGGGGCAAAAAAGTATTTAGTCAGCCACCGATTGTGCAAGTTCCCCCACTTAAAATGATGACAGAGGTCAGTAATTTGCACCAGAGGTACACTTCAACTGTGAGAGACAGAATGTGAAAAAAAAAATCCATGAATTCACATGGTAGGATTTGTAAAGAATTTATTCGTAAATCAGGGTGGAAAATAAGTATTTGGTCACCTCAAACAAGGAAAATCCCTGGCTCTCACAGACCTGTAACGTCTTCTGTAAGAAGCTTTTCTGTCCCCCACTCGTTACCTGTATGAATGGCACCTGTTTGACCTCATCATCTGTATAAAAGACACCTGTCCACAGCCTCAACCAGTCAGACTCCAAACTCCGCCATGGCCAAGACCAAAGAGCTTTCGAAGGACACCAGGAAAAGAATTGTAGACCTGCACCAGACTGGGAAGAGTGAATCTACAATAGGCAAGCAGCTTGGTGTGAAAAAATCAACTGTGGGAGCAATCATCAGAAAATGGAAGACATACAAGACCACTGATAATCTCCCTCGATCTGGGGCTCCACGCAAGATCTCATCCCGTGGGGTCAAAATGATCATGAGAACGGTGAGCAAAGATCCCAGAACCACACGGGGGGACCTGGTGAATGACCTGCAGAGAGCTGGGACCAAAGTAACAAAGGTCACCATCAGTAACACACTACAACAGCAGGGAATCAAATCCCGCAGTGCCAGACGTGTTCCGCTGCTGAAGCCAGTGCATGTCCAGGCCCGTCTGACGTTTGCCAGAGAGCACATGGATGATACAGCAGAGGATTGGGAGAATGTCATGTGGTCAGATGAAACCAAAGTAGAACTTTTTGGTATAAACTCAACTCGTCGTGTTTGGAGGAAGAAGAATACTGAGTTGCATCCCAAGAACACCATACCTACTGTGAAGCATGGGGGTGGAAACATCATGCTATGGGGCTGTTTTTCTGCCAAGGGGACAGGACGACTGATCCGTGTTAAGGACAGAATGAATGGGGCCAAATATCGTGAGATTTTGAGCCAAAACCTCCTTCCATCAGTGAGAACTTTGAAGATGAAACGAGGCTGGGTCTTCCAACATGACAATGATCCAAAACACACCGCCCGGGCAACAAAGGAGTGGCTCCGTAAGAAGCATTTGAAAGTCCTGGAGTGGCCTAGCCAGTCTCCAGACCTCAACCCCATAGAAAATCTGTGGCGGGAGTTGAAAGTCCGTGTTGCTTGGCGACAGCCCCAAAACATCACTGCTCTTGAGAAGATCTGCATGGAGGAATGGGCCAAAATACCAGCTACTGTGTGTGCAAACCTGGTAAAGACCTATAGTAAACGTTTGACCTCTGTTATTGGCAACAAAGGTTATGTTACAAAGTATTGAGTTGTATTTTTGTTATTGACCAAATACTTATTTTCCACCCTGATTTACGAATAAATTCTTTACAAATCCTACCATGTGAATTCATGGATTTTTTTTTTCACATTCTGTCTCTCACAGTTGAAGTGTACCTCTGGTGCAAATTACTGACCTCTGTCATCATTTTAAGTGGGGGAACTTGCACAATCGGTGGCTGACTAAATACTTTTTTGCCCCACTGTATCTCTGTGAGAAGCTTTCATTATTCACACACAAACATAGCTGTCAGTGAATCAGGAACCACTGTGCTATTTTTGTTGATCATCTCACCTTTCCTAAACAAACTTTAAGAGTTAGAAAGAGTTATCACAATACATGTTGTTTTGTTCATTCCCACCTTTGTGTCCAACTTTAGCTAGCAGGTGCAGGAGTGGTATGAGTATAGTGTAGTTGGGACTGAAAGTGTGGCCATATTTAACCAGTGCAGTCAGCAGAGCCTCACTACCACCTTTCTTGATCATATAGTGGATGCGCCGATCTGTACCTGAACAGAGAGCAGAGGTTAGTGCTTGGCTGAGGGAGAAATTACACAGAAACAAAGCTGAAACTTGGTGTTGGGAACAATGTCACATATCACTGTGGCAGTCCTACTTATAGATGGTTACACCAGCGATTGCTGTATGTCTCTGTGTTCTCAACTTCAGTTTCCATCTCTCCTCTTTTCAGCATATTAGTAAATTGTAAAGGGACTGAAATATAAATAGTGCCTTTTTTTACTATTTTGAAAAAAATATAAAGGATGCTACAAGCCACATTCAAATGGGCATTCATCAAGTACTTCTATTTATTGCAAAGGACATTACTGCTCCAAATGAAGACTTAAACCTTAGTCATCCTCAGAATACGAGGGGTGTGACAGCCACAGATATCTTCCAAGTGCCCTCACCTTCTAATTCTGAAAAATATTACTTATCTGATAATAAAATCTCTTTTTTTTTCTTTTATTTATTTACCCTTTTTGTGATTTTATTTGTTTTTCCATCTATGTACACAGCTGTAACCAGTTTCCACATTTGATCCTATTATATGTCTATATATAGACATATCATTGCCTTTGTTACCTGCAGAAGATCAGCCTCTGGCTGCTGGGCTGGGGTCTGAATACACTCAGCTTTGACATCACTTCTTGTTGATTAGCTTCTTAGCAATCTGTCTAAGAGCCACAGTTCTGTTAGCAGTATACTGCAGTTGTTTCTGTCTTGGATGTTGTTTGGATTTCACCATTGCACTTATGTCCTTTCATGCAATACAAATAAAATTAATGTCCATATTGCCACTTCTCAAAAGCTATAAACCACTCCATATTTTTTGTCCTCCCAGCATACATGTGTATGCTGTTTTCTTTCTATCCTTCCTGGTGCATATATCTGAAAAAACAAGTAACGCAAGTAACAACATAATATTAACTTTAATGTATTTACAGAATTTAGTACAGTAACGCATTACATAACTGCATTACTAAAAGTAGGATTACTGTCATCCATTAATTTGGCACATGCTACACCCAGCCCTAGATGCCAACTGAAGTCAAATGAGCTCTGTTTTCTTCCACCTCCCAATTAAAGTGTGTGATCCTAGCTACAGTGGCCGCTGTATGACAAACAACTGTGGCTGATATTTATCTGTATCCACTGTCACTCTGAGTGTGGGTTGCGGCTCCACTATTTACCTCAGCTGTCAATATGTTGGTTGTTTGTGTTTTTTTACTCATCTAAAACTTTGTGAAAAGAGTCTGACACAAGTTGATAAGTTGGTGAAGTTCACTTCTGTCCAATAAAAGCCATATTGAAGCGAGTTATTTAGCTTTTAACCAGCTGTCATTGTTGTTTACCTGGTATCTTATGTATAAAGTGTCACGTTCCTGGGTCTGTTGACCCAGCGTTTTGAGTTTTAGTTTATTTGGATGTTATGTTTAAGTTCTTTAGGGTAGCTAATTTTATTTGTTTATTAGTTTCTCTTTGTGTTTTCTACCCCTGTATTTAAGTTTCCCTCTCCCTGTTTCATGCTGCGTGTTTTATGTTGTCAAGTTTATATTGTCTTCTCTGCGTCTCATGTTTCCTGTTTTATTTTGAAGGTCTGTGTCCTATGTCAGTGTAGTCAGCTTTGCTTCCTTTGTCTTGTTATGTCAGACTTGTGTCAGCTGTTTCCCCATGTGTTTCCACTTCCCCTAATCACCCTTGTGTGTATTTAGTCTGTGTGTTTCTGTTCATTCTTGGTCAGGTCGTCTGTTGTTCACGTCACGTTTTCCACGCCATGTTTCCAAGTTTCTTGTCTAGGTTTTTCTTGTTGTTTGTTTAGTTGTCCCAGTTTAGATTAATGTTAGTTTTACTTTAGTTTGCTTTGCCCTTTGTTTGTACCTTTTTTACCAGCCTCATTAAACGGCTCACTTTTTGTTAACATTCAAGTTTTGTTTCCTGTTCCTTGGAGTCTGCGTTTTGGGTCATTTTTGTCAATCCACACAGTCTGCTTCTGCCAGACTGTGACATAAAGGTGCATACACATATTAAAATTTGCCTCTCCAGCACAAATGCCTACGAGTTCTCCTCTCCTTTCCCTCTTGGTATACTATATTTGTAGCTGGTCTCTAGCCTCGTACATAAATCGCAATTAGTCGGAACAGTGACGTTCATCCCGGCCATTTTATTCAGGATGATGAGGCAGCACGATGACTTCAACAAACCATTGCCCGCTCCTGTGTATTTTCAACTCTTTACCCCTTGAAAGCCTAGTAGGAATAATGCTCGAAGAACTTTTCTGAATTGAGGCGTTTCTGTCATATTTCAGACCTGCTTATAGGTTTCTGACTATGCAGCTACCCTTGGAAAAACCTGGAAACTTTATTAATGATCATCAAGTCACGTTTTTTATTGATATATATATAATGAGGAGTCAAAACTCATCTTAAAGGTACAGGGGAGGTCGTCAGATGTCATCTTTATGGAGGAAAAAAGTGAACGGATGAATTCTAAGTTCAAAAGATTGCATCTGTTTGTTGGAAGACGTAATTACACATGAATTTAAGTATAGTTATGAGTTCTTAGTAACTTAGTTTATTTTTTAGTATATTTAATTAAAAAAACAGACTGTGCCTTTAAAGGCTTTGTGTGTTTATTGGCATTTTACATAGCACAACAACTTTTTATGTAAGGATGGAAACCGAATGGTGAGAAGATGATCTTACCAGCTGACAGAAGTTCATCCAAGACACTGAGGATATTTAAGGTGCTCTCCACATCCCCTACATTCTGCAGAGACACACACACACACACACACACACACACACACACACACACACACACAAAGAATATAAGACATTTAAACCCACAAAATAAAAGAATAAAAAAGTTAGAATGCATCTAACCTACTTTTTTTTTTTTTTTTTTTTTAACCAGGAAGATCCCATTGAGATTAAAAACCTCTTTTTGAACGGAGAACTGGCCAAGATAGGCAGCAGCAAATGTCTCACAGTTACAAAAATTACTCAATTAAACACAGGCAGCAACAACAGACATTCAAAAATTAATGAAAAATTAATTAATTAATTAATTAAATAAAGATAAAATTCAATAAAAATCAAATAAAAATTCAAAAATTCAGTTAAAATGACAAACAATCTTATTGAAACAGTTGCATGTTATGGAATTGGTCACAAGGATTCTTAGTTTAGATTTAAAAGCACTTAATGAAATGCATTCAGTCATTTTCCAGTCGTTCTGCAGCTCGTTATAAGCAAAGGGTGCTAAATGGACAAAAGCTCTTTTGCCAAGTTCAGTTCGGGCAAATGGAACAGAAAGCAACAAGTAACCTTGCGGACGAAGAGAATAACGATCAGCATGTTTCATTGCAAGCAGGGAACACGTATAGAAAGGCAGCAACCCGAGTATTGCCTTATATATAAAACTGTATAAATGAAAGTTCCTCCGACTGGCCAAAGCAGCCCCTCCCACCTGAGAGTATAACTCACTGTGGTGTGTCTGAAATTTACAGTTAGTGATGAACCTCAGAGAAGCATGATACACAGTATCTAAATCAGAATGTGGAATCCATATACAATCCAAACAACCCAGCTGCTACTAATGGTTGTGGTTTTTGCACTTTTTAGTGACTGTCACTACATATTGTTATTCTTGGCTTTGCTTGTTTGTGTTTGTTTTTGTTTAATGATTTTATCACTCAACAAAGCTCATTTTTCTTGCTTGTGTTTATGTGAAAGTGGAATGATTGCAATTTGTTTTGCAAGTTCTCATGTTTTGTGAATCTCTTATAATTGTCTTCATGTCATCAGCTGTCAGGACTGAGGCCTGCAATCCCAAAGCTGAGCACAGTCAGCTGATTATGACCAGATGGAACACGGTGAGTGTAGTAGATGTGTTTCATGGAAATTCTGCATCCTGCATTGACACGTCCTGGAACACAGTGTGAGCATAGCTTGCTTCAGGACTTTATATGCAGACAGGGCAGAAAGTGGCACTGACCCTGACATGTTACTGTGAAGAAATGTTTCTATAGCCTGTTGAAATCCTGGCTGTGAAATGTCTTCATATTAATTACACTGGCAATATTTTTAGGCCTTTCCATTTTTTCCTACTTCCTGTTAAATTCAGCTCCTTTCATGTAACGGAGCACAAACTGTTCCAGTGGATGACACCATATTTAAAAAAAACTTTTATACACACACTTCTCTTCCCCTTATCCTTATCAGGGTTGCAGGGGAGCTGGAGCCAATCATGGCGGACTCGTGGCCTTATATACATAAAATGTGTCCAATATTTCCAAACTAATGTACATTAGGATATTAGTTTAAATACATGTTCCTTATGTCACATGTACTTCACATGTACATGCAGATGGATTTTCTCAGAGATTCTAATCCCACATTTTCAAAACGACCCCCCTGAGCAGTGGTCTGCTGGTCTTATCAACTACCCAATCTGGCTGATTAAATTCTGCCGTTTCAACAGAAATCTTTTAAGGTGGCCAAACATCTCCCTCGTTAAAATGTGCGTTGTATGAAGAAACCTTCTCCAATGTCCAAATGAGGCCTCTGACAAATATCTGATGCCAGATATAAATAACTTAATGTGTTGCATCCAGACAGGCTGTTTAGATGGCCAGCAATCTGCCTGTTCAAATAGAAACTATAGTCTTGTTTCCGCAACAGGATCTTTCCCTAGGGACTAGGAACCATTGGAGCAACCTTAGCTCATGGTCAAATTTAAGGTAAAAATATTTTGAGGTCTTGTGGGAGGTCATCTCATGTTTAATCCTCCACATTACCCTGTAAAATTCATAATCTTGAGTCTGATCTTGCCTTGCTGCTTCTGCTCATCTATTTTCCTGCGAACTCACTGATCTCATCTGGTATTCCAGTGGAACAGACTGGGCTATACAAGAAAGACTCGAGATTTTTCTCGTGTAGTAGTCGGTAAATACATAAATTTGCGTTTGTTTACACACCACTCGACTGGAATTTTCTCAAATTGCATTGGTCTTTAGTTCTAGATATTCAGCGTGAAAAGTAATAAAATAGTACAGGCTTGTGTTGTGCAAAGATTGCTACATAAAGGTAATAACATCTTAAATAGGATAGACAGGTTATGTCAACTTAACCAGTTGAAGCAACTTGCCACTTTTTACTGTAACCACATGTTCCAGTCTGAAGTGGGTGACAGCCTGAAAGCTATTTTTAAAAAAAGGCCATATGTTTGATGAGGGAGCTTTGTTTTTGCACTGTCTTTACTTTTTTGTAACTTAAACCCTGCATATAAAAATGGTGCTTGTGCTGCACTCAACCTTTCTTTCTGGCTGCTGTTACAACCAAATTTCCCCTTGTGGGACAATTAAAGGATTATTCTATTCTAACCATGATGAGGCTTCTGACAGTGGCTTCTTGGTTCAGGTCCTATAGTCCACAGATATATGGAAACGTGTGACTTTTCAGTTAACACTGAGATACACAATTTTAAATGAGCTTTAATTTTTTTTTTTCACCCTCTCAGTGAAAAAAGGGCACTCACAGCAAAGCTGACCCATTACACTGATGTAGAGAACTGAATGAGCCAGTATCTTAGACTGTCTACCCATGAAATATTTCTACCCTTCTGAAGTTTC
Organism: Neolamprologus multifasciatus; assembly: GCF_963576455.1. Lineage (NCBI taxonomy): Eukaryota > Metazoa > Chordata > Actinopteri > Cichliformes > Cichlidae > Neolamprologus > Neolamprologus multifasciatus. The sequence continues at coordinate 42,097,687 of NC_140445.1, read as the reverse complement.
ACATGTTTAGAAGGGAGGAAATTCTGTGACAGTAATTAAATATATCTGTTCCTGAGACTGTGATTCTCATCTGACAGTTTTTAGAAACTGCCCTAACACAAAATTGAATAATCATGGTTTGATTGGTTTGATTTTGTTACAGGTTTGATTGTAACAAAAAATATAAATATTCCCAATAATCTGGGAACCTTTATGAGCTCATTTGCAAACAACTTGAAGTCCACAATGCTATCATTATTATTATTATTATTCACAACTGGAAAACATTTAAGACAGCTGACAATTTTCCCAAAGGTGGACATCCCAGCAAATTTTCACCCAAAGGTCAGCGCATGCAATACTAAGAGGACCTGCAAAAAACTTTACAGGCCTCAATTAGCAATGATAAATGTTAACATAGGTTTGCAAAGCTGAAACCTGAACAAACCACAAGACATCTGAAACAATGGGCCTCATTTACTGATAAATGCATGAGAAATTTCTTACAAAAAAAAGATTTTGCAATTAAAGTCATGTTAAATTTATGCCACAGTTTTTTTCTTGCTGCTGTGCGTATATTAATAAATCACAGTCATTTTAAATCCTACATACTGCCTAATCCGCATAAAGCCACCCCTCCCCATTTGTCTATACAAAGAAACAGGTTCATCTGGAGGTGACGATGTAAGAGAGAAGTGCGCGTCTCTAAGGCAAAACAGAAGGAGAAAGTCTGAGACAACATTCTTAGTGTTTCCATGAGAGTGATGACTGTTTAAAATTAAGTAAATAACAAAGAAAGGCTTCACCTGAAGAAAAAAAAAAAGGAGAGCTCGATGTCATTTCCCCTAAAAGAAAGAGAACAAGTAAGTGTCCTGTTAGCCTGAGATGAGAAACTTACTGCATTTTTTTTAAAAGAAAGAAAGATAAGACCATTTAAGTTAAGATGAGTGAGATTAATTAAATATATTTAAATTAAAAGGATAAAGCCTACGTCTTTACTTTTATCCTTGTTTTCCTTACATGCCTTGTTTTTTTTTTTTGTGTAATTCTGTACATTTTGTGGCCTATGATGTTTTAGAAAACTGCTCACTTCGGTCAGCCCGGTTGTTGTTTTTAAAAGTGCTTTGTAAATTAAGTGCTATGGTACTGTTAATATTATTAGTAGTAGTAGTAGTAGTAATAGTAGTATTCATTTTAAAGACTTGTCTTTACTTTCCCAGCACAGTTAGGTCTTCATTTGGTTGTAAGTGTGGTGAAATGGACTTCTAAATGTATTTGTAAAGTAAAATGAAATTGAGGTATGAAGGCCAATGCCTTTGGACAAACCAAACTGGAGATGCTTGGTGTTCATGGACAACACCACGTTTGGAGAAAACCAAATATGGTATATCAGCACAAACACCTCATACCAGCTGTCAGCACGGTGGTGGAGGGGGGATGATTTAAGCTTGATTTACAGCCACAGGACCCAAGAACGGAGCAGTCACCGAGTCTAACATGAACTCCTCTGTGTACCAAAATATTCTAGAGTCAAAGGAGAGGCCATCGGTCAGACAGCTAAACTGTCTGAAACTGGCTGAAATACTCTGTTGAGACCTTCAGAGAGCTGCATATAAATGACTGCTCGCAAGCCTGAATGAACGAAGCAACACTGTAAAGAAGAATGGAACAAAATTCCTCCTCAGTGATCACAGAGACTGATAAAGTCCTACAGAAAATGATAGCTTCTGGTTAATGCTGCTGAAGGTTGTTCTACAAGCTTTTGAATCATGGAGTGCGCTTCATTTTTCACAGTTGTTAAATAAATGATGTAATGATTGTCTGTCTTTGTGTCCTTTAGCAGTAACAAAAAATAGATAAGAGCTGCATAAATATGCTCAATGCAAAGCCAATATATTTCTTTCCTCATTTGTTTTGTGCTAATAGGGGAGTGCTAAAAGAAACCTTCACTGTAGAGGAGATATCCTATATGACCACCTTTCGTGGCTTTTGAGGTTCCCTCAGAGGATCACTTAGTAAAGATCAGTCACTAAAAACTGTATTTTGAATTGTATTATTAAGTCCGATTCAGCAACTCAGGGTTCATCTGCAGTTAGAATGGTTTCTGGCAGTCCATCCACACTCAGGAAATCTGTTTGTTCTCAGATGCTGGGATTAGGTTTAAACTGACTGAACTGTAAATTCAGGGCTGTGGGTATGAAAGAACTGAAAAAAGATGGATTAGCCCAGGCTCAGTAGTCAGAATGTGTTGTCATTAAAAATGTGAGGTTAGTCCGCCACTTTTTAAAAAATGATGTTGAGCCAGTAATGCCACCTGCTGTTTCAATCTCTCCACCCCTATACCCCCCAGTATCCAACTGTAGCACCCCAGGGATGTTTTGTATCATATGTACCATCGCGGTCCCTTTCACCAATACCTTAACAAGCACGTAGATAGATAGGTTTTCATCACTGCTCCATATGAGTGTGTTGCAGTTACATGTCTTTTATTTAAAGATCCTAGTTTAATGCTGATGCAGGACCCAAGTTTATGTCCAATATTATTGACTTTTTTTTTATGTCATTCAACTTTTTAAGGATCCAGTGTCAACCACAAACCAAATAATGTGAACATGATACAGCATATGAATGCGGATTGAGCTTGATGTATATTTGATACATGTTTGATGCAGCAATTACCCAATGCAAGCCTGCAAAATATACCACACGAAAAGTACAAAAAACATATCTTGTTAATATTCCAAACACGCAAGCCTCGGATATTCCTCTCAGTAAATCAGCTGAGGCAAAGCATACTTTAGTTTTTATTTTATTTTTCTCCTTTTTTTTTTATATCCCTAGCAGACTATTAGGGGCTCAGCATACATTAAAGCTAATATGGAAGTTAAGTAATTGTTTTGATTTGTTATTTCAGTGTTTTATACGAACACGTCACATACAGGAGCACATACCTGCAGAGTGGAAAGGAGGACCTCTAAGCCGCTGGAGGAGCTTAAGGTGGCCGTCATACTTGGTCGACCTCGTCCTGTTCCAGTCAACAGATGGATGAATCAAAAGAGTGAAGAAAAGGTGAACAAACTTTTACACAGACAAACGACAAAATGAAACGGGATCATCAGTGAGGACTTGGACAGTCTGAGAGCCAAAGTGTCTCCTCAGCAACATGCAAGCAGTACTTCAAACAAACACACACAGACACACTTATAGCATCAGTGTGCTTTTCTCTCTGCACAGGCTGTAACGATACTGTGTCTAAACACAGCGGAGTGACACTCACAGGGCCAGGGAGGGGGCACGCGTGCTGGTGTGTGTGTCATTGCTGGACATGTGTATTAGTAAAGTTGATGTCTTCCTGAGAGTGTGTGTCATTTCTGCTCAGTCTGTTTTACACGATCATAAAACACATGCAAAAAACATAACAATAAACACATTCCTCCTACCATAAAATACAAGAAAAGTATTTTTATAGAAAAGTGATTATATGTGTGCCTTATTGTGTTTAAGTGCGCACATGTGACTTTGCATGTGTAATCTTACCCCTCTAGGATAAAGAGTTCCAGAAAACATTTGTGCTGTGGTGCTGAGAAGACTGCCACTATAAAAAGGCTTTGACAAGACCAGCGGGGCAGCTGCAGGGCACAGACTATATTCAGTACCACCGTACTCTAACCCAGAAAAAACACTACAGTGTATTCAATGCTGCTTATCTGACTCAGTCTTACTAACTCCCAGGATGAAAGTACTCATCTGTTGATCCATATAATAATTTATTCACCTTTAAATTTATTCTACTTACAAAAAAGTGATGCTAAACACACAATTAAATCAGAAAGGCAGCCAGTAAGGGAGACCCGCAGATACAGAGCACTTTAAGCACAATTTGGTTTTTGACAGCTCTTCTGAAAAATAAAATTCTAGTAAAGACAATTTAGAAATTAATTTACAGCTTTTAAAGGATGGTGGGTTGTCACCATTGTAACATTCAAATAACCATTTGAATGTTTTCTAGGCAACCACATCAGTTTCCAGGAGGAGCAGGCTGCAGTACCATTGGTGCAGCACTACATTTGAAGATACCAAGAACTGTGGAGAAAGAGCCGCTGACCAGAAAAAACGTCTGACTGACTAATTAGGTAGCACAGCCCATAACTGCTTCACAGGTCAGAGTTGTTGTGTCCCACCCTAAACCCACACCTATGCTTTCATTGGTTTCATTCTGTTGTCCTCGTCTACCCTGAAGGAATCTATATATTATGTATTACTCTGTTTCAGTCACTACTTTCTTATCTTGTTAGTGTGTGTCTGTGTGTGTGCAAACATATGTGCATTATGACTTCATGAGAAGAGTCAACATGCTTTAAAGTTCATATGGGCTGGAGAGCTGGCTTTGAGCTGGCTGGTTGAAAGTTGGGATTAAGGATGAACATTCTCAACCACTGTGACCTTCAGCTTGTGTCATTCTGTCTCTCTGTTACTGTCTCTCGCTCGTTTGCTCTCTCACTCTCTCTCTCTCTCTCTCTTCCTCTCTCTCTCTCTCTCTCTCTCTCTCTCTCTCTCTCTCTCTCTCTCTCTCTCTCTCTCTCTCTATCTATCTATTTATTTCACAAACACAGGCACACACATAGGTAATAAAAGAAAATCACATCAACAACTGAAAAATGCCATAACATTCCCATCAGGAACTCCTAATCCACAGGTGAAATCAAAGACATACTGCTATCCCAGACAGGATTCCCCGGGCTTGACACAGCCATATGTTGCACACCCACGCACATTTCCATTTCCACAATAATGAGGGGAGAACCCTGAGTGTAGCTCCAGCTGTCTAGTTTCACTGATGCCTTCAGACAGCAGGCTGGTACACTGATATGCACGTCTTGGCTTTCCATGTATAACTCATTTGAGCAGAGCAGCACACATAGACGCTGCTCACAACTCACTACTGCTGTTGTAAAACCAGTGGTGTTTTTTTTTTTTTCATTTTCTCTCAGTAAGCCTGGTATTTAGAAACATTACATTTAATTTTTTATTTACTAATTTAGTTTTCAATTAAAACTTATAGAAAAACGCGTTTACTGCTGCAAGATAATAGACTGTAATGGCTAGGTAAAACTTGTTCAGCAAAATGTAACAAAACACTCATGAGTATGTAGTCTATTTTATTTTCTCATTATAATCAGTGTATAAATTACTGATAACACACAGGTCAGAAACAAGAAACACTATTTGCCCACTTAATAAAATGTCATAGTAAAATTACATATTTCCAATTGAATAAAATCACTATTAAATGACAGGTGCCAAACTGATTCATTTATATAATTATTAGGGGTGGGAATTTAATACGTTAATTGTGATTAATTCATTTGAAAAAAAATGCATAAAAAAAATCAACGCATTTAATCGCACTTTGCATTCCAAGCAATGGGGAACTTTTGTTAATGCATGATTTCCTGGTATACCGATTACACTGATGCACACGGCTTCAAAAATGGAACGCTGTGTCCCAAATCAGGGTCTGCACGCTTGAAGTACGCATTTTAAGTGTGATTACGTCACCGCCACGCGACGACAGCTGTCCCAATTCGAAGTGTACTTCAAATGCATACTCCAAATGCGATTTCCCGATCGACAAATGCGATCGATTTTCCCAAATATCAAGCGTGGTCCGGTGCACGCTTTGTGGTCCCATATATCCCACAATTCATAGCGCGGCGGTGGGTGTGGATAATTTTGCCGCAAAATACGGCAGAAGGGAGCGGCCAAGAGTGAACTGTCAAAAGTAAGTACCGGATATGACGTCACTTATTTATGTGCGAATGTTTAATAGCGAAGAACATTAAAACATTGCTGTTGGCCACATATCGGCAAAGTTGTGTGACATTAGTGATGTTTGTACTTTCAGCGTTAACTTGGTTGTAAAGCCTTTACATATATATATATATATATATATATCATAATAATCTGACAATACTATGATATTGGCCATATTATATTTACATTACCACAGTGAGATGACTTTAGTCTCATGAACAACATTAGCTAATTGTCATTTACTAACTAACCTTGAAATGACTGTTCAGTACAGAAATGAAACACAACAATCATGTTTTACAGTCCTGTGGTCTCAGCCTCAGATACTCAACTAATCAAAGTGATGTCATGACAGAAATGAATGACCAACAAAACATTTTTCTCCTTCATTTATGTCACACAAAGCTGTATGTGACGTTTCTTGCGGTTAGTATCATGGTTGCTAGGCAACCTGAACAGCGCGACGAAGGCTAGACCGTCCCATTTCACAAGCCTCTCACTTCCGCACTTCTCGTACTTATAGTACACACCGTACGTAGTACGTGTAGTGTGCGTACTTCAGGCGTGCAGACCCTGAATTGGGACATAGCCGAAGAATCAGAAGAAAGCGCGTTGCTCGGACTGATCAGTATGGCAAGCCATTAGAGTCAAAAATTGCCACTTTTCTAACCCGTTTGGTTAAGAAATGGCGTAAAAAACGCTGTTTAATTATTCAAAACGCCGAAAAAAACAGCAAAACATGTTGCAGCAACACAGGAACTGTGGGTGCTGTTAGCAGTTCAAGTACCAACAAAAGGTGTCGGCAGCCCAAACTTGATGAAACGACTGGCTTCAGGACCAAAATTAGTAAGGCTTTATTGATTTTATTAAACATCTGCATGAAGTCAGGGAAGGGATTCAGGCTCTGGAGCTAGCTGAACGCATCCACTCCCAGGTTCCCATGCCCCAGCAGCAGCTGCCAGAGCTTTCCACACCTGCTGGCCTCGTGTCACTTCAGCCAGAGGTCTCCAAACCTGCTGGCCGTGCCTCGTCTTTGCCAAAGGTTTCCATGCCTGCTCGTTCTGTCTTGTCTTCGCCAAAGGTCTCCTCGCCTGCTGGTTTTGCTTCGTCTCTGCCAGAGGTCTCCGCACCGCCATGTGTTTTCTCTTTTTTGGATTTATGGACATTTGGTTTCTGCTCGTTGGACATTTGGTTCCCAACTTCACATGAATAAAGGTTAGTTTGTTCATTAAGTTTGGCTTCAGTTCTGCGTTTTGGGTCCAAACATGCCAGGTTGAGACATCAGTGAACTGATATACTTGTGATGTATCATTTTGTTCCCTCCAATTGTTAAGTTATGCCTATGATCTTCCACATTATCACCATCCCTTCAGTAGCAAAATGTACCACAATGACACAAAGACAAAAACAAGCGTTGTGGTGAGTTATACTGTAAAGATATCGTTACTCCAATCAAAAGACCAAGACCAAGAAGCCCTGAATACCTGTGTGCTCTGCCAGACACAAGCAGGCTCCACCAGTTTCCAGGCCCCCACTGAGGCCAGCCAGCATGGGCATTCAGAAAGAGGGGCCTACAGCACAGAGGGACAGCGAACAGACCCAAAGGAAAATAAAGACACCAGCCAGCACAACCACATTGGTGAGGCACAGGACAACCAGTCCCACCGATATGTCTGCCAACTGGTCCAGTCAAATTGGTGAGGCGAAAGCAAGCAACTGGAGGGAGGTGGGACAGTGGAGGGGATGGAACAATGCCTGCCAGACATATAAACGCAAATTGCATCAAGGTCACCTCATGCCTGGCAGAAGCAATCATGATCAGCCCAATCCATCTGGGCAGCTGGGGGGGGGGGGGGGGCATTAGGACCCACACCACTGACTTCATAAATGACTTTATAATATAAAAGTCAGCAAAGATGCACAGAAAAGAAGATCAGACACCAGCGAGGGAGGATAGGAAAGACAAACGCAACAATACTGTCATCCCCTATGTAGCCGGTGTATCAGAGAAACTCAGGAGGGTTTTCTCCAAGCACGAGATCCCAGTGCATTTCAGACATCTGTGAAGGTTCTCAGTCATCCAGGTCATCATAATCTAAGGAGCTTGGAAAGAAAAGCGTCTGGACTTCTTGCTTGAAGAGGTTTCACCTCTCATCCGAGAAGCTTATTCAGTTCTAAGGTCAAATGGTGGAGAGTCCCAGATATAAACCCAAAAAGAAGCCATTTATGTCCACTGTGAGCGACCATCTTTGAACAGAGGCGGTGGTTTACGACACCAACTGTCTGCCATCTATAATCCAGTTTTGAGATCCCTCCCCAGACGCCTTAACGCCCACTCACATCCTGGGCCATCTCACCTCAGGAAATCACATGATAGGTGGGGCCAGGTTTCACAATGAGCTCACCCGAAACTCTGGCTGATTGTGACCCACACCCGTTTTCACACCTTGGCTCATGTGATTAGATAGAGGATCATCAGGGGGTCCTTTGTCCTTCTTTTGGGGGGAAACTCCCACTGGGTTTAAATCTGGGACTCTCCACTATTTGACCCTAAAACTGAAGAAGCTTCTCGGATGAGAGGTGAAACGTCTTCAAGCAACTTAAAGAAGTCAAGACGCTTTTCTTTGCAAGCTCCTTTGACTACGATGACCTGGATGACTGAGAACCTTCACAGACTCTTAACAGAGTGCTGAATTTTTGTCAGACCGACTACAGTGCTAAAACTATCGACAAGATAATCAGCCTCTCTGGGAGTACAGTTCAGGTAGCTGCTTTGCACTGTATTGGCACATTATTGGCACATGGCATTGAAAAAGATAATAGCGGATGAATTAACCCCCCCCCCCCCCCCCCCCCCAATGTTATTTAATAATAACAATAGCATTAGTTTCTTTTTCGTGACCAGTGACTCTGACTGTTTGAAATGAGCCCTTCAGCCTCTAGGGGCTGATAGTGGACTGTCAGACTTATTTATTTACTCATGATTCAACAGTTCCACGGCATCTGAAGCATGCCAATTTTCAAGCCCATGCCCCTCCCTCCCAGATGTAAATCACACTGCAATGGAAACTTGAAGCAAAGGAGGCCCTTTCCAATTCAATGTACCTATAAATCACCACCCTTATCCACACAGGCTAGATGATCCAGACTGACAGACAGAGCAAGGGAGAAGCAAAAGGACAGATATGCATTTACACAACCTTATTTCACATTGTAGTAAATGAAATGTTATTTAAAAACAATATTCTCCTTCAGTGTATCTGCATTACTGTAGCACTTTTCTATTCACACTGTCCATTACTGGACAGTATCTCAAAATTTCATGGTAAAATGAAGACAGCTATAGTGGTAGGTGTAGTTGTAGAATGAAATAATTTTTTTTAAAGAGGAGGGCTGAGAGAGGAGCTCAAGAAGATGTAGAGGGTGACAATGACAACAATGTTTCTGTGGCACTCAGAGCAGTGACCCACAAACTGGGCAAGTGGCTCCAGCAGATCTCAGGAACGACATCCGGGATCTCTGTCCTATGAACAACAAAGATACTATGCTCTCAGCTCACAGGCATCTGGTAGAGGACCTCAAGACTTTAAAGGACCAACAAAGACCATTTGCAGGATGAGTGGGAAATATATATATACATATACAGGCATAAAATATCAGCACCTTTGAGTGGATGGGATAGATTAGGGAGCAAGTAAACAATTTGTCCTCAAAGTTGACGTGTTAGAAGCAGAAAAAATAGACAAGCTTAAGGATTTGAGCGATTTTGACAAGGCTGACTTGTGATGACTAGATGATTGTATCAGAGCATCTCCAGAACTACAGTGGTGGTATAATATCCATCAAAAGTAGTCCAAGGAAGGAAAAGTGGCAAACCAGTGATAAGATCATTGGTGGCCAAGGCTCACCAACACATTTAGTGAGCGAAGGCTAGTCCATGTGGTCCAGTTCAACAGATGAGTTATTGTAGTTCAAATTGCCGAACAAGTTAGTAGTTGTTCAGCCCTAAACCTTTCCAGACTTTTCTTTCATCTTCTGTTAAGTCTACCAGTGATCCATGACAGAAAACAAACAAAACTATTGCAGGGCCTCCCCTCAGTTGAATGGATTCATTCAGTTAAATTCAACTTTATTTCTATAGCACTAAAACACAACAACAATTGCCTCAAAGCCCCTTATATTGTAAGTTAACATTTACTCATGCTTATTGACTCATGTTCTGCATCTATAAGAATTAATGATGTGTGCTGAGTGGATTCATCTTCAGTTGTAGTTTTACAAGACTCTCAGTGACACTGTTGGTTTCTAAAATCTGGTGAACTGCATTCACTAACTGCTAACTAGAAAGAAGTGTATGAGTCACTGACAATTCATTGGATTTTAGATAACTTATAATGTGCACAGGGATCTGAGATCATAAAAAGCAATATCAAACAGTAAATCAAGTAAACAGTATGATATCGTTACCAAGACATTAAACCATAAATAAGAGTGACAGTTTCCTTGACTACCCTATAGCACACTCAAATCACTTATGTGTCATTAGCCCACTGGATGCTACTTTGCTCCTCTCTGTTATGCCTCTGATCTGACATCTTATTACTGTAGAGAGTTGACACAGCATGCACAGTAACATTCAGCACATAACAGCCACATAGCAGAGATAGCACTCCAGTCTGACTAGCACTGGAGGCACTAGATATTTTCAAGCAACCTTTCCATGACTACAGAAGCAAAAGTTGCTTTTCATAACTGGCATTCTTTGCATTTTGACACTCACAGCTGCAGTTAGTATGACTACTTCTTTCAGTATAAGTGATTGTAACGGTAAAGATTAGATTTAAATTATTTATTTATTGAGTACCCAATCACAGCAGAAGTCATATCTATGCACTGGTGGTCTGGTTCAAATGTTTATAAGTAAGGAAACTGAGATTTGTCTGTGGAAAAAAAGTATTTTATGCATAAATGGATGTGTAATGAATTCCAAGCTATAGGGTACACCACAATTAAATGTGTCAACTGCAACTGAATGCTCTTGCAAGTAATGCCAAGTCAGAATTCTGCTTGGTCTTGATGTGTACAAGCATACAGGCACTCATGCCAACCTTACACAGCCTGCCAAGTCAATTCCACCCCGCCCCCACCCCTGTCCGTGTTCTCATCAGGAGAGTAAGCATAGACATGCAATCTGTATGTTTGCATATGCATGAGAAAGTTTCATTTAATCCTAGATTCATTTTACTGCATTTTAAAGAGCCCCAGAGAATCACCAGAAGGACACAAGAAAGGATACAAGAACATCCAATAAATGGTATGGACCCCACAAGTTTTGATTTCAACCTCAGAGGAGTAACAGAAGACTTTCTCTTTACTGCAGTTTGCATGAAGTCCATTGATAAATAAAAGCCATTCCTCATACCTTTACTGTCTATGGTTTTTAAAAGGTATTCTTAATTTCAAATGAAAATACATGTGACTGATACACATGTACACAAACACACTTAGTCTTACCTACCTGTGCAGAAGCCTGTATAGCTGCCATGCAGATCTCTCAGAGTACCATTCCAAGTAAAGTGATTCTGGCCATAAACAGACATTGTAACTGCTTCCACTGATTTCTGTTAACAGCTGCCCTGTTTGTCTGGTTATTTATTTGTCAGTCTAATCCACATACGCTGGGATCTAAATGAAAAGATGGGAAATAAAAAGAGATTCTTTCCCTTCCTTTCTTGTTTTCTCCTCTGACTTAGTGTGTGTTAGTGTGAAGGAAACTTAGTGTAGTGTGCACTACTGGAGGTAGAGGGTGTGGAGTCAGTAGCACTCATAAGCGCCTGATTGGGTGCCCTTGTGCCCTTCTGTCTTTTGACTGCTGTTGGTTAGTAGCCTAAATGTGAAACAACACACCAGTATGTGCAAGAGGACAGGTGGGGTGAATATATATATATATATATATATATATATATATAGTGTGTGTGTGTGTGTGTGTGTGTACCTGCGTTACTTATACGTGCTGATTTTCCACACTCACACTGAGGATACCCACCTCTGTCTCTGGAGAGAGGTGGGGAGATGATCATTACATATATATATGTGTATGTGTGTATAAATTTTTGCTTTACTTTTTTTTATTATTATTTCTACACATTTGAATAAAATTTGCTATACAAGCTGCACGCTTTTCATTCAAACCATTCAAGACCCTTGGATATATTTGTTGCTAGAGCTTTCAAGGTTTTTCTTCCAAAGGTGTTTTAATTGATCTCACACTCTCAACATTAGATTCCAGGATTGTAGCCTTTACCTTCTGGGCTTTTAGGATTGCATGTCTTACTTTGTCTGTTCCTCATTTTTCTGCGGTTATATTTTTTATACCAGGCTTTAGGGTTAAAAGTTGTTCAAGCTGAATTTGTTGTTTCTTTTCAGCATGATATTTTCTTACTCTTTCCCTTGTTTGTTCCCTTATATAAGCCCATCATTTCCGGTCTTTCACTCAAGTTCCTTCTCTGACTTCTTTCTTTCTGTTGTGTTTCTCTGCAGCTTTGAGTGAGCAGTCTTACCCAGGATGGCATTACCTTGGCCTACAGTAACACTGTGAGATTTCTTGGAGTCGTTTGTGATCAGGATATGTCCTTCAGTGCGCACATTAAATAAATTTGTAGGACTTTCTTCCCTTGTGCATTTCTTCTATGCACAATATCTCTAATATTAGAAACATCCTTCAGTGATGCTGAAAAACTAGTTCATATGTTTATTATTTTTAGGCTGGACTACAGTGGTCCCTCGCTAAAACGTGGTTCCCCTTTAGCAATCTCGCTGTTTCACGGATTTTTTGGTGCAATTTTGCATGCTTTTTTTTTTTTTTTGTACAGCGCATTCTGCATCCTGATTGGCTGTAGACCATTGTGAATCAATCTCGTGCCGTGTCTCCTGTACAGTACAGAATGCATTCAGCTTTTCAAATTTACATAAATCTTTGATCAGCCTGCAAATCTGAAGTGCTGTACTGTATGTTTGTAAGTTTTCTCCCCAACAAACAACAACAATGTCGACGAAACATCTTGCATCGTCAAAGGCACCCGCAGGCGCCTTTGGTTTCATTCTATAATACTGGACTTCTTTTTCTATGAAGTTTTGAACTTTGAGAGTGTTTAAACAAGAGAGAAAAGTATGAAAATGTTCCTGCCTGTCTGAGAATAGTGTATAAAGTGTGCAGTTTTACAGCCTTAAAACATCTATAATAATTGTAAAAAATAAAGTTGGATACATCGCAGACTTCACCTATCGCTATTATTAAGTTATTTTTTAGAACGCAACTCCCGCGATAAACGAGGGACCACTGTACTGTAATTCGTTATTATCAGGATGCCCTAAAAACTCCCTGAAAAGCCTTGAGAACATTACAAGTAACATGTTACTGTAATCCGATTACTTTTTCAAGTAACGTGTAAAGTAAGGGATTACTATTGCAAAAAAAGTCATTTGATTACTGTTACTTTCCCATAAGCACGCTGCATTACTGCGTTACTAAAACCGTGATTTTTTTGCGAGAGTGTCCCATGACAATGACGTAAGCGAGTGTGCAGCATTTAAAGAGTGGAAGTACTGACCTTACTTTGAGTTTGATTCCGTAAAAGGTGACAAAAACATTAGCGTCCGCTGTTCACTGAGTGGGAAGAAAACTTCTTTTTACAGCAAAAAAACCCCCTAAACTGCCGAGCAAGCACCGACAGTACGCTAACACGGGAATGTGAAATTCACAGAGAAACTGCCGGATCCTTCCACTGACCGCTACGACACACCTGCACCAGGGCAAACTTCCGCCTGCCCCACTCCTGCTATACAGGTGAAAATAGAGCAACAGGGCCGCTGAGTCTTTGATTTTATTTATTTTCTGCTGTGTTTTACGTGCATCTATTTGAAAAAGTGAGTGTAAACACAAAAAAATATTTTATTTTATTTTATATGCTGGAATATGCAGAAAATAGGTTTAAATGTTAAACAAATTTCTTCCAGTCAGAGAATGTTGCATATCATTTAATGTTTGCTTCATGCATAAAGTTAAAAGATTAAAACTAATAAAACTAGTTTCAAAAAGAGACTTTTTCATTTGATTACATTTTGTATGATGGATTATACAGAAAAAATAGAATTGGGCTGAAAGATCTATTGCTTTATTACATATTCAGGTTGTAAATCATTTTTTAAATAAGTACCTAAGTACCTAATTACTTTTGAAAATAAGTAATCAGTAAAGTAATGGGATTACTTTTGGGGGGAATTAATCAGTAATTACTTACTGATTACTTTTTTCAAGCAACTTGACCAACACTGCTTGAGAGTACTGACAGGGACTAGAAAGACAGAGCATATTTCTCCTATACTGGCGGCTCTTCATTGGCTCCTTGTTCAATTTTGAATGGAATTCAAAATTCTTCTCCTTACATACAAAGTCTTGAACAAACAGAGCCCATCTTATCTTAATGACCTTATAGTACTGTATCACCATAAAAGAACACTTTGCTCTCGTACTGCAGCTGTACTTGTGGTTCCTAGAGTATTTATTGTAGAGTGAGAGGCATAGCCTTCAGCTTTCAGGCCGCTCTTTTGTAGAACCAGCTCCCAGGTTGGATTTGTGAGACAGACACTCTCTCTACTTTTAAGATTCTACCTAAGTCATGGTCCATTCACGTCCGGTCCATGCTTCAATGCCGGTTATGCATCAAAACAGAGATATGTGAGTTTCGTTCACCCTCAGTCAATTCTTGGCTACATGCTAGCAGGAGGCCAGGTGAAGACAGACCTAGCTAAGGTTCTAGTTGTGAGGTAATGGCCCCCACCAACATCTGGGAAACATCTTCAATATTTTCTCGGATTCGGTGAATAGATGTTTTAACTTAACGGAAGGGGATCTGTAGAAGGGGGATCTCGGTGGACTTGAGGTGAGTGAGAGGTGCGGCTACCTGGCTGTACATCGCGTTCCAAATTATTATGCAAATTGTGTTTAAGTGTCATAAAGATTAAATAAGTTGTTTGTCAATTAAACTCATGGATGGAATTATGTCTCAGGGCTCTGTGGATCACTGAAATTAATCTCGGAGACCTATGATCATGAGTTTGACGGGTGAGCTCAATTAAAGGAAAAACTACTAAAGAAGGATGTTCCACATTATTAAGCAGACCACCATTTTCAAGCAATATGAGTAAGAAAAAGGATCTCTCTGCTGTTACATGAAATAGTTGAATGCCTTGGACATAGGGCTGGGCGATATGGCCTAAAATTCCTATCGCGATATAATTTGAAGCATGTGCGGTAACGATATATATCACCCATCTTCATCCGCTTTATCCGAGGCCGGGTCGCGGGGGCAGCAGCCTAAGCAAAGAGGCCCAGACCTCCCTCTCCCCAGCCACCTCCTCCAGCTTATCCGGGGGAACACCAAGGCGTTCCCAGGCCAGCCGAGAGATATAATCTCTCCAGCGTGTCCTGGGTCTGCCCCGGGGCCTCCTCCCGGTGGGACATGCCTGGAACACCTCACCCAGGAGGCGCCCAGGGGGCATCCTTATCAGATGCCCAAACCACCTCAGCTGGCTCCTTTCGATGTGGAGCAGCAGCGGCTCTACTCTGAGCCCCTCCCGGATGGCCGAACTTCTCACCCTATCTCTAAGGGAGAGGCCAGCCACCCTTCGGAGAAAGCTCATTTCCGCCACTTGTATCCGCGATCTCGTTCTTTCGGTCACTACCCACAGCTCGTGGCCATAGGTGAGGGTAGGGACGTAGATCGACCGGTAAATTGAGAGCTTCGCTTTTACACTCAGCTCCCTCTTCACCACGACGAAACCGGTGCAGCGTCTGCATTACTGCAGCTGCAGCCCCAATCCGTCTGTCGATCTCCGGCTCCCTTCTCCCATCACTCGCGAACAAGACCCCGAGATACTTGAACTCCTCCACTTGGGGCAGGAACTCATATCACGATATATTTTTTTCTTCTGTATAACGTTTTTTCCGCACTATAAGGCACACTTAAAATCCTTTAATTTTCTCAAAAATCGAGAGTGTGCCTTATGTATGAATTCTGGTTGTGCTTACTGACCTCGAACCAATTTTGGTGTGCAGAAATCTGTTAAAAAATGTTTTAGTACAACTTTCGTAAGCCGCACTGCTTGATGGATCGTCAGAGCATTACGGCTGCCGTAGTGAGGAGCTTCGCGGAGTAATCTGGGTCCAAAACTTCGTCCATTTCAGGTACCAAAGTCAAACGAACACTAAGAGTTAAAAACGGTCTAAATTCTTTCATCTTTAATTAAATCATCAATGTTGCTGCTTTATCGGGTGTAACAATAAAGTTTTACATCCATGCATCCATAAAAACAGAATTTATAAAATTTAACGGAGTTAGAAGTTAACAGGAAGTCAAAGGAGCTTGCAAAGAAAAGCGTCTGGACTTCTTTAAGTTGTTTGAAAACGTTTCACCTCTCATCCGAGAAGCTTCTTCAGTTCTAAGGTCAAATGGTGGAGAGTCCCAGATATAAACCTAGTGGGAGTGTCCCCCCACAGAGGGACAAAAGGACCCCCTGATGATCCTCTAATCGCCTGAGCCAAGGTGTGAAACTGGGTGTGGGTCCCAATCAGCCAGAGTTTCAAGTGAGTTCATTGTGAAACCTGGCCCCACCTTATCATGCGAATTCCTGAAGTCAGATGGCCCAGGATGTGAGTGGGCGTTAAGGCGTCTGGGAAGGGATCTCAAAACTGGATTATAGATGGCAGACAGTTGGTGTCGTAAACCACCGCCTCTGTTCAAAGATGGTCGCTCACAGTGGACATAGATGGCTTCTTTCACTCCTCTTTCAAACCATCTGTCCTCTCTGTGCAAAATGTGAACATTGGCATCCCCGAAAGTGTGACCTTTGTCCTTTAGATGCAGATGGACTGCTGAGTCTTGTCCTGTGGAGGTGGCTCTTCTGTGTTGTGCCATGCGCTTGTGAAGTGGCTGTTTGGTCTCTCCAATGTAGAGGTCTGGGCATTCCTTGCTGCACTGTACAGCATACACCACATTGTTAAGTCTGTGTTTTGGCGTTTTGTCTTTCGGGTGAACCAGTTTTTGTCTGAGCGTGTTGCTGGGTCTGAAATGCACCGGGATGTCATGCTTGGAGAAAACCCTCCTGAGTTTCTCTGATACACCGGCTACATAGGGGATGACAATGTTGTTGCGTCTGTCCTTCTTATCCTCCCGAAGGACAGGATGAACGGCAACTTTTTTTCCACTCGATAAAAGTTAACGTGAGGGATTCTGGTGGTTTGGGACAAATGCAATCGCATAGCAGGATGCTATACACGGGCCAAACTTCAGTCAGGAGAACAACTGAGATTATTCATCCGCAATACGAGGTTAGTTATTAATATACTGCAACAACATGGGAATAGAACAGCTGCGAGAGAATTCAACATTAATGAATCAATGTTACGGAAGTGGAGGAAGCGCAGTTTTTGGCTTTCCCCATATTTCAAAAGTGCTTCATCTCTTTGCTATGACTGTCGCCCGCCATAATTTGCAGATGATAATGGTTTTAGCCGCTGCGATGCTTTCGACCAAAACAGGCGCAGCTTGATGACATCATCAACATGCGCTATCGCGATAGAGCGATATAGTCAAAATCTCTATCGTTGGCCAAATTTATATAGTTTCGATCGTATATCGTTTATATCGCCCACCCCTACTTGGACACATAACCAAAACCAGAGATATTTCACGAAAACTTAAGCGTGATCACCATAATGTTAAGAGATTTGTGGCTGAGTCAGAGCACACACGGGTTCATGCAGATAAAGGCACAATGAGGAAGGTTTCTGCCAGACAAATACTTCAGATTAAGAGAGCAGCTGCTAAAAGGCCATTACAAAGCAGCAAACACATATTTGAAGCTACTGGTGCCCCTGGAGCCCTGCGAACATCAAGGTGTAGGATCCTCCAGAGACTTGCAGTTGTGCATAAACCACCCCTAACCAATGCTCACAAAAGCTGCAGTGGGCCGAGAACTACATGAAGACTAATTTTAAACAGTCTTGTTCAGTGATGAGTGCAGTGCAACCCTGGATGGTCCAGATGGATGCAGTGGTGGATGGTTGGTGGATGGTCACCATGTCCCAACAAGGCTGCAACGTCAGCAAGGAGGTGGTGGAGTCTTGTTTTGGGCCGGAATCACGAGGAGAGAGCTGGTCGGCCCCTTTAGGGTCCCTGAAGGTGTGAAGGACCTCTGCAAAGTATGTGGAGTTTCTGACTGACCACTTTCTTACATGATAGAAAAAGAACTGTGCTTTCCGCAACAAAATCACCTTCATGCAAGACAGTGTAAAATCTCATGCTGCAAGGAATACCTCTGCATCATTGGCTGCTATCAGCATAAAAGGAGAGACACTCATGGTGTGGCCCTCATCCTCCCCTGACCCCAGTTCTATTGAGAACCTTTGGAGCATCCTCAAGCAAAAGGTCTATGAGGGTGGGAGGCAGTTCACATCCAAACAACAGCTCTGGGAGGATATTCTGACATCCTGCAAAGACATTCAAGTAGAAACTTTCCAAAAACTTACAAGTTCCATGGATGCAAGAATTGTGAAACTGCTATCAATTAAGGGGTCCTATGTTAATATGTAACATGGCCTGTTAAGATGCTTTTGATTGAAATGGCTTTTGATTTCACAAAAATTGATCTACTAATGCTGCAAATTCGACAGATGGCCATTTTCAATTCTCTACAACCTATAAAATGTTTTGACACTCTGTGTTCGTAATAATTTGGAACAGTGCATTTTAAGTTTTTTATTTTTGAAAAACATACTGTTTTCATTGGAAGGTTTGTTCAGTAACATTTGACTTATACTCTAATGGTTGATGACTCGAAAATTATGTTGACTGTCATTTGAATCGACTATTTAGGAAAATCAGAGAAAAATATCATTTGCATAATAATGTGGAACGCAGTGTAGTTCCAGATGAAGCAACAGTAAAAAATTTGCGAAAAACGTTGAAAATGTTTCTAGGACATTGGTCTACAAATGACACATCATGGGGTCGGGATGAATGTGAACAGGTAGTAGAGGTAGACACAGGTGTAGGAGTGGTACTCTCCCAGCGGTCCAGGCCACATTCAAAGCTGCAACCCTGTGCCTTCTTCTCACGTTGTTTCATTCTGGCAGAACAAAATTATGATGTAGGCGACCGTAAATAATTTGCAAATAAGTTGGTATTTAAGGAGTGGCGTCACCTACTAGAGGGAGCCAAGCAGCCTTTTCTTAGATGGACAGACCATAGGAATATTACTTACCTGAGGACCACAAAACAACTAAATGCCCGCCAGGTTTGATGGTCACTGTGTTTTTGTAGGTTTTAACTTTTTCCATCTCATACTGTCCAGGTTCTCTGAATATCAAACCGGATGCTCTCTCCCGCCAATTCGCCAAAAACACAGATCACTCACAAGGGGAGACCACCTTACCCACCACCTGCAGGGAGGGTTTAATTTCCTGGGATGCGGAGAAGACAATTCGCCAGGCCCTCCAGGATGAACCTGATCCTGGCACTGGTTCACCTGACTGCTGTTTTGTCCCCTCCTCACACCATTCCACAGTAATCAACTGGATCAACACTGCTAAGTTTGCCTGTCACCCCGGCGTAGGTAGGACCATTTCATTATTAAAATGGTACTTCTGGAAAGGGATGCCCTTTGTTATTTCTTTTAGTGTTATTTCAGTTACTACATTATATGTGTAGTATGACGATGTCTAAGCTGAAAAAGGAATGGGGGAGAAAATTGGAAAAAATATAGCATGTGGCGGCTTGTACCATCTGTGCTAGGAGTAAGAACAGAACTCAACGACCGGCAGGATTCCTTCAACTTTTAACTATTCCCCATTGCCCCTGGTCTCACATAGCCATAGATTTTGTCACTGGTTTACCTGTCTCTTCTGGGAACTGTCATTTTGTCCATATTCGACAGGTTTTCAAAGGCTGCTCATTTCGTCTCCCTGGACAAACTCCCTTCAGACTACTAAGCTCCTGGTTAACCATGTCTTCAGGCTTCATGGCATCCTTTTGGAGATTGTTTCGGAACGGGGACCACAGTTCTCCTCCCATGTCTGGAAGGCCTTCTGCACTGCTCTGGGAGCCAAGGTCAGTTTCAGTTCTGGATACCATCCACAGTCCAATGGCCAGACAGAGAGGCTCAACCAGGAGCTGGAGTCTAACCTCCACTGCCTAACCACTTACATCCCAGCAACATGGTCCTCTCATCTACCTTGGATAGAGTATGCACACAACACCCTCATATTTTCTGCAACTGGCTTGTCCCCCTTTGAAGTCTCCCTAGGGTATCAGCCACCCCTATTTCCTGAGGAAGAGGCTGACCTCGCCGTTCCCTCAGTCC
Organism: Neolamprologus multifasciatus; assembly: GCF_963576455.1. Taxonomy (NCBI): domain Eukaryota; kingdom Metazoa; phylum Chordata; class Actinopteri; order Cichliformes; family Cichlidae; genus Neolamprologus; species Neolamprologus multifasciatus. The sequence goes on along the minus strand of NC_140445.1, from coordinate 42,077,473 downwards.
AGCACCATCTCCAGCATTGCCACCGCGCCTGGGCTCGGACTCGGAAGGCGTTACTCAAAGCCACCAATCATCAATGCCACTACGCCAATCGGCTAACAGGTATACTCCAAGGCAGCTAAGGATATTCCTCTGAAGGCACTCTCTCGCAAGCTTGCTCCCCACTACATCGGTCCTTACGAGGTTAAGTCCATAATCAGTCAATCGGCTGTCAAACTTAAACTTCCTGCTACCATGTGCATCCAACCCCCATTCCATGTCTCCCAGCTCAGACCAGAGCACTTCAGTCCCTTATATCGTACTATTGCCTTCCGTGTTTGAATCTGGTCTTGGGTCCAAATCATTGCACCAACCTCCGGGCCCCTGTGACAGCTTAAAACTTTCCTTTTTGACAAAGCTAATAGTTAGAGGTGGATCAGGTGACCCTGAATCCTCCCTTGGTTATGCTGCAATAGACTTTATGCTGCTGGGGGGTTCCCATGATCCAATGAATGTTTCTCCTTCTCTCACCCATTTTCACTAACCGTGTCTTTATACACCCCTCTCAATTTAACTATGAGTTATTATTAATCTCTGGCTCACTTCCACAGTAAGTATTTTGTCTTGTCTTGCTCCCCTCACCCCCAAACGCTGTGGCAGACAACCACCCCTCACTGAGCATGGGTCTGCCAAGTACTTGCTCATAGGGGGTCTTCCAATTGCCGGAGTTTCTTTGTATTATTGTAGGGTCTTTACCTTCCAATGTCAAGTTCCTTGAGATGACTGTTGTTGTGATTTCTCTCTATATAAATAAAACTGAAAAAATTGAAACGATTTGTGTCTTAGATTTGAAGGCGCTCCTATATGTTTACAATGGTGATGTATAGTTTTTAGCCTCTATGGACTGTGGCGTACACAGAGAGAGCAGTGAAAGTTGTGCTGTCCCCAGCGAAGTGCTATACAGAAGTTGATATTTATCCTGGTGAGGGCAGGAGACAAAAAGAAAGTTGTATATATATGAAATGATACATGTTTACAATATTTGGGATATTCTTTTGTCACAGCAGTTGAAATGATGTAGAAATAATGTTATAATGAAATACCACATGGACCTCACTGTCACTGCAGCTGAAATAATAATCTTATAATAAAAAAGCAACATG